>NC_140593.1:435408257-436608257 GCF_964204655.1 Triturus cristatus | reverse complement strand
CGCTTGCTAACCCTGCCATACATCACGTGTTGGACTAATGCATTTAGATAATGCCACTGCACAGCTTGAAGATTCTCATGTCAATGCAAGGCCCTTGGCAGTGCTGAGATGAACTGGAGCGAATAAAGCCGTCCCGGGGCCCCGCTTTGGTACTTGTAGGAGGCAGGCGAGGGTTACAGCCTCACTCATCTGTAGGCTTCCTTTGCACTAACTGCCCTGTCTGGAGTGTCAGCCACAGGCACTGTAGTTTGTTGCACTGTAACGTCTGTTGTGGTAATTGAGCTGGTGGCCATTTCCTCAGGTATCTCAGCGAGTGCATGACTTGCGTCGGAGTGCTGAGGGGAGGAGGGGGTATCCCCCTCCAAGGTTGGATTGGTAAGGCGGGCACTCGGGCAATGGCCGAGGGGCCGGAATCCGAGTTCCAGCTGTGGACTGCTTTTTTGGGCAGCCTGGGAGGCCGATTTGGGCAGTGCCTGTGTTGTTCGGTTGCCGCCAGCGGCCCAGTTGGTGCCTGAGTGGCCTTTCTGGAGGCAGATGGGCGTCCATTACCTACCTGTTATCAGCAGGCAGAGGTGTCCCTCACTTTCTCTCGCTGGGCTGACCCATTAATGTATGCATATTGAGCGGTGGCAGGGGGCCTGATCAGAAGTGGCCTCGCTTGTTTTCAGGTGTGTTTCACCAGTGTGAACTAATCCGTGCATTTTCTTTTTATCTAAGTAAAATAACAAAACATGCCTCTGTCAGATACCCCCCCCCTTCTTTTTATAAAACTTTGCCTAAGCAGTGTTTTGCAGAAAGGCAATATGCAAATGTGGGCCACTTTTATTTAGTGTGCCCGGGCTGATTTTGAATTCCAATCCAACCCTGTCCCCCTCTCCCTCAATACTGAAGTCCCGTCACCACCATGAGAGTGGCCATCAGGCGAGGGATTATTGTACATTTCAGGCATGTCTGCTTCCGGAGAGGGAAGCAACGTGACCAGTAGCACGCAGAGTCTGTTCGAACAAGAGGGGGGGCATCCCGGCAGGGCCTACTCCACCTTTTAACCATTGATGCTGTAGTGAATGAGAGCTATTCCTAACCAGTTACATTCATGCGTCATTGTGAAATGTTTGCCCCTGTCCAAGCAGTCGTTTAACAGCCCAGTACATTGCAGTAGTTGTATTTTTGATTACTTCAATTACTCTTTTAACGGCCGCGAATACGGTGGCTCTGCAAATAATAAATTGATGTTTGCGGGTCTTATAATATAGGAAAGTCAACAAAACACCAAGGGGCATATCATCAACGGTTGAAGATATAATTATCGCCGCTTTAGCGTACGTTTTTGGACGAAAAGCGGCGATAATTATATTGCATTATTTGCAAGGACACGCTAGCGCGTGTTTCCTTGATTCAGCTCCCGTTTTGTTCACGCCTCGCTTTGCATCTCTAATGAGATGCAAATGAGGCGTGCCTGACAAAACACCATGGGAAAATATCGCTACCCCAGCTTCGTGATATCATCAACGAGGGGTAGCGATATTTTAAATCCCGTGAACTATGCCTTAACGCAGGAACTTAACGTCTTTTAAATTCCTGACTAAGGCATAGCTAACATGGGAGGTGGATTATGGTGATACGACCACAGGGTCGTATCATCAAGGCTATCTTTTGTTGGGTGCAACATCGCTGGTTTTCCAGCGATGTTGGCCCATTTCCCTGGAATATTATCGCCCTGTAGTAAGGCATTGTTGATAACGCGTTACCAGGGTGATAAATTCCAGTGATAGACGGCGATAAATAAACAAGCGCTAAGCGCTTTGCGTTTATTTATCGCCGTCCTAGTAAATATGCCTCCAAATGGTTTAGTTTGAAAATGCGGTCCGGGTGTTTGCCCGCGCAGTGACGTAGATAGGGAAGTGGAAAGCCCAGGCCCCATGTCTCGGGTGACTGACACCTTCGTTCTACCCTTGACTTTTATCCAAGATCACTTAGAACTCTACCTCTTTGAAGGACATTAGAAACCATTGCATTACACGAAGTTTACAATTTATGATATCACGTTTCATGCACATAATAATTCTGTCTATTCTCTATAAAGTGTACTCAAAGCGTCACACATACAGCCTTAAAATGTCACACATAAGAAAGAACATTGGAAACTTGGAAGCGTCACACATAAGCAAAGTGAAAACATGAAAGTTAAGTCTTGCTGTTCAATATAAAGAAGCCTATGTAATACATTATATAGTACATGACTAGATGCCTCTGATGTTTACTTTATATGTTTCAGATATATCTCAGGACTTTTTATGTTCATTGTTTGTAAATCTACGCCACAGTTTCGTTTGCTTAATTGGGGTTACGTAAAGACCTTCCGCCATCTAGTGGCCGTTTTATATATACCGCTTCGGCAGTTATCACCACTGAGGCAGACAATGTGATGAACACGAGGATTAAGGTAGACCGCGCTCTCAACTTCGAGGATCTGGAACTACGAGGCACCCAGACGTGGACCAAACAAGCTTATCAACATTACCACATATTGTTTTTTAACGACGAAACACTTCACTTCTCCAAAATTTCAAAAAAGAGTTGAGAGCACGGTTAAGATAGGGGCAGAAGACAACTAACAGAGCTGAGGTAAACTGATCTCATGGTTTTCAACAATAGTAAACATAACTTAGAAGTTTTATTATTTCATTAAAAATCTGCGATGCACATGTGCTAATATTAAGTGTTCTCCCTTTCTGTTTCAAACCAGATTCAAGAGACAAAAGCAGTAGAGTAAATATGGAGTGTCACATACGAAAATATCCGAAAAGCTTCAGGGGTGGACATTCGCACTGTTTGACACATACCACACAGTGGACGCTCGATTCGTAAGCAGCGCCACTCCCCAGGGAAACAAGAACAGACAGCCAGTGCCCAAGGCTTTGTTCCCAGTGGTCTAATGACCTACAATAAAAGTTGCCTGTGCAGTGAGATTAGAGCCTGGAGTTGCGGCCCTTCATTCACCGAGAATAACCCTAAATCTAAACCGAAGCTATTTTAGGGCAAACAATCTCCCTATCCAATGGTGCTGGAACAGTTTTCAGAGTGAGGATGCTGCCACCATTTTTATGTCACTGAAGTCCTAAGGATGGTGACAATCAAATCCATCACACAAAGAACAAATGTAGCCTATGGGCCATGCCCTCCCAGGGGAGTGGTGATGGAGTTATAAATATCCTGGGATGCGTTTTGGAGCACACTGTCCCAAATGTATGACTAAAGCGTGGTGTGGTAGGTACTGCCATTAACAAAAAGCACACTTTGTATTTAAATGGCCTCTTGAAAATTGCCACTAAATTTGCATCCCAATTTACTATTACAAAAATAACACAGCTCATCATTTGTATTCTCATTACTGCAGATAGATGTGTTTTGAAATATTTGTAATGTTCATTTATAAGCATTCAAATTAGGCTGTGCATTGGAAAGCATTTGAAATCCTACAGCTCTCCTTACACTCACCCTGTACCCCAGCAAGACTGCCACCTAGTTCACGTTACAAATGTATCAAACTTTGCATAGAAAGGAAAAGTCAACTCCAATCTCCCAGTTTGAAGAAAAAAAAACTCAAGTAGGAATTGGTCAGAAGACATTGTTTGACTTTTGGCCTCGGTCTTTGAACCTCAGCAAATATGACAAAGTAAAAACTAAATGTAAAGGCCTTTTTATTGCTCATTTTCCTTGTGAACACTGGCATTGTTTTAGGGATGCAGCAGCACCTCCAGCACCTCTATTTCCAGCACCCTTGTCCTTATTAACCTTACCAACACCCCCCCCCCCCCCACTCAGGTGACCTTCTGAGCTGCTCCTCCAGTCTTCCTCTAGTACACATCACCAACATGTAGTCAAACATAAATGAGATATTAGGACAAGACTCAAGACATCTTCAGTCATTAGCATCCAATACATCAGCTTTCCACCCAGAAGAGCTAATACTTTTAGGTGTGCTTGGCTTGGCCACCACCAAACCTGGCAACTAGTGTGCGAGCTCTGCACCGTGTGCATATAAAGTAACACCAGAGCTGCCTGTGTGATTCCAGGAGGACAGAACCGTGTGGGTGTCCTTCCGTTAGTGCAGGGACGTGCGTCGTGACTTTCATTTCATGGAACGAGTCGTCTTTATTAGAATACCTGACTGCCGTTGATCCTGTCACAGGCGCCAGGAGCAGCGGCCATTTTACTGCAACATCGGATCCGGTCAAGCATGATGACACTTCCGTTCTCTTCCCTCCCTCTGCTGCTAATCTGTCTTTCCCTTCTATTGTGAAGGGATTATGAAATATACGGAAAGCACATCATTATATCGAAAGGATTTAAAGCAGTGAGATTCATTTATTTTTTTCTACTTTATGACATTTTGCAATGCATGAAGCTCTTTGGTCACCCACTATTTAATTTATGAATTTGGACTCACTCCTGGGTTTTTTCCTTTTGTCCACTGACACATTATTGCCTCTGTTTGATTGTTCACGCTTTATTTGTATTTCAATACCCTAGCGTGGGTAGGGTTAAGAAGCTCAAGACCAAATGTTCTCTGACACCAAAGAAACTACTGAATCTACACCCTGTCTGACTGCAATGGCGTCTAGTCTAGCTTCCAGCGAGTTGCTCCCATCTGCTATTTTGAAACCTGTTGCACCCTCTTCCTCCTCAAAATCTCACACAACCTCTTCTGAAACTAAGACTTAAGAAAGACCCACCTTCGCCTGACAAACTAACCTCACCTATTTGTTTAAAGTAACTTACTTGAAACGTTAAGATCATTGTGTATTTTCGTAGAGGAATCCAATAAACACATAGAGAGCCTGGATGACAAATGGTCTCTCACTGAAAGGAGGGTCTCAGGAGTGGAACAGAGAGTCAGTACCATTCAAGATGATATGCACAAAGTAACTTGCTTGGATAGGAAGTAGCATTGTTGAAGAGGCAATCGGAAGATTTGGAAAATAGGAACAATCTATGAATTTATGTCCTTCTAGAAGAAATAGAGGAGGCAGGCCCACCCTCATGTTTGCTTCTTTTTTGCCTCAACTTGTTGATCTACCACCTTCAACTGTGTTAAATATCCAGAGAGCGCAAAGGTTGGGTCAACATACGAGTTCAACTACTTCTTCCTCTAAAGCCAGAAGTGCTAATTGTAGGAAGCTGGCTCTGTATATGCCATACCAAAGTAAGGTATAGTGTGCACAGAGTACAAGGGATACCCAGAGATACAGCAGAGGCTAAATTAGATAATCACTAACAGCTCACTTTGTGGTAGTATGGTCAAGCAGTTAGGCTTATCAGAGGGTGTGTTAAGCATTTATTGTATTCACTCAATCAAGACTGATGGTACACACTCAGAGACAGAACCCAGACCAATTAGGTAAATATAAAAAAAAAAGGTATACTTATATTTTATTTGTAGAAACAAGCAGGGCTTGGCACAGGTGAACAACATACACTTTCAAATGCAAGGCTGTACACAGAAATGCAATTGTGGATGGAACTGGAATCGTTACAGGTGTGTATTGGCTTTTAATACAGTTACATTACTTTAGATTACTTTTAGATCACTTTTTCGTTACTTCCACTACTGAGGGTGATATGCCTAGATATCCCACCATGGACCTTACAAAACAAAGGTAAATGCGAAAGTTTTTGGTTCAAAGCAAAATTACTTTGGTTTGCATATAAAAGTCAGTTCAACACTTAGAATATTTTCAGGGAAAAGTCCTAACATGGGTTTCTAAGGGAGGAAGGGTTATCGGTTTGCAGATAAGTAAACCACCTTAAAAAAAATAGCTTTTTGGGTTTAGAACCAAGATACCCTAAGGTTCAATTAGGCACTCAAATCGCCCCACCAGTGGCACTAGGGCGGCCAGGTGCAGAGTGCATGGGGCCCAATGTTAAGCAATGTGGCTATGGGGGCCTTCTCTCAGGGGCTGCTTACAAGCAGGCCACTTGGTTGCTGGAGCAAAGCTCCTGGGACTAAGATCAGCACTGCAGGGGCTAACAATCAGCACAGAACCTGCACTACCAGCAGCATGGACGCGGCCGGATGCAGAGTGCCAATGAGACGTTGGGAGCCTAGTGGATTTCAATGGAGATCTCCGGTTTGTAAGAGATGCTGCAGGTCCAGTCAAGGAGGTCTCCTGAGGACGACCATTGGCAGTAGAGGTAAGGCAGGTTCTTGGGGGATGCTTGGACACCATTGGTTGGGCCACCCAAGGCCGTGGAGCGTCGGGTGCAGAGGTGTCCTTAGGTGTCAAGTCTTCTTACCAACTCCGGTTGCGTCGGAGGGACCCCTCAGGTTGAGGTTGCAGGCGTTGGCTGGAAGGTCGACGCAGGCCAGGGATCACTGGATTCAAAGTCAGGATCACTGGGGAGACCTCCTCGGGGTGTTGGGCCACTCTAACTCGGGCCGTGGGCCTCGGATGCAGTACTGCAAATCCAACTGGATCCGGGATCTGTGTTGGAGTCTTTTTGGTTGAGCATATCCGGTGCTCACGGGAGACAGAATCTTTTAGAAGAAGGCAGTGCAGGACCTCTGGATTATGGATTTCTGATGGCTACTGAACACACCGAGGTTTCACTGTGAGCAGGTCGTAGTCGGGACTGGCCACTAGGGCTGGGGCCAAAGCAGTTGGTGTCCTCTTCTTCCTGGGTCAGCACAGCTCTTTGGCCCTTCTTTCTTCATCGAATCTGAGCAGGCAAGGTTCAGGGTTGCCCCTAAATATTAAATGTTGGTGTGTTACAGGGGTGTGTAGATTGGGACTAATAGTTCCCTTCCTTGGGGTGAGTACACCCCCTATTATGCCACCCTCCAATGATAGTGGGCATGAGTCTCTCTCTAATTGGCTGGGTCCCCTCATCTTCAAGATGGAGGGGACTGAGATGCATGCCTCACCTCCCCCCCGCCTGAGAGGTGGGGTTGGCCAAGGTGGGCACACCTCTCTCCCTAACTTCGTTTTCCCACCAATTCTCCCCCCCAAAAAAGGGGGGGCTCAGAACCAGTAAGAGCCAGTTGCTGGGGGCAGAAAAAGGCAGGGTCAGCTAAAAAAGGCGCAGCAGGACTTTCAAGCTCTTCCTTTTCTATCTCTTCCCCTTTTTTCTTCTGCCTTTCACACCGATCTTACTATCCCCTTTCCTGTTTGCCACGGGGACACACGACACACCCGCCTTTCCACATGTCTTAATTAATTAAATATATGTATGTACAGCCCTGAGGAAGCCCCAGGCCGGATGGCCATGTAAGATGTGAAGCATGTGTTGGCTGTTAGTTTGTTCTTTCACTCACTCTCACGGATAGAGTGACAACACCATCATAAATACGCAAAAAAATGAACCATGGTCTGATTGGAATTTTTTCCTAAGAAATAACAGAAACCTATCTTGCCCTGACAACCTTGTTGAACATTGTCTTCATTAGGGGGTTAGGGGTTTCCCCCTGTCAAGGGCAAGTACCAGAATACAAATTCCCGCTCAATGTATTTTCCTTCCCCCCCGGCCCCCACCAATCCTCCCCCCCAAACAGCCTGATAACCATCGTAACTTCCTCTACCAAAGTATTGAGTCTAGACAGTGGATCACCACACTATACCGTCCTCCCCACCTATATCGTAATTATGCATTATAGACCTCTAAATAGGGGGCCTATTACCAGCCTCTCTGATAACACCCTGGGGCAGGACTCCCCCTTCAGGTCTTCCTTTTATCTCATTGATGCCACACCCAGCATCATCCGTAATTTGCCTCTACCAGGTGCCTTCTCCTAAACTACCACCTTTGAGAAATTTGCCCTTCATCACCCACACCACACGGAATCTGATTTTATTACTTTTCAATTTGTCTTTTATTGGACCTTAACCTTTTCAATATGGCGCCCAGATTAGCACCAACGACAGCGCATCCGGGGTATGACCCAGAAACACTTTTATTTCCATCTTAAAAATGGCTGCCAAACTTCTGTCGCGTACTTGCCAGACCGATGGACTGAGATACTATTGCAGCGGCATTACGCCGGTTAATTTGAGGTAAGCTGCCGCCATCTCCCCTCCCCTCCTGCGGTCAGGAATCACTAGAGGTTTCCTCATTCTACCTCCATTGTATCTACCATTTCCTCATTACAAACTCACCAAAGGACAGTTAATTCCTTAAGCTGAGGCGCTAGCTGGCACCGCAGAAACTCCAACATGGCTGCCAACATACTGACACTGCAACAGCACACTGCTTTTTAGCAGTCTAGTCTTTTAGGTAATGACAGTCTGGTGAGGTGTGCTCCAACATTCCACTGCGCACTTCACTGAAGAATTTGCTGGAAGAGCACCAGTTTCCCAAGCGTCGTGAAAGTTAGTCAGGGTAGTCGCGGAATTAACGGGGTTAGTTTCGTCGGTACGTCATAGATTCTCAGAACCAAGGTCTGTGATAAATTCTGTTAACCATTTTAGAATTTAGTAGGAATATTCTTGAGTAATTATAATAAAACTCATAGGTTAAAAGCAAGTGTATAAACCAGTGAAAATAGCTAAGTGAAGAAACTCTCTCATTTGTCATTGTTAAAAACATCTGAGGAAATATTCAAGTGTTTGTGACATCGTTGGTGTGAAGCTTCAGTGAAATGAGACGCGGGTGTGACCTTTCAACACACCGCGTCTTCAGAAGTTTTCTGAGCAATAACTCTTGTGGCCGAGTATAAACTAAGGGGAAAAATAACCAAACGTGGGCACTGCCTTCTCTTGTGCCGCGTTTGAACTTCACCGGCAATAAAACTGAAAACGCGTGCTCACTTCTCCAACGAGCCGCGTAGAAAACCAGAAACGATAAGAATCAAATAAACACACACGGGCACTTCCTTCTCCGTGCCGCGTTGGGTAATTCAGGCAATTTTTAGAATTAAACACGGGCATATCTACTTCGCGCCGCATTTAATTCTCTTTGGGCAAATAAATAATATGCGCTCGTTCTTCAAGCCTTCCGCGTTAGTTTAGAGTATAAAAGAGTAACGTGGACTTGATTTTCTTAACGCTCATTCCCATTACCTAATTAGAAGCTCCAATAAATATCATAATAAATCCCACAAAAATAAAAAAAAGAATACGCTTTCGTGGCTAGAGCACTGTGTAGCTGAACAAACGGAAAGCAGAGTAAAGCAACTCCAGACACCCAGTTAAGAACTTCACTCCAGCTAGTTCTAGTGAGTATAGAAATTGGGGAGAAACAAGAAGGTAAACCCTATTTAAAAGGGTATTAAAATATACATATACTTACCCACATTGTCTTGCACCACAACAGAGCACATTCAGAAGAAGGAGGACCTGTAAGAGAAAGAACAAGTGAATTGAGCGAATTGAGTGAAGACTTCTCATGATACAACGCAGACTAAACACATGAGAAGTAAGAAGAGAGGCAAACCCAAAACTACTTCTTGGTAAGATAAGTAATCCAATGCTAAGATTAAAGTAAGTTTAAGGTGAATTACCATAGCTAATAAATGTAAATGCTTTTAGCCTGTTCAACGAAGAAGACAAGGACAAAGCTGAACCGGCAGAGCTTTGGAGCAGTCTCTTCTCTGTCCCCAAACCCCTTTCCCCCCTTAGTACTTACCTGCGATGGAATACTAAATACCTAGCAGGAAGGTCCTGAGAAGGGCATTGGAACTTAGCGTCATTCTGCTCCTGTGTGGTTAAACTAGTTAAAAGTCTAGACCTTGACACCTGCCCGCCCTTTATAACTCCCTCTGACCGACCCCTGCCACAGGCAACCTCCAACTTTCTATTAATTTCTCCTTTAGAAACCTAAAGAACCGATTCGACTTAGATGACTTAATTATTCAATAATCTCTAATACGGTAAGCTATGAGACGCCACATTCATAGACCTAATCACGTCAAATCACCGATAACTATTTAGAGCGTTGAAGTTTCACAAGCACATTATATGCATGGCCACCACAACCCGATATACGTACGATCTTCCTAAGCACCGATGTGACCCCCATTGCTAGTGAGCACACTATTCACTTTAAACTAAGCTGCTCTGACAACTTGCCGCTGTGCTAATACATGTAATTTACATTTCGTCGCATTAGTTTCTCGATTACCTCGTTGATAACAAGTCCACATTGTTTGTGCCAATGCACTTAATATAAACTCTCGCTGCATAGGCTTCTTGATGATCCTGTTGATGCCATAAATACTTCCCACAGCACCTCCGCACATGATAGATCTTCTCTAGGATCTCGCTGCACGAGCGTTTCTTTTCACAAACATAGTGTCCGTACACTGCCATATAGACTTGTATAGCTCTAGAAGTGACACATGCCTGCTCACCAGAGGTCTTCCTCTGTTTCAAATATAACCAAACTTGCATTCCCCCGACTAACGAGTTTCACCTTCCTCCATGTACACCCCTGGATCCTGATCGAAATTGACTACTAGAAAACGACAAATGTGAATATATCACTGCCCATGCTAATTTTATTTTTGCTGTCTCGCTGGTTACATTTTCCTATTTCCATCTTCTCTTCCTCCATATGCCTTCCTTTCCAATACCTTGTTCACTACCTGAACTCTGGGACCTACTGTATGCAATCTAATGTTGAATGACGTACCATTGTAAAAATATGCAATCTTGCTGGCTGCAGTTTCCTGTTTCCACCTTCCCCCATATGCCGTCCTTTCCAATAAACATGTTTTTTAATTCACTACCTGAACTCGGGGACCAAATGTATGCTATCCAGTCCTGAATGACATACCATTGTACAAATACGTCTCTGTATTTTATTATAACAAATACCTGCTATGTTCCCTATACTCTTGCACACCTACAAATGTTGCCTTTCCATCAAGTGCCTTCCCATGTTTATTGCTATTCATATTGTATAGGGACATACAATTTGTAATGACTCTTTCCACCGGTTTTTGACCGGATGGAAAATGACTGGACACGTACCAATTGCCATAATGCCCCCTGCTTTCTCTCTTTTGTCTTCTAGTTTCTCCACTTCTTTACTCTTTCTATTTCTCTATTTTCCCTCTCTCTACTCCCCCTTGACCTCTCATAACTCTCACTTGCTTGACCTTTCCGTGCTTCCCCTACCCCTTGTGTTGGTTTCTATCTACACAATTATGGTGACTAATTACTCTACATTACTATCTATAATATTGTGCGTTATCCATTATGCTCCGTTCCTCCCCTGCCCACAAAACCCCCGCTGTTTGCATAATAACTAACAAAACACTTCCCACCTTACCTCCCCCTCACAATCCCTCCTCTTTTTCCGTCTCTTCCCCTTTTTTCTTCTGCCTTTTACACCGATCTTACTATTCCCTTTCCTGTCTGCCACAGGGTTGGACACCCCCCTTTCCACATGTCCTAATTAATTAAATATATGTATGTACAGCCCTGAGGAAGTCCCAGGCCGGATTGCTGTGCAAGGGGTGAACCACGTGTTGGCTGTTAGTTTGTTCTTTCACTCACTCTCACGGATAGAGTGACAACACCATCATAAATTCGCAAAAATATGAACCATGGTCTGATTGGAATTTTTTCCTAAGAAATAACAGAAACATATCTTGCCCTGACAACCTTGTTGGGCCTTTCAAGCTTCCCCTTCATGTACCCAGCCCATCATAGGGGAGGAGGCATGACACCTCTGCCCAGGATGGGCTTGGTTGAGCGGAGACCCTCTTCCCAGGGGTCCAGAAACCTGTCTGGGGTGGCAAAGGGTGGGTAGGCATTCAGGAACCACACCAGTTGTTGGTCGTTTTTTCAGGGGGAATCTCTAAGATGCCCTCTGAGTGCATTTTACATTAAATCTTTGTTCCAGCCTGCTGTCACTAGCCACGCCGCCTACCTGCTCCCTGTGAGGTCGCCCACACCTGCACACTACAGCGTCTCCCTGCCGCCGCCGTAGCTTCCATCAACACGGCCGCCGTGTGCAGGGAGACTACCGCTCCCAGCAACCTTTGCGGGTGGAACCCGCCCACGGAAATTGAGCGCGCTGAAGGCGCATAAAGACAGCGAGAGCCCCGGCAGAGCGGGGGTCTTTGTTCCAGCCTGCTGTCACTAGCCACGCCGCCTACCTGCTCCCTGTGAGGTCGCCCACACCTGCACACTACAGCGTCTCCCTGCCGCCGCCGTAGCTTCCATCAACACGGCCGCCGTGTGCAGGGAGACTACCGCTCCCAGCAACCTTTGCGGGTGGAACCCGCCCACGGAAATTGAGCGCGCTGAAGGCGCATAAAGACAGCGAGAGCCCCGGCAGAGCGGGGGTCTTTGTTCCAGCCTGCTGTCACTAGCCACGCCGCCTACCTGCTCCCTGTGAGGTCGCCCACACCTGCACACTACAGCGTCTCCCTGCCGCCGCCGTAGCTTCCATCAACACGGCCGCCGTGTGCAGGGAGACTACCGCTCCCAGCAACCTTTGCGGGTGGAACCCGCCCACGGAAATTGAGCGCGCTGAAGGCGCATAAAGACAGCGAGAGACCCCGCGACGCGGGATCGCGCGCGGGTCGGCGCCGGGCTAAGCCCGGGCAAAGGGCGGGCCCTCTGAGGCCCTCAGAGGTCAACAGTGGTCGGGCGGGCCACCCATCTAAGCTGCCTACACAGGGATAATCAGGTGAGAGTAACGTAAATGCCAATTAGTGGGAAGTGCCCTGTTAATCAAACCAGCAAATCAATAATGGCACATCCCACCATTCCTTCATCGTTAGAAAGCATGCTGGATAATGCATTTAATATGGTCGCAAATGAAATCGCGAGCACTGAGAGACGGATGTCATTGGGCCTCTTACGCACACACTCGGAGTCCGGGGATCTTAGTACAGAACACACCCTACCCCTATCTCCAACTGTGACAGTTACCAAGCCCAACTCGTGCCATCAACCTACTATCACCCCAGAGGAGGAGGGCGACACTATCATCCTTGATTCTCAGCTTGACGTCACTGAATATGTCCCTATTTCCCAGGCACCTTCAAAAACTAAACCCACTGGTGGGACAAGGAAAAAAGGGCCTATTAAACAGTTAACCAATAGAAGGAAACCAACCACATGCAACAAGGATCAGCCTACACCACAGAGCATGTGGACCAGAGGGAAACAAAAAACAATAGAGGGTAGTAATGCCAGGATTGAACCCGTACACTTGGACGAAGGATTGTTGAATACTACCCCCCCCAGAGACGGTACAAACTGTATTTGCACACAGACTGATCCAGTGAGTGAAAGTTCCACACTCAATAAGTCAAATGTCAATTTTATGGAAACCATTGTGGACACCATTTTTAAACAGCTAGAATCTCAAATGATCAAACAGTTTAATAATGTTTTTAAAAGACTAGATCGTATTGAAACTATGATCAGAAACGAGGATGCAAAAAGGAAGGGGGCTATTAGCCTTGACTTAACAAGGGGTGAGCGCTTCATTAAAGATTTAGAAGCTGTAAATAGGGGCACTCTGATTGAAAAACAAAATGCTCCCAATAAAATGACCACCCCTAGCATCATCATACCCAGAGGTGTTAACAAAGCTACAGAACCAACACCATATACTAGCCAGGCCAGTAATATGATAAATGATGCTCCCACTATGTCATCTTCAGGGAGGAATGTAAAACCAATATGCCACACTAGTCAGGCTAGTAATATGCCAAACGATGCCCCAACCCTGCTATCCACTGGGGGGAAGGCTTCTGCTCCCACTGGATTAGATAAGGGCCATACACTTACTATCAGGCCAACAACGCATTCCGGGCCTGTTCTTCATCTGCCCCCCGACGCCTGCCCCTATGTAATAATTTTGGCAGGCGTACCACAGTTAAGAGAGGGGCAGAGCGAGTCATGGATGCAATTAAATAATAAATGCACAGACTGGCTATGTAAACACAAAGGAGTAGGCCCCAATATTATGAGAGAAATTATAACCACTAGACGGGTGAGTTGGGTTGGGCCATCACCCAAGAACATTGAAGGGGACTGTATTGTCATCAACTTTAGAAATCCTTCTACAGTTAAATATATCCTTGGCAGTACTAACATGCGCTTTCCCCGTCCGAGCGACATAACTTCTCTGCAACTGGGCTATTTTTACAGACCGCATCATAGATTACCTAGCCCTTCTTCATTACCTCTCCCCTTACACAATAGATATAGTGCACTGTCTGACTTGGATACCCTGGACTGACCATCAATTATTCCCTTTGACCCACTGGGTAGAAATCAACCCAACATACCTGACCCAGTAGGGGATCTGTCCTTGGACTCAATTAAAATGACTGCTAATGCACCTAAGGCGGCTACGGACAGGTGTTATGTCTCCCCCTCGGTAATACCTATCAACAACTTGACAATCCTGAGCTGGAATATAGCAGGTTTAAATACTAAAGTAACAAATGGGGATTGGGTGGACTGGGTCTCTAAAATTGACATCCTGATGTTTCAGGAAACCTGGTGTACCACCCCTTTGTTTTTTGATGGATACCACTGTTTTAACCAAACCGCACTAATTCCTGCGTTAGGCAGACCAAGTGGGGGACTATCCATATGGGTTAAACCAGGCGCAGACATTAAAATTGAACCGTTGGCAACACACGACAGGAATTTCCAGGCTTTGCTCTACATCAGTAGCATTAGAATATGTTTAATAAATTTTTACAACAACGATTTTAAAACACATCCCAATATGAATTTTACAAGGCTGTTTAATTTTATCGACGATATTTCGGAGGGACAAAAATTTGGGAAACTCGACGGGATATGTGTAGGAGGAGATTTTAACGCACACATTCACCGACAAACCCCTCCTTGTAAAAGAGGCATAGAATTATTTAACCTTCTGGCTACAAGGGATCTAATTAATGTTATGGAAAAAGCCAACATTAAGGAAAATAAACGTCCCGCGGTCACTTATGTCGGGCACGGGGGTGCATCCACAATTGATTATGTATTTGTGACCTCTGCACTCGTGGACCTTTTATTGGAGGCCAAAGTAGTTAGGTCTGTACATAGTGACCATTACCCAATCCTATCCACTTTGAAACTTCCCCTTAAGAGGGTGAACCGGATAGAAATAGGGGCAAAAAACCTAGTTGTATCCACAGACAAACTCAGGGTGGTCTGGAAGGGGATCGACAATAAGGGGGTGTTAGCTCGAGTTATCAAATCTGAACCAAGATTAGTTCTTACTTGTCTATCTCTTGAAGGCCCAGATCATATGATCACTGAAGCATTCACGGAGCTGTGTAGGACCATAAAAAAGGAGATATCTAAGCCTGTTAAAATCAACTTTGATACTACCCCTAGATGGTTCGATAACTCCTGTTCTAGAGCAAACAGAGATTTGAGAGCTGCCCTAAAAGTCGATCCACCCAATCAAATATTGGTGAGGTCTCTGAGGATCAATTACAAACGTACTCTAAAAAGACGATCTGAAGAGCTACTAAAAACCCACTGGGAATCACTCGTACGAACCGCAGCAACGAGGGATGCTGCTGGGTTTTGGAAAGAGGTTAAAAGCCTGAAAACGTTTGGTTCCAATATTACCCCTACAAATTGTAGCATAACAGGGGACGTATGGGTGAAGCACTTCACTAACATTTACCTGTCACCGACCCCTCCCACCGAAAATCGTCAACCTTTTAAGCTTCCACATATTTTAATTACAGAAGTGGAGGATGCAATTTCTCAGAGCGCAGGAAATAAGGCGCCCGGGCCTGATGGAGTATCCATCGATCTAATAAAATCAGAGCCCGACTTATGGTCCCCATTACTGTGTAATGTTTTTAATAACTTGTCCAATACCTCATTGCCCGATACCTGGTCGAATAGTACAATCGTCCCTATTTTTAAAAAAGGCGACAGGCTCGACCCTAGCTGTTATCGCCCAATATCACTGATTGATAATACATTGAAGATTTTGGGCAGGGTCATTTTTAACAAGATCAGCACCTGGGCCGAGGAAAACGAAATTTTACACCCCTGCCAGCTAGGCTTTAGAAATAACGTAGGGACGGTTGAGCAGTGCTTGAACCTAAACCTAGTCTTAGATAAATACACCAGAGCTAAAAAATCCCCACTTTATCTAGGTTTCATGGATTTAAGCTCTGCTTTCGACTTTGTCAACCGATCTCGCCTATGGACTGCCTTGCTGAGCTACGGTCTAGATGAATCTCTGGTCCAATTTCTGGCTTATCTACACAGAGACCTAAAGGCCCGTGTTCGCATTAATAACGATGGTGAGGTTTCGGACGAGATTTTAATTGGTAGGGGTGTCAGACAGGGTTGCGTCCTGGCTCCCCTACTTTTTATTTTATATATAAATGGATTAAGTTCATCAATAAATAAACTAACCACTGATGTTCCGCTCGTCAACGGCAATCCTTTACCTGTACTCCTTTATGCCGACGATGCGGTACTCATAGGCCGTACACCTAATGCACTTCGCACTTTAATTTCAGGCTTTGTTTCTTTTATGGCCGACCTGGACCTATGCACAAATTTAAAAAAATCCTATATAATGTCCTGCGGGCCAAAGAAACACAAAATCCGACATATAATGGCAGGGAATAATACCCTAGATAGCACTTGCACTTTCCCTTATTTGGGCCTGTTGTTTTCTGACTTTGGATCCTGGCAACCACATGTTGCCAGAGGGAGGAACAAATTGGGTAAAGCTATTAATTCCTTAATTACTTTACGCCAACCAAGGCACGCTGAGGTCACCTTATCTTTACTAAAAATCTATAAAACCCAGTGCGTCCCTACAGGAACGTATGGCGCCGAGGTGTGGGGTTACTCGAGCTGCACCAATCTTCAGGTAGAAGAAAATAAGTTCTGTAGGAAGGTACTGGGGGGAGTCTTCTCGGCTTCGTCATACATATGTCACAGAGAATTGAACCTCCCCTATATAGAGGACTTTATAAAATCAAGACCCGCTCTATTCTGGTTAAAAAGTTGGCGTAACCAAGCCGCCTCATTGACCCGCGATATAATCATAGATTGTTTAAAATGTGAGCGGGTAAATTGCATTGCTTGGCTTAAAGCGGTACAGGCGAGCCTAGAAAGTATTGAAATGGGGCATCTCTTTTCAGCACCTGACACAATAAATTCATCACACAAGCTTATAGTGAAAAGGGCCTTATTCGACCTATATCGATTAAATAGAGAAAATATTGAATTTAGAAAGCCAGCCATCCTTGGGTACCTACACATACAAGAACATTGTACTAGGCCATCAACCAAACCCCAAGGTTATTTGTGTAAGGTATTGGGCAGATGGGACAGGAGCCTGTTGTTTAGATTTAGGGATGGGAGCGTGGTAAATTTACTTTGTTTCCCCCTAGGTTATTCCCACAACTTAAAAGACTTATACTGTCCATGTAACCAAGGTGGCAAGCAAAATTTGATGCATTTTACATTATTCTGTGGCTTCTATAAAAAATATACTAAATATTTTCTCATCTCTTATTTTAAAACCAATGCACTGACAGATTTTAAAGAGGCCTTTAGAACTTTGCGGACACTAAGCAATGACGATGTAATTTATAGAGTCAGTCATTTTCTCCGAACTGCTGTCCGCTCCCGTGCCTCAATGAACACGATTTGAATTATGTCTATTATTTTAGATTTTTGTACAACGGCTTGTATATTATCGTATGTTGCATTTCTGCATTTTAGGCGTACGACAATATGTGTTGAACACATATCTTAACTTTTTAAATTATTCATTGGGATGTTCTTTTTATGGATTTTAAAGATGTATTTATTGAGCTTCTGATGTGAACAAACTGAACCTGGCCAGCTAGTCTTAGATGTATCCTTTGCACATCCACACTTTGACTTTGCACTTTGTACAAGAATATATGTAATAATTTTTATGTACTTTTATGGATGTCTTTTATATATCCGAATAAAGATCATTTGATTGATTGATTGATTAAATCCCACACTGTCATCAATGTGGGTTTAATGTGCTGAGAAGTTTGCTACCAAACTTCCAAGGTTTCAGTAAAGCCATTATGGAGCTTTGGAGTTCATAATGACCAACTTTCAGACCATATACTCTTTATGGCTTCACTGCACTTACAATGTCTAAGAATGGACTTAAAACCTGTAGGGGTACAGTGTTCATGCAACTGTACCCCCACCTATGGTCTAGTGCACCCTACTAGAGGTATGTCTTACCTAGGCCCCAGGCAGTGGGTAGGAGGTATGTCGACTCTTCACTTTTCGCTGCACTAAAGCACGCAGCCTCCAATGGCAGTGTGTGTGTGTGTGTGTTAAGGTGCAGGGCCACTAAAGGTGGCACAATAGGTGCTGCAGCCCTTCGAGAACTTACCAGGTCACAGTGCTTTTGGTACCCATGCTACCTTTTACAAGGGGCTTATCTGTGGCCGGAGATGTGCCAATTGTGGGTACAAAGGTACAGTTTTGGTAAAGTACACAGGCCCTGGGAACCTGATTGGCAGGAACACTGTGCACATCAAGTTAAAGTGCATCAAGTGTCAGGCAAAAAGAGGGGGCTAACCATGCAAAACGGGGCACTTTCCTAGAATATTCTGGTATGGCTTGAATTTACGGACCTCCTCAAGGTACTTAATGCTAAGGCCAAGAAGCCATTAATTTGCTCCGGGAGAAAGATTTTCCTTACTCAGGATGTTGCCAGGATCACTGCCAATCACCAAAAAGAATTTCTTAACCTTCGCCCAACACTTCGTGCTTTGAGTGCTCGCTAGGAGTTGTTCCATCCGTGTGTTCTGAAAGTCACCTATAAAGACAAGAATACGAACTATGAGGACCCCACTGAACTCTGGAAGTTTCTTAACGATCATATGAGTGAAGTTATGGGCACGTCAAGACTATATCAACGTTATCACTTTTGAAGGCTAATTTGCTTCCTGCAGTTCTTCTAGATGTTAGATGTTTTTCTGTATAACTTGTTATGTCCATGTGTCTCTAGTTTTCTCTGTATGGTGGACACTGTTGTCTGATTTGTGTTTTTAACAATCTCCTTTTGCTTCAGTTACAGACCTGTTTAATGTTGTGAAGTCCTCACCCATCCTTGCTTATCTTGTTTATCTGCTCATACATATCGGTGTCAGCATGCATTGCTCCCTGGACGTGTTGCCTTTTCTTGGTGTCATCCCCACTCTATCCCCCTTTTCTCATTCCAGTGAGGTACAGTCTTTTCAGTCGACACTTGTTTCACATGTACTGTCTTTTTTGGCCTTCTCTTATTTCCTTTTTTCTCATCTGTATTTACCTTCTCTGTTTTCGTTTTCATCTTCCCCTCATTTGGTATTTCCCCTTTGCTATCACACTTGCTTGTTCTCTATCTTTATGTTTTTCTTTGTCAACGGTGAAGACCACGTAAACCACCATCCTTTTACAGTTAATATAGTTCAGAGTTATTTTATGGAATGTAAAAGGTTTTAATAATCCCATAAAGAGGCATCTAGGTAAATTTAATCCAGGTCTGGTTCTTCTCCAGCAATCTCACTTTTCTGAAATTGAGGTACTGGAATTCAAATGGAATTGGGTAGGGATGGTCATTGTTTCCCCTGCCCTTAATAACAAAAATGTTGTTATTATTTGTAACAAAATATTAGATTTTACTGACTTATCTCAGGAAATCGACAATGATGTTAGCTGGATAATTGTAAAATATTATATTAATAAAATTCCTTTGATGGTATTTAACGTCTATGCTCTCGAAAATATACTTTCTCTTCCCCCGTCCATGGATCACTATCTAGATTGGATTATATCTTTAAAGCAAAAGCTTACCTCAAAATGTTCTCTCCACTGACATTGGGTCTCTTCTGATTTTGGATCACACCTTGGTCATTACTGATCTGGACATGCTTCCTGTTCAAAGACCAAGGGTTAGATGCAGATTTAATAACTACTTTTTGAAAGACTTTACACATTTTCTTTGGACTTTATCTCATTTGCTCTGGACTTTTTTGATATTCACAATTATTCTAATCTATTTGCTCCATTATTATGGGACATATTTAAATCAGCTGCCCGTGGTTTTGTAATAGACTATGTAGCCAGAATGAAAGCATTTTTATCAAAGAACATAAAGAGTTGCTCAAATCTACCAAAACACTATAACATCAATTTTACTTGTCTAAATCCAATACAATTTTTGATGATTTAGTTACAGCCAAAATGTGATTTGATGAAATTTCTACAACGGCTGCTTCATTGTGCTACTCAAAAGTAGGGCTCCATACTATGGTGGTTGTGATAAAGTTGGAAAGCTACTGGCTAGTTATCTGAAGGTTGAACCGCCCACCAGGATATATCATGTGCAGAATTCTCAAGGATCTCACATTTTCAAAGATAATGAAATCCTTGCTGAGTTTGAATATTTTTATAAGTCTATATGTGTATATATACATATATATATATATGCACTGAAAAAACCATAGGTTTCACACATGTTATAGTTAGCTGGACATTTCACTCGTAAAAAACCATTGAAATTCCCCCGTTATAGTTAGTGCAGGCAACTATAACTCACGCGACCGCAATCCTCTGCTGATGCTAATACTGCATTTAGACACTTATTTGCCCATGTCTTCTTCCATTAAATTTTAGCTATACATATATTGCAAATATTTTTTTTTCATAAAGACACATATGTCATCAGCAGAGGATTGCGGTCGCGTGAGTTATAGTTGCCTGCACTAACTATAATGGGGGAATTTCAATGGTTTTTTACGAGTGAAATGTCCAGCTAACTATAACATGTGTGAAACCTATGGTTTTTTCAGTGAATTTGCAAGGTTTTTTAAATGCTAATTCCTAACTATAACGTGTGTGAAACCTATGGTTTTTTCAGTGAATTTGTACGTTTTTTTAAATGCTAAGTTACTTTACGCTGTTCGTGGCGTGCGCGCCCACTTCACGCAGTTCGTTCCGTGCGTGCACGGTGCGCTTCGTGCACCGTGCGCGCACAGTGAGCACGCGGTGCGCTTCGCGCACCGCGCGCCCACTTTACGCAGTTAGTGCCGTGGGCCATGCCGTGGGCCATGTACGCACGATGCACTTCGCGCATCGTCCACACACGGAGGACATATTATGCGCTTCGTTGTGAAAGGTTATCTATTAAATGATCAAAACTTCCATATGCCGTGCACAAAAGGTGCACCTCGGGCACCTTTTGCACACGGGGTGTGGAAAATGTGGATAATTATTATTATTTTTTTATACCGTACGCGTACGGTAAGCGCAATCGGCGTTTAAAAAAAAAAAAAAAAAATGCATTTTTGGCCTTCGGGGTTCTTTTGGGACACCCTAACCATGGATAGGTGGTTAGGAGCTGTCTAGCCTGCCCCTTTCATGTTATCCAACTTTGTTTTTCTTCCCCCCCTCAGAGTGCGAGAGAGAAAATGGCGGCCGACACTTCCTGGTTTCGACCGATTCGAATGTTTACTAAGATCTAACAGCCAATCAGAATCGCGCTTGCGCACGGCACCGTACGCGTACGGTAAGCTTACCGTAAGCGCACGGTAAACGCACGGTAAGCTGCCACAGATATATATATTGATTTAAATGCTATTTTCTCAGGAACTACTGAACAGATTTACACCAGACCTACAAAAGGCACTTCCTTGACCTGTAGACTACCTCTCTGCCAAATTTTAAGTAACTCTGTTCAGCCGTTCGGGCTGTAGCTGTGTCTAAAGGTCCTATGGAAAAATGCATGGGGAAAATGCGTTTTGGGACCCCCCTTTTTTCTCAGCCCCCGCTTGACGAATCCCCCCGAGACTTTCAGGGTAGGAGCGGAGCGTAGCGCCCCATTAGTTTTGAAAATTTCGCGAGGATTCGTCGACAGGCGCCAAAGTTATTCAAAATAGAATGTTGCGGTTTTCCTATGGAAACAGGGTCCTAACTATAACTACCTACTGGCGACCGCCAGTAGGTAATTTATATATATATTCAGTGAAAAAACCATAGGTTTCACACATGTTATAGTTAGCTGGACATTTTACTGATAAAAAACCAATGAAATTCCCCCGTTATAGTTAGTGCAGGCAACTATAACTCACGCGACCGCAATCCTCTGCTGATGACATATGTGTCTTTATGAAAAAAAAATATTTGTAATACATGTATAGCTAAAATTTAATGGAAGAAGACATGGGCAAATAAGTGTCTAAATACAGTATTAGCATCAGCAGAGGATTGCGGTCGCGTGAGTTATAGTTGCCTGCACTAACTATAACGGGGGAATTTCATTGGTTTTTTATCAGTAAAATATCCAGCTAACTATAACATGTGTGAAACCTATGGTTTTTTCACTGAATTTGCAAGGTTTTTTAAATGCTAATTCCTAACTATAACGTGTGTGAAACCTATGGTTTTTTCAGTGAATTTGTACGGTTTTTTAAATGCTAAGTTACTTTACGCCATTCGTGGCGTGCGCGCCCACTTAACGCAGTTTGTTCCGAGCGCGCACGGTGCGCTTGGCGCACCGTGCGCGCACAGTGAGCACGCGGTGCGCTTCGCGCACCGCGCACCCACTTTACACAGTTAGTGCCGTGGATGGACCATGTACGCACGATGCGCTTCGCGCACCGTGCGCACATGGAGGACATATTATGCGCTTCATTGTGAAAGGTAAGCTTTTAGATTTCTAGCATTGATTCTATATGCCATGCACAAATGGTGCCCAGCGGGCACCATTTACACACGCGGTGGGGAGAGTGTGGATAATTTTTTTTTTTAATTTTTTTTTAACCGTACGCGTACGGTAAGCGTAATCGGCGATTTTTCATAAAAAAATAAAAAAGATTTTTTGGCCTTGGGGGTACTTTGGGGACACATACCAGACCGCCAGTAGGTAATATATATATATATATATATATATATATATATATATTCACTGAAAAAACCATAGGTTTCACACACGTTATAGTTAGGAATTAGCATTTAAAAAACCTTGCAAATTCACTGAAAAAACCATAGGTTTCACACATGTTATAGTTAGCTGGACATTTCACTCGTAAAAAACCAATGAAATTCCCCCGTTATAGTTAGTTCAGCTAACTATAACTTGCGCACCCGCAATCCACTGCTGATGACGTCACATATTACATCACTCATGACATGGTCAGTGACATCACTGATGACATCACTGATGACATCTCAAATGACATCACTGATGACATCTCAAATGACATCATCCATTGAGTATGTGTTTCTGAACAATTTTAATATGTTTAATATTTATAGGCAAAGGCCTGTTGAAGAATGAGTGGGTGTACAAGTGTGTAAATGGATGATTTTCTTTGGTGCGTAACTGACTCTATAAGTGAGTCATTAAATGTATGTTACTGCAGACTAGTGACTAAACTGTGTAAATGTTTGTATGTGTCTGTATGTTGGTGTATAAGTGGCGGCATGGTTTTGTGAATACCTATATAAGTGTCTATATGAGTTATTGATTTGTGGAAATATGGATTCTTCTGGTCAGTTATGTCCCCTATCTTGGACCCCAACGGTTCTATGTGCATGTTACAAGTACATGTATCCTCCCTCCAGTTCCAGTTATGAAGACGCAAACACATGTGCGTCCACCGTCAACATGTCCTCTGTCAGATCCGCCATGAATAGGCCGGATATTCCATTCCTAAGTATGAAAAGCCACCGGCTTTATATGGTTCACTTCTGCCATTTTACAGTCCAGGCAAGTAGGCCCTGATTCTGTCATCAAGCTTTTCTTGCCTTCTGCCTCTGAAACCTCCAGTCTGAGCCTGCATCTGTAACCATGAACTTTGTCTCATTCTCTGCGCGGCTCACGAAGCCTGACATCAGCCTATTCTCTGCCAAGAACTGTATTTCACCTTCGAGTTATCTGCTTCCCCCCCTCAGCCGATGCATTCCTGTCTAGTAGTTTAAGTAAACATTCTTCCAGCTACCGAGCAAAAGGCCCGGCTTCTCTGTCTTTATACAAGTAATTCATAGCCTTGTTACTATGGAAGATTCCGCCATCGCATCTAGTGTAGACACTTAGACGCTTGTACACGCACGCACAGTCAGTATAGAATAGATTCTGTCCGAGAGTCCTTCTTTTGTGGATAACATAGTTCTTTAAACATAGGATGTTAGATATGATTTGGGATTAGGTTGACTTGACCCCCCAGACTTTTCGTCTCCACATGTAGAGCTAAACGTCAAGTCCCCTTCACCCCCTAGTTGCACGTCAATCACACGTCATGCTGCTGCGCGCGCATCTATGCCAAGTATTATCTTATAGATCCACCTATATATGACATCATAACCAATTATGTTCCTTTTTACTCCTTATTACACCCATTTTCGGTTACGCATATGAATCGTCATTTTCCTTATCAATTGTTACGCCTACTGTGTTCGCTTCATTGTAATGTATGTACTATAAAAGTCATTTCTTGTCAATAATGTATGTACTTCACTTCCTGAACCTCCGTGGTGATGGAACTTGGAGCAACCGATTATAATCGTTCATTGGAATAAAGCCCATTCCGAACCTCTAATACCACGGATTCTGCCTCTCATTTTACTGAGCTGTTTTATTATGTTTCCGTATCAAATTAAGTCCCGGTAAAGGAAAATTATTTACCACATGAATGGCGCCCGAACAGGGACACTTTCTCATCTCACGCGCCGGCGGTGAGTTGCAGGCCCGGTTTCCTGCCACAGCTGGACGGACAATAACGCGTACCAGCAGGATTTCCTGTATCTCCCTCCGGTCAAGCGGGGGCGACTGAGGCTGCGATCAACACCCAGACGAGGCGGTGAGAAGTGCGAAGTATTCCGACCAGAGCCTAGCTGAGAGAGCAAGATCCGAGGTATACAGAGGCCCACCAGTTTCCGAAGTCCCAAGTCGAGTCCAGTTTCCGACGAGTCGAGTCGAGTCCAGTCCGGTCCAAGTCCAGTTTCCGAGGCTTTCCGTTTCCGAAGCTACCCGGTGAGTACCATTGCTGGGGAGGCATTTCTGACGTGCACATAGGTTGTGCCGGTCAAGACGGGTTTGGGTACACAAATCCGGTCTGCACTGTTTTAGCAGTGTATATGTACTGTTTAGCAGTATATCAAGTATTCCGAAGTATCTAGTTATTGTCAAGAATTATGCTTGGTGATTAGTTATGCAGACGATCATCATTGTTGGTTACTTTAAAGGTTAAGAATGTTTAATGTTTAATGTTTAATGTGTTAAACGTCCTGCATATTGTGGTATGAATGGTTGTTCATTATTGTGCTTTTGTACTAAGTGTGTTCAAGATTAAGTATCAGATCAGTTCTCAATATGCCGCTCTTTTCGAAACTAAGACAGATCACTACAAGAAAAGGGGTACTCGAAGAAGCCGTCCCTATTCCTCCTAGGGACACTCCAGGGTACTTCATGTATCATAAACATGGCTTAGATGCTATATTATTTCTTGATTTATGGGTAGACTACACCAAGGAATTACCAGAAAGTCAGAGGTGGCCCACAGCGGGAACCTGGGATGCAGAGTGCATCATGAAAGTAGAAGAAGAGTTATGGAAAAGGAAAGTCAGACAGTCACAGAAAGATGCCATTGAATTATGGCGTAAAGAATCACATAGACGAACAGAAAAAGCACGTAGACAGGAAGAGAAGAGTAAAGAGAATTCTAATGAAGTCCGAGAAAATCTATTAATTGAGGAAGGTATCCGAGTGAAATCAGAACAAGTAGATAGACAAAGGAATGCCCTTATGAATGGTATGTATCCCCTTCTGGCCGAAGGATTACCTAAAGCTACTCCAGAAATACCGAAAGACTTGCCGCCCCCATTATTCCCAATAAAGGTACATCCTAAGGGGCATCCTAGAACCGCAGAAGATGTTTTTCTTTCCTCATATTTAGATGACGCAGCTCCCGAGTATGCTAATTCCGCCCCACATAGACCACCTATCAGGGAGGTTCAACGCCAAGATCCGGTACCCGTATCTCTACAGCAACGACTTCCGGCAAGCACATCCGTTTCTACATCTGTTCCCACAGCTGCTTCTATAGCTGTGTCCACACCTATAGTTGCTGTATCACGTTCAACGAATCCTTTCACACCCGACACCCCAGATGGGGCTACGGGAGGTGCTACCAATATTTTTTCTACGCCACCCAGAATAAATAAACTTACTTTTCAAGAGTCAGCACATTCACGTACACCCAAACTCATAAATGCCCGTACGCTTAAGGAACTTCTGATAGATTGTAGATATGACCCTGTGCCCGGAAAAGAGGACGAAATGACCCTAGCATCATTACGTATCAGACGAGCCGCAGTGTACTTAGGGAAGTTACCAGGAATGACTGCGCATCTAGATAAAATATACCATTTTGTCCAAACAGGGCGAGATCCAGAATGTATTAACAGAGCTATGGAATACCAGAAAGTGGAGATACAGGGGGAACTGTTACGTTTCCTCATAAATTGTGTGATCAGAAATGAAGACCGACCGGGGGTAGACCCGGAAGCAATGCAAATTCTTACCAGATGGAGCCAGAATATATCAGAAGGTAGACATGATAAACAAAATTGTATAATAGCCATGTGCCGAAAGATCCGTAAAGAAATAGAACGCCTACACGAAGAAAGATTAGCGGTAGATGAGTTCGAACAAAACGAGGAGGAAGGATCAGGACTGCCCACAGGACAGTCAGACACTATAGCCTATGTAGGTAGAGGAAGATCTTGTAATAGTAATAGATGTCCTATTGACCCGATACGTCCGATATGTCCAGACAATAACAGGAGTTTCCCAACACCCGTAGTCCATATGAGGTCTAACGAGCATTCGTTCCAAGTCGCCGACAAACTACTCCGAGAACGAAGGGGTTATCATTTCCTCGATTCTATGGATGAACAAGATTTAGCTAGGGCAGCTGTCCATTGGGTTGACAGTCCCGGAAAATATGGTGATGATACAGTAGCACGCACGTTTTTGAATCTCACCCCAGATGAACAGAGGTTAGCTGGGATTTATATGATTCAACAACTCATTATACTATATAGGAGTCAGCATTCGGACCCTGGTCCCTTACCTGACATATTGACTGAATTGCTTATGAATAAATGGAGAGGTTCAGGTACTAAATTAATTAAAGAAATTCTAGAATCAAGAAAGCAGTATATTCTTTTTGTATGTTCAGACCGTGTCTCATTACCCGTCAAGGAAAGAACCACGTATTACATGGATAGACAGAATCCCTTACGAGAAGTGCACCCAATAAAGGGCGAGGACAACGAGTTTAAGCGCGTATTTGTATATACGCCCATATCAAAAATAGAATTGTTAGAAATGAAGAAAGTGGTACCCAGTCATGACAAAGACCCAGCGGGTTTTCACCGAGAAATTAAAGACATGTTACTAATGGGAGAGTATACCTATCCCGACATTATGACAATATTAAAGGTATTGATGCCTGCTGGCATTTATGAGAAACTCAGGGAAAAAGAGTGGGAGGTAGGAGACCAAAAGATAGAATGGTCAGTATTAGAAGCAGAAGAAAAGGCCCGAACTGCAGGAGCAGGACTTGGGGATAAAACTAAAGCACTACCAGGTTTATTAGTACAGGTACTGCCACGTTTATTAACTACGAAAAAGGAAGATTGGGGTGCAATTTCAGCCTGTAAACAGAAGCAAGATGAGGACACTAGTGATTACTATGCCCGATTTGAAAAATGTTTTGGTATAAATAGTGGCCTAAAAGCAAGTAGCGAATCATACCCACATCTGTTTGTAACAAAATTAGTAGAAAATGCTCTACCCCAGGTAAAGAATAGAGTATTAAAATTCGAGAGTACCTGGCAAGGTAACACTCCATCACAAATGTTACAAATGTTACAATACCATCACAATAGAATTAGAGAGGAACAAGAACATGAACACAGACGCATGAAAGACACGAAAATGAAAATGCTAGTTTCTCAGACAATTCCAGCTGAAGGACATAAGAAGGGTATGACACATTCCGGTGATTCAGCAGGACCTGTAAAAGGGACATGCAATTATTGTAAAAAGCCAGGTCATTACGTACACGATTGTCCAGTTTTGAAACATAATATCGCCATAGGTAAAACACAAGAAAGATCACGGCCACCTAGACAGGACCAGAATGAACAAGGAGCTCCGCAGCATGCACAGTCCATGCCAGCTCCACCACAGTCTGTGCAGTTTGTGCCAGCTGCACCAGCGCTGCCTGTTGCTGCCACACAAACCACGACACGACAACTGTACCAGACCGCACAGTACGACTATCCTGATTATCAACGATACGCATGAACAAGCCTAGAGAGGGAAGTTGACTTACCCCTTATCGAGATCCCTGTAGATCAAGAAGGACCTTATATACATAGTGAATTATTAGGTCAAGACAGAAAATTTTTACTCGATACAGGGGCAAGTCGAACGACCATAAAACGTAGTGAAGTTCCAGGGGCACCCCTCTCAGGCTCACAGAATATTTCCCTTGGTTTTTCAGGAAAGCCTATTGTTAATGAAGTGTCACAGCCTCTCCCACTTACGATAGGACCTTTGACCCGAACTACCGATTTATTGCTTACTAAATCATGTCCAGAAAATCTGTTAGGAATAAAAACACTGAAAGCTCTAGGAGCCATAATATGTTGTTCTCCGGAAGGAGTAAGATTGTTTTTACGTGATTTTAAAGGTCATTATGTGTCTAGAGACATGGATCCCCGACTACAGACTTTACCCACACATCTATGGGCACAAGGCCCTACTGATGTTGGTTGCATGAATATTACACCATATCGAGTCACATTAAAGGCAGGAGTGGTACTACCACGAATGCGACAATACAAGTTACCACCAGATGCTGTAGTGGCTTTACTACAAATCATTGACGAGCTCATTGCCCAAGGAGTGGTTGTGGAAACAGACTCCAATGTATGTAATTCACCGATAATTCCGATTCTTAAACGAACAGATCCAAAGGCCCCGCCAGTCTATCGATTGGTTATTGATCTGCGCGAGTTAAACAAATGCATTGTGCCACAATTTCCTGTGGTCCCAGATATCTCGTCATTACTGACAGCTATTGATTCCGAAGCGACATTCTTTACTGTAATCGATCTCAAGAATGCCTTTTTCAGCGTCCCAATAGATCCGGAAAGCCAATATTTGTTCGGATTTAGTTTAAATGGACGTAGCTTTAAATTCTCACGCGCACCTCAAGGATTTACAGAAAGCCCCAGCATCTATAGCCAAGCACTGAAACGAGAACTTGACAGTATCCACATGCCAGTTAACACTGCTCTGCTTCAATACGTCGATGATCTGTTGATCACCGCGAGAAGTGAACCGGAATGTGAGAAAGCATCACTGACAGTTTTACAATTTCTAGCCGAAAAGGGGCACAAGGTGTCCCCTTCTAAGCTGCAATTCTGTGTCCAGCGAGTTATTTATCTTGGACACTCGCTGTCCAAGGAGGGAAGGCAGCTTACACCCGACCGCATTCAGTTGATAGCTAACATGCAAATACCCAAGACACAAAAGGAGGTGCGGGCTTTCATAGGCCTCACTTCATACTGTAGACAGTGGATCCCGCAATACGCATTTTTAGCAATACCACTCATTCAGTTGACAACACAGGAGGCAGCCACATCGACTGTTCTCCCTTGGACCCAGGAACATACACAAGCTTTTGAAAGCCTAAAGAAAGCTTTATGTCAAGCACCTGTTTTAGCAACACCATGTTACAGAAAACAGTTTACACTCTTTGTTACAGAACGCGAAGGTACTGCCTTGTCAGTACTCACACAGGAACAAGCAGGAGCACACAAACCATGTGCTTATTTTTCTAGTACATTAGATCCCGTAGCCCAGGCTTTGCCTGCATGCCTAAAATCAGTGGCAGCGACAGCTTTAGCAATCAGACAAAGCGATGCCATAGTGTTAGGACATCCATTGACAGTTCAAGTACCACATGCAGTAGAGGTTCTTGTAAATAGAACGCAAACACAACACTTGACTATAGCACGACTTACAGGGTACGAGCTTACATTGTTTCAGCCACATATAGAAATCAGACGCTGTAACACATTGAATCCTGCCACACTTTTGCCAGTAACCGGAACAGACCCACTAGCCCATAACTGTATTGAAGTTATTACTATAACGACGAAACCCAGACAAGACTTAACCGATGTCCCATTGTCAGACCCAGACCTGACATTGTATGTAGATGGTTCATGTATGAGAACAAATACAGGAGAATTAGTGGCTGCTTACGCAGTCACAACAGATACTGAAATCATTGAAACTAATCGTATAAATACTTTGTCAGCTCAAGCCGCAGAGCTCATCGCTCTGACACAAGCCTGTATTCAAGCTACAAATAAAAAAGTCAACATATACACTGATTCACGTTATGCATTCGGAGTTGTACATGACTTCGGCGTGCTGTGGCGAGAGAGAGGTTATTTAACTTCCCACGGTGCCCACATTCAGCACGGACCCCTCATTCATGCCTTATTAGATGCAATACATCTACCGACTGCAATATCAATTATGAAATGTAAAGCTCATACGAAAGTTACTGATATCATTTCTCAAGGCAATGATCTAGCCGACAGAACAGCTAAACAGACTGCTCAAACCCAAACATCCGACATGACAAAGACAATAGTCCCGATGCCGACACATTGTATGACAGTTAAAGATCCTACCCTTGACGTAATTGACATACAGACACATGCTACACCAGACGAAATAAAGAAATGGACTGAATTAGGAGGGATCCAAACGGACCAAGGATGGATGATGAAGGAAAAGTCTGTGTGGTTCCTCCCTGATTCAATGGTCCAAGTCATTATTAACACTATCCATAGTCCAGCGCATCTAGGAGAAAAAGCTATGCTAGATAGCATTCAACACATTTGGTTCAATAAACATTTACGAGCAGCAGCCAAACAAAAGGTCCGTACCTGTATGATCTGTTGCCAGTTCAACCCAGGAAAAAGTGTTCCCGTAGAACAAGGTGGATTTCATCCTCCTAATCACCCTTTTGAAGTCCTCCAGATGGATTATATCCAGATGGAACGATGTCGAGGATTCAAATATGTTCTCGTAGTTGTCTGCGCTCTGTCCCGCTGGACGGAGGCATACCCGGTTTCAGATTACACTGCCCCGACTACTGCCAAACAGTTGGTTCGAGAATTCTTCCCACGATACGGTTTACCACGTGTTGTTCACTCAGATAACGGCCAGCCGTTCTCATCCGAATTAATGAAACATGTTTCACTTTTGTTAGGTTATCAGTGGAAATTCCACTGTGTCCGACACCCTGAGGCAGCAGGTCTCGTAGAAAGACATAATCAGACACTGAAAATTAGATTGTCCAAAATATGTAGGGAGAAAGGTGTCGACTGGGTAGTAGCACTACCAGTTGCACTCTTTTTCACAAGAATGGTCGCACACTCTCGAACAGGGCTATCCCCGTATGAGGTGATCTTCGGCAGACCACCAAATATGTGGGGGACGCCTATACCACGCAAAATAACTGATATTGACTGTAATATGCTGACAGATTACTTGGCTTCCTTGATGTCTGCACTACAATCTTGTCGTTCACAGGTAGCTGCAGCCTTTCCCGACAACACTGAGGTGAAACCCCATGACGTAATTCCGGGGGACCTCGTCCTTGTGAGGAATTTCGACCGAAAGACTCAGTTGGAGCCCAGGTGGAAGACACCCAAGTTGGTCTTGCTGACCACAAGGACAGCCGTGAAGATCGAAGGCAGGAAAGGATGGATTCATTCAAGTCATATCAAGAAATTTCATGGACTTCCTTCAGATGTAGACAGCCCACCTCGTGTGTCCTCACCAATTGACTCAAAACTACCTCTGGCTGAGACCGACAGTAAAGAACTTTATAAACTAAAATTAAGGCCTAGACCGTCGGACGATTTGATTGTTTAAGTCCTCTCCTAGGTGAAGCGGTTGAATCTGTCTACGACATGTATCGCCTAGACCTGAATCATGGACAGTCGCGAAAAATAATGAAACGACAGGCGTATTGTAAATCACTGCGTAGCCATTGCATAGTGACATTATTAATCTTGTTTTTTTTGAGCCTTTTAATAATTACTGCAAGTATATTGTTGCACATATATTACCCTATTGCCAGAAATGTTTACAATGTTACTGCTGAACATTCTTTTAGTGACTTACCTCCGCATGAATTGTCTTATAGACTTGCGCTGCGCAATAACACTTTCATTAGTATGTTACATCATTCCCATCAGACTAGTAATGCAACTAATTGTTGGGTGTGTGGCCGGCTCCCTCCCTATCAGAATTATGAAGGAGTCTTGCCTTTCTTTCCACATCCGTTTACACATAATGGCTCCTGTGGAGCATGGTTTAGTTTGATCAATTCCATAGACTCAGACACAGCAGTTTACCAAGACCAGTGGGTATGGGGAAATCTGAACCTAGTTTTATTCAAAGTCTGTTACCCTGATAAGGAGGGTCGCCCCAAAGGAACAGGAACTGATCTAGAAAATGAAGTATATGGATTAGGTAACTTTACTCCTAATCCCATGGTTCTAAATGTCGAATCCAAAGTTGAACTAGTTTTACCAACCATGTCAGTATTCCCAGCGAAAGGTGAATTGTGTGTAAGAAAAGTTGGTTCCATACATATGGGCCATAGTAAATGCACTACTACAGTAGAATTCAGTGATCAAGGCAAATCTTCATTTAGAGCTTATCGCCACTCCTACTTTATATGTGGTCAGACTGCATATATGCGTCTACCTCTAGACTGGGATGGTACCTGCTACATTGCATTCCTTTTGCCACCTGTTTTCCTAGCTCCTCCTGATTATTATAGAAATATTCATTTAGTACACAACAGAGAGCGGAGAGATCTCCCAATTGTCGATTACACTGAAACAGCATGGGAAAAATACACAGATTTCAATAAAGGCATCTTTCCCTATATAGGTACTGTTACTAATAGTAAGCTGATACGTAGATTAACTAGAACCCTTGAAGCAGTAGTGAATGAAACTATTTCCGCCTTAGGCAATTTAACAGAAGAGCAATCTGCTATGCGGATTGTTGTGCTTCAAAATCGTCTTGTCCTTGACGTCATCCTGGCTGATAGGGGCGGAGCTTGTAGGGTCATCGGATCAAGCTGCTGCGTATTCATACCAGAAAATTCGCCATCTGTATATAAAGCTATAACTCGCCTTCACAAGATTGTAAGCCAGATACACCAGAACCCAGGCACCTGGACTTGGTCCGGTTGGTTTTGGAGTGTGATATCAGCCTGGGGATGGAGAGTTCTATCCTTCCTAGGTATTGGCCTTCTCATACTATTCAGTTGCTGTCTATGTCTACAATGTGGACCAGCGATCTGTGGTCTGTGTGCCACATCGTGCACTCCACATCAAGATTTTCATTCAAGATCCCGGAAGAAGAAAGAAGAACAAATGATGCTATATGAACAGATCAATGGATTAATGAAGATTGATATCTCTTGACGGGCAAGGAGGGGACAAGGAGGGAATGTGGAAATATGGATTCTTCTGGTCAGTTATGTCCCCTATCTTGGACCCCAACGGTTCTATGTGCATGTTACAAGTACATGTATCCTCCCTCCAGTTCCAGTTATGAAGACGCAAACACATGTGCGTCCACCGTCAACATGTCCTCTGTCAGATCCGCCATGAATAGGCCGGATATTCCATTCCTAAGTATGAAAAGCCACCGGCTTTATATGGTTCACTTCTGCCATTTTACAGTCCAGGCAAGTAGGCCCTGATTCTGTCATCAAGCTTTTCTTGCCTTCTGCCTCTGAAACCTCCAGTCTGAGCCTGCATCTGTAACCATGAACTTTGTCTCATTCTCTGCGCGGCTCACGAAGCCTGACATCAGCCTATTCTCTGCCAAGAACTGTATTTCACCTTCGAGTTATCTGCTTCCCCCCCTCAGCCGATGCATTCCTGTCTAGTAGTTTAAGTAAACATTCTTCCAGCTACCGAGCAAAAGGCCCGGCTTCTCTGTCTTTATACAAGTAATTCATAGCCTTGTTACTATGGAAGATTCCGCCATCGCATCTAGTGTAGACACTTAGACGCTTGTACACGCACGCACAGTCAGTATAGAATAGATTCTGTCCGAGAGTCCTTCTTTTGTGGATAACATAGTTCTTTAAACATAGGATGTTAGATATGATTTGGGATTAGGTTGACTTGACCCCCCAGACTTTTCGTCTCCACATGTAGAGCTAAACGTCAAGTCCCCTTCACCCCCTAGTTGCACGTCAATCACACGTCATGCTGCTGCGCGCGCATCTATGCCAAGTATTATCTTATAGATCCACCTATATATGACATCATAACCAATTATGTTCCTTTTTACTCCTTATTACACCCATTTTCGGTTACGCATATGAATCGTCATTTTCCTTATCAATTGTTACGCCTACTGTGTTCGCTTCATTGTAATGTATGTACTATAAAAGTCATTTCTTGTCAATAATGTATGTACTTCACTTCCTGAACCTCCGTGGTGATGGAACTTGGAGCAACCGATTATAATCGTTCATTGGAATAAAGCCCATTCCGAACCTCTAATACCACGGATTCTGCCTCTCATTTTACTGAGCTGTTTTATTATGTTTCCGTATCAAATTAAGTCCCGGTAAAGGAAAATTATTTACCACAGATTGCTTGTCTCAGTATCTGTATGGGTTCCTGAGTGTTTGTGTGGGTAGGGTGTGTGTGACTCTATGCATAGATGTGTGAGTGGGTGATTCTATGGGTGCATGGTTTTAAGAGTGCATCTGTGATGGACTGTATGGTTGAGTGAGTGTATGTATGGGTGTGTTAGGGATTGAATGTATATCTCAGTGGTACATTTGTGACTAACTACATATGTGAAAGGCAGTATATATGCGTGTAAGAGTATATAAGTGGGTAGATGTGAGAGTGTGTGATTGTGAGAGTGACTGTATGGATGAGTGTGTGCTTGTATCAATGATTCTATAAGAGCGTAAGAATGTGAAACTATTTTTATGAGTAAGTGAACTTGAGTGTGTATAACCGCATAGGTGAGTAAATGGGAGTGTGATTATTTGCATGACTGAGTAGGTGTGAGAGTACCTCTATGGATGATTGGTAGTGTGTGAGTGTCTATATAGGTGTATAAATGCATATGATAGTTTTGTATGGAGTGACTGTAAGTATGAGTGACTGTACAGGTGAATGAGTTAATAAGTGGGTATATAGTTATTGGTATTGCAGTATGTATGGTTTTGAGAATGGAACTCTTAAATTTTGAGTCGGTGTATCAAAGGTTATATTAGGGTGTGAGAAGATGTGGTAATTTATCACATGGATGACGTCATCAGTGATGTCATCAGTGATGTCATGAGTGATGTCACTGACCATGTCATGAGTGATGTAATATGTGACGTCATCAGCAGTAGATTGCGGGCGCGCAAGTTATAGTTAGCTGAACTAACTATGACAGGGGAATTTCATTGGTTTTTTTACGAGTGAAATGTCCAGCTAACTATAACATGTGTGAAACCTATGGTTTTTTCAGTGAATTTGCAAGGTTTTTTAAATGCTAATTCCTAACTATAACGTGTGTGAAACCTATGGTTTTTTCAGTGAATTTGCAAGGTTTTTTAAATGCTAATTCCTAACTATAACGTGTTGAAACCTATGGTTTTTTTTAGTGAATTTAAAATGTTTTTTAAATGCTAATTCCTAACTATAACGTGTGTGAAACCTATGGTTTTTTAAGTGAATTTGCAAGGTTTTTTAAATGCTAATTTATGAATGTATTATTATATTTTTTAAATATTTATTTTACAATAAGCTACCTATATATATATAGTTATAGATTAACTTTATCCTGTAATATGGAATGGCTCAGTTTTTTTTTTATTTGGATAGAGTTGAACAGCATAGTTAATATCTTCTATAAACTTATAAACACTTTAAATTATTTTTTTTTTGTAAGGGTTTTTGACCGTGCGCGCACAGTGCACGCATGCGTACGTGCTCCACGTGCGCATGCATACGTCATGTGTGCTCCGTACGTGCATGCGTGCGTGCTCCGTGCGTGCTCCGTACGCTCTGTACAAGTCATGTGATTTATAAACAACACTTTTCATTGGTTTATAGTAGTTTCAGGTCATGTGATTAAGAAACAACACTTTTCATTGGTTTATAGTAGTTTCAGTTCCAGAAACGTCCAACACCACACCCACTCCCCTCATTATTACTTCTGATTCCCTGGGAGAAGGAGCTGAGCAGCTTCTCCAGTACTTGAGAATGGCAGAGCAGCAGTCATCTTCTGGGAGTGAGCAGGAGACCCTTGTGCCACAGAGACAGAGGAAACAGAAAAACTCTTTTATATGGCAATTTTTCACTTTTCCAGAGGGGCAGAAGAAGGTGAATGCTCCAAAAGTCACCTGCACTCTTTGTGGTGGTGTTTTATCAAGAGGAGATCCTATAAAGAAATACTCTTTTAGTATCTTCACTATGATCAGGCACATTAGAGAGGTACATCCTGTGGCTTATGCTCGAGCTGCTAGAGAAAACCCTCCAGCAGCTCAGCCGAGCACATCTGCAGCAGCTCAGCCGAGCACATCATCGGCAGCTCAGCCGAGCACTTCATCTGCGGCGGCAGCTTCACCTGCTTCTGTTCCTCTGGATATACACCCTCTGTTTAAGAGGGTGCATATACGGTGCATATACGGTGCAATGCGTGCAATGCTCTTCTCTCTTATGGGGACACCAGCATGCCCCTAATAGAGAGCAAGATACAGCAGCACACGTGCGGCACCCTATAATTTTTTGTTCCTCTGTCCCTCAATTAACACAACGGCTCTTTTTAGAGCCACCTAACATCTAAACACTTAAATTTGATTTTTAATTCTATTTTTTTATGATTTTTTTTCCGCCGTGCGTGCACCGTGCGAACACCCCGCGATTTAAAAAAAAAAAAAAAATGTTTTTTTCACCCTTCATGGTCCTTCAGGGACCCCCTGACGAAAGCTAGGGGGTCAGGAACTCTGTACCCTGCCCCCTTTTCACGTTCTACACCTTTCTTTTTCACTGTCACACACAAAATGGCACACAACACTTCCTGATTTCGACCGATTGGAATGTTGACTGACATCTAACCACCAAACAGAATTACGCTCGCGCACGGCATCGTGCGCGCACCGTGCGCGCCTATAGATATTTATGTACTTTTAACTGCAATTTTCTCAGGAACTACTGAACAGATTGACACCATATATGCAAAAGGCACATCACTGACCTGAGGACTACCTCTTTGCCAAATTTCAAGTAATTCTGTTCAGCCGTTCGGGCTGTACCTTCGACTAAAGGTCCTATGGGAAAATGCATGGGGAAAATGCGTTTTTGGACCCCCCTTTTTTCTCAGCCCCCGCTTGTCGAATCACCCCGAGACTTCCAGGGTAGGAGCTGAGCTGAGCGCCCCATTAGTTTTGAAAATTTTGTGAGGATCCGTCAACCGGCGCCAAAGTTATTCAAAATAGAATTTTCAGATTTCCTATGGAAACACGGTCCTAACTATAACTATCTACTGGTGACCGCCAGTAGATAATATATATATGCGAGAGGAGCAGGGGTAGAGACTTTGATATCCCTGAATCTCTAGCAACAGGAGGCAAGCCAACAAGCTCTTGGAGATCACTTGGCGTGAAGGCAGAGTCCAGCTCTCCTTCAGCAGAGTCAGAAGGGCAGGGCAACAAAGAAAATAACAGGCCTTCCAAATCAACAGTCCAGTTGAGGTCTATAAGCAGCACAGATGTTCATCTGGCAGAGCTTCAGTTACAAGTCCAGTAGTGCCTTTGATGTGGGAGAGCTCTTTGAAGAGCACAAGTATCCCTTTCATCCCAGTACTCTCTGCCGGCGGGGGGTAATCAGTCCTTTGTGTGGGGACAGGACATTCCCTATTTAAGTGAGGTGTTAGCCCCTCTCTTCCATACTGCCCTGGCAAGGCCATCAGAATGTAGATGGGCACTCAGACACACCTATCCATCCTGTGTTGTTGTTCTCTAGAGAGAATGCACAAAGTGTAGTTGTCACCCAGCCCAGAAATGTATTGGAGACAGGCTGCAAAGCACACAGAGTTATAAGCACAGAAAAAGTACACTTTCTAAAAGTGGCATTTCGAAAATAGTAATGCTAAATCCAGCTTTACCGGTAAGGAGGCTTTGTCATTACTGTTCCAAACATATGAAACATAAAAAAGCTTCTCTTTACTCATCAGGAATTACAGCTTAAAAGTGTATTATGAAATTCCCAATGCTGACTTACAAGAGGCGTAGGCCTCACAGAAGTGAAAAACAAAACAGACTGGTTGTCACTACCAGGACATGCAAAACATACCAGTATATGTCCTACCTTTCATTTACACAGCACCCTGCCCATATGGCTACCTAGGGCCTCGCTTAGGGGCGAATGATGTGTAATAAAAGGGGAGTTCACAGCTTGGCAAGCAGTTTTAAATTCCAAGATGAAGGGGCAACGAGCTGCACACACAGGCCCTGCAGTGGCAGGCATGAGACAGGTTTGAAAGGCTACGTCTCTGCGTGGTGCAATCAGCGCTGCAGGCCCACTAGTAGCATTTAATTCACAAGCCCTTGGCATATGGTATACCATTTACAAGGGACTTACAAGTAAATCAAACATGCCAAATAGGTTTAAACCGATTATACCATGTTTAGAGGAGAGGGCACATGCACTTTAGCACTGATCAGCAGTGGCAAAGTGACCAGAGTCCTAAAGCCAACAAAAAGAAGGTCAGAAAAAGAGGAACAGGAAGGCAAAATGTTTGGGGTGACCCTTCACAGAGTGCCATTTTCCAACAATGCCCTTTTGTCTTATTCTTTAGACAGCAATAATGCTTGATGCTGAGGAAGCCTTTGATAGGCTTGGTTGGGATTTTATGCTTTCACCTCTAAACTGGCATGGCTTCAGATCTACATTTTATCTTCTAGAGTTTCTGTGGTAGTGAATGGCATGACCTTGCCCTACTTCCCACTCCAAAGAGGTGTCCGTCAAGGATTTCCTCTTTCTTCTCTCGTTTCTTTTCACTTTGGAACCTCTCCTTTATCGGATACGGAATTATTCACTAATTTAGGGTTTTCAATATAGTAGTCATCACTTGAAGTTGGCATATTATGCTGATGACATTCTGCTTTTTGTGTTGAACCCTGATCCCTCATTACCAGCTTTATTGACTGAATTCTCACTGTTCTCATCTGTCTCCAGGTATAAAATTAGCTGTGATAAAATAGAGATACTCCCTTTAAATACATTCTATACCAAACAATCTTTTGAATCTTTGCGCTTTATTTTGACCTCTTCTAAAATCAGATACTTGAGAGTGAACTGCTTCCCTTCCTGCACAGTCCCACCTGGCACCTGCTGCTCCTGACCCTTGCAGGTTGGTGTTTGAGGCCCTCTTACGCCCACAGGCATCCTCATCCCTGGTGGTCCAGTGGGGAGCTTCTCTTCTCTGCCACTGTTCTGCCCTTTGTCTCTCTGCCTTCCTCTTTCCCTCATTTCATTTTGCTTTGTTTTGCTTTTTATTTGCCTCCTTTCACTTTTTCCATCTCTTGCCTCTTTTTGCACCTTTTCTCTCAATGTACATGCCGCTGCTCGTTCCTCGCGGACCTGCCCCCTACAGTGCAGATTCCCGCTTTCCTGCCTCCCAGCTGTCCAGCGCTCCCCCTCACACTACTTATGGCGGCCACTGCACAGTAGCACAGCAGACGCATGCACCCAGCCTGTGCACCGAAGGCATGTCAAAGGCAAGCCCCATCTGCGCCCATCCGCGCCCAGCGCGACGGGCCCTGGTTCTTGGACCATCCACCACTACGACACCAACACTCTCCATGCTCTCAACATCAGACTCTACATTGCCTGCTGCCGAGCATCGCTGATCGACACCCACGGCCCTTTTTCCTGCCTGAACTGCAGCTTCACCTTCACCTGCCACCGCACACCAGCCCCACCCACCGCACAACCGTCAAAAACCGGACCCGGCCGCTTTAACTGTATCCTGCTCCTGCTTGACTGTGGACCCCGACATCGTCATCCTCATGGAAACCTGGATGAGCTCCACCTCTGCTTCGGACATCGCCACCGCCTTCCTGGGTGGCTACATGATCATCCACAAGGACTGTGCCAACTAATTGGGAGAGGAATCGCCAGCGTACACAAAAGCACCCTCCGCCTCACCACCCATGCGGACGACCTCTCGGCCACCATGGAGCATATCCACTTCCAGGTCCAGAACAACCCGAACACCACTCTCCGCAGCACCCTCATCTACAGACACCCCAGATGCCACACACCCTTGAGGGATTCCATCATCTACTTCATCGCACCCCACGCTCTCGCCTGCACAGACTACATCCTCCTTGGTGACCTCTAGTTTCACATGGACAACTCCAACGACAAAAAACATGTCATCCCTGCAGGAGAATCTCGCCACAGTCAAACTGGTCACCCCCCAACCCACTCAGCTGGACACACGCTCGACTCCATCTTCTCTGCCAGCGACATCACCTTCAGCCACACCACCGAGCTCCAGTGGACTGACCACTACTGTGCCCACTTTTCCTTCACCAAGCCCACATTACACCACCATGCCCACCGCTGCCCTCACAGGAGTTGGAACACGGTCACTGAAGAACAGCTCACCACCTCCCTCAGCAAAACCCCTCCACCAACATCCACAGATGCCAACATCACAGCACGCAACCCCCACAATAGATCTCAGACTGCACTGACACCGTGGCCCCTCTGAAAAAATGCCCAAGCAAGCAACACTCCAAGAAAGCCAGCTGGTTCTCTCCCACCCTTCATGAGTCCAGACGCACCTGTGGATGGCTCGAGAAGAGATGTCGGAGCAGCAAGAACCTCAAGAACTTCAGTCCCATCCCCCATTCTCAGCCAAGGTCATCAAGAAGGCCATCAACACGCCAGTCTCTGAGTTTATCAAAGCGAACCACATCCTGGACCTCTCCCAATCCAGCTTCCAAAGCAACCACAGCACCGAGACCGCCCTCCTAGCTGCCACAGACAACATTCGTACTCTCCTCGACCAAGGCCAAACTGCAGCCCTACTCCACTAGGACCTCTCGACCACCTTCATTACCATCTCTCAACGCACCCTATGCACAAGACACCACAATGCCGGCATCAGCAAAAAACCCTGGAATGGATCTGCTCCTTCCTCACCGGTCGAACAGAGAGTCAGACTACTTCCGCTCCTGTCAAAATCCACAGAGATCAGCTGCGGAGTGCCTCAGAGCTTCTCTCTGAGCCCCACTCTTTTCAACATCTACATGGCCTCGCTCACAGTCATCATCAGGAACCACGGACTCAACATAGATTCCTATGCAGACGACACCCAGTTGACTCTCTCCCTCACCAAGAACCTACAGTCACCAAGAACAACTTTCATGACAGGATGAAGGCTGTCGCCTCCTGGATGAAGAACAGCTGCCTCAAGCTTAACTTAGAGAAAACCGAAGTCCTCATCATGGGCTCCAGCCCCAGGTGGCCTACAGCACTTGGAACACCCCCACATCCACAGACCACGTGCAGAACCTCTACATCATACTTGACTCCTCGCTCACCATGAGCCACCAGATCAATGCAGTCTCATCATCCTGCTTCCACACGCAACGCCTGACCCGAAAGATCTTCAAGTGGATGCCCACAAAATCCAGAAAGACGGTCACCCATGCACTCATCAGCATCAGAATCGGCTATGGCAAGGCACCCTACACCGGCATCACCCAGAAACTCCTCAAGAAACTGCAGAACATTCAGAACGTCTTCGCAAGACTCGTACTCAACATCTCCCACCGCATTCACATCACCGGCTCCCTAAAAGACATTCACTGGCTCTCAGGCAAGAAAAGAATCACCTTGAAGCTCCTCACACACGCCTACAAAGTCCTACACGATGCGGGACCTGCGTACCTCAACCACCACCTTTCATTCCACATATCCCCTGAGATCTCCACTCTGCCCAACTGGCCCTGGCCACTGGCCCATGTACCCGCAAGACCACAGCCGGAGAAATGTCCTTCTCCTACCTCGCAGCAAAGACCTGGAACACCCTGCCTGTCCACCTCAGGAAATCACAGTAACTGCCTAAATTCAGAAGGAACTCAAGAACTGGCTCTTCGACTGAACCATAGCGACTTCGACGGACCAGCAGCTCCCCCCCACCTCCCCCAGCACCTTGAGACCCTTACGGGTGAGTGAAGTAATTAACTCTTTGGCTCACTAACTCCATCAAGGAGACAGTTCACATTAACCTTGAAGTTCTGTCTAAATCGGACTCCTTACTTTCAAATTTTAATACTTTATTCTTAACTATGAAATTGATGATTTCACTTATTCTACTTTATAACATCTCCATGATACCGTTAAGAAACCCCTCTTTCATTTTAAGACACTCGACTGTTGATGTTGGTCTGTGTCTCCCAAATTCTTGAAGCTAAAATACTCAAACAAGAAATGTGCATTGGTGTAGAAAGGTAGAACCCTTCTCCATGGTTTCCCCCACTTTTTGCCTGGTGCTAAGCTGTTTTTGAACTAGTCTGACTGAGATCCTGCTAATCAGGACCCCAGTCTATCTGGTTTCTCCCTATACTGTTGAGTTGAGTACTTCGGTACATCCCAGATTGGATACTGGGGTACGCTTATGAGTCCCTAGTATATGGTACTAAGGTACCCAGGGCATAGGTACCCCAGAGGTCCCCCATGGGCTGAAGCATGCATTATGCCACCCATGGGAGACCATGCAAAAGGGAGCTACAGGCCTGCCATTGCAGCCCATGTAAGTTGGTGCTAGCACCACTTACTAAATATATAGGTTTACTATATCTAGGGTCACTGCACTTAAAACCTATAAGTTACCCCTATATCAGGCCTTTACAATACTGAAGGCAGGGTGCTTGGTTATGAGTGAGAGGGTGCCCCTGCATGAGCAGGACACACCTGCAGCCTACGGAGTCCATTCTCCCAGGTTGTCAGTGAAGCAGCCATATCCTATATAGAGGGGCACCGCGTAATTACGTGATGACCATCTCGAAAACGGCTGCAACGAAACCTATCATGTTTGGTATCAAACATGTTGGAATCATACCCCCACACTGCAAACGGTGTGGGAGGTATGATTCGAATCACTCAGGCCGTGGATAAGATTCAGATCAGACACCACTGCTCTTCTACCGTCTGGGTATTCTGGACTTCGCTGGACTTCGTTTGGGCCTGACTTCGTCTCCCTTCCAGTTTGCTGCATCGCCTGTGCATCATACAAGAACCTTCCAATGCCTGTGAAGCATCAAAGACACTTGAAGAAATTTCCCTTGGAGTGAAGGAGTCACGCCCCTGCATTTTCAGGCACCACAAATAAGTTGGGCGGTCTGCAGATCCTGAGCTCCTCCGGACTCCGTGGGCTCTGTAACACAGGCGGTGGTTTGCCCCAGCTCCCGAGGCATGCTCTATCCTCTCACCAAGTTTGAGCCCAGTATCCCTCGTGGCGGTTGCAATAACAGATCCCCTGTGCACAGCGTCAAACTTTCAGTTTCAAAGGCTTGTTAGTCTCTATCCAAGAAGATCTTCAGACTTCAAGAATATCTTCGGGTTTCAAGTAGCTCCAACCTCGAGCATCTCCATTGACCAGAATCTTCAGCCACATCACATTGTGTGCATCGTGGCCTGCATCTTTTGGTGAGCTGCTTGAGTTCCTCTTGCGACGCCAGTGCCTCCAGCCTGTGTGTCCACTTGAGGGTCACTCCTGTTTCTGTTGGGCTTCCCTGATTGCTCAGGCCTGCTCTGACTTCTCTGCCTTTGGTAAGTCCCCTGGACCTTGCACGCTCCAACGTTGCTCCTTCTTTAATTCCTGCATGGCTTGCCTTTGCCAAGGCTTGTTGGTGCCCCCACTGGACAGCGACCCCTCAGCACTCGACATCCTTTGTAGGACAGCTCATGCATGGCTCCTGGTCTTCCTCAGCACCGCCTGGTCCTCACAGCTGTATAGTCAATGTCATCGTCACCCATCCAGCAACACCCGACATCGGAGGGCATTCATCTTCCAAGTCTCCTGGTCATTCCTGAGTGACATAGACTCTGTCCCCTCTGCTTGCAGGTACCTCTCATCTAGAATCCACCTTTGGACTTCACCGGACACTTTCCCCTTCTTCAGCAGCAGCACTTCCCTGAAGTCCTCCATTGGGTTCGACGGCGGTTCCTGACACCACTTCACACGTATGCACCCGGCATCTCTGGTGTAGGTAATGTGTGTACTAGGGTATCCACGGGTGGGGTGGCTCTCCAATCTTCTGTCTTCCATGGGGTTTCTTCAGAGTCTGCTGGGAAGGGTCCTTAATCTTTAAAAATCCAACCGCAAGTTACATGTAGAGTTGTACGAAGCCCGTAGTCGTGTTCCCACACTGCACACGCTCTCCGTGGGGTCCCTATCTACTCACCTTGGGTGGTTCCTTGGGATCCCAGCACTTCTACATCCTCTTGACATTGTCTTGACTCCCGTCGTGGTTCTTACACAACTTTCTTAGTATATGTTTTGGTCCCCCCCCCTGGGGCCCCTGTGTATTTCGTGCAATTTACTGTGTTTCTTTGCTAAAGTATTGTGACCATATCTCTGTGTAGGAGATATTTCTATGTGTTAGAGAGTCTTATATAATTAAATACATATTTTATAAATACTTTGTGTGGTTCTTTTTCACTTAATCTATACTATAAGATTACATTCTGGTAAAACAAGCTGCTTTACACTCCTTCTGGACTAAGCCTGAAAGCTGCTCTCTGCAGCTACCACTTAGAGAGCTTTCTAAGGTTGTCTAAGACCCTTTAAATCACCATAAGGGTTGTCTGGACTGGTGCAAGGTGTCCACTTACATACGTGTACATCATATACCAGGTCAGCTTCTCACAATTCGGAAAACATGTTGTTCCAAAAATCTAGATCACCCACTATGCGCTGATAAGAGTCACAACTCAGTTTTATCTTATTTATTTTTCCAAAATAAGCACTTGAAACAAAATAAAAGTGGATGGGCAGAAAAGGATTCCTTGTCTAATATCTACCCCAAATATTTTCAAAAAGTGTAGCAAACAAGGGGGCTTCAGATAACAAGGACTTAGAAAACTAAGCTTCCCTTGTTTCCCGTGCGGATGTGATATCACTTCTGGCTGCAAACGGGTAATATGCAGCAAGGATTCCATTACAGGCGTGCTGAGAACCAGTAATGTTCCTGTAATAAAGTCCTGACACTAGTTAAAGTTGTAAGTTGAGCGAGTTTTTATTATACAACCCTATCCAAAGTAGACCTGAGCCAACTGACTCAAGTAGAACCCCACATGCCCCACACTCCAAGATGGAACGCAGAACCTAGCTACATCACACTTCTTCCTCTTTACATTTTGAAATATAATTACAGTATAGAATTAACATGTAAATATCTAAGAACATAAAATGTAAAAGTCTTAAAACATGTGAGATACAATTTTAAGCTTCCCAAACCTTTCCTCCCAAATGAAACAACAAATCAACTTCTTACAAAATCTTTGAGATAAACAGGAATCTTCCAAGATCTGATGCTTTTGCGTATAGGTTCCAAACATTCTTTCTCCGAAGAAGAACCCCTTTGAACTATCTCGTCCATCTGCATAACCACCTTTTGCCTTAACAAGAACAACACGGCTATGATTCCAGATGCGACCATCATTTGTTTTCACAGCACATTTGAACAACTTCACCACAGTCTTAACATCCGTAAACTTTGACCAGTTTAAGCAGCCTACAGGCGCCCTAATTTTAACACTGCCTCCCACTTTAAATTAAACTCTTAGTGGATTTATGTGAGTCAACATAAATCTTCCTTTTCCTTTGCAACAACAATTCTTTATTTCTCCACGGACCAATTTCATTATTCTCAAGTCCTTTATCCATAATCATCCATCCAGGACAGATGATGGTATTGGCAGATCTTCCTTTGAATAGCTCAAAAGAGGTTCTCCCTGTTGAAGAGTGAGCTGTAATCCTATTTTGTAACTCTTCCCTCCAATTCAAACTGTTGACTCTTGCCAATTGTATACTTTCCTTCAATGTTTTATTTAATCTTTCAATGGCACCATTGCACTCGGGATGATAAAGAGAGGTCTTCTTAGGTTTGATTCCACACTTTGCTAAATATTCCTCCATTTCACAAGAACAAAATTGCGGACCATTGTCCGATAACAAAGAACAAGGAAAGCTTTCTCGCTTGAAAATTGTATCTAGAAACTTAATTACAGACTGAGTAGTGATGTCACGCACTGAACTCACTTCAATCCAACGTGAGTATAGATCTAGTAAAACCACTAAATACGGAGTCTGATGTTCACCATGAAGAGGTCCAACAATATCAATGGCTATTTCATCCCAAGGACACATGGGTAACTTCCTACAAACCATGGGGGATTGTTTGGGCTTAAGAATCTTGTCGCTCAAAGAACATGGGATACAATCACGCACTGCATGTTCCACCATGAGATCTAGACCAGGCCACCAAAAGTCTGGTCTAATACGTTCTTTTTTTTTTTTTTTACAAATACCCATGTGTCCTTCATGAGCCATTTTTAGGTCTCACCTGACCCAGCGCATGCGCTGGTCTGGCGAAACTTTTAGTGAGGGCTCAAAAAAATGCTACCATGGCCAGCCTAGAGCTACAGTGCATGTGCGCGGGCGCGCGCTTAGGAGCAGAGGCACCCTATGGCAAACCTCATTAAGCGCCCGTGTTCACTTTCACTTTTGCCGCGATCACTTTTGCGGCGCTGCTTTGATGTTCTCATTCAAAGAACATCAAACATCAAAGAACATGTTGTTGTGTTAATGCTTTGCTGCACCCGTTTGACTTGCAATGTGCTTTCTCTTTCCACAAACTCGATGTTTGTGTTCCTTTATTTTGATATGCTTTTAGTATTACTGTCACACACATACACACACACACACAACCACACACACATAACCACACACACAACCACACCCACCCAACCACACACACACACCCAACCACACACACACACACAACCACACACAAACCACACACACAACCACACCCACACACAACCACACACACCCAACCACACCCACACACAAACACATACATACAAACAACCACACACACACACACAACCACACACAACCACACAAACACCCACAACCCCACAACCACACACAACCACACCCAAACAACCACACACACACCACACACACCCGCACCCACACACACACCACACACAACCACAAACATGCACAACCACACACAATACACACAACCACACACACACACAATACACACAACCACACACACACACAATACACACAACCACACACACACACCACAACCACACCACAACCACACCCAACCACACATCCACAACTGCACCTGCACCCACAACCGCACCCACAACTGCACCCACACCCACAACCACACACACACACACACACAACTACACCAAGCATTGGCATAGCCAATAGGTCTCGCCTCTGAGACCTTATAAGTGTTTAGCCACGATACAGTTGATGTGGTTGCACCAAGGATATTGTGCTGCATACCTAAATACGTTAAAGGTCCCAAAAGCAAGACCTATTTGCTATGCCAATGCTTGTTACAATGTTGTCTCAGACTCACGGGAGGAACCAATCTTGTACCTCTGGTAAGAATGTCATTATTAATAGCTAACTCATCACAGACCAAGACCCAAGGTTTCTCCAGCTTGTTGCCTTTATCTTGTGAAACCATATCCATCACTCTCAACATTTCATTATCCTTCTTTATTTCTTCCTTCCATTCATGTTCTTTAATCACCCCTAAAGTGATTTCACACACTTTCACTTCAAACTCATCCACCAGATCATCTTCTCCGTTTTCATCCTCACATTCCACACAATCTACCAAACGAGAGAGACAATCCGCCGAAACATTACTTGCTCCTGGAATATACTCCGTAACAAAATCAAATTCTTGTAGAGAAATCACCCATCTCCTGATCCTAGAAGAGATCGAGTCCAAGCCCATTTTCTCAAAAATCTCTTTAAGAGGTTTATGATACGACCTAACACTGAATTTTGTACCCCACACAAACTTCTTAAATGTATTCAATGCCCTGAAAATGGCAAGCGCTTCCTTCTCGATGACTGAATAATTAACTTCAGCACCTCTTAGACATCTTGAAGCACATGCGACTAAACACTCTTGATTATCTCTCTTCAGGGTCAGTAAGGCCCCTAGCCCTTTCTTACTAGCATCAGTTACAATAAATGTCTGATCACCTGGTTTGAAAGCCTGTAAATCCAGCGCATTTTTTAGATCCAACTTGACCTTTGCAAATTCTCCTTTGCATACTTCGTCCCACACAAACTCAGTTTTCTTGCACAGCAAACTTCTTGGATGGCTAGTTGTATCCGCAAAATTTCTTATAAACTTTCCGTAAAATTCAGCCATGCCCAGAAAAGATGCCAGTTATTCTTTTGAACACGGATCCTTCAAATCTGCAATGGCGTCTACCAACTCTTTTTAGGTCTCGCCTGACCCAGCGCATGCGCTGGTCTGGCGAGACTTATTGAGAGGGCTCCAAAAAGTGCTACCAGGCCGGCCTAGAGCTCTAGTGCATGTGCGCAGGCGCACGCGACTCGCTTTACCGCAAATACTTTCACTTTGATGTTTGATCGTGATCACTTTCACGGCTGCACGGCCGCTTTGCATAGCCAATAGGTCTTGCTTTTGGGACCTTATAAGTATTTAGTTATGCAACTGTTGCATGGCTAAACACTTATAAGGTCCCAAAGGCGAGACCTATTGGCTATGCCAATGCTGGTTTGGTTTGACACCGCTCCTAGAAATATGGTGACCAAGATAATTTACTTCTGTAACTCCAAACCTAGTTGTCAAAACGTAGAATCAAACCAGCTTTCATCAGTCTTTCTAATACCTTTTCTACTCTCCCATCATGTTCCTCAATGCTCTTACCATAAATCAAAAGATCATCCTGATAACACCTGCCACCCTTAATTCCCTTCACCACATCACTCATAATCCTCTGAAACACTGATGCCACTGAATCTATTCCAAAAGGCATTCTTAAAACTTAAAAGATCCCATCTGGGTAATGGAAGCAGTAAGCTCCTGAGAACTCTTATCGAGAGGCACGTGGTGATATGCTGAAGCTAAGACCAGGGTACTGAAATAACATGCACCATCCAATGTTGACACCATCTCATCTATATTTGGTAACGGAAATGTATCTACCACAACTTCTTTATTGAGCGCACATAAATCCACACATAGACGAATCTCATTGTTACTCTTTCTAGCCACAACTATGGGAGCCAACCACTCAGTCGCCTCCACAGGCTCAATCACTCCTGCATTCAGCAATCTATCAATTTCTTTTTGTACAGGCTCTTGTGCGCTCAGTGGAATTCTCCTCACTTTTGCTGCAACTGGCTTTGCACCCAGCTTCAGTTTAATCCTGTGACTGTAGCCCTTCAAACGTCCCAAATCCTTCTTGAATAATTCTCCAAACGTATTCTCAACATTCACTATAGTTTGTACCTGTACAGGCGGATTAGCATTAGGATCTAGAATAATGCCAAGGTGTGCCTGGTGTGTCCAACTTAGTAAGTTATCACCCTTCTCTGCCACATAGAGCTTAGCATCGGTAAATCTCTCATTGCACTCTACGCAAGTCTGAAAATAACCCAACATTTTAATAGGAGTTCCCCCATAACCTGTTGGTCTTGCATCAGTTTTCATCAATTTCACTTTGCTTTTGAAATCTCTTTCAAAAACCTCTTTAGATATAAACGTCAGATGATAGCAAGAGTCGAACTTCATTTTTATCTTTACATCCCCTAATTTGACCCATTCTGAAGGATACTCCAAACCACACACCTCATTCACATGGAAACTTACTTCTTTCACTTCATTTCTGCCATCTCTTTTGTTTCGAAAATGGCAGTTCTTAGAAAAATGTCATTTTTTACCACAAAAGTTAAAAACTACACTGAAAGCAGGACAAAAACTGGCATTAGCTTTGTGACTCACCTTTCTGCAACGATAACAAGTTGCTTGGAAGAACATAACATTTATTTTTGCTTCTTCCCCACTCTTGTTTCTCTTTTCTTCCTCCCCACTCTTCTTATTTTCTGTGTCTGATTTATGTACAGCCTGACACACAACTTTGTCTACTTTTTCTGAACTAATGGTAGATTTCATCAAGCTGCTCAATTCACTCACACATTTTAACATGTGCTCAACCCGTTTCGCAATCACCATAACTTCATCCAAGGGAGGTTCATCATTTAACCAGAGCTCCTCTCTTATTTTATGACTCCCACATTTCAATACAAATTGGTCACGTATCCTCTCTTCCACCAATTCTCCAAACTTGCAACTTGACGCTAATTTCCTGAGAGCAGTCACAAATTCTTCAACTGTTTCTTCCTTCCCTTGCTCTCTAAAACCAAAATAATAACGCTCCATAATAGTACTTACTTTAGGCAGAAAATGCAGATCTAATTGCTATATACAAACTTCATATTCATTCAACCCTCTGTGGTTGCAGGGCTTAATGGTGGCAAATTCTCTAACACCTCCTGCCCCTCACCACCTAAACAATAAAGTAATAATGCCTGTTTTCTCTCTGCACTCAAATTTGTACCACACACTAGCATAATTTTCCAATATTTTCTTCCCACTTCTGCCATTTCACCGGTGGCTCCCCAGGATCTGTCATAAAAAAGGGGGTGCAGTTACATTTGGCATTTTCCTAAAAAAAATATTTTTTAATTATATTTATATATTTCAAGCATTCAAAGTAATCTTTATTTCGGTCGTAGACCATAAAAGATAATCATTCCTAAAAACATACATTGTTAAAAATAGATATTATAATTCATAAAAAATATATTACAGTAAAGATTACATTAGTTCATAGACAATTCATTAAAACAATAAAAGAATAATAAGTTAAAATAATTGTAAAAACAGTGGTGACCTAGAATCGATGGCTATTTGGATAGGCTTAAGAATTGGATAAAAGAGAACATCTCCTCCGCCACACAGCATGCCAGTAGCGTGATACCGAGAAGACTATAGGTAATGATGTATCAGTCTTCAGGATTCTGTAGGCAGCCTTACAGTGTGTAGTGCCCAAATTCCTACAAAGTTGAAGGAGCCAACGTTTTCTAATTAGTTTATATGTGGGGCAAAAAAATAAAACATGTAGGTCAGTTTCACTTGTAGCTCCACAAGTAGGGGAATCAGAAGGATTATCTACCAACCACTTTCCTGAGAAGGCTCTCAAGGGCAGTGTACCATATCTGAATTGCATATACAGCTTTCTAGAAACATTTGGCTCAATCAAATCTAGGGCAGGTTCTATTTTGAACTCCTCCTTTATATAAAAAAAGTCCATAGTCAGTGAGCCTAGCTTTTTATTGGTTAGCATCATATTTTTGCTATTTGACCAAAATGCGTTAACCAATTCAGCTCTAGAGAAATTTAGGGCAGTTATCTCGGGGTGATACCATAGAGTAGAGATTCCCAATCTAATAAACTCATTTTTAATGTATGCTAGCCACGGTATATTGGCTAGACCGGAAAGGGCCATTAGTGATTTTAGATCGTTTTGGTAGTTCACTAACTCCGGTGTTGCCCACAGCCTCCGCCAATACAATAGTGGCCTTAGTGCAATTTCTTCTTGAATGGATCTAACTCCCAAGTCCATTCTAAGTGGATTAAGTGGTGTGCTGGGTGGTAGGGTCAATAGAGACCTTAGAAACGAGTTCTCATATCTGCCGATGTCTCCAGTTGGGCAGTGCCCCCAAAGTTCAACCCCATAAAAGGTTGCACCCCATGCTTGCGCTTTGTAGATCTCAATAATGGGTGCTATGTGTTTGGAAGTAGATGCTCTATGCATTTTGAGGATCCCACCGCAGGTCTGTGTAAGTCGTAATTTGGCTTTTGCTAACTGGGAGCCCCATTCCATCCTATCTGAAAGTGTGACTCCAAGATATTCGAACACTGTTACCCTGTCCAATATGGTACCATTAAGGGAAAGATTAGGGCCGCTTTTTTGGGGGGGTTACATACAATAAATTTTGTTTTCAATGTATTAACCTCGAGCCCTCTAAGGGAACAGAATTCGGAAAAACTATCAAGGGCACGCTGAATCCCCATGGGGGATTTTGACACTAAAAGGGTATCATCGGCAAACATTAGTGCCACCACCTGCACGTTGTTAAGTTTAGGGGCGTCGATATCCTGGACTCCCCTCAAGTGGGCCACTAATGCGTTAGTGTAAAGGGAGAATAGGGTTGGGGCCCGCACACATCCCTGATAGACTCCACGGTTAACAGGGAACTTTGATGTCAAATTTCCCCTCTTACCACACCTTACTTGGGCAAAATTATCTTTATGGAGCCGTTTTATAATCCCAAGTAGACAGGCAGGCATCCCCATCTCAGCCAAAACCGCCCAAAGAGTCTGCCGAGGAACTAAGTCAAAAGCTGCTTTGAGATCGACGAAGATAAGGTAAAGACTGCCACCCTCTACCCTCACGGTTTTCCAATAGAGGAGTTGTAAGCGAAGAAGTTGGTCAACCATGGAAGTCTTCTCTCTAAATCCAGCCTGGTATGGGGTCAGTATTGATTTTTCATCCATCCAGGATTGCACTCGATCTAGAATGATACGTGCAAAGAGCTTTTGACTAACATCAATTGAACTTATCGGGCGGTAATTGTTTGGCATGAGTGGGGAGCCTTTCTTGAAAACCGGGACTATTTCGGCACCTGCTCAGGTGTTGGGAATAGGTGCACCATGAAGTACAGCATTATAAAGGGAGAAAAGATAGGGGATTCAAACCTCAGGTTGGTGCTTGTATAGGTCCCCGGGAATTTTGTCCAAACCCGGTGCCTTTCCTACTGGGAGCCTATTTACAGCCTTTTCTACTCCCTTGAGGGTTACGGTGTCGATGGATTCATCATTCGAGTTAGAGAGAGGTAAGGACTCAGTTGCCGGGGCCAAGGGAGCGTATAGACTCTGATAGTGATCGATCCATTGGCTCGGTGCGATATTAGGGTCATCGGCCACTAGGCCCTCCTTTGTGTCTGATCGAATGATTGCCCAAAATTCCCTCATATCTTTATTAATAAGAGCTCTTTTGATATCATCCCATTTATTATTTTCCCAATTCTGCTTGGCCACTTTTACGGTCTGCTTATATTCGATTCTCCTCATAGCCACCTTTGTCCTATCACCAGATTTTAATGAAACCAGGTGAGCTAATTTGGCCCTCCTACATTCAGTATTAAACCAGGAAAGGACCTTCAGGGTTTTTTTTGTCTTAGATACAATTGGGTTCAAAAGATCGCCCAATGTTGTAACTAAATCTGCGTGAATTTGAAGTAGATAATTTTCCCTGTTATCACTGTCCTGGTCTAAAATATAACATATTTGTGCGAGGGCTTTATATGTGGCCAAATAAACAGAACTGATTTTATCCGGGGATTTAAGGATCAGCGGCCACTTGAGCCGTCTTCTGTCACCAGAGAGGAATAGGGGTCTAAAGTTGTTCCCACAATTTTGTGTAGGACTATTCTCCATCACTAAGGTCAGGTCGAGGATCAAAGCATTGTGGTCGCTATCGTGACGAGGGTGAATCACGAAATCCATAATCCTAGACCATGTTTTAGCCTCTACCATAATATAATCAATGCGTGAAGTCTGTCCAGGTCGATTAAAAGTGTGGTTCCCCTCTAAGTCCGATAGGGTGCGCCCGTTGCAGGCTCTCAGTGAGTTAGCGAGTGTTAAGGAGTTTATTTGCAAGGCCAGAGGTGTCCATGCCTTAATAGGTGGAATTTGGAAGGCCGGTATGGACCACTGTTCATCCTCCTCTCTGGTAATGGGATCAATGAGCCCCGGTAAGGGCTCAAACAGACAATTGAAATCGCCGGCAACAATCAGGATGCCCTTGTCTGCTACTGTTTGGATAAAATTATCCAAGATTTCTAATGTGGGTGATTCACTACCTGACTTAGTGGGACGGGAGTAAACGTTAACAAAAATAAGGCTAGACCCGGAAGGGAATGTGAGTAGTATGCATTGCAAATCAATACTTGGCGTGGTAATTTCAGAGATTACACATCCCAAATGTGACCCTATAAAAATAGACAGCCCCCCCAAATGGTCTTCCCCTAGGACCTGCAAGGGCTAGACTATTAACTGTAAGAAAGCCGTTTTTTGTAAATTCGTCTTTTGCCCAAGTCTCCTGCAGCAAACAGATGTCGTGCTGGTTAATGAAAAGATTCCAGTCAGGGCAGAGAAGTTTATTTACAATGCCCGCGACATTCCAAGATAATACTTTTAGATGGTTATTTGGATGAGTGTTCTTTCTTTCTGATTGCGGGGCAGGGGACGAGGGAGAAGTAGAATGGAAAGTCACCTCAATGGGTGTAACATTAAGAGGATGGGGGCCAATGGGGGGGAAAATGTTTTGGGGAACGGTGTATAAAGGAGAGGGGATGGGACTAGTTATAATGTCCCTATATACAGGATTTGCCTTTGCTGGAATAATTCCGGCCACCTGGGCACCCATAGAGCCTGTGATAGGATTAATCAAGGTATTGCCATCAGTAAACAGAGGGCACGACGAAACCCTTTTATCTAATGTTAGATCAGTCGAATCATCCAGTCAATCAACGTCCTCTAGCGGAGCAAATCGATTGTACACAGGAATTCTAAAGGGTGGAATATTCAAATTGAATCTCTGTGGGAAATTTTGGGATAACCCAATGTCTGTGGCAATAGAGCCAGTTCGGTGAGGAACAGGGACCCAAGTTAGTTGAGGATAAAAAAATTCAAGGGGGGACGCATTAATTGAGGCTTGGTAGCCTAAGGGTAATGTGGGTTGAGCAAGGATTTTTTGGTTAATCTGCGGGTATCTAAAATGAATAACCACACAATCCCCCCTCAGACTTTTTTCCATTGGTCCTATCCATGCAACACTTCTCACCATCAGAATCTCGTTGCCCATCTCATATGGGAATTGTTTATGTCTTGCCAGCCAAAAAAGAGCTTTATTTCGTAGGTCTAAGTGATTTTCCCTAGTGCCTTCCTTAAGTTCAGGAACACCAGTCAATATGGTCACGTAGGGGGATGCAGCTGGGGGAAGATTGATCGTTGGCAAGTTTGTGGCAGTAGTCTCATTGTTGTTATCCAGAAGATTTTTACGAATCAGGGTAGGTGTAGCTATGGTCTCACTACTGTTAGTATTCCGCACTGTAGGAATGGGGTTATTTAGGCATGGATCTTATGCGTGAGAAACATAAGAAGAGGGCCTTCTGATCCCATTATTTACAAGGGATTCCTCTGTCGGTATGCAGACTTTGGTTACCTTAGCTTGCCCAGTTTTACGTTGAGCAGACACTAAATCTGATGATGGAATTTGGGCTGTAAGCAGCCCATCATTTTGAGCGTTAGATGTACTAGCCGTAGAATTTTGGGGAGGGTCAGCATGTACTTTCGTAAAACTTTGGACTAATTTTAAGATAGGGGCTACCTCCTCTTTTATAATAGACCTACATTGGTCAACAATATCAATCACCACAGCATGTAGTCAAGATGGATATGCTGTGTCCTGAGAAAGTGTTGATGGTGGGGTAATGACAAGTGTTTGAGTACTAGAGTGTATGGTTCCCTTTGACGGGCTCCCCTTAGTCTTCCTACTCTTTTTACCAACCCTTGTAGCTTTCCTTTTTCCCCTGGTTTTGGGGGTATAGGAATAAAACCCTCAGTATCCATAGATGTTATTATGGGATCTTGGATAGGTGCAACCGATAGAGAAGAGTTCAGACTAGTATGTGGTTCGTTAGGATCTAACTCGATTGGGTGGACAGATGACCCCATAGATGGAAAATCAGGGGTTAAAGAAAGACGGCGCTCAGTCAGTTCAATTTCTGAGGTGACCACACCAATAGCTTTCTGGAGCATTAAGTCTATTGCAGTCGGGAGTTTACCCTCAAGTGCTCTTGGTTTAGTTTGTTGGTGTTTGGTAACACATGCACGGACCCCTTGAACACGTTTAGGGAGAGCAGGTTTAGGCATTATGCAACAGTTGGTAGATTATCCAATATAAACCCCTGAGTCACTAGAACAACACGATGTCAAATCTCAACAGTGCCTTAGGTCCTTCGTAGGGGATATTTAGAGCCGGATGATAGGGATATGGCCCAGCCCAGCCTCTTCCAGTCACTGACGGCCACAGACGGCCCGCCCTCTGCCCGGGCTCAGACCGGCGCCGCCCGCGCGCGTCCCGCGACGCAGAGGGAGCCGGAGCTTTTGAAGCGCCTCCGGGCGCGCTGGTGGGCGGAAGTGGGCTGGTTCCGCGAAGGCTCACGGGAGCTGTAGTCTCCCCCAACTGCGGCCGATGCTGTAGTTTGGCGGCAGGGGAGACTTACAGCGTTGCCACCCCGTAGGAAATGCGCTGCACTGCACCCAGGAGCTTCTCGTAAGGTCGAGTCCCGTTCGCTATGCTGCTGCTATATTTAACTTCAAGCAATTCACAACTGACTTATTTACATGTTCTTACAACACAATACATTTTTCCCTAAATATGAGATGTCCAACCAGTATTAGATACCAGGTCCAAAAATAAGAACATAAAAAATAAAAATAAATTAATGAAAAACCAACTTTAAGGTGTGCTTGTCACCGTGGTAGCAAACTTACTACTGACGATCTTTTTTAGAATTCCAAACAGAGAAGATCCTGTTAATTTTCAGCTTTTCCTCGACTATCCACAAAAAAAAAGGTATCGTTTAATTTTCTCTTTTAAAATGGCCGCCGTCTTCACCACACAAACATATGTTTTTGTTTTTTATTGTTGATAGAGCTTGATTTTTCTTTTCCTATTTCCTGTCTTCAAGATGGCCGCTGCTGCCGCCGCCGCCATCACGCATACATTCCTGTCTATTTCAGCCAGAAATAGAGCTTGTTTGCTGACGCTTCCCAACGTAGCACTTGGCCTTATTTCTAAGTGCAGTTGAGCACAGTATTCAAACGATCACTTTACATGAAACGCAGACGCTCTCTGAGTTCCAGCAGCCACCGCCTCAGCGCCGCTTTGCGCTCCACTGCTCCTCTTCAATCCGATCCTCCTCCAAACCGTATCAGACAACGCTCGCAGTGATCCGCCACACCAAGTAAGCAGCTTTCACTTCTCTGTGCATCTGGTCCTTTTAACTTCCCTTTCCTTTTTCTTCCAGCTAACAAAGTTATTTTTCCTGTCTCCCAATGTTGGGGTTGAATTCGCTTTTGTCCCCATGCGATCGTCGCCAGTGTAATAAAGTCCTGACACTGGTTAAAGTTTTAAGTTGAGCGAGTCTTTATTATACAACCCCATCCAAAGTAGACCTGAGCCAACTGACTCAAGTAGAACCCCACATGCCCACACTCCAAGATGGAACGTAGAACCTAGCTACATCACAGTTCCGGCAATACCGCAACGAGGATACACATCCCATTTAAGTTATGAAGTCCAAAAAGCTAGCTCAACCATGCACTTCCGGATTACAAGAGGAGTAACCAGCTGACAGTCTCCCCATATGTTTTGTTCTATTTTGTCTTGCTCCGCTGACATGAGTAGAGGTCAAATTCACAGTGCCGCAAAAAAGGAACAGTGAGCTTGTCTAGCAGCTGCCACGGTGGATTAAGTAAGGTAGGACAGTAAAGTCTTACCGATACTTTTACGTGCTATTATCCCTGGCCCCGACTAGCACAAATCACCATGCACTATATCTTTGCAGAGACTGGAACCAGTCGAAAGTTAGAAAAGTCAGCCCGTATGCCAAAACCCCATTTATTTTATACCTAAGGGCACATTGTCGCGCCCCATCTGTCGCACTGCGAAGTGGGAAAAACATCCCTCTTATAACCACTTGATCCAATATTATCCATATCCATCAGTGTAATCAATAATCATACTGTTCCTTCTCACGTCATTTTTCAAAGCTTATTAAATCACTGAGGAGACAGTGTCATTCCACCTTCTTTCTTTATTGTAATTTCTTCAAATGACTACTGAGCGCCCATCAAGGCTTTTTTCACACCATTATGTACAACCAGAAGGTGAAACATGCGACAGAGTAAACTCTTCACTTTATGCCCAATGCATTTCGAGCCTAAAAGGCTCTTCATTAGGGGTTTCTGCAACAGATTATGGTGTTTTAGAAGTGCCCATAAGGCATTCATATTTGCCTCATTAAATGGCAGGAGGGGCTTTCAAACTTGATTATTTAAGGTATGAATTTTTTACAATTGTTTGGGGTGTCATACTTGACTAAGAGACGTCCAACACGTCCCTGCCATTTTAGTTTGAAACATGTTATTTAGGTTTTCCATGAAACAGAGCATTCACAGCCATAAAGAAATCAAAATTCTATCAACACAGCCCCCGGCAACTTCTAGCAAATACTATGTGGGCCAACCATTAGGAGAATATAGGCTCTAATATGAACCGGACAGCATGATTCTCTGTAGTGTTTCGCCATATAGTCAAGAAGTTATCACCATTTAAGGTAAAATTTCCTAGATGAACCCCACAAGGTAAACATTTGTCTTAATTGGGGGACAGAATAAATGCTGTGCACCATAGATAGTCCTTTGGTCACAATTCCTTACCTCATAAACTAGCCACCCCCAGTCTGCACGCCATGAGCCGATTCATAGTACACGAAATCTAGCAACGGTGACTTCTCCCCCATTAGATGTCCACCCCTCATTGGCACCTATGAAATGCCTGTAGCCATAATCCCTCCCACTTCTTTGCTGACTACGGTTCAATACTGAGCAAAATATGGTTACATCTACTGAATATGGAGGAAATCCCTTTTTCCTCCCGCATCTCCTTCAGCAGAAATGTAACCCATTTCTGAGAATCAATTTCATCATACCCACTATGTGTAGTACTATCTGTACATATACTTTAGATTGACCGCTCTCATTTGGAGAGTAGTGTTTGAGTAAACATCCTATCATGCATCATTTTCTACACCCTATCTGTGATGACCCCATATATGTTTTACCCAAGGCTTCCCTGTAAGAATATACTGAACTAGGCAAGTTTGTACACAAGAGCTCAAAGACATGAGCTCAAACCTCCAGAGCTGGACAACCAGCTCATTTGGGGCTCAAACTTGGTCATCCCCTTTTTGCAGCAGACTTAATTTCTTGCTGCCAAACACACTAGGTTGGTAACACTGAAGATCATCTGCTTCCGTCACCGGAAAGTACCTCTGCCAGTTCTTTCTGAAACTAGTCTACTAATATCTTACAAACCCTCCAGTTTGCCCTGGTTAAGGCCACCCTATCCTGTGCAAGTAAGAACCCAGAATTTATAAATATGTGCAAGAAGGGTGGTGCATTTGAAGTTATCCCTAGTTTTAAATACTGCAATCCCATGTTTGCTTAAACACCCTCAATTTCTTTAAACAGCTCAGTAAAGAGACTCTGCTTGTATTCACTCCCCTCAAATCTGCTGCGCCAGTGTGACAAATGTAGTACCTTTACTCCCTTCTCTGTAACAATACCTTATCTGGTTCAACAAGATGCAGAAGCACTCTAACAAACCATGCAGCTAAACTCCTAGCAATCAACTTTGCATCTATGTTAATTAGGCAGCAGGTCTAAATGAAGTGCAAACTTGTGGGTGTGTTCCAAGTTTAGGGAGAACTGTGATCATAACCTCAGATATAGTTTTATTAACTATTCCTGACCCCAATAAGGAGTTAAACAGCTTTCCCAAAAGACCTGACAAAACACACTATAATTTCACATAAAATATATTCCTGTCAAGCCATCTAGCACTGTTGTCTTATTGACCTTCAGCAATTTAATTTGCTTTATTACTTCCATTTTGTGGTGGCCCTCTTCATCATCTCTCACTGGACTAGGAATCTGGCAGCAGCACATTACTGAAGAATTTCTCATCAGCTAGATCAGCCATGTGCAGTGATTGATAAAACTGAGGGGAAAAGGTCAGGGTTTTTTCTCCTCTCCATCCTTAAAGGAGGCAATGTAAGAACTCTCATACTCTCTTTCAAACTATACTCTAAAATGTCAGCCGTATTGCTTAAAAACCTCTGAAATTAAGCAGCGTCTTTTCTTCTTTGTTTGTTGAGAGCAGGTTTTCCTGTGACTACACTGCCTTCAATTTGTGGAAATCCACAGTTGACCGGGGACTTATTACTGAAAGGGCGCACTGTCCATGTTTGCACCAATGCACATTTTAAAGCTGGTGCCCAGGGGCACAAACAGGGACAGTGTGCCCTACTACCAGCGCATTTAATGAAATACAGAGTGGTTGCTTCATAGCCGCTCTGTGTTTCTCAGTGCAGACAGCAACCCACCTGCACTTGGAAAAGGAACTGGAGATCCCTTAGCACGAAGAAGCAGTGAGCGACTGCACCCAACTGCAGGGAAATGTCTGAGGGGGAGGAGTCCGTAGGACCCCCTTTCCTCTCTTTAGAGGGCTGCCTTCAGGAGGCGCACTGACAGTGCACCACCATTTTGTTTCACACTGGGAGTGTGCCTCCTAGGGGCCTGTTTGTGTCTGCGTCTGCTTCTATAATACAGCACGGTCACCAAGGAGACCAAACCCTCCCTTCTTTCCAGTGATTCTTGCACACAATGTCCTCACTGCCTGTCTCCTCTATTCAACTATGGCTTTCACTAATTCTAAGTGTCAAAATTCACTTTCCTACAGCCAGACCTTACATGCTTTTGAGGCTAACTTGTCACTTCTTTGCCTCTACAGGAAGACTCGCAAAAAGAGACCCTCATATTCTGCCTCTGCCCCCTATGCTGCTTGCTGTGCGTGGCGTTAGAGAAGTTGATTTAGACACAAGGACAGTGTTTACCACTGACGCTGCCTGAAGAAGCTTCCCAGGACGGCTGGCCCACTAGCAAGCACTAACTGCAAAGACTCCTCTTTGCTGCCCCTTTCTCTAGCCCTACACCACCTCCTGCTCAGTTGCCAAAGTGCCTGGCACAAATGTTCCACATTCACCACACTTCCCAGATTGTAGACTCCTCTGTCTAGTTCTTTTTTGGACAATTCACATATTTGCGATCCCAAGTCTATGGATTCGGAGCTGCCATGTCTTACCCATGACATAGTTCCTGCAACAGTTCCTCTCCCCAGCCACTATATATAATTGCTCCTGAGTTACTTTTCCCAGCGAGAGCCAGCACTCCAGGGGATGGGAGCACATTAGTTCTCGGACATGCTATTCGTACTGGGTCGGATTGGATCCAAAGGCCTGGGCCATGCGAGGGTCAGGCAACAAGCTAATGGATGTCATCTTTGATCTCCCCCACCTTAGAGTAACTGCAACAAAGTGTGTTTTCTAGAGAGGAGGAAAGTAGAAACAGACACCCTCTGGAGTAGTGCAAGCTCTACCAGCAATCAGTGGGTTTTATGCAAGACCATTGCCAGAATGCTCAATTGGAAAAACTTGTCTATCTCACTGTATCATCCTTGTATCAAACATGATAAGGCCCCGAAAACCCCAGAGTATCGGAGCCCAATAAGAGAAGAAAAATTCTGAGTTAAACCACCTGTCTATTTAATTTTTTGATTAACCAAAAGGTTCCCAGACACTTTTGTTTTACTAGATCCGTTCAAGGTGCAGCGGATGTAGACTGCCACAACGTCTGCTGGAGCCATCCTGTGTCACAGGCATTGTTCGCAAAATCACTGAAACCAACTTGGACATAGAAACAGACATGCTCTGGTGTTTTCGAACGAATATTTCTGAGTCATTGCCACTAGTTGATCAGAAACTAATATATGCCTCCCACATTCTGGGTAGAACTTGCAGTCTAGAGATTAAAGAGCGGATTTATATGCGGCTTTCTCGTTAAATCTATACAAATGGTGAAATATGCATAAAGCAACAACTGAGCACACACCAAACACAGAGATCAGTGGCACATGGAAAAATAAGACACCATCATCAGTTACATGCGTTTACTGCAAAAACATATCAAGATACAATCTGCAACCTGCAGATACTTAAAGATGAATAAGCTGCTGGCAAGAGTGTTCCTTTGAAAAATTATTGCAAACATTAACAAGCATTGCAAAGCCAATAGTTTTGCCTATGCGAAACCTATTGGCATTGTCAATGTTTTTAAAGATGCTACACAGCAGCGTGGGCCGCTGTCCAACATGGTTCAAAGTCATAGCACTTTTTTTGTTTACTTTAAGCCATGTTGCACAGCAGCTGCTGTGCAACATAAAGGCAAATAGGTCTGCAATTTATTAAAGAAGAGGGAGAGGGTGGGGCCAAGGAATGCTCCCCAAATGGTATCCTATGCCAGTCTGGTGTCGGTTCATCTGAAGGGGGGGGGGGGGAGGGGGGAGAATCAGGCTCAAAGCGTGTGAGCCTAAGGTCACACAGTGAACAGCAGGAAGAGCGCTGTGACCGCACCCCTCTAGTAAGGCTCCACTGAAGGGACCAGGCTGGTGTCCGTTCATCTGGGGGAGTCCCGGAGCGCAGTAGTGTCTTCAATCCCTGCCCCAGATCTCCAACAGTCGTAACCTGTAAACACAAGCACACACTGTGACAAGAAGGTTAGAAGGCGAAGGGCTATGACCGCACCCCTCTGGGAAGTCTTCACTGAAAGGATCGCGTGGTTGGAGCACGCAAGGAGGGTGGGTGGAGGAGTTCGACATCACAGAGGGCCGAAGGGGGTGGGGTTGAAGGCAAGGGACTGCAAAGGCATGCACTCTCTAAGACTACAAGTTGGAAAGTTAAAAAATAAAAATAAAAATAAAAAAAGTACCTGCAGGAGCCTGCGGCCAGTGGAATGACACTGGCCACAGAAAGCTTTACTCGGTCCAGCAGATACGAAGACGGAAGCCGGGGCAAAGAGGAACGTGCAGGGCAATAGGAAGCAATAAAACAAGAGTGACCTGGGAGCCAGCCAGTGGTAAGTAAAGGTAAGCAGTGAGAGGGCTCTTAGCTCCTTTTAAATAGTTTTGTGAAAAATCACCAATAGACACATGTGGGGTTTACGAAGTAGACTGCTCTTCTAGCCGCACATTTTAGTGGCATAAAAAGAAAGGAAGATTGCTTGTCAGGGTATTTGCATTTTTGTAAGTTTCGTATCGGGGGAAATAATGAGATGACCACTTGACCACAAGATACTTCATAAAAGTCATTAAACATTGGGGCCTCGCTAAGTGATTATTAGGTTTCACCTGAGACAGTGCGAATGCGCAATCTGCAAAATCTATCGTCATCTAAAAAAAAAAAAAAACCTATTACTTACCATTGGTTGGCTTCCACATCACTCTTGACTCCTTGCTACTGATTGTTCAGCACTTCCAGTATGTCACTGCCGTGGAGCATGTACCTAGCACAGCTTCCTGTCTGCGGCCAGTGTCTTTCCACAAGCTTAGGCTCCTGATGGTAATTTTTTATTTTCTACTATGCACTCTGTACAAGGGCATGATTCTACAGTTCTTGCCTCCTCCGACTGTCTGCACTCATGCCCCCCACTCCCTGTTGTGTTGCTGTTCTCTACTTCCTCCCCCACACCTCCCTCATGTTGCTTGCCCTGTACTTTGTTGCCTTGCTGCTCCTTTCCTCCCTCCTTCCCCACACCTTCATGTTGCTTGCCCCCCGCCCTGCTACCCATGTCCACTTTACGGCTAACCCCCCTCCATTGGTCCACCTGCACCCTCCCAATACTCCCGTCCCCCACAAAAAACATTAGGCAAAGCTAAATAGCTATAGCTGATGCGAGTGTTAGTGGACTTAGTTTAATGTTCTTTAGACATATTGCACAGCAACTCGGGCTGCTGTGATACATGGCTTAAAGAAAAACAAAGCACTAGGATGCGGTCAACACTGGCCATCTCATTGCACATTACTTTTTTCCTTTTTTTTTAACCTTAAGCTATGCATGTTGCAGCCCACGCTGCTGTCCAGCATTTCTAAAAAAAAAACATTGACAAAGCCAACAGATCTCGCATAGGTGAAGCTTATTTGAATCTCATGCATGTTTTAACTGTTTATTGACTAGAGTGAGGATTTCTATGGCTAGTGAAAACCACCAGTAAGAAAGATAATTCATTTATTTCAAACATGATTTACTTTGCCGCAATACTGCATTACACAAAATATAAAAAGCAAACACGTTCTGGGTAGGCTCTGAAGCTATTGTACAATACTCCCTTGTCACACCATGGCTGTCAAGGGCTTACCTCGAACTAAACACAACTGAAGCGGAGTTCACTCTCATCAGAAACCTCACCGGGAAACTCAGATCCAGGAATAGCTCAGCAACATGAAGACGGACCGCTTCACTAGATCTCTCTCCAGTGATAATACGTCTTTTGGATTCACTACTGGCAGAGACACCTATTTGAAAAGCGAGACCACTGAGCACAAAAATTGTGGTTTCTCACTACTGTGCATAAAAAAACACCCTTGACACATAAATCCAGGACCTCACCTACATTGGTAAAATGACATTTACTGCCATCCCCGATTACAGACCGAAGAGCATACTTCATACAAGCCCTGAAAAAATACCCATACTACTCTGCATTGGATATTCTGTTGAGCCTCCATCATCGTCAAAACCTGTGGCAACAACAGCAGTGATATCAGTGCACAAACCTGAAAGTTAATCACGTGATAAGGCATTCCCAACACAACGAGTCATTAACTGGTACACTCTAAATCAAGAAATGCAAGAAAGAAAGAGCAAGGAAACTCGTTTTATGCTCCTACATCTTGGAAAACACCCCTTTACTTTTGGGATCGCGAACATCACTGCTGAAGCTGAAAAAGGAACACTTTTCTTGAAAATGCATTCCATCAAATCTCACCTTCTTCGCTGTCACATCCGTCAAAAGGACACAATCCGGAAAGATTCCCTAACCACTTCATGACCCAGAAAATGTCCCTTTCTGTTACTACATACAGGGCTTAGTTGCTCCCCAGCAACTTTCATGCATTATATAAATAGCACCAAATATGTACACAAAGGAGTGTATTAATCCATGGCCACCATACCTGCAGTTAAATATTAGCTATAATGGTTTTCTACCATGGCATAAGAAAGATCTAAAATTAGACAATTATATTTGTCCATCTGCCAAGAAACCAAGATGTTCCCTGACACTTTTGATACAAGCATTGAGATGAACAGTAGAGGTGCTGCCACCTGAATACAGAAGAAAGGTACTTTAAAAATGGCTTAAAGAAAATCACCATCTTGATCTTTAATATTTTCAAATGCTTGGGGGGTATGCAGTGAAGGAATTTTTCAATAAAATTAAATTTCACAATTAAGAAGTGGTGCATCAGCTAACAAAATACAAAAGTGAAAGATCCCTCTTATAGTTAATAAATTATAAATAATAACAGTGATTGATCTAGAGGTTTATTTTGTGTGTTCCAAGGGAGACTGGTTCTTTACTGGTTTGGACGTTCAGTACGGTACTAGAAAGAAATAATGGATTTGTAACATTATTACCTACGCAAATTAATCGAATAAATGTACATCTAGTTTGTTATGGCCGCTGGTAGACCATTAAAGACCAGGGGTTCAGTAAAAGTAGGAGGGTGACCGTTCCACTATGGAGACCTGCAAAGATCATTTTTTTAGAATAATGGTAAAATGTTCGAAGTGATTTCAAAATGAATTGTCTATCATGAGGGACCAGAAACAATTCAGGGTAAATTAACTCTCCGTTTTGTTTTTAATAACCGAGGTAAGAAAATAATTAGTTCATATATGCCAACACCCTTTCTTGTCTTAAATAAGATGTTCCTAAACCTTCCTAACAAAGTGGGATTTACAATTGCTAATGGAAGGTAGAATGGCAAACTGCATGGAACCCTAAACTTTAGCTATATCGTTTCCAGATAAAGCATGCATTTAAATATTGAATCATAAAAGAAAATCTGCAGTCTCAAAATAAACAGACATTTTTAAACAAAGAGCTGTTTAATGTGATCTTCTACAGGTGGCCTAACTGAACTCTAGTTCAGTGAACTGCACGTCCTCTTTAAAAGATGTAATACTTGTTGATTGAAAATGCATGTGTATTAATGAAAATAAGATTTTTATTTAAAGAAGTATATTTAATAAATCATATTATACTTTGATAGAAAAATCATTGTCAGGCTATCCATTTTAAATTATGTTCATGGCATCGGGTCTATTACAGTGAAAGTTCTGATTGCTGTGGGAGCCATTTGACTTCCGTTCTGTTTACAATACATTTCCACCCATGTTGGAGTGCTTCTGGAAAACTCCCCATTACATTTGCTTCCTTAGGCTTGATGTTTGTCTTCCCATTTCATATTCAAGTATTTTGCTCCGACTTGAAATTACTCAGGTACTTTCCTCCCGGTGGGTGGCAAAATGGCGTAGGCAGTGGTTATGAATTCAATATAAATGGGTGTAGACAAACTCTGGGATGGCATAAGGTAACGTGAAGCCCAGTTTCAGAATCTCACCACAAGTGTTGTAAACAAATTGCCTTTGCGGGGCACTGTCTGTGCCTTCTTTCAGTAACAATGGTTCTTTTTCCGCTACTGTTTTTTAGTATCAACAGTTCTTTTCTTAGTGTCATCTGTGGTATTTAATTTATCATTGTTCACTTTTAAAGATTCCAAAAGGCCTTTGATTCGTTCACTTGCAGGTCCCCTTTTTCTTTTCTTTTTATTTTTGCTTCCATCACTTAGTGCAGTTGGTAGTAGTACTGCTGCAAATCCCCATGGTTGAGAATAACTTTCAGATAATTTGCCTCGATCTCCTTGTAAAATCCATGCACTGTCTCTGGCCAGGGCCACAAATCGTTCAAGCTGGGTCTGGTTCACATTCTTGCTGACGTTAAGGATGCATTCAAATGGATTCTGGATATACAGTGGAGACGTTTCGGGCTTATTTTGTTCCTTTCCCTACGGAAAGTAAAGAGTAAAGTGCACATTTCAGAAAATGATTAACCATAAAATTACCAACACAGTAAAACATGCTACTAGTGGGTAGAACATCACTTGACAAGAGCCCAAAAATATATAGTTGTGAGGTATTGACTACTGTTGCTATGCACGGAGTATTCAATGAACGAGGACGTCTGTGAATATGCTAGATTTTGAGGATAGCCATAGAAGATAAACTTGCATGCAATACATCCAAATGGAACGCATTTATATATTAGAACATTGGAATGGTGAGCACTCTTTTGAAGACAATGGAGTGCCCCGGGCTTCTAATGCCTGGTAGAAGCCCGGAGCATCAACGTTCCAATGTTTGTTTCACATCTGTTGCTGTGAACAAAGGCCTCAAGGAGCCCGAGGGAATTTCCAACCCCCTTAGCTCGGTGAGGCCTTAGTTTTACAAATTTGAACATTTTGCCCTCAGGGGCGTAAAGTTCTAATAGTCTTAGCGCCCTCTGTAGCGGGCTCTACCGGGCATTAAAGGCCAGCTCCCTTGTTTAAGATGCGAGCCAAGGCGGGCCTTTAATGGCCGGTAGAGCCCGTTAAGGTGGGCTCTAAGGCTATAATGATTATCCAGAGATCCAGCCCCCAAGCTATACAAATACAAGCAACATACAGAATGATATTGCACTTGCAAAGACCTTCATATTAATAAAAACTGTCATTTCCAGACAAAGACCTACTTCCAAATCTCTCGATTAATTTCTTATTGAACCCAATTAACTTTACTAATGAGTAAAATAGCACTAAGGAACGTTGTGAATTATTCTTCGTTGCACCGCCTTAATACAAGGTTGTGTCTTACCATAGACAGATGCTCTTCACAATGAAATACAAACTGATCCCCAAAGATATTTGGGTGATTGGCTGGAGCCCATATTAGGGTGGTGTATTCCAATTTCCTAAGAATGTTGTCACACCTCTATGCGGCCGATTTACAAAAAAGTGAAAGTCCATTTGGGTATAATGGTGCACCAATGCTTTACATAGTTCTGCCAGTTTTCGGCACTTCTAATACTGTCAGGTAAAGAAAAAAGAGCATTGCCCTACAAGTACTGTGGTTCCATCAAGTGCTGCTTTGCATACTCAATCAACCACAGGTATATTTTTATGGAGCCAGTAAGTCTTACCACAAACATGAATGCTCTACAGCAAACTGACCAAGTTTCTGATTTTATGTATGGGTGGTACTACTTTGTGATGATCATGTACATGTGAACTAATTGATAAGCACCTCACTGATTAGAATTACCTTATTAAATGTTACAGTGATACAGAAGCAATAAGGGCCTCCCATTTTACATGTAGCTTCTAAATATTGGCTGTTTGCTTTAATAAATGATGACAAAGTGAAAATTATGTCCATTATTTATAACAAGGTTAGATTTATCTGCTTAGAGAAGTAGATGATGGTCAGATATGTTGTCATATCTAAAGCGACAGAACAAAAAAACAATATACTTACTTTTTTAAATCACGTAAATGCTGCTGATTAGAGGGGACAAACGTAAGGATTTACGCAGTACCTACCTTGCACTGGGTGACTCGCTGCAAGGAAGAAAGATCAATAAGATTGTTTTTTTTAAAGAATCCAGCTGCACCTAAAATATCTTTGTACACAGCTAGATATGTAAAATCTTCTAGTGGAAATGGGAGTCACAGTTTGGATAAGAAGCTACCATGGACAGCAGCCTAATAAGGGATGCTTTTCATGCCAGATCTTCAGGAAGTTCTACCACACAGCAGTTTGAATCCTTCTATTTGGTGATTTATTTGGTTTGATAGCATCTGGGTTCCACCCACATGCCCCTGACCTGCTGGTGTTGTATGTAGAGCTTATCAACATCACTGCTTACCAATTCATCCAAAACTCTTGGATGGCACTTTTACCTATTTCTATTACTGAATCAGTCTGTTCTGTTAAAACTATGGATCGTCAAATCATGCTACAAATGGGTGAAAACGTAGATAGCAGCAAACCTACTGACTTAATATATGATCTGGTCTCAGAGCAAAATCACCACAGTATTTGGTAGCGGGGTGACAGAACCTGACATTACAAACAGAACTCAAGTGTAGTTTGCATTATTCCACGAAAGTAAAAAGAAAGACACAGTAAGATATCTTCAAAATTATATCTCCATTATCTCTTAATGTTTTTCTTAAACTCCTTACCATCCACACTACCTCATGACTGCAGGGGACATTGTGGTCATGTCCAGGGCAGGACATCTCTTTGGTACATGCCACAGAAGGATTTCCTCTGCAGGCCCCTACCTGGGGCTGCAAGGGAAGAGCTTTCCCTCCAGCCCAATGTCTTTTTTGATCACTCATGCCGTCACATATGAAAGTAGCTGGGGCTGAAAGGTCTGACTGTTTTCAGTTTGATCAGGGCGGGGGGACAGCGATTTGGACCAGACTAAAGATTATGATACCCAGTAGAACAAAGGGATTTTTGTAAAGGGGAGGAGCAGCTCTCCAGGCATGGTAAACTTCTACCCCTCACCAAGGGCCCAACACGTCTGTTTGCTACCATGGGCAGACTGCAGTAGGTCTCTTCAATGTAACCACTCTGGGGGAGGGAAGGGGGGGGGGCAGAAAGCACTGCTACACATTAGGGATTTTTTTTTATCTGAAGAGGGTCAAGGACTGGCTTATATCAGACACCAGCGGTTACTTTTAAAAAACAAAATGTGTATGGGGTGGGGGCTGACACACATTGGCATCAGGATGCACTCCTCCACCCCAGGACCACCAATAGCCATTCTGCCTCCCTTAAGGCGTGACTGGGAACTTCACCCCTATACCACTCCACAGGTGGGCACAAAGACCACTAGAGAACAAGGATTTTTTTAAAGAGTGGCTGGGGGGTGGGGTGTGCCCTAACCCAGCATGAGAAATTAATCCCTCCCAATACCAGGGAACATGAAACTTTTTCCCCATGGATGGGTTAGCCCTTCCTGCTTTTGGGCCATTCTCCCACTCTTAGGTCAGTCAGTCTTCCCATTTGTGTAAAAACCTTTTGTAACTGCCCCAAGGACCTCTCAGTTTACATGAGGGATGGTTGCAGTATTTTCACCTGGGGTGGTAGGCAGGTGTGCGTTTTTGACAAATCCAGCCCCCAAGGAAATCCAGGTTGGTGCTGCTTGTGTGAATCCGTGCATGGTTTCTTACCCAGCATGCACTGCAAATGTAAACTCCCTGCATTAAAAAAAAGTTTTTCTCTCCATTTCCAAAGTGGTAACTGCAGTATTTTGGCCCAAAGTCAGCTGGGACCCAAGGGACCCTACGATTCCTGGCCAAGGTACAGATGTAGGGGAAACTGGGGTGTGTGGCTTGCATGTATCCCATGACACGTTCCCACCCAGAAAGACCAGCAAATATCCATACATAGCTGAAAAACACTCAATTCCCCCATACTGCTTTCATGTGGTAGAAAACTCCAGTAATTCTAGCTCTACTTCAAATCTTACCATTGTGCATTCATACACTGCTGATAAAATATCCCACGTGTGTGGGTGAAAGTATCCAACCTGGCAAGAACGGATGACAACTGTTAACAAGTGGAAACCACATGATTTCAGAAGGTCTCAGTTTTGAACCGCACCTACTGCTAAAATAACCCTACCCACACTTGTAGGGTACTTTTTTCAGCAGGAAAGTGGAAATACAAGATAGGGCTTTCGTTGTGGTCTACTGTTTTTTTGTATTCTGCTTTTTGTTATTTTTTTGTTATTAGTACTTTGAAATTTGCAGGGCATTGTGGCTCTAAGAAGATGTTGTCAAACCCATGAAAGTCACTCAACCCGGGATTCCCACAGATCAATAACTTTTAGAAATATGTGGAGTAGGTAGATCTCCTTAGGTGCCTATCAGCTCAGACAAAATGCAAAAAAGGTGAGAAATGTTTTTGGGCACAGTTATGAAATTAGTGGAATCTACACAGGATTTACTTTGTGCGAACTAGTTCAAAGTCCAGACACCACAGCTAGCTACTCACGTCCCAAGAATTATTGGCCTTCGCAGGAAAAAAAACAAAAACTGAAGAGTAAGACTTCACGTGTACATTTACTGCATCCTAAATATGAAGTAAATGTAAACGTGAAGTCTTACCCTTCATTTTTTTTTTTTTTTTACTTACAAGGTCCCAAAGGTGAGACCTATTGGCTATGCCAATGCTTGTTCCTCTTCGCTCCCAACCGACCCACAACCTTCTGTGGAAGTGGGGGTGAGCTGCCTTACTCACAAGCAGAGGGGCCCACTCAGTATGACACCATCCGTCATTGTGCGCCTGTCGCACGAGGCAGTGGGCTGCACACACTTCTGGCAGGATGCAGTGGGCGCCAGCGTCAGAAAGTTGTCGATGCCGCTCAGCGTGCAATTAATAACCGCGATTACAGCCCGCCCGCAGGCTGCGTGCTGGCAAGAGCCGGGCGTGCGCTGCCGTCAAGCAGAACCGGGAGACGCACGCACAGGCGCCGAGCGAGCTAGGCGCTGCGTGTTCCAGGCTCTAGCTCCCACATCCATGGGAAAAATACACACACACAGTGACACTGAGAACGTACAAGGGGCAGGCACCGCTCTGAGGAGAACTGGACACACACACACTGAAATCCGCAGCAGCGAGGGAGGCACACGCACCACACTGACAGGATGACTACTACACAATAAAACAAACAGCCAGCTAAAAACACACAGAGATGCTGAAACAGCCAGCTAAAACCACACACAGATGCTGAAACATCCAGAACATGTAGTGGCACACTCCACACTCACAAAAATTGGCACACAACCAGCAAAGCGCAGACACAACATACTGAGAAACCCATCCGAATCGTAAAATCACGTTGAAGAACGCACACAACTCTGGTATGTAAACGTATACACTTCAACCAGGAACACACAGCACATGGTGTCAAACACGCAGATTCAGATTCAAAAAGCCCACGTGGCGGCAGATATTACACTGCCCCCCTGAACACGCACATTTTAAAGTTTGCGGGTCACGCAAGCGACAGAAACAGCCGAGACAAGACGTGTACTAACTCATAGCAGCACACAGATTAGAGGCAAAAATCAACAGTACATGCAGTGAGCACACAGCACTGCCAGCAAGACTTAATATCCAGTAACAGAACATATATGAAAAGCATAACGAGAATATACTGACAATTGTTAACACACACATACGAGACGGTGAATCGAAACGAGTGGTGCGGGCGCGCGCGCCACAGCAAGCAATCTGTTTTGAATTATCGCGCACGCATCTGTGCATGATAATTGAAAACAGATGTGGCCTGTGCAGGTAACCGCAAGCAATAGGCCGTGGGCGGAGCAAAGGCGGGACATGCGCTCTCCTTTGCCCAATTGCGTGCTGTCTTTCTTAGAAAGACACACGCAAACGCCAATGGCTTGTCACGAAAACAAAACCACACACACAAGCGTGTGGTGAGCTTTTCAAAGCCCTCTACTGATGACATTAAGTCTCACAGAGCGAGGAGCGCATGCGCGCTCCAGCGCTAGGTCTGCAAGACCTGAAAACTACCTACCTTTTTATTGAAAGTTTAAGCATAAACTGTCCCAAGTGTAAAAATAATGCGGAGCATGGGGGTTGGAGTTAAGGGGGAGGGAGTACACACATTATCATTGCTGATAAGATGACCATTTTTTTTCAAAACGAATTTAAGACAACTTTTAGTTGCAAAAAAAAAAAAAGCATATTAAATGCAAGTATTCATTTCACCCCTACAACCCTCCCTCACCCCCAGTAATTCTTGATGCATTGCATACCTGCGTAAAAATAAAACACACCTTATTAATAATTATTGGTTCCATATTTTGCAACTCAAAGCCTACTCAACTAACATAACGTGTTTCCTTTACAGATGAAAAGCCAGAACATAATGGAGTTAAATTTTTTGCAAAACAAATTTGAACAAAAATACTGCAAAATATTGAACAAATAAAATCAAAGACCAACACGTTAGAAGCTGAAAAATTGGCGTAGTTTATCCAAACCTATTTCAGTTTCTTCACCTTTCATCTTACTTTACCAAATAATAGATTGCTTGGAATAAACAAACATTTGTCAAGTAAGTTCCTAACCTAACCAACTTCGTGTGAACTTGTTACAGTAACAGGTCAGTGATATGGGCATGGTACATAAATAGGTATTTTCCAAAACTTAACATTACTCTAGCTCTCAAAAGTCAAGTCAACTTGTATTTTATCTGGGTCTGTATTTCAATTTCGCTTTTATTTCATAATTATATTAGTAGTTTGTAGAACTTCAGTCCAGCCATATAGATGATACGGAACTTTAGTAGTAAAGTGATGCGAGTCAAAGGGAGAATAACTAAAAGAAAACAACAATTCAAGCTTGTGTGATTGGCAGAAGAGCTGAACTGAATTACATGTTACTACTTCTTAAGTACACCTCAAAGCCGACAAGCAGACTTAAGTTCTAAAGCCTTGATAATACAGAGATGTTCCCATCTTGAGAGCAGAAGCAAGAGATGGTGCTAAGAGGAAAGGTACTCAACTGTGCTGTTGCTGAAGGTTTCTGGACCAGGCAGAAGGTTTCAAAAGTGTTGCTTCATTTACTCAGCAGCCAGAGAAACAACCTAAGAACTGTTGAAAAACTCTCAGTTCTTTGAAATCCAAGAAAGTATCTAGCAGCATAATTTCAATGGCTTTGAAGCTTGATGATAATTGTTTTTGCTTGGCGACCTCTACAGACACTATGGCAACAATTGATACTCAAAAAGGTAATTTAGTGAGGAGTCTATAAGAGGGGGGCTCCAAAAAGTTGGCAATGATGGATGAACTCTTACTTAAGACACACTAAGGTAAGATTATGCCAAGATTCTTGAGCATGCTGGTCACGGTTGGAGGAAGGGGAGGGCACCCATGATAAAATGGAACAATCTAGGTCTTCAGAGTCTAAGAGCACAGCCTCAGCGTCATGTCATTCATGCACAATGAATTAGAACCGGTCCATTGCAATAGGTGAGAGGAAACCATGGGTGAAGAGCAGTCTCTCAGCTCTTTAGGCAACACAATATAAATTAGGGTATCATATCTATATATATACATGCGATAGCAGTTATTTTTGATTTTGATGATGGTGCAATCTGAGGGTGGAAGAGAACTAGTTAAAAGGAAGAGTGCTGGTGCACAACACAGGACACTTTGTCAGCTTTCAAGAGAATGGAGCCAAGCCTTACCTGCAGGATAATTTGAGAGGAATGATCCAAACCACTGTTGTGCAGTCTCTCCTATTCCACACAAAATTTACATTTGATGAGAGAAGAATGTTGTGATTCTCCAAGTCAAAGACCATGAATGAGTCTTGTAAAATCAAAGCATCGTTTTGGGAATAGTGCCTAACAGTGAAGATCGACTCAGAACACTAACATGGTCAAGCATTACTGGAAATCACTTAAGAGGTAATCTTTTTCCGGTGAGCAGAAAAGAACACGATAATCACAGTTTAGAGAATATTCACAATGGATGGTAGGCTGAAGTTCGGCATGTATTTTGTCATGACTTCAAGATCAGCAGTTCATCTCTTAAGGGGTGGAGAGTCAATGGCATATTGTCTTACCTAGATAACTCCCTGGTGTAGGTAAGCTCCGACAAACATTAGAATGAACGACATGACGGTAGACTGGCTGTGGAAGTTGTTTTGCAGTACAGAGAGTCACAGGATACAGCAACAGATTTCCATTCCTTGAAGAGGTCCTAAAAAACCATAATTGCTAATATTTTGGATGGATGGGATTCATGTCTCCTGGTACTATTAGCTCCTATGGGGGCGTTCTCCACAGATAATGATGGCTGCCTTTTAACAGTAATGGAACACTGCATCAGAATCCAGGGAAAAGTGTTTTTAGAGGTTCACCTCTGTTCTATCCAAGTGATTCCAAAGGTTGAATCTTTGCTGCCACACCATCGCAATGCGGGCGTCTTGTGGGAGTACCTGAAGGTACAGTCTAAGCACCTAAGCTATTCAATATGTAAATTGGACCGCAGTGTTTGAAGACACAGGAGATTGTAAACCAGTAAGCGGCTGACAACCAGGTTGACCTGAAAATCGCTTGTATTTAGGATATCATCATTCTTCGATCAGTACTAATCAAGAAGCAACCATGGATGAAAAATCTTTAACTAAAGTGAAAAAAAAATTGTACTGCTCTCCACTAAATACAAAAACCTATTTGATCCAGAAATGCTTGAGAAACTAACTTCTACAGACTTCTTACCTGTTCACTCCGCCACAGTGATCTCACTAGGTTTGACGCTTGATATATACCTATCTCCTTGACACCTTACATAGAGCCTCAAAAGCAGCAAACTTTCAACTACAAGCTCTAAAAAATGTAAACCTTTTCCGATATCAATCCAACTGAAATTTGCAGCTTACATATTGACTGCGTCTAGACTAGACTTTGAAAATGAAATTGTAGTAGGCATACCACAAGTCATGCTCAATCCACTGAAAGCCCACCTTCCACAAGTCATGCTCAATCCACTGAAAGCCCACCTTCCATCCCACCACAGGATAAGTGTCATTTTCAAACAAATATGATCAAATACACCCCTCTAAACCCCATCCATCCTCAAAGCTTTACATTGGCTTCGAACCGACCAACGTTCGATGTTAGAACTGGGATGTCTCACATACAATGCTCTACATCTTACCTCACAGACTTTCTAAAAATCACTGCTGACAGACTAGGCCTTCAAAGCAAGGGTACACTTTCTTTTTTTTAAGAAAGCCCAGGTTTTAGAATATCCCATGCCCACCACCAATCATTCTCTGGGGCTCTCACCAAATTATGGAACTCTCTTCTAAGGCATACAAGAATGAACAGGATACTGCTGTCATTCCATCTACAGTAAAAGATTCACTGGTTTAAGTTATATCTCCCTAAAATTTAGCCCACTAAACATTGTACGTACCTGTTTTTAGTACTGTTTGTTTACTGCACTGAAGGTTGATGATGACAGCAATGTTGCTTGCAATGTACAGCGCTCACATGCTCATGTGCAAGCAACACTTAGGAAAACGTTTAAATAAATAAATATCTGTATTTATCGGATAAATGTGTTTTCCGAGTATTAAAATCAAATGCTGGAATGTAATAGGAACTTCATAGTGACAACTTAGCAATCATATTGTCGCTACTGCACGGTTAAAAGTGCTTTAAATTATCTTGTCTTGCTCACTTAGCTGCTGGTGTGCCAATCTCCTGCTCTCAGGAACCAGATAGAATAGATAGGCAATGGGTACTGTTTCACTGATTCAGAGAGCTCTGGGTATTGCATGAAGGGCTACATGAGATTTTCAAAGGTGGACTTCACTTCAGTCTATTTCAAAATGTCTTTTCTCACGTGCTGTGCAATATGTCTTATCACAGCAGGGATTTAATCCTTTCTACCAAGGTTCTGCTAGGTACCAGCTATACAGCAACACAGTAAATAGGATGAATATGTATTATTTGTTTCTTGAAATGTACCCTGTACAACAAATATAAAGCCGTCTGAATAAACAGGCCAAACCAACACAGCAGCATCAAAACCTAGGGCAGTGACAATAAGAGGATAGCTTCACTACAATTAAAAGAAGAGAAGGAATCTTACAAGTCAAACCTGGCTGGAGAGTCCTGTGTCCTGCTGACAAGACTAGGATGGAAACGTGTAATACACTATAAAGAGATCTGAGCTTCCCAAAACAGATTAGCCAGAAGGAACAGATTACACAACTAAGGGGCTGTTCTCAAAACAAGCGTAGAAAAGACAGAAGGAATGTTAATAACAGGCACACAAGAAGAAGATTACTGCTCCCATTTCCATCTGGAATGAGCCCAGGGCTTTAGGTGAGCTGGGTCCTGCTGGTGCTCAGCACCGGCAGTTCTAAAAAGCAGGTGCTGGGACGGGTCCTTATCGGGCTCTTCATTTTTGCCTTCAGCATTGGGGTGAAAAATAGGCCTGGGTAAAATTCCGTTCCGCTCGCGGAAATTGCGATAATTTGACATTTTTGCGCTCCGCGGTGAGCGCCAAAATGTTAAAATATCCACAATCCGCATTTTACCGGAAATTTTTTGCTTGCTCGCGCTGTAAAATACATTCTCGCGTGCGCGCGATCGCCTTACCTGAGTCCCCGCGTTCGCCGACAAGTTTTCCCGATCCGGTCGCGTTCTCCACGAGATGTTGGATTGTTGGTAGCCATTTGTGCTGTCTCGCGACAGTTCGCGCCCGCAGTAACGTCATTCATCGCGCGATCACGTCTTTCTTCTCGCGATCATGCACCGCGAGACAAGTGAAAACAAGATGGCTGCGCCCGCGAGCAACCGCATGGGTAAGTTGGCAAGCCGCGACCACGCAGAAAATACCGCGAACGGGCGGGAAAAAAACTTCGCATCTTCGCGATATTTCCGCGTGTTTGCGTAGATTTTTAACATTTTCACGATAATTTGCGAAAGTGAATTTCGCAAATTCCGCCCACCCCTAGTGAAAAAGAAATCTTAACTCTGCAGCAGTACCACCCATCACTGCCTTTGAGGTAACTTCAAGGTGACTCGTTATAGTTCTTTCACAGTCTCATCATTTCAGAACTGAAGCATTTTCAATGCTAAAATACAACAAAGCCATAGTTGCAGCTTTTGTATCTTATGGAACTAACAGCCATTGACAAAGCCAATAGCTCTGGCTTGTTGTAGGTGTAATGTTACTTGTTGCATTATATATCAGGATGCAATCACAGAAGCAGCAAAATACCAGTTGGGCGGCACACAATGATGAAGCACAAATTCTTAGCTTATGGGTTTTTAAGCCGCGCCCTTAACTGCATTGACCACACCCCTTTGAGTGACACCCCCCCTCCCCCAGTTTTGCCATCCCGTTTAAAGCCCCGAGGGAGTCTATCAGAGAAGTAACTGATCTTTTAGCCTTATTTTTCGTTTTGACATGCAGGAGGCAGCATGGTTCTTGTTAATCGCCTCCTCAATACACATTACATCTAATTCTCTGCACTCGTATCATCACCCACTTTGGACGTACCTGAAATGCTCCGCAGCACAGGACTGGAAACAAAACACCCAGAGTGCTGTCCCCTGAACTCCCCACTGCATCCCTCACATGGTTCTGCTTATGGCACCATCGCAATTTCACGCCACATTCAACTCTCACCATGAAACTCATGGGACTCTGTGTCTATGACCTACTCCCTTTTCTTTCTTCGTTGTCCTCCGTTCTCTGTTCTTCCTTGCACTTCGTTCTCTATGCCTCTTGGGTATTCATTCTCTCGCTGTCGTATTGTCGGGCAATTTCATCCAAGATCGCCTGTGTTCTGATTGGCTTTTGTGCCATATGACTTACTTCCTCTCCCTTGCTGTTCTCCCTTTGGAGATGGTGGCTGACTAGGGCACGGCAGTGAGAGCATCCACTGCTTCTCTGAAAACATGCACAATGCGCATGCAGGTCTGCCTCTTTCTGCGCATCAGAGTTTACAGCGCAGTTCCCTTATGGCTCTGCTATATTAATGTGTGTATTTGCAACACTCCCTATCAATGAAATATGCTCGACCAGGGCTACCATCGGACAGTCGAAGACACTGTTAGCTGCCAAGGTTTCGGATGGCTTATGAGTGACATTTTCATAATTTCAGTGTAATTATGAGTGGCATTCAACAACTATAAGTGCCACTTTCTCAACAGTGAAAATCAAGCAATGAAGACGAGGGAAACATAAATATAAGAAATTACACCCATTTGAGCAACAAGAAACTCTAAGATCTTAAAACTGCTGCAAAGCACCAGAAATGGAAGGGCACTAACCAACATGAGACACCGAGAGTCTGTCCAGGCATAGCTGCCAAGCTTTCAGGTAGCCTATGTGTGACATTTCCATAGTTTCAGTGTTGTTATGAGTGACATTCTACTACCTTATAAATGACCTCTCAGGTGACAATCTCTCACCAGCCAAACCAAGCAATAAAGCCAATATAAAGTGATAAATATTTATAAATTGCCACCTTTAGAGCAACGAGCAGCACTAGCCTTACTACACGGTCCATTCAATCATCATTAACCAAGAAATAGCATGACTCAATCCAAGTCCATCCTAACTCCATTAACAGTATCAGAAAGAGCCTGCCAATGCATTATGTTCACACCTTGTACACATTCAGCAGATCTACCCCTACTCAATGTCCTCTAACCCCATTTAAATCAATCAATTAGCCCAGTCATTTCAAAGCCATTCCAGCCCCATTCCCATCCACCAGAACCAGCGTGGCCCTGTCAAGTCCATCGTAGCCCCATGAACAACCATTAGAACCAGCCTTGCCCTGCCCAGCCATCCAACCCAGCCAGTTCAAACCATCCTACCCCCATGAACATCAACCAGAACCAGTCTTAAATAGGGTTGCCATCTTGCCTGATCAGTATTTAATATCCTGGACCACACAAAAAAGAAAATAGTCTTAATTCAGTATTTTTTCCCTCTTATCAGTAAATATTTAAAATGGCAAACATAAGAGCAAAGGACTTCAAAATGTATTCAGGAGCTAACTTAATGGTCAGTGACTGGCAAAGTAAACAAAATCAGAGAAAGCAGTTTTGATAATGAACAGGGACGATTCTATATAAATCCTGTTACTATGTTCAGGCCTTTGCTGAATATTAAAATAATACCAAATATGGTATTATTTTCTGGGAAAGGTGGCAACACTACTGACGTAGCCCAATCTTACTTTAACCCAATTCACTGCCCTGCTTAACTCACCTGTGCCAGAGGCACAAGTTTCAGCCTAGTGACTCAGTGCCAGGCAGAGCCAGCGTGTTTTCATGTGGCCGACAGGGCTGGGGGAGATCATGGGGTGCTCTGGAGTGCTGCAGTACTGAATATGAGAGAGCCAGAGCCCAGCATAGGCTGAATGGCTTCAGTCACGGATTGGTGCTTCCTGTTACTGCACCTTCCATTTGAGGCAAGGAGGACAGCCAAGCACCCTCATTTTCTTCGCTGTGGATGGCAAAAGTCCAGTTGCTGTAGCTAGGTGTTGGCAGTGATCAGTGAAAAACTGACCACAAGGGGTGCTCAGTAGCAGTGACCGCTAGCCTTCTGGATTGTGCATGGATGGGGCACAATTCGGTATGGCAAGATAGAAAAAACTGCCGGTGCCACCTCAGTATCTGCTCTCGACCAATCCCGTAGCGTGGTCACATTGAGGCAGGTGCCTTGCTGTAATGGTAAAATAACATCAGGCAAGGCACGGCCCCAGGATCCACATGAGGGACTAAAGCACTGTCTCTGCCAGCAGGAGTGAACGGTCTGTATTCATGAGAGACCACGTGGGACTCTCTAGCTGGGAAAGGTGGCTCACTTCATAAAACTGCTTCAGTAACTGGGTGATATCCAGTGCCGTGGTGCAATGTATTTAATGCTCTCGGTGAAAAAGTTTGATGCAGCCACTGCTGCCAGGACGAACAGCATGCAGCACATTGTGCCTGCTGCTTAAATGCCTTCCAGCCTCCCCTGGGTCACTATATTTGAGTGACTAATGCATTTTAGTGTGGTGATGCGAATACAAGCAATAAAAATGTGTTAGTCAAACCCCTAATGCGTACTTGGAAGGCTTCCGGTAGTCAAGTCTCACCCTAGCAGACCTTGGATCTAAAATATAGCTAGTCCCAGGAGGGAGACCATGAAGCAGAAACTACTAGGTCCTCCATGGAACCAACAGGATCTGGAGAGAGCACCTGACAAGACCACAAGTGTGCCTTCATGTTTTGTTTTGCTATTGAAATTTCACTTTTCCTGTGTCTGTCTGATGCCTGAGAGAGCATGTCGGACGAATTGTCACATATGTCCTATGTGGAGTGAGGCTCCATGAATGCCAGAATTTGAATGGATTCATTTAAAGATTCGGGACACAAATACATCACTTGATTGCCCTACTGGTACTTTAGAAATATAAAAAGGTGCATTGAAAACCATTTTGTAATGATCCCATATAACTCACAGTACCCTGGAGTGCAAGCACTTTATAAACTCCTGTCACTAATTGTTTAAAGTGCCTTCTGGTATCAAAAGTTATCAAAAGACTCCAGAAGGCGATGGTAGTTACTTTTTTGTTGTTGACGTTTTTAGAATTTCAAAGTACACAGTACGGTAGAACAACCCATAGAGAGACAAAGTCTGCAGCAGAAACCACTGCGATCTTTTTGCCGGCGGAATTAAGGAGAACAAAGCAATACTTTAAGATAGAGTAGAACAGTCCACCATACGCATCACCGGTTACATTAACATAGGAATGCATAGTGAGAATGCCACAAAATACAAAGTAGTAGTGCCAGGGCGATTGGCATAATACAACAGAAAACAATAAGCTGTAACAGATGGCATGATGTTGGGAGACAGAGGATAGAAAGAACCGTTGAGGGGTGACCACGTTAGTGGCCAAAAGAGACATCGACGCAGGTGAAAATCACCAGATCCCCCTTCACTGGCACAATGGAGGAGGGGTGTGGACTGGTGTGCTTGTCAGGAGTAGATTGATCTATGAGGCACGGGGATACTCACGGAAACACAAGATCTGGGGCAAGTGGTGGCAATACCACGGGTTGCGTGAGGGATCTTAACATTTTATGACCACTGATTAATTGCCTTTTGTATTTTAGTGTGGAATGGATCAACTGTGTACTGTTACCTTTGAAAATCAATAAAATGTGGTTATTAAAAAAGACATCAAATTTCTCCTGGGCACACCACCAGCAGTTCGAGTGAGGAAGTAGGCCTGCCTTGTGTAATTTGTGCGGCCTCGAATACCAGTCCTGAACCATCTTGAAGAGACAGCATTCCATTCTGGATTCCCTGGCCCCTCTGTCTACCAGCACCCTCCAGTCGGACTCAGTGTATTCAACGTGCAGAAAGCCTCTCTGGCACACAGCTCTCCCTTGCCTTCTCTCACCAGCTCGCCGTCAGAGGAGAGGCAGGCAGTGGCTCGCAAGCTTTACTTCTGTCTTCATTTTCCTACAGTGCTACAGTGGCAGTAGGTCAGACCGCCTCTGGTAGAATCTCAGGCGATCATCTCAGCGCAGGACTTCTCCTGACTAGTGGTCAAGTGGCAGTCCTTATATACTGAATCTTATCAGAAACTGGAATTTCTGATATTAAGTTTGAGAATGTTTGACCTAGATTATGTGCATCAAGGTGTCCCAGATGTTTCCTTATGGACATATAGGGTAAAAAAACATCAATTCAAACTACATTATTTTGGTTACACGTCTGTATGTGTTCTTATCACACTTTGACATGGGGATGAGCAGACATTTGACCCAGTCGCATTAAGCGTTGTGTCAATATTATTAATCGAATGACTTGATGCTTTCATAGTTCTTGGAAAGAGAAGGTCAGGTGACATCTGTGTCTAATGACAGACATGACCATGATACTGCATAAATCGGTAAGAAAGTGACTGCAATGTTTTGAGAGTGGGAAGATGGCGACCTCCATTAGTCAAATTGGGGTTGGGCCTACATAAGATGGAGTTGGACCATAGGTGCTTTATGTCAGTGAAAGAGCTTTAATAATGGCTCAGTGAGCTAAACGTGACCTGTTGAAAAAATACTGTGTTCAGAAGAGCATAAGATCGAATCCCAGAAAGACAGACTCAGTCTTTTATCTTTCTTGGATCTTTAAATTGGGAAATACTAACAGCTGATACTTCAAGCAGATATAAATGGACTGGTGAAGTGTGCCCAGACACTGCATGGAGGTTGGGCACTAGCAGAATGTAGCAGAAAGTGATATATGAGATAATCCATCTGTTAATTGTGACCTTAGAACCTAGTAGGTTGGCATCATGCCCTCAAAGGTACAACCAGATCATCGGAGGAACACAGCTTCTAACGTTTATCCAGATAAAAGTGGAAAGTCAATAACACATCACAGTTGTGCAATGTCTCTTTGAAGGAATCGGAACACGTCAGGAGAATAATCTCTGCATTCTGAAGTGATTAACAGTAATTTTGGGTCAAGTTTTTTTAATGCAACTTTGTTTAGCATTCCTTAACCCATATTAACAGAGACAGAGAGACTTATTCAGGAACCCTTTATTTACCTCTAACAATCCGTTTTCAGCTTGTAGTGCTGGCTATTTACAAGCTGTGCCCATCCCTGCCTTTTAGCGTTGGTCTCAGAACATTACAACTTGTTTTTCTTCAAAGCAATTCTGAGGAGGCTCGCTATAGCTCCCTTGAAACAGACCATGCACAAAGACACAGTCTTCCACTCAGATTGTATTTTTCCTCTTATGTGTAACTAAATGTGTAAAGATGCAACACAAATAGTGTCTTGTAAAGATAATGTTACAAAGCTCAATGCAGGTGTAAAACTAGAACTGCCCTTCTGGTAACTGTCTCCTGGCTTGTATTTGGAAGGTGGGTAGGGCACATATGAATCTAAAGCATTACAGGTAAGAAGCGTTTTCTGTTTGCTGGTGCTGCAGATCACAGGTTGTGCACAGAATGAAAAACATTACTGAATCCTCTAGTACAGAGGCCTGCAAAAAAATAAAATAAATACTTGAAACAAAGTATTAGGCACTGTTTGACCCATCTCCGCTTCTTGGTGAGTGAGGGGCCTCAATATCTACACAATAGTGTTTAGTAGAAGTATAAAGTGAAGACCAAGCGGCAACTTTGCAAATGTATGCTAATGGCAGGTCTACCAGTTGCACCATTTTTGCAAGTAGAATGACACTAGGGATAGTATGCAGTGTGGGTCTGGCTTCAAACTAACAAAGTTAAATGCCACTAACAATCCATCTTGGCTTATATACTTTTGAGATTGGGTTTCAAAGATAGGGAGGTACAAATTAATCAATAATGGCTTCTGTCTGCACATAAAATGTGAGCTCTTCTACCATACAGTGAGAATTTGAAGCTTTGGAAAAGAAGGAAGGGAAATAAGTAGACTGATTGACACAGAAAGGTGCACATTTGGCAGAAAGCACGGATCTGTGAACAGCATTACTTTAGCCTTATGATTTTTCAAGAATGGCTCTCGGTCTGACAGAGCTTGAAATTTCACAACCCAATCCAAAGAAGTGATGTCAAGCGGGAACATCACATTCCAGGACAGAAACTGAAGACAACAAGAAAGGAGCAGCTCACCCCCGGGCATTAGCTCAGTAAGGACAACATTCAGGTACCAGGTGAGGGTAGATGCACCTCGGGGATGGGGGGAGTGGGGGAACACTCACATTAACCCTTACATAAAAGACTTGTTTGACAACCTCCTCTTATTACTCTTACATTTGCAACAAAACTGTGTGCGGCTCTGAAAATTTAAGAATGGCTGCATAATAATATGCATATGTTTCACCTTGTGGAGCAGCATTTTCAGACTCGATTGGTCCAAAGTCCTGGAGGTCCAGCATTAACTATTCCATGTATTGTCCCAATGATCTTCCATTCCTGGTTATTGGTAAGTTGCTGGATCATCCTCATCTGTGTGAAACTACTGGTGAGAAGACGTGGATAGCAACTCTTCAGTTTTTGGATTAGGGAAAGCCATGAGCTCAGGAGATAAAGCCTCTTGCAAGTTAAGTTCAATTTTCTTTTGAATAGGCGGCTGAGGGATCTTTGTAAGCTATCCCACTATGTGCCCTGTGTCACGCTACATGTAAATGATATGCTGGAGTTCATCCGACAATTGTGGTTGGGGTGAATCCAAGTTTCAGCTTAATGGACCGGTTTCTGTGCAGAATGTTTACAAAGCATTTATAATTTACCTGGTGTCAAAATCACTTTTGGTATCAAAGACTTAGTGGTATCTTCATGAAGCAGCGTGTTGACTCCGGGTCGAGACTTGATGTAGCATGACTTTAAAAATCATATTACACGACATGTTTATACACAGAAGTAACGAAAGGTTGAAAGTATACGTAAGATACAGTGACACATGAAACAAGAGACAAGTGTAGTAGAAGCATCGTAAACTCATGCTTTAAAACGTCAGATAAAGAAAACACATTTAAGAGACAACACTAATACATATAAAGAAGTTGTGCTAATGAACATTTAATGCATATGTATGCTAAGTGAAGTGGCCTAGTATTTTTCATGCTTTTTGCTGAAAATGCACCAGTTAGAAAAATCGGTGCAAAAATGTGTAGCAATGAAGTAGAAGCGTGATATTTCGTAATATGATACTAGAGACTCTATAGTTTCTGAAATATTAAAAACGAATTTTGTAGAATGAAATATGAAAAAACGTGCATTTATATGAATAGGTAGGATTCTCTGAAGTCTGCAAACGGAACTTTATAACCACTAGATAAGAATTTGCCATAATGTTTGGTGCTTTAATGCAAGCTGTGATACTCTTGACTGAAGTCCTTAAGAAATAGCTTATTTTAATGATTTTCGATTCTTTTATACAATAACCAAGTTAATCTAAATCTGTCCGAGTCTATTATTGAGTCCTGCTGGTTCTTCCATTTACACTGTGTTTCTGTACTGATGTATTTAAAGTATTGTAGAGAGAATGGACGAGCTCTATCCGCGTTGCTATTGCGGAGCTTTTGGTTTGCATAATCTTCACTCGACTTAACTTCTTTAGGAGGTTGGGTTTCCCAGTTGCTACTCTTTATTTCGGATTACAAATCTGTTAGTTGGCTGTCAAATAAAGGTCCTTTGCGCAGCTTTCACCCCTCATAGTGGCGGAGACAGATTCACCCATTGCCTCTGTGGTAATGGAAACCTTTCAGACTGTCTAATCGTAAAGGTACCAGTACGGTTAGAGGAGTAAAGAGAGTAAGCGTACAATAAATATTGTACCATACTTCACGCTGCAACAGGCTCTTCTCTAAGCAGAGTCTATTTCAATGTTGAAGGGGCATTACGATGTCAGACGGTTTTTGGTGGATGGGTTTTCAGCCTTTTTTCAGGGAATCCTCTTAGCTAAGGCATGTTGCTAACTTTTGATGCTTTTTTGGGTACAAGGATTTGTGATTCTTTTTGAGGTATAACCCACCGGGAAGGTTCTTATGCTAAAGAGTTTGATACTGGGGAAGGGAGTTTTATTGGAGCTGCTTTTCCATGTCGAGTGAAGCAATGCAAGGCGTGGTCTTAGTCCTGAGGGGAGCCCGATGTGGAGTCCTAGAGAATATTGCTCTTCATTGTAGAATCATCGGAAATATAATATGAAATCCAGTCCTGGAAAACGTTTGGGGTACCAAACGGTTCTAACTCATTAGCAGTGTATTCCAAGCCCTCAACGACATAGGCAACCCAACTAAAGCTGAATGGTTGCACCTTCTGTCCCTTCAATGCCATAAAGTATTTAAGGATCGAAAGGCATGCTATGCTGCACGTGCACTTCCGCACTGCTTCCTCTAAGCCCGGTTCTAGCAGGGGGTCCGAGTGAGCCAAGCCCATCCAAACATGACCCTTGGCCCACACAGTCATGGCAGAAGAGGCCATAGAGAAGGTAGCTGTTAATTGCTTCCTCCGTGTCAACGTTGGATCACTGTGATGTTTTGTCACTGTCTTAACTTTAATTATCAGTCAAGGGTCATGAAGGAACCTTTAGAACACATTTTAAAGTGTATCATTTATATAATTAGTATTTTAGGTACGCACTGATAAGGGGAGAAACTACTGGCTTTAGTTAATTTTCCCTATTTTTTTTACCGGCTGAGACATTAAAATACTAGTCATGTTGGTAAAATAAAAACAACCAGGAGGGACCTCCAGCTGGTCTCTCTCCCCAAACTGCAATTGGGCCGTGTGTGTGTTGGAGGCAGAGGTGGGCAAGCCAACCAATTAATGGGGAGAGCAGTGCCAAGCTAAAGGTCTGATTTGGCTCTTAGACCAAGGATCTGGCTTGCCTCTTAGAGCCTGTGCATGAGCCGAGCCCCAAACATTTTTGCTACCTAAATCATACAACAAACATCACGTAAAATTTGATAAAGTCTCTTCAAAATTCAAAAAAGTGAATTTCTTTAACACGCAGAAGATTTTCCATTAATAATCCACAATATAGCGCTGCACTAAGAAGTACTTATCAAAAGTGATTTTTAAACATAAGCTTACAGTTATTTCTAAATGCGACACTCAAGACCGGTCAAAACAATGATCTGGATTGCAGCATAAAGTAGTAAAATTATAAGAGGTCGGCAGCAACTTGGTTAAAGGTTGATTTATTGCATTGGAAAGAGGCAAAAAAACTTCTCCAGAAAGATGATCGATATACCAGTCCTCAAAATGAAATTGCATGAGGCATTAAGGTGTCAAGGTTTTTCAGACGAGAAACCTCAGCTAAAGCATACAGCAGCCTCGGTTCAGAACAAAACTCTTTATGCTGCAAACTGGATCATTTTTTTGATCAGTGTTGTGTCGCATTTATCATATGAAGAGCCATATAATTATATACCCCGATCTACATATATATGCATCAGTCATATATTCTCTGACCTTCGTTCTTCTGGTCTCGATATAGGATTTATTTTGGCTTTTCCTGATAAAAGCGCTTTGTTCGCAGAAACACGCGTATTGTTACTAAGAAGGTTCATCAACACATCAGAAGCCACTAGATTATATTGTTGATTCATGATGTCCTTGATTTTTTCCATTTGCTTGTCATTACCTTTATCACATATAATTAGTTTGTCCTATGATTGACTATATAAGAATGTATGTTGCATATATTCAATATTGTTTATTCTGTGTGTCATATTGTGATGTTATTGTTTCATATTTATCTTTTATATGAATTACCATACAATTTGGGAATGGATGTTTGTATTTTAAAAAATCTTTGTATAAATAAAATGAACTTTTGCTGAATATGATTGTACACTGAGTCCATAAATATCAAGTGCGCTTAGTTTAAGGTCTTACATCTTTAATAGACAGATAGTTGCCTAGGGAATTTTTCTTCAATACACAGTTATTCCTGCCATTAGTGAACCAAGAGGCAAAAGAGTTCTGACATGGGCCTTGCATGTGGCACAGATTATTTTAGAGCAACATTAGTCTATTAAATCAAACACAATAAGCTTTTGTATAGTAGGTTTCATGAATTACATATTTGAACGTGCTTTCATGCGCAAATATGAAGAATAACAAGCTGTGGTGAAATAAAATATTTGTCTACGGTCACACAATTTAAGTGGGTAATCTGCAATTTATCCAGGTTTTATAGTTTCACTTTGTACAAATCAGCCACTAAATGGTTTGTCTCTTTTTATGTTAATTCTTTGTTTTTACCTCGTTGTGCAGTTTTTATATAGTGTGAACTCGACCTAGAGGTACTGAAGGACTTTACATGAACACCAGTTACATTACAAAAGGTCACATTAATTTCTTTTAGGGACCAGAGATTTGCCCAGAATCACAAGATGTTGAACCGACACAGACTCGAACCTGGCTGGTTCAGTTCCAGAGTTGGAAGCTCTGGACGCAACGCCACATCCTGGGTAGATGAAGGATGCAGACAGAAAGTACATGAAAGCTCGGCTCGTTATGGGCTTGAAGTTCCAACAGGACCTCGAGCTGAGCCAGGCTTCAGGCTCAAGCACGGCTTGAGATTTCAGTGGGTCCCTCATCGCTATTTGGGAGAGTGAGGAGAGAGACTTACCTGGCTATGATGCAGCAGGTACAGTGACACCAGGGCACAGGCCTGTGAACTGCCTTCTGCACCTCAATTATAGTCTGTGTGTGGGTTCTGAGAGTGTTTATGCATTTTAGATTGTGTAAAATGCACACAAGACTATACTGTAGAATGGGGCATGCATTGTCCTATTCAGACAGTGCGTGCCTCATCAGATGAGGAGCCAAGAGGTCGAGGGAATCATAAATGTCCCCCATTACCTAAGAATGAATGTGGAATTATAATGCATAATAAAGTAAGGGCCTGATTCACAAAGATAAACTTACACTTTTGTGTAACTTTACTCGTTTTTTTAATATTAACAAACTACAAGTTTATTTACACTAACAGTAATTTTCCGACTCCAGAGATGCCGCAGAGTCGGAGCGGAGAGCTCTGCACATAAAAACGCGCGGCCCATCTTTTATGTGCAGAGTCTCCCGCGCGAGTGCGGAGCCTCCGCAGTCGTAAAATTACTATTAGTATAATAAAACTTGCAGTTTATGTATACCAAAAAAAACATAGTAAACTTACCCACAAGTGTAAGTTTACCTTTGTGAATCAGGCTTTAAACGTGTCCATCGGTTTTCTGCCAGATGATGTGATAAAGTAAATAACTGTGTTATCTCAAGTAAGATTTTGTGTTAGGCTGAATTTATTCCCATCAGTATGACAGACGTACAAATGTGAGCAGTTCGTATCCTAATATCCTGTGACACATTCCAAGGTTATAGTTCGAGCCACTGGAATTATACAATTTTATGCCTGTGGTGTTTTCCGCAAAGATATGGATTTGCCGCATTTGACACACTATCTTCTATGGCATAATCGGCAGATTCCAAAACACAAATTCTAGCTCAAAGTGACCAACAGTTGATAGAAAATGATGCAGCACATCTGCAATACAGTTGAAGATTCTTTGTAAAGGTTGACTGGTCACCTTTCAGTTGCTTCAGTCACAAAAAATCAAAAGCAATGTTACTAGACCTGCAGGTCTAGTGACTTAAATAATTACTCGGGCTTACTGTAATGCTCGATTCAAACTGCTTCAAAATATGTGATCCTGGGCTAATATTTTATTCCACTGAGCCACCATTTTCTTCATTGTCATGTATAAGAGCACCTTCAAATATGCAAGTTCAGCATGTCTGCTGTACCAAAACCTATTTAGTTTGATTTAATAGACTAAACTTTTGCTCCATATATATAATACAAATCTAGCCACATATAGTATACACCTGACTTGCCTCATAGTTTATTAACAGCACTGTCATCCGGGCAGGGGCAGGAATGCCTCTCAAATCATATTTAAAACTATCACTTTTAATAAATACACTGTAATTTTCAATCAACAGATTTTCTATTGAAATGGCCACAACATTTCTCACTGACATACAGTTTTCCTGCTAAAACTATATAGTGCACAAACAATAAGGTTTGGAAATCGAGTTTCTGCAAATATTTGTCATTTGCACTTTACCAAGTAAAGTGTTCTGATTTATTTTGCTCCTATTTACATCTTTGTGCAATACATTTCTGAATCACAAAAAAAAATTAAGCTTTTGTAATTCCTGATATATGTTTTTAATATTTGTACTATTCATTTACAAGCTATTTAAATGTTGCGTTAGAAAATAAACTGACATCTAACAGACTTTTGTTTCACAGTGATTGTCACACAGCTCACTTGACACAAACCTCTAACTGTAGTAAGAGAAGTAAACACCATTTTCCAGGGTAAGATAAGCAGAAATTCGCAAAAAGACAAACTCACATTTGACCTCTGTCCTTGAACAGACAGCAAATGCGTCAAGATGAATAAAGATTGAAAGGCATCTTTATTGCTCATTCACTTTCTGAATAAACAGAACACCTGTCCCTTTCCAGCTTAAATTCAGTCGCAAGAATGGACCAGTAGATCCTAAAAAGAGCTTGACCTGATAAAATCTGACTCGCCGCGAGTGGATTTTTTTAGGCCTGTGCTTATTTTTACCCTTGCGCGTTAAACTTGTACTAATGAGGTGCAACCCAGGCCCAGGCAATTCTAACATGTGTAAAAGAAAAATTTAAAAACAATGATGTAATACTATAACAAAATGTCGCAGCATTTCACAACATATTTTGCCTTTTCTTGCTGCATAATTTAGTTAACCTTGCCGCATAATTTGGTTCTCCCCTACGCTTAAATTCAGTGAAGCCGATTATAGTGATACTCTTTCTAATCCCATCTACTTGGAACGAGAATCATCATAATTCAGTTCAATAAAGGACTACCATGCATTATGCAATGTGGCACGATATACACAAGGTGGTATTAATGCTAACGTATCTGGACTAATGACCCACACCAAACTCCACATCACAGCCCAAGTCAACGCCATCATTGCATTCTGCTTTCACATAATCAAGATGCTGGGGAAGATTTTCAAGTGACTCCCAGTCAACACCTGGAAATTATCACCCACACTCTTGCCACCAACAGACTAGACTACAAGAATATGCTCAACGCCAGGATCAACAAGCATCTCATCAGGAGGCTGAAGAACATCCAGAACTTGGCAGCCAGAATCACTCTCAACCTCCAACAACATTCACACATCTCATCTCACCTAAAAGATCTACAGTGGCTACCCATACACAAATGAGCACATTTCAAACTCCTCACACAAACTTTCAAGGCAGTTTGGCTCAGCATAACTCAATAATACCATCTGCTTTCATATACCCTTCAAGCATCTCAGTCAGCAAGACTCCTATTTGTACACATCTGACGCATACAGAAAGTCAGATCTGGTGGTTGAACCTTCTCCTACATCACATTTAAACCTTGAAATCATGTGCTTTAACACATTCAAACCTCCACCTCACTTCTTGAATTCCACAAGAATCTGAAGACCTGCCTTTCCAAGTAGTCACATTAGGCGATAGGCTTGGCTATCTCACAACTCCTCAGCACCAGGACACCATCCTGGGTGAGTGTGTGCTTTAAAAATCAACATGACCTGACCTGACCCAAGAGAAGCAAATGCATTTTATGGAGTATTCAGTACAAACTGGTACAAAACCAAAATATGGGATGGGCTCAGAGGCACTGGGTGGGGTCACACCCCATGCAAATGTGGGAACTCCCTCTAAATATAGCGCTGCTTATACATGTGTGACAGTGCTATCAGTATTACAGACGGGGCACAAGCATCTGCGGCCTCTACAATTGTCAGTCATGAAAATTGCTCTTAGCTATCAACAATACTGCTTTATTTTTTACAAATGTGCTGCTATTTGTTTACTTTTTTAATCAATGAAAGTACATTGTAAAAGACTGACATGAAAATAAACAGTTACAAAGTTCACATTGTGGAAAGACATAGGTGTTGGGCAAATTACAAGGAGTAAGTACACAGTCTTCCTAGTGTGAAATGTCAAGGCTTTGTTGTGGTATCAGGGACCTCCTTAAACTTAAACTACTATTACAATCTGCTTGGAATCCTGATGCTTGTATTGAAGCATGCCGTGCTGGAAATTATAAGTGTTAGGGCTAATGAGTATAGACATTAGCTCTTACTCTCAAATAACTCTACATGCCCTGTAAGCCTGTTTGGAAGAAGATAGGATGTAAATCAGGGGTCTTCAACCTTTTTTGTAAGAAGAGCTACGTATGTTCAATGGAAATCATCCCACACTACTAACATTATTATAGATGTAATAGTGACCACATCAGACAAGATTACATTAGTGCCCACCATTGGCACGATTACGAGCAGTGGTCACCTCTGTTCATCATGCAAGGTTTCCAGCAGTAATGTACAGGTGGAATGCCTCGTTGTGAGTAATACATGACAACCATAGCTGCAATGCCTCAGACACCAAGGTGGTAGTAGCAGTAATAATAATTCTCCCTAATGCCCGATGTTTTATCACTCAAATATCAGTTTTAAATCTATTGTGGATTTTGGACCATTTCTCTCCAAATATCAGCTTATAACTTCAGGAAACACACACTTTGTCTTGAATACACACTTTTCAGTTTTGGTACACATATATTTATATAACCAAACAAATATTTGTATTCAGTAGGATGGTCTACCCACAAGAGAGCTGCCTAGAGGTAGTTGGAGAGCTACCAGCATCTCACGAGCTACTCGTGGGGGAAGCCTGATGTAAATCTAGGGCTTGTAGGCTAACTCCAGAAATGACAACAATCAGGCCCACCCGAAAGTACCGATGGTTCATCCAGATGAAAATTCGTGGAACCGGGCCTGGTTCCCTCCGTAGACAGAGGTTAGTGGCCAGGACCTGGTCTGACCTGGGACTGTACTCTTACAATTCGGACAAAATGAAAAGGGGTCCCGCTTCGCTGGAGAAGTGAACGGGAGCAGAGGTGCTGTTTTCCACTGCGGGGTCAAACGCTGAAGGCTGCAATTGACCGCAAACATCTTTGGGGGCATTCAGGCTCAGACGCACGGGACTCCTAGGACCAGGAGTCCGTGCACCAGCGCACCTGTGCGGAGATCCGCCCCATCCCCACCGGCCTGTAAAACTCCTCGCCGGACCCGATGGCGCGGGTCCCGCTTCGCTGGAGAAGTGAACGGGAGCAGAGGTACTGTTTTCCACTGCGGGGTCAAACGCTGAAGGCTGCAATTGACCGCAAACATCTTTGGGGGTATTCAGGCTCAGACGCACGGGACTCCTAGGACCAGGACTCCGTGCACCAGCGCACCTGTGCTGAGATCCGCCCCATCCCCACCGACCTGTAAAACTCCTCGCCGGACCCGCTGGCGCGGGTCCCGCTTCGCTGGAGAAGTGAACGGGAGCAGAGGTGCTGTTTTCCATTGCGGGGTCAAACGCTGAAGGCTGCAATTGACCGCAAACATCTTTGGGGGCATTCAGGCTCAGACGCACGGGACTCCTAGGACCAGGAGTCCGTGCACCAGCGCTGAGATCCGCCCCATCCCCACCGGCCTATAAGAACAGCCTCCGGTCTTCGCAGCGCGGGACGGAGCCGGACGAAGGGCGGACAGTCTGACAGTCCGGGACAGGACGCGACTGGGCTGGGGCTTAGACTCTGATCCCCACATGCTGTTGGACCTTGTGCCCCGTATACAGTGAGGTCTTATTATCTTAACTGTGTATATATATAGTGTTTATTTAAAACCCTGTGCCAATAGCTGGCGGTTTGTCAATTGTGTGTAATTCGGAAAAGCTTTAATCGGTTCTTTTACTGATCATTGTTCATTGTTAACTATGTCAAAGCAAAAGGCCCCCCCAATGCCTCACACCTTGGATAACTACTTATTGAAGTTTGTGAGCAAAATTAATAGTGAGAGGCGACAGTCGTTAGGGCTAAGTAGTTCTTCCCCTCCACCTATCATGCAACCCCCATCTGTTTCATTGGTATTGGACGACAGTAGTAGTGTCTATTATAATCTTGATGTTTCGGTTAGGGAAATGCCTGAGCAGAATACCTCCACCATAGTTGATCTAGATGATTTTACAGAACCCACAGTGCAGCACCTACCGAGCCCTGTGCCTAGAGTGGTCAGAGCATGCAGGAAAGCTCAGACCAAACGTGAGGGTTTACCTCCTGTACGAAAAAGAGCAGTTAGCCCCCCCTAAGAACCTAGATAAGGACGAGGATATTACGGCAAATAATGATGCTGTTAAATTGGATGCTGAACAAATTAAAAACTTAGTAAGCACTATTGATTTAAAGATTAAGGGTATTATTAAACCTCTTATGGCAAAAATCGATCAGCTAACCGCAGAGGTTAATAGATTAGGTGGTCTACTTAAAAAGTCTGTGGAGGAAGTGGGTAGCGTACCAGCTCCATTAACAAGTAATTGTGATACTCAGGTTGCCCTCTCGGGGGAGGTATAGGTATTAGTGGGAATGATGTACAGAATCCCCCGTCTGCCCAGCTCCAAGCCCGTAATGATAGCCAGGATGTAGCAACACTCGATAGAAGTGAGGGCTGGACTGAGGTAAGGCGAAGGCGCGCCACTAATCTACCCCCTGATTGCGCACCATATGTGGTCGTTTTAACTAATGTCCCCCCCTGCCGAGAATGGGAATTACCAGGAAACACACGAGTCTTTAAAAAATAAAACGGTTTCCTGGTTGCATAGACATTGTGGATTCCCAACTGTATTCTCTGACCAAGTTTTGACTACTAGAATGGTTAACTGGATAGGGAGCTCTAAGAAAAGTTTAAGGGGAGACGGTGTTATTATAAATTTTAAACATCCTCAACATGCTGCCACTGTATTACTGAGAGCTGCCTCACTATCGATTACTGATAATAATGTGTGTGCCCGCTCGCTTGCTTTCTTCTATAGTCACCTTAATATTGCCCCTCGTGAGAGTAGAAGAAGTAGATTTTGCCCAGTTACACATAGGCCATACCCTGACATTTTAATGCAAAATCGATTCCAGCCTTTAAATTCTCTGGATGCAAATGATTGACTTAATCAGGCAGGACAGTGTCTACCCCAGGAGACTATTAGCCCCTATTTGGTTTCCTGTAAAGATAATATTGTGGCCCAAGAGATCACCATTATAACAGATACCAAATTGGTGGCGGATGTAAGGGCACTGTCCGAATGCGGGGACACATGTAATTTAAATCAGAATGAGAACGGGGGAAGAAATAACGGCCTGATGCATGATAGCGATCGTGTCAGGGGTAAAGGCATTACAATCGTTTGTTGGAATGTGGCAGGGTTGAAATCGAAGGAGAGGGACCCGGGATGGTTAACGTTTATTAATGCCCATGATATCCTATGTATCCAGGAAACATGGTGTAAAGATGAAGTTAATTATGAGGGATTCGTCGCCTGTAACTTACCGGTATTGGGAGGAGGTATAGGTAGAGCCAAAGGGGGCCTCCTCACACTTGTAACGATTTGTCGCCCCATTGTGGTTAAAAAGTATATACCTGTAGGTGATCTTGTGCAGATCCTTTGGCTTGTTGAGGACAAAGACCATAATATGCTATTGATTAACTACTACAACAATATTTTTGATGGTACCCGGGTCAAAGTAGTAACAGACTTAGCCGGTACCATTGAAAATGTATGTTTGGAAGAGAATATTGTATTTGACTTTATCTGGGTAGGGGATTTTAATACTACATTGTGCGAATTGTCTACACAAAAGGTCTGTGGGGTTACTAATAATGCTGGCTGGGATGTCCTGCATTTCGGGCATAGCAGTTATGGGGACGCATTGCACAAGCTCATGGGCTGTTATGACCTGGAAATAGTGGAGTGTTGTAAAGATGTTAATGGTTTATCCATTCCCACTTTTAAAAATTGGCATACCAGCTCTGTCATCGACCATGTGATCATATCCTCCAACATTATCTCTTACTGTGACCCACCCAGAATTGAAGTAACTACATTAAGTGATCATAACCGCATCATTCTGGACACCACTCTTTGGGTAGGTAGCTCGATGGATGTAGGAATTACAATTACTAATGTAGAACCACACAGGATTAATCGTGTAAGGCTAAGATGGACAGGTGAAAGGGCTGATGAATTAATTAGCTCCATAATTAAGGAGAGCCTGCTGGACATAGTTTCTATTTTAGAAAATAGTTCTGATTCTGAGAAGGTTTTATATTGCTTTAATAAAATTAATAAAGCTATTGATGCCAAGTTCACTGGGCGTAATAGCGGGCAACGTAGGAATGGACCGGGTTGGTTCAATCACCATTGCACTTCCACATTAACTGCCCTCAAGCTGGCATTAGCAGTGACGCCCAGGGACATAAATTTGATAATTAAACTGAGAATAGAATATAAATGTGTGCTCAAACAGAGGAAGCGTGAACTACAGCAACAGGCTTGGGACTCCCTTAACCAAGCAGCAGAGTTATCGAATTGCACCTTATTTTGGGCCACGGTTAACTCGTCCTTTTTAAGGGGTGAAAAAATACCCGAGCTGACTTCTAATGTATCAAGTGAGGGTTGGATTGCCCATTTCTCTAGCATTTTTTACTCTAATAGTGTCACTGATGCCAGCCCCAATAAGTGGGCTGTTTTGCCCCTGGACATTTCTGTGAGTGAGGTTGAACATGGCATACGTGCTAGTAAAGGAGGGAAAGCCCAGGGCCCGGATGGGGTACCTATAGATGTTTACAAGGCTGCACCAGATGTTTGGGGTCCTCTACTGGTTACTGTTTTTAATACAGCTGTGTGTGTCGAGGCCCCTGTAACTTGGGGCGAATCGATTATTGTGCCAATTTATAAAAAGGGAAGCAGGTCTGACGCTAAGAATTACCGCCCGATCTCTATCCTTGACTCATCAGTCAAGGTCATGAGCAGAGTTATGCTCGTGAGATTAGAGGAATGGTTTGAGCAGGATGGCATACTGGCCGAGAGCCAGTATGGATTTAGGAAGGGCCGGGGTACGCTCGACCAGTGCATCAATCTTGATTTACTGATCAGGAAATATACTGAAGCGAAACCAGGCTCCTTACATCTCTGCTTTGCAGACCTGAGCAGTGCTTTCAACATGGTAGATCATTCTATTCTGTGGCCAACCTTGCTAAAGCTAGGAGCACCAGAAGGCATAATTTTCTTTCTCGCTAGGCTATATGAGAAATTGAAAACCAGTGTACGCTTTGGAACTAGAGGAGAATGTACCCCAAAATTTTGTGTTAAACGAGGAATTAGGCAGGGCTGTGTTTTGGCTCCCCTCCTATTTATTTTATTTATTAATGGAATTGATGCTATTTTAAAAAAAGTTGATGCTGATGCCCCCCAGATCAATGGTGTTCCGGTGCCGGTGTTATTATACGCCGATGACGCTGTTTTACTTTCTAGAACTTCTGTTGGACAGCGAGTAATGGATAGTTTTTCCTCCTTTATCAAAGATAGAAAATTAGTAATTAATAAGGGGAAAACGTACACTATGACTTGTGGGGCTAAAGCTAAAATGCTAAATGCCTTTTTTATAGATAGTGAAAAGGTGCAACAGGTGGATAAATTTTGTTACCTAGGTATTACCTTCTCTAACGACAGGAAGTGGAATAATGAATTTAATAATATCCGGAACAAAATGGTAAAGAATGCCCATGGTATATACAGATTTGCTGCAAAGGTTGGGGACCGCCGTACCAGGGATATGCTCAAGATTTACCAAGCTAGATGTGTGACTATAGCACTGTACGGGGCAGGAGTATGGGGCTATAGCTGTGTTCACAACTTACAGTTAGAGGAAAATATGTTTTTAAAAAAGCTCCTGTTTTTGCCCGCTTCAGCTTCAACTGAATTAAGCCACCGAGAACTAGCCATCAATTACCAAACTGATCTGTTATCGCTTAGGCCACTGATGATTTGGCGGTCTTTTTGGCTTGGCGATGAGAAGTTATTTAATAGATCTATTGTTGAGGATTGTTTACGTTTGGATAAATATCGAGATATTCCCTGGGTTAAATATGTTGTTGTCTGTTTTTCAGACATTTTTAACTTGAATATTTTAAATGATACCAGCGCAGCATCATTGATCTCCAAATCGGAAATGAAAAGTATATTTCTGACATACGTGGAAAGGAAGCGAGCAATCGCAACCGGATCATTGTCTACTGTCATTTTTTATAATAGATATAATTTAGCGGAGGGTTTTCCATCTTACCTATCTATGGTGACTAGGCATTCACACAAATTCGTGCTAACCAGACTAAGATTTGGGATGGCACATTGTTTAGTAGCCCATCCAAACATTAAGAAATATCCGATTGGGCCATGTAGGTGTGATGATGTATCCACACAGAGCACTGTGCACTTTCTGCTGTTTTGCAAACTGTACACGAGTTTTCGTATAGCATTTTTGAAACCTCTGTTTGTTAAATACGGAGTATATACAGTTAAACATGCTATGGCTTTAATTTTTAACTTGCAATCGGCAGATACTTGTTTTTATACTGCTACATTTTTAAATCAGTGCATCAACTCCAGGAAAAGTATGAGTTTTAATGAATTTTGACTATCAATTTCATATGTTTATGTAAATGATATGAATTGACTCATGAATTATTGACTGTAATTATTAGTTGTAAATTTTAGTTGAAATGTCCTTTAAAATGTATTGTTGTTTTTTATGTCTGTGCTTTTATGGTCAATTATATGTGCCGAATAAAGCTTAAAGAAAGAAAGAAAGAAAGAAAAGGAGTGCATTCCACCACCGTACGCCATGTGTCATTTGCATACGACATGGCTCATCAGTTCGATCCTCAGTAACATCGCTCCCCTGGTGACGAAACTATTCTCGGTGCCCACTACAGCTATCCACAGAGCACTCGACTGCATGTTCAAGCCCGACGGAGCAAAAACAACAATCTCTGCCCTAGGGACTTTGTTGATTCCAAGGGAGTTTTCCACGAGTGAGCTCGAAAACGTATAAACGTCTATGAAAAAAAAAGCTGTAATGTTCGAGAGCAACACTAGGTGGCAGGAGTGTGTCTCGCATTTGATCTACAACAGCACAAAATGCAAACATTCAGTTCCCGTTAGCAGAAACATTGGGATAGAAGAAATCAGCAGCATTAAAATATTACAACTAAGGCAGTCAACATAATAAATGAAAAGTAAAGGCTAGTATTTATCTGACAAAAGGATAGATACAAGACAACATATTAGAGAAACAAAGTCTAGGGGCGCAGACCATTAACTGCACTACCGTTTGCCTTATTGCTCAGTCTTTAATAATAGAACCGAAGCACATGTTCCTTCATGGGCTCGGTCTCAGGTTGCAGAGGGTCTGCTTCAGTAATTCAATAAACGTCAATCCAAGATACTACCTGAAGATTAGAATACTTTAGTCTTGAAGAAGAATCATTTTGGCAAATTAGCTCACGCATGACACACATTAAGAAAAGTATGTGTCCCTGGTCGACCTGAAAGATACTGAATACTCCGCTCTATGTCCACTGATATAACGAGATGGATTCCCCCATCAATCCCTTCAGGTGATTGCTTCATTTGACTGCATGTCACAACGACAAGAACTAATCCCACCCTTTTTGACAAGCACTACCAACAGTTTCCATCATCCTCCTTTACATTTAAATTGCTCACTTTCCATAGGTACTGCTGAGGGTGTATAAATGTCTTCCGCTATGTGAGCACAGGTTCGCTTGTCATACTTATACATTTTTCTCTGGGTATTCCAACCGCTGCTGATCGGAGATAGATTCATTCAGCTCAACTTTCTAGTTCAATTTACTATTTTGCAGTAACATCAAACGGTCAGCTATAATAATATAGCTTATATAATTCAGATGCAGAGAAAACAAATCCTACCCAACTTACTATTGTCTTAACACCACCAATGCGTCTGATCTTTCACAGAGCTTAATACAATGATGTTTGCCAGCCTTTGTTTCACACTTAGCTTCCCATCAGAAGCAGAGAAATTAAGAATGGAGGTCTCTCAATGTGAGAACACCTTGGCCTTCAAACCAGCTGACCGCAGTCTCTGTAAGAGTATCTCTAAATAATGTTATATGTAATGGAAGATTTAACAGGCCACACCTTTCCATAATAATCCCATTTTGAGTTTCCCTTTTCTCTCGAAGATATTGATCCTGAATAAGAGTAAAGGACCGATGAAATTTCACAAATGTGGGAATCCTAATCCCTTCCTAAAGGGAACTGCTGGCTAGGCTAGAGAGATTGTTGCAGCTTTATGTAGAAACCAAATAAAGATATTGAACATAACTTCCACTTCAATGTACAGGAAATGTTTACAACGAAAGCAGAGGGTTAGAAATAAGTACAGAATTCTATGGCACACTTGATTCATGGGATTCCTAGAATGATACACATATAAACGGCAATCTGCATAGATTCCCATTGAGAAGGCCATTCGAACCAGACCTAGAAATAAGCAACAGGATAGATTTATCACACTGTAGTAGATATCCAGAAAAGGAACCACATTACTGCACAAATGTCAATACTGTTAGAATAGAGGTCTCGGGAGGTGACAACAGAATTAATATGTCAGCTACAAATAACCAATTTATATTAGTAAGTGCTAACTCTGTCATGTATAAGAAAAGAAGTCAATTATAGCGGCAGAGGTTTACAGAGCAGAACTGAAAAGGATGAAAGAGAGGTTAACCCTGCTTAACCCCCTTAAAAATGCCTACAGGGTGTTATATTAAACTATTAGTAGAGAATTTAGACCTTGGTGCAGAATGTGCCACCAAAAATCGTACTCTTCAAAACTTCGATTTTCAAGGACAAATTGGCAGTATCGAATATCTTCTTGGCACTAAGGCCCAAATCAAATGATGATCCGGTCTGTTTCTGGTGAAAAGAATAACATATTTGAATTGCTGTAGATTAATAGAAGCTTTCCTATATTTTACAAATCCTGCTTGCTCAAAATGTATCAGCTTAGTGACAACAACTTGAAGTATTACTAGCCATTTGCATCAGGTTTAATGCAAGAAATTGACCTATAGTTTTAACACCTTGGGATTTTATTAAGTTTACTGAACAATGTGACCTGCAGTGATTTACTGAAGTAACTAACAAATGGCTTTGTATCTCCTGATTATACATCGTACATCTAAATGAGAACATGAACTAAAATACCATCATGGTGTAAAAACAGGCGTAAAACCAACCAAGTCCACAGATTTTCCTTATTTTAGGGATTTAATGGTATGCAGGACTTCTTCAAAAGAAATATTTATTCCTTCAAACTTTGACTATCTTTCTTTAAGGTATCATATTTAAAACAGATACAAATGTTGCTGTGATATTGGAGTATTTTGGGGTCTCCAAAGAACCATCCATAGAACTTGTGAACTTTTTAGTTTAACTTGTAAGCACATTCGTTTCCACGCCTTTTCCCACCCCTTCAACAATATTATTCCACTCTATAAAGAACAAACTCTGATTTCATAAGAGTACATTTGAGCTATTTCAACATAATTTTGAGGTTTACATGTCACTAGTAGTTTGGCCGCTTTTCCTAGTCGAGTTAATCTCTCTTGTATATTCTTTAACATCTTTTGGTCACTTTCCAGGCATTTCGGAAATACACAATTCACAAAGTGACAAATATGGAAGGACAAGGTGGAATACAGCGAATAATTTGCCTCATTCCTCTAAAATAGGTTAGCAATATGCCAAATTGGGTTCATCAAATAGCTCCTAATCCTAGTCAAATGTGGAGTTTTCCCCATGGCCGAACACCTGACCCTATGTTCTTCAACTTATATATAGAGTCACTAAAATTCTATAAAGTAATATTGACATTTTCGATCAATATGCTGGCAACACTCAACTTCACCTCACAGTAACCTCAGAAGTGGATATCCAATACCAAGTACACTCCACTTGCACACTGTTCAATTCTTAATCCACCACTGACTGCTGTTCTGCTCACCTGACTAGCCTGACTCGCTGCACTCGCTGACTTGCACCGCACCGCCCGCTCTGCTTGTCGGAAGCCGAAACCAGTGTTGGACGCCGACCTCGCCGCTGCTGCTGCGGTGAGGCCAGTGTGGAGACGTGTTCTGGCCCCGCTTGAGGGGCAGTGGGAATCCGCATTGCCTCCGCTGCTGGTGCTGTTGCTGCCACAGCTCACACTTCCAGCGCTACCAATGCTGCGGTGAGGCCAGCGTATAGATGTGCTCCGGCCCCGCAGGAGGGACCGTGGGAGCTGCAAAACTGCGGAGGAAACGCCGGTGCTGGAAGAGCAGTATCTAGGGAGGGGCCCTGATAAGACGCATCGTTGCATTGCTGTTCTTAGCTAGGCCTGGGCGAAAATTTCGTTCCGTTCGCCGAAATTGGGATAATTTGACATTTTCGCGTTCCGCGGAGAGCGCGAAAATGTAAAAAATTCCGGTTTCCGCAGCTTGGCGATAATTTGTTTCTTGCTCCCGCTGTAAAATAATACATTCTCGCGCGCGATCGCCTTACCTGAATCCCTGCGTTCGCCGACAAGTTTTCTTGATCCGGTCGCGTTTTCCATGAGATGTTGTATTGTTTTTAGCCATTTGCGCTGTCTCGCGACAGTTCGCGCCCGCAGTGACGTCATGCGTCGCGCGATCACGTCTTTCTTCTCGCGATCATGCACCGCGAGACAACTCAAAACAAGATGGCCGCGCCCGCAAGCAACCACATGGGTAAGTTGGCGACCCGCAACCATGCAGAAAATCTCGCGAACATGCCGGAAAAAAACTTCCGCATCTTCGCGATATTTCCGCTTGTTTGCGATAATTTTAAACATTTTCGCGATAATTTGCGAAAGTTAATTTCGCAAATTCCGCCCACCCCTATTCTTACCCCGGGATGCCTCTCACTAGCGTTTTGGAGTCACTTGACGTGGAGGCAGGAAAACGTGAGTGCCCGGAGCCCGTGTGTCCCTTGAATACAGCAGAGGACAGTGGAAACAGGGCGTGCAACTAAGTCGGCCCCCAGCAGGGAGCTGTGGGGCGACAGGCGTGCGCAGGGCATGCCCAGCTGTCTGGTTCCTGCTGGGAAAACCAGAGAATAAGGAAAAGAAGATATAAGGAGTCTATGGAAAGATTGGAACCCAAACTTGGATCAGAAATAGGAGAAGAAAGAGAACAAAAGAAGGTAAATATTACCGGATGATGAAAGCTATGGATTGTTTGGCAGCGAGAGTCAGCTGGTGAGCAGAGGTATGTACCAGGAGTGTGCATGAAGGTGAGAAGTGTGAAAAAGGAGGAAACATTAAGCACTTTGGACAGCTGCGAGCTGCAAGTTTGAGGGGGTTAGAAGCGGACTACAGAGTGGAGCGGAGGAAGGAAGCCACGGTAGCAGGAGCCGTGAGAGTGCCGCAAGTGAGTGAGTGCAAGTGTGTGCCGCAAGAGAGAGCCACGGGGGCCACGGAGAGGGGAAAAATTCCCACAGCCCTAGGAGGTGATCAAGTGGCAAGCGGTAAAACAGCAAGACGGTCAAGGCCAGTGCCGCGGTACCTCTCAGTTGTGCGGAGGCGGCCACCATTAGGCTGGTGCGGCTATCACAATCTGTGAGGACCGCCCCTGCTCTCCCCAGGAGGAACGTGATCTGCCCCCCCCCAAAGCCTGCACCATAGTAAGGGAAGAACCTGTGATATCCCCGATTGAGAACGCGGGGCACCACATAACAGCTTGAGGGACGGAAACTGGAGTGTGATTTTGCTACTGAAGATCCCGTTCGAAGTTTGGGGATACTGCCCGGAGTTTCGGGTTCGCCGAGAGGAAGAGCACCAGTGGCGAGCAGTGGCGAGCACAGCGGTACAGGAATGCCAAGAACGCTGCCGGGCATTTGCCGCCCTATCCACTGCCAGCCTGCCCCGGGCCCCTGCCCACCTGCTTCTAAACAGCCTCATCTGATTCTGCTGAGGCTTTGGCTGTGGCTTCCTGCCTACCCACCTACCTAGCCAAGCAATAGAGAAGAATTACAGGACAGGACAACAACGGTGAGTGAGTGGCGCTGCAGGGGGAAAGGCAAAGCTTGGCGAGATTACCCTTTTTTTCACAATCCCAAAGCTTAAGAGCTCAGGGCTAGATATACAATAAGCCTTGGGACCAATTTGTATCATTAACGTAACACTGCCATTAACTCTGCTAAAAACTAATATGCGTTCAGGAAAAGAGAGGGAATTGGGTCCTCCCATAAGAAAAGAAAGGAAAGTACAGGCGTCAAAAGCCACCAAAAAAGTAAAAGCCAAAATTGACAGAGGAATGCAACCGCTAATTTCACCTATAGCGCATACGTTTGAAAAATCTATGAAAGTCCCTCATAAATTTGAGTTCATGAAAGACCACCCCGGGGCTATGATGACAATGCAAATAGTAACAGAAGCGGCAAATCTTCAATCTCCAATTAAGCCAATCAGTAAGCTAACAAATACGTTTGATAATAAAACGAAACCTGATGGTCAAGAGATAGGTGTGCAATTTCAGAGTAAAAGCTTCCAAAAGGCAGATAGGGAAAAAGTTAATACAACAGGTGCAACAGATGGGTATATTTCAGACCTTGAAATGTTAAGTATAATACCAACAATGCCAACGAGGGCCCCACCGCCCCTAGAGGTAAAAGCAGAAGTTAGAAAAAAAACTGAGAGGACGAAGGACAATATGCTTTCACGTCAGGTGGCTAACCAGGGCACTCAGGAACAGCCAGCAGTAGGTATTCAGGCAATCAAGCATGGAGTAAGTAGTGGCATAGCCCCTGAATTAAGAACAGATATGGGCACAGTCTTAGTTGCGGAATTAAGCATAGAAATGAAGAATAGCTCACCCTCCAATGATCAAATTGAAGAATTAGATACCCACCATGGAACCGATGGAAAACTAGGGGGAAAAAAGGAGGTCAATATGCAGCTTTGCAGTATGCCAAGCATCAGGGAAACCTATAGTGATAACAAATACACCAACAAATTTAAAGAGGCAAATAAGGAGCAATTACATTCCCAAATGGGTTCAGATGAATTTACTCAAAGGGATCAGGGATTCCAACAGAGCCATGAGGTCCAAAACGCAGTCAATCAGGACTTGGGATCCATATGGGACATCTTTTATCGAACATCATCACTGACCTTAGAAGCACTGACATTTCAGTCAAATTAAATGGAGATCCAAATTGACTTACTTAACGTGATGGCCAATGCAGTAGCAGGAATAGATCAAAACTGGATCAGTTAAACAGCCTGATAATAAGAGCTCAAACACAAGCTGCTTCAACATATCTTGAATGTACATGCGCGCCAATAATTAATAAACTGGTAACAATGCCAGAGGTAATGAACTCAATACTCGAAGACGTAAAATTGAGTCTACAGAAGGAAAAAAACAAGAATAAAGTGGACACCAGAATAATAAAGGACACAGGAGTAGTCAATAATATAAAACAGTTAAGCGATGTTGTCCAACTAAACGCTCTGAAAGATACAGTAAGCATGGAAAATCCAACACAAACAGTAGGCCAAAAACTACTGCGAGAGGAGGAGCAGTCAAATGGCATAAAGCCAATGGTCTCAAGTAGAAGATAACGCGAAAGACCTTGAGCCAGTGAAGTTTGTGGAGTAAGGGAGAGACAGAAGTATGTCTAGGCATCCGAAAGAGAAGGCGGGCAGCCGCATTCTGAATGATCTGTAAACGGTGGATCACTGATTTATCGGTGCCCAGGTATAGAACATTCCCATAGTCCCATCTGGACGTGACCAAGGCCTGTAAAACCATTCTTTGGGTATTCAAAGGAATCAGCCAAAGAATTTTCTTGAGCCATTTGAGAATGGAAAAACAGGAGGCTGCGAGTTTGGAGACCTGCGACTTGAAAGATTCTTATCAATAATAAAGCCAAGATTGTTGACTTTATCATCTGGCGTAGGTAAGGGTCCCAAGGAGGTCATCCAGTGTTTAACTACCCAGAGTTCGGGATTGCTGCCCAGAATCATGACTTCGGTTTTATTGCCATTAAGCTTGCTTAAGTGGGGAAGGATCTGGGTTCTGTGCATTAGAAAGTGAGAAAATAATTTGGGAATCATCAGCATAAGAAAACAGAGTGAGACCAGACTCCTCAATCACGTCCATCAGATGGCGTAGGTAAATGTTAAAAAGCAGGGGACTCAAAATGGAGCCCTGCGGAACCCCCGAGGGCAGCAAGAGTGTCTTAGATGTGTTATCAGCTGATGAGACCTGAAAAGTATGATCTTTCAAAAAAGAGGACATCCATCTTAGTGCCAAGTCCACAATGCCTAGCGCCGCCAATCTGTCCAGCAGAATAGAATGAAGAACTGTGTCGAAAGGTGCACTTAAAATCCAAAAGGATAAGAGCGGCAGTCCCATCGGAGTCAAGTTCTTGCAGGAGGAGCTCTGTGACTCCCAGTAAGGTGGATTCCGTACTGTGGCCTGCCCTAAAACCAAACTGAGATGGATGGAGCAGATTGCAAGAAGTAGCGAAGGAGGTGAGTGGAGTGTTGATATGCTTTTCAAAAATCTTAGAAAAAGCAGGGAGGAGGGAGATAGGCCTGAAATTGGACCAACAAATAGGGTCAAGGCCATGTTTCTTGAGCAGAGGGTCCACTACAGCATGTTTCCAATTCTGGGGACATGCCCATACTCAGAGAGGAGTTGAGGATATCAAGAATTACTGTAAGGGCAGCATCGTCAATCAATCTGAGTTTAGACAGGGGAAGGGGATCTAGCGGAGAGCCAGACTTAATGGTGTCTAATAAAGTATGCAACGATGCTAAATCCAACGGGAGCCAGGCCTTGGTTTCCAGGGGTTCTTCAGGCTTATTGTTCGACTTGTGAGCAAGAGAATTCAAGGCTTGATAGTCAAGCGCTTGGGTGGCAGCGAAAGAGGGTCTCACTAGCGTGAGAGCATCTACTGCTAATTACCGATGGATTACCTCAACTTTGCTAAGGAAAAAGGTGGCTAGCTCGCAACACTGTTGTTGCGAGAGAGAGGGCGGCGGTGTAAAAATGCTAGCTGTCGAGAGTTCATTCACCACACTAAACAAAGTTTTTTGTCAATGTTTGGGGCTGGAGATCTTCTCAGTGTAATCGGATTCCCGAGCCCGTTTGCAGGAGGCATGATATTTCTTTAAAGCGTCAGTATAATCTGCTTTGGCCTTCGGTGCATAGTGCTTCCTCCAGACCCTTTCCAAGATTTTGAAGCGTTTCTTTTCGCATCAAAGGGTTTCATTGAACCAAGGGGCAGCAGGAAGCATTCTTCGTTGCGTTATAGGTGCTAAAGGCAAAATTGTGTCAGTGGCATCCCTAAACCATTGATGCACAGCGATTTGATTAGCATGAAGATTGACATTGAGGGTAGGGATAGTGTTATGGAGTCGATTATTGAGCTCAGGCATATCTAATTTAGCCCAGTATCTATTCGTAAGTCGCGGTACAGGCCGAGTAGCAAGGAAGCAAGGGAACGGGATATTAAACGTTACTGCATAATGATCAGTCCAACAAGTTGGAATGGAGGATCAACGAAAGGGGTGGAGAGGCTGGAGAAAATGGGGTCTAAGAGGTGGCGCGCAATGTTGGTGGTGTCAAAATTAAGACGGAGAAGGTTCAATGAGCTCAAATCATCCATGAAGGTCAAGGCTGGTTTATTCTTAGGATCCTCGAGATGTAGGTTAATGTCACCAAGCAAGGTAAAACTGGCTGCCTGCAAACATGATGAGCCAAATAGTCAGGTAATACAGAACACCAGTTGCTAGAAGGCCCAGGGTGGCAATAAATAAGAGCCCCTGACAGGGTGAATTTTGGAGAAAAAATAAACGGTGAAGAGTAAAGCTTCACAATTAGGAATCCGTAGGTCCCGAATATTACATTTGTAATCCTTTTGATAAATAATAGCAATGCCTCCTCCCATGTGGTCTATTTATCCCTAGAAGGGCAAAGTTAGTAGGAAGCGCAGAAATTATGTCAGGTGAAGAGCCGTCTTGGTGCCAAGTTTGTGTTAAGAAAAGCATGTCAAAACAACTGTACAAGCCCTTGCCCTTGACGGGTGCATTCCATTTCTCACTGGCCTTTCATATACTTTAATATACTACGCACTTTTCACTCAAGGTCACCTTCCAAACAACTGTTTGTCTGATCATTTGTGAATATTAATACAAATCACATCATCACCACCCTTAGGAACTTCTGCTGGCTACCTCTCTCAGTGGACACCCAACTCTTACTCCTATGCATCTTTTAAAAAAGAAAGAACACTCAAAAGACAATATACCTAGTTTTAAAACGCTCTCAGTGATCATCAATGTATGGCCCACAGAACCAATCAACTGATCTATGAAATACCCAATACAAAAAAAAGTTTTAAAAAAAAACAACAACAACCCAGAGCAAGCCGTCTTCTTGATTGTACTTACCTGTAATCACAGTTAATCTGCATATCCAGTCCAGGTTCCCTCTCTCATACCCTTGAAATCTTAATTGAAGACCCTGCTCCTCTCAACCCCACTCACATCCCACTATGCCCTCCCCTGCTAAGATGAAATTTTGCCCTTAAAATATTTTGAAACACCTTTTCATGTTTTGTGTATTCTGAATATTAGCTTAGTATCACTTGTACATAACAGAGAACCTTTGTGACTTGGTCTACCTGTAGCAGCCTCCATATAAATGGGTCTAGAGTACAATTTCTCTTATTCAATCTCAAGTCTGCAGTTTTCAACTCGGATTACACCAGCACCCGGGGAAATAAAGCAACTCTTATACTTTCGAAAATGAACACACAGTGTATTCAAGATCCAATAGAAGTGACAAGGGCAATGACTTGGAAGACGCATACTGATGCAAAGAGGTGTGTGGAACTTAGGAGAGTGGAGTCTTCATTCACTTTGCCACACTAAGTGCATCACGTGGGTTTCAGTATGGTTTTGGAGTGGAAGATAGAGAGATGGCTTATATCTCTGAAAATATATGCTAATGGAGGGTCCCTGAGTGAGATCTAGGTTTTGATACATGGCATGCAGTGTCTTCCTTCAAACATATAGACTTGGTGCAAGGCAAATACACTGCAGGGCAAAGGGTACTAAAAACTGCTCGGTGATGCCCTGAGTGGAAAAAAGCCAGAGTAAGGCCACACTTCCTGGGGGACTAGGCTGGTGCCACATTTATCTCAGTTCATCTTTAACTTGTTCATGGCAGTTTCTCTACCTGGTTTCTAAAGTGATTCTGACATCCTCATTTCAGGGCTGCAAATTAACATTTTTCCTCAAATGAGTACTCCTGCTTGCCACACAAGGGGAAATGTTCCCTTAATGTTGTAGGGTGGCAGAGTGATGGGGGTTGTATGCTCAGGTAATAAAGACACTCAGTGAGTAAAATTCACATAGGTTTGCAGGCTTTTCCAATCAACCCCATTGCCACTAGCAGAACAAAGTACTTCTTACCAGCATCTGAGCTGATGTACCCTAGGACAAAATCTCTGCTGACAATGGCACTGGTCTTTGCCTTTGGCACCTTAAAAATAAGGGATTTTCTTGAGTCCAATGGCCAGAAAGTAAACAGATGAAGACTCGAGTGGCAAAATGTTGCTTGTTCTATGAGAACCAGCAGCCAAAAAATGTCTAGCGCAAATAATATATAATATGAAAGTGGTTATAAACTGTACTTATAACTTGCAAAGAAGGGAGGCATAATATGATGTGATTAAACAAATCTTCCATCTTCTTCACACATTGCAAGCGCTTAGAGTTTTAAATAGTTTGAAGGAAACATGTAGAAGTTGAAATGACAGCAGATCGTTTTCCAACTCAAAAGCCAGCATGCTGAGGCATATGTGAGCACAGGGATTTTGTGTAACATTAAATAACATCATGCTTTTTTAGAGTGGCTTCCATCGTGGCAGTAATCAGACTTCGTAACAAGTTAGTAAAGGGACAAAGAAAGGTCACAGAGTACATTGTAGGTGATGGATGCCTCTAAACATATATTGCAGATTTCGAACTTCAGTTATTAGCTGTAATGGATGGGCAGATTTAAAGAAAATAACTTGTTCCAAATGGTACACAACGAATTTTCATAGCAAACTCACTTGTTTCTAAAGTAACTTAATAAGGCCCATAACTATAATGAAAGCACAATTGAGGCAAATTTCAAGAACGGCTGCAGCTCAACCTTACGTTTCGCCATAAATATAAACTATATTTGAAGAACATATTTAACAATAATTAAACTAAAACAAATTACTCACTGTTCTAATGTTTATCATATTCTTGTTGAAGGCAAAATTCCCATAAAATTCAAAGAATTCACTCAGCAATACACCTAGGAAAAAAGAAAATAATTTAAGAAACTGAAAACATGTTACTAAGGATTTAAAATGACACAATTTAAGATCTCACCTAATGTTTCAGTATTTTTTGTCGCCTTGATTTTATTTATATCACTAGCAAATGTACAATCATTGTCATCAATGATGTGGATGTCTTCTGCATCTATAAATAAAAACATGAGTCAAACAATATTTATTAAAGAATACACAAAAATGAGTTATATTTATCACAAGGCATACTTAATGAACATGCCTGAAAGCTCTTAAAGTTCATGAGCAAGGTTGGGAGTACCCTGCAGTATCAAAGGGATAAACAATGATTGGGTCAAATCCTAAACAAGCGATTAAGAGTTTATTGTTAACAGGTGGTACATTAAGCTCGGAGAGCACTTTCTCTCCACTGACATCTATCGGAGACCTAGAGGTCACATGCTCAAGTAGCAATAGGGGTAGAATGTGGGATTTGACTAACGTACTTTGTAGGGCGGACCGATTGGTCCCTGGTGTGGCAAGAGACAAGTAGGGGCTCTCTGGGCAACCTTACCGAGCAGTTCTTGGCATTTAAACCTATTCCAGCTTTTGAAAACTACATGGACATTATTATGCCACCACTGGCCAAGACCCAGATTTAGAATAGGTTGTTGGCCCATTCGATCATTCGGCTGACTCTTGATCATGTGATGTTTGTATGCCCAAATATCGTGGTGCACGCAGAAAATGGTTGCACCCAAGCTATTTGTCCTTGGAGGGGGGGGGGGGGGGGGGGAATACTCCATTTTAGAGAGGCGAAAAGAATATTAATGACTGATACATCTGGTCCGGTTGTTTTTTCTGTGAGCCGTTCTTGTTTAACATCTGGATTAAGTGGGAGATGTTTTTGGAAGTATTGTACACTCGAGTAGCCTCAGTGCATGTGTTGTCTTGGGAAAACAATTTTAAGTATTTATGCGTCATGTAGACATGTTTTATAGATTTTACATATTGACTAGTTCTCTTTAAAAACACTTTTTTGAACTTTGCACTTTTTAATACAGAACAAATTCTAGCCATTCGGAACTGGGGAGAATATAAAAATGTTTGCAGACATAAGATTATAACATGGACTATTTTGAGAGTTTCAGAAAATATTGGTAATGAAATCATATTGTGTGTGGTTGTTGAGGCTTTACGGTTGCATTTTATTTGTTATATTTATACATCAAGTTATTGAATGAAGCGAAAGCTGCTGTATGTATTATATGGTCATTTTTAAATTCTTTTTTTTGTTGCTTTGATGGTTTGAAACCGAATAATGTATCCTGATGACGATACCCTTCCAAGGTTGCTGAAGGTAATACCATTACACCGGCTACCAGTGACTGCTGTTACTTACTGTGCCAGGAAACGGCAAACATTTTGATGCAAGCACAACATAACAGGCATTGTCAATGCCAAAGGTCTGGTACTGGAAGCTAGCCTTTTGGCTTTGTCATTGCTTGTTTTGTCATGACTTTTTTAAAACTCTATTGTTGAAGCAGCAGCCAGGCCTTTGCCAATAAAAACATGGCTAAACAAAAAATATATGTTAACCTTAAAGAGCACACATTGCCATAGACATCCTTGACACTAAAAGGAACTACTTTGTGTGTGTGTGTATATACACCTTGTAAAAGAGCCGTCACCCATGGAAAAGTTGGCCAATGGCTTAAGCAGGCTGACCCAGATGCCCATGTTGTATGATCTAGCAGGTGGAAGAAAAATGTGCATGGCAAACACAATTCAGTAGCGTGATTCTTTAAAGAATAGCCAGATTATCCTGAAAACTGCAAGTAGGTTTTGTTTATCTAGTGCTAGGAAAAAGGCCGGGTCTGCATATAGTACGTTTCTGCCGCTGGTATATTTCTGCTGAGTTTGATTTGAATGCCTCTTGCTATAACTCTTGACGAGTTTGATAAAAAAAAAAGAGCAAATAATAAGGCTGATAATGGGTACATTTGTCAAGTCACTCTCTCGCAAATAACTTTGCCTACCAAATTACCTTCCAACATCAGAGTACCCCTAGAATCCCAGTGCAGGTTTTTTATTAACCTGGTGAACTGGAGGGGGAGGTTTTAAAAGCTATGAGCTGGAGTCAAATATCTCCAGTGTCTCAGTTTCTAATAAAAAATAAATCACTAACAAGTCTTGGTCAACTTCTGCGTACTTCAATGCTTACGAAATCAGGCAATAATCTATCATGGAGAAAACCTGTTTGGTTTGTGACTACTAAACAATAAATCAGCTTAGTTAGGTGCATTGCATCACATTTGTATGGATATCTTATAATGGACATTAAACAATGTTATCTGAATAAGAGATTGCTTCGCTCCATGTCTTTGCCATGTTCAAAAAAGTTACCTCCCTTCTAAAGGATGGTGGAGACTTTCCTCCTGAATTTTTGTAATCAAATACTAATTTCAACTGGGAAGGCAAGAGGTCTTTACACTCCGTACACAATTATTCATGAATCTAATGTTCTCCCGGGAACTTTGCAGATGGCAATGCTTGGACGCACTCCATGGCTTGTTTTACAGAAAAAGGTTAATTGAGCTCAGGTTGCTCCCCCATAGTAAGGCTGTCTAAGCTAGCTTTCTCAAAAATCTCTTCTGCAGTGGCCTCCGATGAGGATTCTGTTCCTCATATACGCCAAGGAAGAATTTCAGGCAGGGTCCTCATTGAAAACACCGACGCACCTTTTTAAAAAAGATTCTGATACCGCTGAATTGATTTTAGATTAATCTACATTTAGTTTTCCACACAAATTATCTTGCAATTTCGTTATTATCCTCAAATTCCGTTTATTATAGCTTTTGCCTGTTTACTATTTCCTCCATTACAATTGTTTCCCACATCTAACATTCCTCTTCGGGGTTCCTGTTCTGCCAGTAGATCTACTATAACTAGCTCTTGGGGGGCAACATCAAAATATCCACCAATGATTTATGGTGAAGAGAAAATGACTAACTAGATCAAAAGTTACCCTAAGGCTGAGGTAACCTCTGATGAGGAAAGGCAATTAAAAAATGGGGGCAAAAGGGAAAGTGTGCAGCTATGGGAAAATCTATCACTTCCAGCACCAATTTCCAAAATGGTGAAGCAATGGAGGGACAAGGAAATCTGGGGGCTAAAACAATCGACAAGGACTAGTTTATTCCCTTCTCAGAGCTACAGGATGCATATTAAAGAGGGCATTGGGTTAATTTTTTTTCATTTAATTTCTAAGACTACAAGCAGAGATAGAATCCAAATGTTCAAAGTGGTATTTCATCTCCCACCACCCAGAGGGGCTGCATTGCTCGAGTGTATATATTTCCATTAGATTTCAGTTCTGTAAATCCGAATAATTAGCAACAAGACATGCGGACTAACATCACAAAACAGGAGTGGGGGGAATCTGAACTGGGAAATGCATCATCTTGCAGTTAGTTCGGATCTTCATTGAGTCCAATATTTTTCACTGTATAGATTATATTACATACAGGAACATTTGAACACAATTTCCCAGGAGCATATTAATTTATGTACAAGGTATTAAGGGCAGTAGGTAACTGGTGTCATGTAATATGTCCAAGAATTAGAATATTCTGGGATCAGGTTTTAGTAACCTATGTGTCCAGAGTTTAAGAACTGTCCAGAGACCTCTGTTAGGCCCTTACTGGATGGAGACAAATGAGGACGGATAGCCTATATGATAAGAATTTTGACTCGCTTGGTGGCTTGTTCCTTAATAGCACAGATATGGATGGATGAAAAAGTACTCTACATGGTATGAATGAGAGTACAAATTTGATAAAATAACGGCTTTAGAAAAGAGCTTTTATTTGCAACTAGCCAAGCTGAAATATTTCCAGAGATTTTGGGGCATTTTTTCATGAATGTAAAACTCATCTATAAACAAGTATTGCCATATCCTGGGATACTGAAGATGGAAGTAAGGTGCTTTTATTAGGTACATCATTCTCTTTCTGGATTGTAAATTATGTTTGTTGCTCTAAATAAAAAATAAAAAACTATTGACATTAACTCTGATGGTTAATGTCGAGTCATCCTCCCATTTATTTTTTCTTAAACCCTTAGGTTCTTACTACAAGTTGGGCGGAAGAGACAGGGGTATATACCACACATGGTAAATACCATTACCACAGTGTGACATATTAATCACGTGTGGTAAATATTGCCCATTCCGAGTTTTCAACTTGAAAATTAGGCACAACAAACAGAATTGTTTTTTAACACTGTGAATTCTACATGTTTTCTTTTTTTTCTTTGGGCTTCCCCCACACCCTAATACATTTCAGAAGATTTGACCAGTCAAAAAATAATCAAGAAAAAACTCAGATGTTATGAAAATTATCACACAACTCTTCACAAAGATGGAAATGTAGCCCTTAACTTGTAATGAGAGCCCAAATGTCTGGGGTATCTGAGTTGCAAATCTTTGGTGTTGCAGCGAAACGTATTCCTAATGGATGGTGCCCACTACTTGGGGTTGGCTCTATGATGATTGTTCAGCAAGACGTTGGTCTTGGCAGGCCAATGTTGCTTTCCCAGATCAACCAGGCAACTGGCAATGCCGGCACTATAACAGAGTGCTAATGAAAAGATACACTTTCGTGCCTCTTTCTCATCCTCCATATAAACAGCTTTAGGTCTATGTTGTCCTCCCCTCACAATTTTTAATATTAATGAGAAACACACTGTATTAAATTATATAACCAAATGACTTCAAAAGGATTACCTCTAAACTGTGGAACAATGTTGTCATGAGTTTCTATCACACGAAAGTTATTTCATAAAAATGAATTGCATTTATCATAACTATTTATTTAAAACATACTCATTGATAAACTTCACAGTACCTGCTAGATCCTTCAGATGGTTTAGTGTTGGAATAATAGGAGGACTTCTTTTTTGCAAGAAAAACATAACCATCATGGTTAAAGAGAAGTTTGAAATCCAGGCACCAGGAATACTGCTTGTGATTCCATGCACCCGGGCCCAGCAGCGCACACTGAAAACAAGCGCCCTTACTCTTGAGTCAAGATTGCCGTATATGTAAAGCAGTTCTGAACTTCTCATTGCAACTCTGCAATACATAACACAGGATTGAACAGGTCAGTACAAAAAACTGTGCTATGGCAGAAATCAACAAATGAATCACTGACCATCTATGGTGAGGACACATTTCCAAACCAGAAAACGCAAATAGACAAAGGATTTCTTACTATGGTAAAATGCCTTGCATAAAGCCGACCGCTCTTTCCAGGGAGGCGGTTATATAAATAAAGAATGTGGAATAGTGTTGATGGAACATGACTGATATTAGGAGCATTATGTAAATTCTAGATCATGACTCACTGGTGAGAAGTGTACTTTGACACTGGATAGCAGCTTTCGTTTTTCTTTAAGGTAACAACTTAAAACTAAATTTCACATAAACGCAAAGGAAAATAAAACAATAAATCACCAAACAGTGAATAGTTTATCTATCAATAAAAGTCCATCTGGCACAATATGCGAGCCAGACTGACAATGGTAATAAAAAAAAAAGGAAGAAAACCATGACGCCAGAGCAGGCTTTTTCCTGCCTAACCTTAAGGATATTGGACCAGAATCCGTAAGAACAATTCCAAGCCTCTATACCTTCAGAACGATATTAAAAATACAGGTTTTTCTGCTATTTCTACCATACTAGTCTCTTAACTTGTGGTTGGGTCCTAATTACGCCGATTCCACCAGAATCCATTTGGAAGCTGAAGTTATAAAGATGCTCCAATTTCAATGAATTGTCATACGTAAAGTGCCCTGCTGCCAATGTAGCTAGGAACTCAAACAAATAATAAATATATACTGTATCAACAAAAATCTTAATGTTTTTCTTTGTTGCAGACAAGCAGATAAGGGCCATCATTCCTTCCCACTTCTGATTTTGCATTTAATTGTAAACTACTGATATCTTGAAAATGTGACTTATTGTGCTTTCAGAATAATTTTGTTTCACCTGAAGGACCCACAGTGCATCATTTGTGGTGTGTTGGCCAGTGGGGGCTCTAGCAGCCACATCGTGCTTCAGTGAGTTACTTCAGCAAATTGTGATGTAGCAAGAACCAACTTTTCAGACAGATTCCTAGGTTGGGTTTTTTCCTTTAACCGACAGAGCGGAAATCCTGTCAGGCAGATAACAGACTGATGGCCCGTGTTTGTGTAAAGTAATGAACAAGGTAGTCTGCGTTTCATCTTATTCCCAGTCGTAGCCTGAATTTTCTGCATCAAGCTAATCTTGGCTGTACAAGAGTTAGCTAAGATGGGAGAGAGGTTGGACAGAGTGTGATATCCAGGCAGTTAATAAATTGTATTGAACACTGGGATATGTTTCCCTGCTAAGGCCCTTCATACTTCTCAGGTCAAGATCTTGTTGTGTAAAGCTCAGACTGCCCTCTTCCTAATCTGCAGACTGAGACTTGGTTAACACTTGAATTTCACACCTAGAAAGAATGCATAGGAACCATATCAATAATGGATAACAAGAACGGATAGTGGCTTCAGGTCAGTGGTAAAGGAGAGAGCTTAACAGATTTAAATTGCTTAATAGATTTGGCTGCTCTGGAGCCCCACAGGCCGATGAAGTTCGCAATGGAGAGTAATAACTTCAGGGCTTTTACCATGACCACATGCTCAACTCTCAGATTCAATATTTTCCATATGACGTACAACCACTTGGGCATCCAATAATTAACAATCTCCTCATGAAGGGAATGCCAGTCTACTCGTATGGATGAATCCCCTGGCAGCCGAACATGGTAGACCATGAGGTACTGCTGCCCTATCCATGTACTTGATAAGGAGAGGATGAGTTGTGCCTTGGAGTTTTTTTTTATTTTTTTTAAATCGACTTCCCTATATGCTGGGTCTCAGTTCATCCATATGTGGCCCTTCGAATCAGCTTCTACTCATCCGTGATGAGCCATAGTGTTTAATCACTCCTGCTTTTCAACATCTACCTACCTAGAACTGTGCCCCATGCTTATTTCTTTCATTCAATCTCAGGCATTTAACATTTATTTTGCATTAATTTTTAGTCTTACAATGACAGGACAGGCACACCATTCATACTTCCCTGGTTATAAATACCTTAATTGCCTTCCAATATCAGATCCACCAACCTGGTCCTAGTATTTTCCAGGCTAGAACAGGGAAGTACTAGTTTTAATGATCTTCAGCCTAAGGAAAGCCCTCAGAATCAATTTCATAATGGGCCTTCATTTAAAAAAGGCAGGGAGTGTTCCTTTAACATTCACAGCAACCATACAAAACAAATAGCAGAAACATCTACTTCTAGGCATATTAAGAAGTTCTTCTGTATTCTAGAGTTACCTGTTGTTTGCCGTCAGATCACACTGAAATCCTGCAGGCTGATGTGAAAACCTCACCAATGGACAACGAGCATTCAAGATCTTGTGCACACCTACACATCCTGGGCCAAAGTTGTCAATGCATTCTCCAATCACAGAAAGAATATTCTGTGTGGCCACTCTTCCTGAGGAAACTCGTTTCATCTGAAATTCCACTGAAAAGGGCCCGGGCAACTATAGGAAAAACACATGCTGGTTACATCTTTAAAAAGGGTATATCAATTTAAAAAAGATTATCACTTAATGCAATGTTACAACTGAGCCACCCAGGAAGATATGCTGCAGGCAGATTATATTAGCACAACATTTCATGGAGACTTTCTTGAAGTTCCCATTACATGGACTGTAAAACATAAGACCCATGCCAGGTTCAAACAGCCACAAGAAAGAAAATTATACAGTCATTAGAAAAATATGTCTTTTAACTTGTTATGTAGTAAGATGAAACATACGATTAAACACACCAAAAGAGATGTTAAAAGAGAGAAAATAAAAAGCACCATATTCATTTAAGAAATAAATTAAATCCAATTAGCAGAATCAATATTTTCTGAATAAAAGGGGAATAAAATCAAACCTATTGAAAAAATTCACAAGCTCATATTGTGTTGGTTAATTTACACACATGTAGACCTTCAGTACAGTCCATCTATGCTATGACATGTTCAACTGCATGTTAGTAAATGTTCCAAAATGTCAACCACCTGCCTTTTCCGTACTGGCTTTTTTCCATTTAGGTGCTTATGGCATCCCACATAATATAACATATTGGGTGACAAAATGTCACATCCCTTCTTGGTGAAACAATAGGTGATCTTAACAACACAGAACACAAAAAGTTGCACTGAGAATTCTCTTGGGAGGAACAATTATTTTTTCTGCGCTAGCAACTCTGCACTTGTACTGGACAATAAAAAACACTATTACATCTTCAACTGTATTGGGCACTTCTGCAGAGGACCATTCAATAAGCACTCATTGTTCACCTTTAAGTTAAAAAAAAAAAAAACAACACACTGATAAAATCCATTCTGTGATAAACAGTCTCTATTGCAATGCCCGCTCACTTCCCAAACATACAACAGAAATACGGGACCTCATTAACAATCAGAAACCTGATTTATGCTTCTTTTCTGTTGGCTCAATCCTACGACCACTCCAAGCATTCCCATAGCCATCCCAACGGACTATAGTTTACTCACACTAGACTAGACAGAATAACAAAACAAGCATTGGCATAGCCAAGAGGTCTCGCCTTTGAGACCTAATGAGTGTTTAGTTAGTGGCGATTAAGTGCTTTGGGATGGGTGAAGCGTGCAGGTGAAAGGGGGAGAATAGTGTGTAAATTGAGAGCTTAACAGGAGAAGGGTGGGGATGAGATCTGGCTTAAGGGCTACAGCTGCTGCTTTTGGAACCGGGTTGGAGTCCCGACGTTGGTTTAACACCCTGTGATCCTGGAGAAGTCACTTAATCTCCCCGCGCCTAAAGCAAAGTTAACGTGCTCTTGTATAATATGTGTTGATCTTGTAAAGTGCTCCAAATCCTTCCGTGTGAGTTCAGGCTATATAAAAACTGAGAGAAAGTAGTAAACATCACCAGAAAACGGACTGAAAACACAGAATAGTTTGACATACAGATGTCCCTTGCCTTGAAACGCTGACTCTGTAATTAGGTACTCATACCTGTATGTGAAATAGAATGAATGGGAAAGGAAAGAGAGCAAAAGAAATTGAAGAGAGAAAAGAGAAGAGATCGAAGCAGGCATGGAGCAAGAGAGGGAAGAAAAGGGGAGAGGACAGAGAATGGTTCAGCGAGGAAGAGAGGAGACAGACGGGGGAATGAGAAAAAAAGAGAGGGGAAAGTGAGAATAAAAGAGAGAGTAAAACATAACAACAATTGATTGAAAAACGAGAAGAGGCCGAAAAGGAAGAAAGAGAGAAGAGTGTGCAGAGGAAGACAGGAGTGAGATAAGAAGAGAAAAGGTTTAAGAGAGGTAGAGGAGAAAATAAGAGAAAAGAGATTAAGAGAGAGGGAGGAAGAAACCGAGAGAAGAAGGCATGGAGCGAGAGGGGGGATTAGAGTGCGACTACAAAGAGAGTGAGACAGAGTGAGAGAGTCTTTAATTATCATGCCGAATTGGTCACAGATCTGGAAACCCAACTTCTTGTCTCCTTGAAGGTCACCGGCCCCACTCATACTGCAGGTCATACACTAGATCTTATTTTTACAAATGTTTTGGACCTTCATGTTAACTCTCCTCTTCGCCTAATTTGGTCAGATCATTTTATGCTCAGTTTTCAGATGTCTCTCAATGCAATGCAAACCAGCAGGAATAATGAACCACAAAGGCAGATTAAGCCCTGGAAAAGAATTTCCGAGTCTTGATTCTCCTCTAATTTTCCCACTCATTACATTTCAGAATTCTCATACATCAATAGTGGGCTCACATCTTTTCAAGAGTCTTTTACTCAGACCTAGAATATAATTGCACATTTGAGACCCAAGTACTGCAAGAGTTCACTCAGTGGCGTAACGTAGGCCCCCGGGGCACCCTCAGTGTCGGGGGTGGCCCGAGCTCCAAGGAACCCCTCGGCACAGTACCCTGGCCTAAGTCCAGAGGGGGTGGTCTTTTTATTTAGTTTGGATGGGGGGGGGGGGGGAGTCAAGTTTTGTTACGCTAGAAAGTCCACTAGACCTTATGCTTTATGGTTCAGAGAGAAACTTAAGCAAGAGAAATTTACTTGTAGGAAACTGTAAAAGAGATGGCATATAGCCAAAGTTCCCTCTGACAAAATAACCTACAAATCAGCCCTAAGTAGCTATTATAAACAATTAGAGCCACTCGTAAGTGTCTTCTCCTCAACAGAATGGAAAACGCTGGTAACTTCACCATATAACTTTAAGTTCTGAATAAGTTTATTGCACCGATGGCGTGCATTTCCCCTACTCCAGTCTCACAGGAACTGTGTGATGCCTTAGCTAACCATTTTGAGGACAAAATTGAGAATATCTACAGGATCCTCACCAACTGCCCCCTTCCTACTGACTCTTTTCCCATCAATCTTCCTACTTAGAACTCCTGCACTACCCTGAAGCATTTTTAATCCATCACTACGGAATCAGTTTTAGATAAAATGAGCAAGACCAAGTCAGGTTCCCCCTATAATCCATCTCCTCCACACAGAATGGTGGGACTTGCCAATTCTTTACTCCATGCCATTACAGCACTGTGTAACCTTTCCCTTGATACTGCCACTTTACCTCACACATGGAAGATAGCCCAGGTCATGCCCATCTTGAAGAAACCTAATGTGGACCCTGTAAATCCAGCATACTAGAAGACCATTTCTCTTCTCCCTTACCTTAGTATGAAAAGCCTAGGTAGCCAACACTTTACATAGTATCTGGAATCCAATACTCTGCTAGACCCTTCACAATCTGGTTTAGAGCCTCACACAGAACTGAAACAGTGCTGATGGGGATTCATGATACCATAAGCTTCTCCTTGATGAGGGCTGGCCAGCCATGGTGGTGCGGCTTGATCTCTCGGCTGCCTTAAACACCATCTCACACTCCATCATGATTCAAAGACTTTCTGAGATTGATGTTGGAGGCAAAAACCTTGGCTGGCTTCAGAGCTTCCTCAGCAATCATACCCAGATTACCAATCTACGTCCCTTTAAATCTCGGGTCATGACATTGGGCAGAGGAGTCCCTCGGGGTTCTTCACTAAGCCTTGTAATTTTTAACATCTATGTGGCACCTCTGGCTCAAGTTGCAGGGTCCTGTGGGTTCAGTGTCATCTCATAAACAGATGACACACAATTGATCATCTCCATGGGCCCAAACCCTACTCTATTAAACTGAAGTTCAGGGAATGCAGGAGGAAAAATCGCTTCCTGGATGTCCCAAAATTGCCTACAGCTCAATGGTGATAGATCAGAAATGGTGCTGTTTGGCAAGGACCATGACTACTAGACGAATAATTGGTGGCCACCTGAATTAGGCACTCACCCTCAACCAAAAATGTGGTAAAAAACCTAGGCATTTTAATTGACTATAGCCTCTCAATGATCATCCAGCACCTGCTTTGGGATAATATGCACGTTGAGAAGAGTATTTCAATGGCCACCTCTCCATACAAGAAAGACTCTCACACAGACACTTGTGGTTAGCAGTCTAGATTATGGAAATGCCCTAATGGTAGCGGCTAATGATTCTCTCCAGTCTAGACTGTAAGTAGTTCAGAACACCGCAGCCAGTCTTGTCCTCAAGCTTCCACCTCGCACATCTTCTAAACCTACGCTTAGATCACTGCACTGGCTTCCTATTAGGAAGGAGTGATTTTCAAGTTTCTGTGTCTGGTCCACATACCTCTTGCAGGTAAAGGACTGACATATCTCGAACACAAATTCTCAATTTATCGACCCACCAGAAATGTGAGTTCCAAGGATCAATTCTTGCTCTGCTCACGCCGTATTCGCACGGTCAAACATCGCAGTCGATCCTTCTCTTACCTGGGCCCTTTTCATTGGAACAAGCTTCCTTCCACCTAACAATCGCGTCTGCTCTGATTTTGTCTGCTTCAAAAAGCTGTTTAAGACCATATTTCATCTTATCCTCTCTTTTCGCGGACAGACCTTCAGCACTTGGAAAACCCCTGTGGGGTTGATTCACTGTGCTATATTGAACTTCTATTACATAACATAACGTATTCACGTTAAGGCCCTGATTAAGAGTGGCGTGATATTTTCAATGAGCCTGGCATTGAGAGTTAACAGGCACAATGGAATTTGAAACTCAGCAGACAACACTGGTGAGTGGTATTCGTCTAGAGACATGACCTACTTCAGGCAAGCAAATTCTCTAGTTGGAATACTTAGGAAAACTTGTGGAAATTGCCACAATAATCCCAATATCCATGTTATTCGCAAAAACTCATAATCCCCTTTACACACCCCTTATTACGCAAAAAAATGCAGGGACTCCTAGTAATGGGAAATTTGGGAGGCGGGGAGAAAACATTGATTTCTATAGGCAACACGTACAGAGGATCTAACTTTGTTTTGCAATCATGAAATGATGTCTGAATGGAGAGATAATCCCTGCATCTTTGAAGATCTGTGAACACTGTTTCAGAGAGAAAATCAGAAGCATTTCTGGACTCATTCTTTTCCAAATCGTTCTCTGGTGTGGGGGTGAAGAAGAGACTAAATGATGGGCCAGGAGAAAAACGATGTTGCCTGTATAGATGATTTTGCAGGCTGCAGATACATATAAGCAGGTACATAAGAGGTTAGAGGAACGTTCGCATATTTTCCATTGGGAGCAATTCTAATGAGCCTGGAGGAGTGCGTGGGCTCTACATGGACAGCTGCTCTGTCCATGTAGAACCCACACATGTTCCACTTGAGCATTCTGCATCATCATCAAAGGATGAAGAGTTGCTTGGTCAAAGGAGCAAAAAAGGTGGAAGAACAAGGGCGTTGGTTGACCTCATCCTCACCTGATCCTGGCTAGGGTGAACAACTTGAAGATGCAGGTTCCCAGGAAGGCAAGCATGAGAGGCCCTTACCCACAACTCCACAGTCAGAGATATTTTGCATGACTATCCATAGCCAAAGATGAGTATGCTAAAACCGATGACTGGATTAAAGAACTCCCTTCTCCAGCAAGAGCAGTTCTACCAAAGTATGCGAGGGAAGCAGATTGAAGAGTACAGAATTGAAAGCGTATATGGCACTACTGCTCAGTTGCAGGTGTACTGCGGGTTAACACTAGGATCCAACTTCAGTGCACACATTTTTCAGAGTGACTATGGTCCTTGGAGGGTTTTTTAAAATGACCAGGTACAAGACGTTTCATAAAACAGCTGTAAACAAGACCTGCGAAGCTACTGACAAACTTGCAGCTTTTTGGGATATTTGAATCATGTTTGTGCAGCAGCAACTTCAGTGATAAACACTGAAGACAACATTGATGAGCAGCAGATGGAGCTGCAAAGCTGAATCTTCCTTTTTAAGATATTTGTAAATTGGTAGGCACCTGAATCACTGCGAGAAATCCAATGTGCAAACATAACTTTTCGACCTTTGAGTTAAATGTATTTGAACAATTGCATAGTTATTAAAAATCATTACAATCTAAAAGCCATTACTAGAACACTAATAAAGGTGCACACACTTTAAAACTTGATACCCTATTGTCATACAATTGTCATTGGAATTTTAACATAAGAAATAGAATGGCTGATAAATCATAATACTGGTCATCGACATACAGGATTAGAAGATGGCTGATATAGTTAAATATACCTAAAGTGTGCGGCCACAGAATAAAGATTTAGTTAAGAGTACAGAGGTAAATACTAAAACTGTCTTGATTACTTTAAAAACTTTGCCCTAAACAATCGTAAAAGTGCCACAGCAGAATATGTGTTAAGTAAAAAAAGGCTGATGTGAATATCAGAGTTAAACCTACATTAAAACAATGGATAAACACTAAAATGAATGCATTACTAAGGGTGTAATCATAAGAGCCACATGAGTTGTACGAGTGGGCCCCTGTTGGAAGCAAGTGGCTTAACTAGCTGCACCCAGTCCAGAGAGGTGTGCAACTCCAGAGGCAACAAGCTAGTGCTCTACTTGAAGTGCAGGTTTAAAGTGCATCTAAAGTACAAAAAACAAACACCAAGTGAAATAATCAAGTAAACTTCCCCCATTAGATGGAAGGTGGCTTAGCTAACAGCAACTAGTGCAGGAAGGCATGCAACTACAAGGGCAGCCGACTAATACTCTAGAGAACATGCTTATTTAAAGTGCTTTAAGTTAAAGTGCTACTTAAAGTGCAAGTTCGATCAGAGGTGCTGTAGGCACCTTTCACACTTTACCTTGAATCACTTGCGATCAAAACTGCACTGGGATTTCAGGAGGCCTGAGGAACCCATAGCCTCTAAGACAGCCTGGAGAACTGACTTTTACGTATTTCAGGAAGCAAGCAGACAACTGGGTGGACTACCCCTTTAAGCAACATTGCATTGCCTCGTTGCAAATGTGAATATTCAACAACTTCAGGATGAGGCATAACCAATAGTTTCTGTGAGGTAGTAACGTTTTTCAAATGCAAATTATATGAATAAGGGACTCTACCCGCATGGCGCATAGTCTGCACTTGGTTCCTTTTCGCACCCCCTTTAGCCCTTATTTTGATACACGGAGAAATAGGGTGGATAATTTTTCCCAAGAGTCCAACTGGATGAAGCGTTGGCAAGAATAGACATTTTCCAGGTGCGCAGATGAAAAAACCTATATATCCCTCCCACGATACAGCCACATCCATGTGGAGAACCACTGTCATCACTCTTTCATTTTGACAGTGACTATACTATGGTATTGTATGTTCCCAAAGAAGGAAGTAATGTCATTACACTTTCCTCAAATTAACATGTTTTTTGGTGCACGGAGAGTCCAAAAAGTCAGATATTGTGCATTACATTCTACCGAAAACGGAATGGACAACCTGGACCACCTTGTGAGGAGCTACACTGTACGCACACATTTTGGCATTTTTTAAAAATGTATGTTGGACAGTGCAGCCATGGCCTCCTATAAGCTGTGGGCCCCCACATCCTCAGTGGTAAAGTAAGGTGTCATAAGGGAGAAGGAGCTCTACATTGCTCCTGGGAAGATCAGATGCATTCCTGGGGTGCAGAAAAGTGAGCATGACATGCCAGCTATGATCATGAGCATCGTGCCTGCTGCACATGCTCTAGCTTGTGTACACCCACCTCTCGATCAAAAGTGCTCTATTACTTCTGTGCCACAGGAATAGATAAACATCACTAGACTATGGACAAACAATGGGAGGTTTCATCGCTGTAGTGAAGTGCTATTTTTGACAGACGCTTTACCTGCCATACTAGAGATAGTTCTGTGTATGGGATTAAAAAAATTCCTCCAAGACAACAATGCTTCTAAAAGTCATGTTTTCTAATTGAAAATATACATTAAAAAAAAAGATGTTTCAGGATTAAGAAATGTTGTCACTCCATAAGCCAAACAGGAGGTGGGGGAAGTTAATGTGCATTGAAAATAAACATTTCAAATTCTGTGAATGAGTGTTTTCGGGAACTGTGTAATTTGATATTGTTTAATAGTACATTATTAGAAATTAAATATTAAAAAGTGGAATCATGGAATATTTTATACCTTTAATTTGTGTGGGAGGAGGGGGTGGGAGGGGCCAAATACATTTGCTAGGTTATTCTTGATACACCAAAAATATTAAGGAGAAATAGAATATAGTGCTTCAGCAAGATCATTGGCATACATTAGTGGTTACTGGGAAGAGGAATCACTATTAAAAGATTCACATGTTGCCTCTTCTTTTGAAGATCCATCTCCAATGGTAGTCCTCTTGAAGGAGAAACTTATTTCCCCGACACGTTGCCCCACTAACCTGAAGCAACCCATCATCTCCTTTTACAAGTTTTCCTTCAGATCAGATTTTTCAGCTGCTATTTCATACTGGTTTTGATTTCCTTTGTACAGAAACTCTTGTAATTAGTTGTCCTTTAACAATTCTTCAGTGTACTTTCCTTTCCTATCAATGTTGCATTTTAAACACTTTCACATAACAGGTACAGCATTCCTAACAGTCATTTCTAGACGAAGCAATCTTCCTCAGCCTGTCAGTTAAACAATACCACAAAAGAGCTGATTGACCAAAGTTTCCTATCTCTGAACACTGTTGATAGGACTCCATTTTTCAGCACGCAACTGAACAAAGTTACCAACCGCTTGGCATTTCCATGTCTTTGGAGGGTTTAATGCAGAGCTTTCCAAATGGCTGATGATTTGAATGGAATGTTTTTAAAGTGAAATAATTTCAAACAAAGAAGTGACTTTTTCATCGCCACTGTGTTGCTTGCCACGTGTGGGCGTGTCGCGCGTGTGTCCATTTTTTGTATTATTTGAAAATACAACGACGATCTATTAATCATGCAGGACGGTACTGCGCATGTTAGTGACACAGTACTTGTTCTTGCGGAAGACGAGGAGCATCACAAAATGGCGCCTCGTGGTGTATGGGGGTGCGGGTGCGATCAGCCGTTGCCTGCTGCATGCACAGGGCACGTTGCTGTGAGGGAGGAGGGATGCGGCGGCGCTGCTGATGTGGAGATCCGTGGCCAAGGCTGCAGAAGAGTCTGCCACAGAGACATTTCCTTCTGTTGAGTTCCCCACTGGTGTATGATGTCACCACCTGTTGTATAGTGTCTTTCTCAGGCATATTAGGTACCCCATGGCATTTGAAGCTACTCACGGAATCTGGTGGCTGTCCCGTTCATATGGGTCACATCAGGCATACGATCAACCTTCATGGCAGCCATAGATAGACCATCCCTCCAAGGCAATGGTGCAAAACCAGCACACTTTGGCAACACCAGGCATCTTGTTGTAATGGACCACTGGCATACAGAGACCGTTCAAGCCGTAAATTGGCTCTCGGTTGAACCTGGCAGAGATGCCTAGCCTAGGGTCCGCATCCTCAGCACAATGCGGCCTTTGCTGACATTTTGTGATCAACCCTGGCAGAATGTGGGCACCCCTGCAATTCAGTAACCATTACCGGCAGAAAAGGGGCATCCTCAACAACTGATGGGCAACCCTGGGATCTGGTAACCACAACAGTCACTTATAAAAGACAACATGATTTAGAAATGTATGTGTGTTATCTTACAAATCATATATTTTTAAAATTTCAAAGAAAAAGTTTTGTGAGATATGTTGCGTCCCCATACATTTTGTTATTTGCAATTTCTATGCCATATGTATTTGTCCTTATCTCTTATATGCAGTTAATTTAACCTCCGGTTTGCTAGTAAAACTGAATTTACGCGTCGTGAAATGATGCATGTCTAAAAATGCAGTTAATTTATCCTCCGGTTTGCTATTAAAACTGAATTACCGTGTTGCGAACTGATGCATGTCTAAAACGTGTGTCACCAACATGAAAAGTTTATAAATCACTGGTCTAATGATTGCACAACTTTGTACGAGCCTAAGACTTAATTTCTAACCCTGCGATCAGACAGCAGAATTAAGTGCCATCAGAGCTTTTGTTGCACCTCTACTTTCAGTATTTAGCACCCAGCGTCTTACTTAAGTATACCAATATAGTTTTTTTTCCATTGTTCAAAGTCAACCATGCACTGTTCTAAGGATTTCTAATTCCCCCTTCAACATGGCCCAAGTGTAGTACATCTCACCTACGCAACTCCTCAAATAATCAAAATCAAACATGGGAAAAAAGGTGAGGTTTTTAAAAATGAATGACAAAGCAGAATAAGTAGGTGTCTTAATTCAATCAACCCTGTGTCCTGCATTCCTCATAAATGTAATTAACCCTAAGACCTACACTGAGTCTGGCCTGACTCCCTACATCTTCCAGACTTTATCTGACAATGTGGCCCCTGGTACTTTGTGTTCTACAAAGCACCAACATGCTCCTTTTAATATGGGTCCACACCACTCCATGAACAAGCTCAGTCTTTTAGTTAATATACCTGTACATTAATGTTCAGAAGAACTGGTGTACAATAGGAGCTGCACAGTGTTGGCTCTTTTCCTTAATTCAGGTTGGTTGATACATTTCCACCAGGAATACAAGACATGACCTTCCTTGTGTTAGTAAAAGACTAAACAACTATGAGCACTGTCCTATCAAAGATGGCAGTGAATTTATCTGGACCAGTTGCCTAGTTTAATTCCAGTACCACAAAAGACTGCTTCTTTAATAATTCAAGATTCCATCTTCTTTCTGGTCTTTTCCTAAGAGAGATTACATGCTAAACCGAAGAAAGGAAAAACTCAGTACAGATTTGTATTTCTTACAATGCTGCTTGGTAAAAGAAGAATATTTCATTGATTACAGCCAACAGGCACTATCTTGGGGCTTTGGAAGAAAGATGCAGCTGAGTGGTTGGCAGCGGATGATGCAGAAACATAAGAAGCGTCAGGATGATCTCAGAGTCTGGTGTGATATGTCTGATTAATTTTGAGTGCCGAGGAGAGCGATTGCTCTCAACATAGTTTCCTCTCAAGTGCAAAAGGGTGAGATGATGTTTAAGATTGATGGTTGGTCAACTGACGTGTGACAAAGTAAAGGGAGCAGTGAAAGGCCTCTCCATATATACGTAAGAAGCCTGATGGATAATACCAATGTACAGTCTGCCACCCGTCCTTTCTGCTCCTTCCTGTGTGTATTTGAATGAATATTAGTGCATGGAAAAAAACAAATACGTGTTGAATAAAAAAATATATATTTTGCTTATTAGGGTACTCGCCATTTTAATTACTCACCACAATAATAATTGTTAATATGTGCACGGCATGATTTAATCACTAATTTGTGGTTCTTTAGAACATGTATGACATAGAAACAGGATCACAAAAGACCATTCCTGAAGCACTTAAATTGGTTCCACAGATGGTTACTTTAACAAATGTTCAGGAAATCATCAAGGGCCTCATGTAGGTAGCCAAATACCGGTCGGTAACGGCCGAAATTCGGTAAATTTCCCGTTACCGACCGGTATTTAGTCAAGTGAGATGTATGAGGCCAAAAACCGAAAATCGGTAAATATGAAGCGGTAAATACCGATTCATATTTACCGAATACATGTTTACCGATTCGGTAAATATGAAGTGGTAAATATGAAGTGGTAAAACGGAAAAAGACATGTAGGTAAATTCGGTATTTTAGAAATCCATGAAATTCGGTAATTAAGAGTCGGTAATTAACACAGATTGAAAGCAGGTGGTAATCATCAACAGTGCATAAAAGAAATCCCAAAATGCATCAGCGTGGACAACATGGCCGCTCTGTATGTCATTGCAAGGCGTCTACGTCTACAGGCAGCAGGACACTATTCCAACTGACTGAGGATGAGATACATGAAAGGTACAGGCTACACCCCCAAACCATCATGGACCTGATAAGGGACCTGCACCCACTCCTGGACCACCCAACACCAAGGGCGCATGCCATACCACCACATGTGCAGGTACTCTGCAGCCTACATCTCCTCACATCTGGCAGTTACCAGGGGGTGATAGCTGCGGTGGGCGGTGTATCCCAGAGTTGCATGTTTCGTTTCTTCAGGAAGTTCCTGGATGCCATGATGCAGAGAATGCACCACTACATCAGCTTCCCAAACACACAGGCTGAACTTCAGAAAACTAAAACAGACTTTTATCGCATGGCACAGTTCCCCCATGTAATTGGCTGTATTGATGGCACACACATCCCAATCTGCCCACCAGCTGCCACTGAGCACATCTACAGGAACAGAAAGTCCACCCACTCCATCAATGTGCAGGTTATCTGCGATGCAGGGAACATCATCACTGACATTGTTGCCAAGTTTCCTGGGAGCACCCACGACTCCTACATCTTCCAGAACAGTGGGATCTACACACGACTGCTTGCCGGAGAATTTGGAGAGGGATTACCTGCTAGGTAAGTAACAGTGACGCACCATGAAACTAGCAAATCAAAGTGTATTGAGGCATGTGACTGATGGTTCCCTTTCACTCACCTAGGCGACAGTGCATATGCCGTGCGCTCATTCATCCTCACTCCCTACCTACACCCATCAACCCACAGTGAGAGACGATACAACGTGGCACACAAATCTACACGCCACGTGGTGGAGCGCACATTTGGACTATTGAAAAGCAGGTTCCGCTGCCTCCACAAGAGCGGAGGCGCACGCCAGTACACACCCATCATCTGTTGCAAGATCATCGCCACTTGTGCAATGCTGCACAACCTTGCCACGAAGAGAGGTACAGAGGTGGAACTAACAGATTTTGAGGACAATGAGGATGATTCAGGACAGCCAGAGGCCAACGCAGATGGAGTGCCAACAGCAACAGATGGGAGAGTGAGACGGGCAGAGATCACATGCAACTATTAAGTAAGGGGACACAGGCAGTTGTTGGTTGTCATGTAGTAGTTTAATAATGCGCCACTACGCCACGAAACCAAGATTATGCAATTCTGGTAACATTGCTTATTAACAAGTGTGAAGTCCAGGGTTACGTCACCCAATAGTCTATTGCTACGCGGTGCAGCATCAAAGTTTGCGGCAACGCGCTACATTGTGGGATGGCACGGATTCAGCCTCCTCACTGGTGCCAGCCCCATGCCGCCTGCTGCTCCTGCGTGTTTCTGGGACGGGGGGTGTGATGCTGCTCCTGCTGCTGGTGTCCATGCTTTCAGCTGCATCCCCTGCACCACTTGTGGCCGCCTGACTGGTCAATAGGACCTCCAGGGCACTGGTGACCTGCACCATCCCCCTAGTGACGTCGCTGCTGCAGTGTGTCAGGCCCTCCTGCATGTTCACTGAACGCAGGCAGAGTAGTGATGTTGCAGTTGCCAGGCGGTTGAGTGCCCTGGTGTGCCTGTCTCCCCTCTGCCGTTCCCGGCGCCTTGCAGCTCTATCTGCGTCCAACTTGCTGCACAACAGCTGCATGGACTGTGACACGTCCCGCAGGCCCGCTGCCATGTCAGAAATCCCCGCCGCCATTGCGCCAATGTTCCTGTCCATGTGTCTGAATGTTGTTCTGAGTCCCCGCACATGCCGCTGTACTGAAATGACTGCCTTTGTTTGCAGGCGCTGTTGTTTCAACATGTTGGCCTCAAGGCCCCCAAAGACCCCGTGGCTGAGATGGATTGGTGGTGGACTTTGCTCACGCGACCTGCGGCGCCGTCCTGCACCCGTGTCTTCTCCCTGTGAGGTGGAGGGCACAGTGGTATGTCTCCCATCCTGGGGCATAGTATTTGGCTCCGGGCCCCTGCTGTCATCAGATGATGTGTGTAACACGCGCAGCCTGGCAGCAGCACGCCTCCTCGACCTCACTATTGCAGGCGGTGATGTGGCCGGTGACTCCAGCATGAGTGGTGATGCTGGCTCAGGTACTGGGGATGCTGGCTCATGTACTGGGGATGCTGGCTCATGTACTGGGGATGGTGGCAGTGGCAACGCTCTCTGGCCAGAACTTGTGCTGCCCGTAGCTGAACTGGATTGACGGTGTGCCCCCTCTCCTGTGCCATCTGCAGTCCTGCGCGATGTTACGTCTGTGGACAGAAATGCAACATCAGCTCAGTGTACCTGAAGGCATGCATTGCAAGCATGACAATAAATTGATGTAACACTCTCACATTGTCCTCTGTCTGCTTTAGGCTAATGTCTGTTCCATGCATCATTGTTCTGTGCTATTCTGTTCATGGTGGGGGATCCCTGACTACATCTCCCATAATGCATTGCCTGTCTGCAGTAACACATGGACTGGAGTGGGATACTCATTTCACAATGGGGGATGTGGGATAGGGGTAGGGGGGGCTACATTGCTGTGCATTCCTCTTACCTTGTTGGGTGGCGGCTCTGGCAGAGCTGTCGGCATCCCCAAGGCCCACGACACTCTCGGGCTCGATTGTCGACTGCACCAGCTCCTCCAGTTCGGTGAGGACAGGTGCCCTGTTAGTTCCACCTCCTGTCCGGCTGGCCTCCTTCTGGATGTCCCCCATCTTCCTCTTAGTCACGATGCGCAGGTCGTACCAGCGTTTTTTTAGGACGTCAATGTCCCTGTGGGTCACTCCCACGGCATTTACCTGCGCCTGGATTGCCAGCCAAATGGTGCGCTTCTCACACTCTGCCACTTGCAGGGATTGCCTCCCAAAAAGCTTCTGGTGCTGCTTCACCACCTCCTCCACTAGCACCTGGAGTTCCTTGGGGCTGAATTTCACCTTGCGCCTCCTTTCCCCTCCTGTCCTCTGGCTGGACATAGTGTAGTTTGGTCTCAACAATCAGCCACTGGCTCCCTGCCTCTCCTCTGCACTCCCAGCCTCTCCTGAGTCTGTTGATTGAGTGCACCTGCCTGGGTGTGGCCACTTCCTACTTGGGTGGGGTTTGGTTGCACAGGATTGGCTGTTTCAAACAGTCATGTGATTTCGTTTTTCCGATTCGGTATTTACCGATTCGGTAAATACCACCTCGGAATTTACCGGTTCGGTAAATACCACCGCGGTATTTACCGATTCGGTAAATACCACCGCGGTATTTACCGATTCGGTAAATTCCGATTCGGAAAATACCGAATGTTACCGATTCGGTAAATGTTACCGACTTGTTACCTACATATAACTTACCGATTCTTAAATACCGATTCGGTACGGTTCGGTATTTAAGAATCGGTAAATTTTATTTACCTACATGAGGCCCCAAAAGTGGACATTACCAGCACACCAGCCAGATTTCTCTGATCCTTCACCTCACACCTGATCTAGCAATGATGGTGCAAACTGATTAAGAACTGTGTTTGAATGCTGGGGGTAGAGGGCCTAAACTTACTGTAACCAGGTCCGATAGCCGCTCAAAAACACAGACACGTTCTCAAATAAAGTCAATCTCAGGAAAGCAACAATCGACAGACAGGGCACTCGGCTTGCATTCATTTCAACTCACACTGGTTTTGGCTCATCTCAGTTAGGTTTGACTATAAACCTGAGCTGTTTAAAGAAGCTGATGGGAAGCAAGTGGCACACTATAAACTCCTTTTGGAGAAATACAGGTCACCTTCACAAAAATGGTCTTCAAAAACCACGTAATCAACAACATGCAACTTAGTTTTCATCACAATGAAATCAAGGTGATAAAATTATAAGTAAATCACAAAATATATCATAGCATAGACTTTAACACGAACCAGGGAGATACATACTGAAATGACTTAGGGTCCGCAAGGGTCACTAAACACTGCAAACAACTTGCAATTATGAGACTACATTTGGAAGGAGTTGTATTATTCACCTTAATGTATACGTCATGATTTGACAAAACAATGCTAGCAAATGTATCCAATGCAACAGAAAAGACACGTTCTACCAAGTTACAATGTAGTGTTTAGACTTACTACAACTCTTAAGATGAATTTATTAGTTACATTATCAGCAATATCTATCAAGGAAATACGTTCATGTGCATGTTATTTTTTAGAACAATCTACATCGGCATTTTGAGAAATAATAAAATGTGGAATAACAAAGAAAAGGAATAGCAATAGGACAAGTACATTCATTCAAAATCCAGTATTCGTATATGACCAATTCAGAGAGCAATACCATTCCATGATATTACATAAGACCAGAGCAACGAAACATACACCCAAATACGGTAAAATATAAGCATCAAAACTATTTCATCACTCATCAATGTAAAGCTGGCATGTCACAGGCCTCACATGCACTGATGTTTTTAAACTCTGGCCGGTAAATCGAGGCTTCGGAAAGAATACAATTATCCAAGCCGCTGGGCCATTCTACCACCAAAGCAGCATCTTTACTGCACCAATCCTTGGCTTTGCAAGAAACAGCTCAAAATTATTCTGCGATTTCATGCCATGGCCAGCAGTACAGTCTTCACCAAGGCCAAGTCACAACCGAGGGCAAGATTTCAACAACCCTGGTCCAAGAATGTGGCGAACACACATCCCCAAACAGACAGAGAAAATGCTATTTTTCTGACACACTCCACTGGTACCTGGAAACTTGCTTCAAGTGTTACAAACACCGCATGCACTCTGCAGCAAGACAATTGTTTACAATTCAATAGACTTTTAGCCCACCTACGGCATTTCATTGGTTTTTTAATCGTCACTCATTTGCAATCTTTTGATTGCTTAGTTTCCGTAGGCTTCTCTTCCTTTCTTGGGTTAGATTTCCTACCTTTAACACAGGCATATGGCTTCTTATTTGTGGTGCTTTCACCCTATCTGCCACCTCTACTGACACTTAATTCCGACACTGTACTACTGTACACCACTCTTCTCCACTCTACTCTATGCCACTTTACTCCACACAATGCCACTCTTCTCTGTACCACAACACTTCACTTCAATCCACTCCACTCTACGCCACTCCACTCTATGCCATACCACTCGACTTTACTCTATACCCCTGTAATAAACACAATGCCACTGTACAGCACTATATGCCACTCGATTCTACACTATGCCACACCATTATACTGTATGCCATTCTATTACACTCAATGCCATTCCCTCAATACCACTCTGTGACACTGTATTCCACTCCAATCCACACCACTCTACACTACATCACTCTACACCATTCTATTCTGCGCCACTCCATTGTATGCGACTCAACAAACACACTGCCACTCTACTGCACTCAACGCCACTCTAGACTATGCCATTCTACTCTACACCACTGCATTTCATTCTACGTCACTCCATTCAATTCTATGCCACTCCATTCCACTCTACACCAGTCCACTCTATGTCACCCAACTCTACGCCACTTCACTACACCACTCTACCCTACACCACTCCGCATCACTCTATGTCATGCACTACCACAGGGGGGGGGGGGGTTCTCTTGCTATCCAACCAATCCACCCCATTATCTTAAGTGTCTCACACCATAAATGGTCCATTTGTCCAGGGAGAGCACCTCGGTAATGCAGCCGCCATAAAGCAACTGCATGAAGTTGATATGAGCTGCCATACATTAAGTACGAATAAATGGGCAGTGCAAGATCACCAATGCATATTTGCAATCCTTAAAATGGAGTCATATTGTAATAGATAGTACTTGTTCATGGACTACCAAGAGTCACAACCAACCAACAAAAACTTCTGCATCAGTTTGATAAGGCATCGAGAAAATAATTCTCTGCAATTACATTGAGATGGCTTTGGAAAGTATTGCGCAACCTAACAAAGGACATCATCTTAAAGAGGACTTTTCCCTGATAATATAGATTGGGAGTATTTAACAAAAACTTTGCACATTACCAGTATACTAATACACACAAACCTCTGGCCCATTGAAAAATGTGTACTCTGGTATCTTTTCATTCAGAATCAACAAAAGAGCAACTATGAGAACTTAAAAAGTTAGGGTAGCACAGAGGAAAAAGTGTTTCCTTTAAAAGAAACCTCACTCACCAACCTGGTTGGTGACATGCTTCATCATCGGGTTCCCACCAAGGAGGCCGAGTGCCTCCCTGGTGTGCTACGACGCCTGGTTTACAGCGGAGCTGGTCTTTTTGGGGCAGGTACAGGGATGTGAGTGTTTGGGAGTGAAGTACAGTTTAAAAGGTGATGGGTTCTATCCAAAAATGAATTTTAATGGTGGAGAAACCAGTGACCGTTAAAAGAGAGTGACAGATGTTAGCTGGCTGGTTAGGTTCACCAGGACCATCTGGTTTGATAAAGTGAATATAAACAAATGGTCGACATGTTTCAGCTTATTTTTGCACGTTCTCCAAGCTTTCTCCAGGACTCTGGTATCTTGTCCTTATTCAGTTTTGACTGCCAGAACCCAGAAGGAGGATGGGTGGTATCTCTGCCTCTCGAAGGGGGAAGGGCTTTGACAGGGTCCAATTGACTCCAACTCTGGCTACTGATTTTATATATTTCAGGCAGACTGGCCTGCTAGTCGTTTTCGATGGAACTTGTTGACAACTGGAAAAGGCCTCTCTAGTTAGTGAGTTGAGCATTATGTAGTATCCTCATTTTGTGACAGGTGAACTTGTCGAGCATGAAACCACTCTGGCCTTGGTTTATCAGAGATCCAATGGCATGAAGCTGTCTATTGGATGGGGCATTAACAAATATATTTCACTCATGTGAATTCAAGAGGAGGGTCGGCATGAGGCACAGAAATCTGATGGCCTCCCACAATTGAGAGCAAATTCTTTTGGTGTTTAATAGCTCCAAAGACAACGCAATACTTTGGGAGTTATCCAGGTTTTTAATTCTTACTTGACAGTAGTCAGTTCACCTGTGACATTTTCCCTTTAAATGGCATACTTTCAGATTTGCTAAGTTCCCTCACTGACAGGTCAAAAAGAAATGGTACCATGTCTTGATTAGACCTGGGATCAGTGGCTGTATACAATTTTGCACAGCAATTCACAAATATTTGAGTGATGCTCACTGCATTGATAAGTAGCTCAATATCAGAGTGCATAATATCCAAAATGTATTTTACCAGCTCTTCATGTGGGTTGAGCCAGTACAGAAGCTTACTTGTTTTGTTCCATTCTTTTACAGAGGTGCCGCTGGGACGCCATCCAGGTAGTCTTGGTAGCCTCAATGTTGAGTTGTTTAAGTCTCATATTACCCGCCTCAATTCCCCTCAGTGGTTACTCTATTATCCAACAGGTACTGCATTTCGAGCTGTAGTAGGTAGTGAATCCAGGTAAATCATCTATTTCTCTTGTTCATTTTTTCCAATGGTCAAGGCCTTCCCTTTTCTCCCTTACAGAGGTTTGAACACTTTCCGAAAAGTAGATTCAAGGAAACAGACCTGAAGTCTAGCTTCAAGTAGGAACCTATTTCCTCCTTCATGTTACCAATGAATTGTTCACTTATCACATCACATGCCTTCAAGTACCACATTCTGTCCCATTAATTTCGCTTTGACCCTCTATCAGGAAAGATGATAGGGCAAAGTCCTGTACTAAAGATTTCTTCAGGGGTCCCCATAAAAGGAGATACCCCATTCTGCTTCATTAAGTTAAAATGTGATAGATGAAAAGTGGCTATCTGCATGTGAAATCCAAGGAGAAGACTTATTCACTGGCAGCTACCACTGATAGTTGTAAGGACAGTCAGGAAAAACTACCTGGGCACAGAGGCACCTACCTGTCAGTACATTGTTAGAATTCTATTATATCAACCCGAAGACGTTACGCCCCATGTGTAGAACATGCAGTCTAGTTTTTCTAGTCTAAGCGCCTTTCAGTCGGACAGTCTGTCTGAGAGGACTGATGTAGAGTCACTTTGAAGATGTCTCTGTAAACTACAGCCTAGTCCCATGGCGCTTCAATTGTTTCAAGCAAAAAAAGATTGCCACTGAAAATTACCTTTTTTCTAGACCAATTCAGTGCAGTCTGAAAACACTATGAACCTTAAAATATACACAAGACATATGGTCCTCAATATACAAACTCTATCCACGTACTTGAGGATATTGGCAGAGGTGTATCATCCAGAACCAGCACTGGAGAAGGCCCAATGCACCCTCCTGACATTGAAACTGAAATAAAGATCCTCCACCTTAAAACAACTTGGTCCTCACTTCCAGGCACAGGTGTGGGCTCATCCTCTTGGCTTGCTTTAGATCATGATCACTCTCAGATCACAACCCAGGACCATCCCTTCAACTTACTCAAGCAGGACCTTGGAAGCATGATCTGCTTAGACAGAGAGGTCTGCAATTTATGAACAGTTTCTTCGAGCTCACGGATTTGACCCTCTGCTTCCGTTACTTTGTTAGTAGTGTTTCCCGAAGCCTGAGCAAAGAAGCGAGAGAGCTGCACCACCACTCGCATTCCGTGGATAAAACTGTACGATGAGACCAGGTGATAACTGCCTCAGATTCCATGTGCAACACCCTGAGCTTCTGCCATGTTTACTTTCAGGTGCAGGTTGAGGATCACTCCATATAAAGGTTTTGTTTGTGTATACCAGCCTATAACCACAACAGCTGCCATAGAAGTTATCACCACAACAAAGTTCCCATGTCACACCAATAAAAAAAAGCAATAGTGTTCAATATCTTCAGAACAATGAAATAGTAACAAGGAACATCATATATATATATACTGGGTGTGCCTACAGGCCCTCCCTCTGCACACTTATGTCGAACAGTGACCAACACCACCCAGAGATAGCCATTGTTAAAACATTCACTTGTAAGCCAACTGACAGAGACTTCTGCAGTACAGTCAGCCTTCTTCTAAATGGTGCTTAGGGTCAGTTTCATCCCTGTGCCTTTCCAGGCCAAAACTGAATTAACACTTCAACCTCCAATGGCTCCATCATACAGAGGACCCACTGTCACCTTCCTATGCATATCTCGAACAGACAGGATTGATAAACTGCTGTGGCCCGCACCAATGGCATGACTATGATTAGTAATGTTGAGAACCAAACCTAAGAGCCTGTAAAATAATCCCCTGCTTTAAAGAAATCGGTAGAAGTTGGGGTAGCCTTAGGAGCACCAGTAGTAGTGGAACTCCTGCAAGTAAACCACGAGGAAAACAGATGGAAATCTGTCTATCGGTGACTGAAAGTGGAAACTATGGCTAATGAGAATGAAAAAGGTGATATTTTATTTACAAAATCAGGAATTACGATGAACTGAAAATGTAACTTTGTGAGTTGAATGCTCTAGTTGAAATATTTCAGTTGAAGATTTTGCAATTTGTATAATTAGCTCCAAATTAACTTTCATTATTTGCAATGCAGTGCATTAGGGGAATACATTTCTTGAAACAACAAAAACATCTAGATTCAATAGTTAAACAATTTACAAAGTGGAAATTTAGTTAAAACCTGGTGACTTAAATATATTAAAGCCCTAGTTTGATGTTATTAATACAGCACCTTGTGAAAACAAAATGAACATCTTAAACACTATCGACTTCACATCGAGAAAATGATTAATCTGTGCTTTTTTTGTTTAAAGCTTGAAACTCTTGCTTAAACCAAAGAGAAAGCAAGAAGCAAAACCAGGGTCTGACAAACAAGTTACTTCCCCTTTAGCCGCTTTCCTTTATCATAGAAACCGCTGTTGAGAATGGTCAGAAAAAAACAGTCTGGGGAATCCCCAAACTGTAATTTTTATACTGACTAAAGAAATATTGTTATTAATAGAATTTGCCTGATGTAATATGTTAAAGAAAAAAGTCCCTGTGCGCCATTTATAAATTATCTATGGATCAGTCACACAGCCATACTAACACCTGCCCATTTTTTTTTTAAACACAATTTTTATTGAGTTTCAATTTGCAAATATGCATACACATGCAGTAAATTATTGAGCACATGGCATAATAGCATCTTGATGCACCGTTACATAAGGGTATATCTGTCCCTGCTCGCACAGGACCATGAGCAAGAAGTGAAATTCCGGTTTTCTTTAGAAGTGAACCTCATATCATAAAAAGCAATAACAAGAAGCAAAATTAAAACAAAGAAGAATAAGAGAACCCCCACACAAGAAATACTCCCCTCCCCTCCCCACCCTGGTTCATTAGTCCACACAATACAATAAGGTTTAAGGAAAAAAGGGGGTTGTGTACACCGTCGCAATTATAACAAGCATTTGCAATGCAATAGGTCTCGCATTTATAAGAGTTTGAGCTATTGGCATTGTAAAATTACAATGCCTTTTATTTATGTTTTGGTTTTAAAACAAATAAAAGGCATTGTCATTTACAATGTCAGTAGCATAAACTCGCATAAAGCAGTGTGTGGAGTGCAGCAGTGTGCGGCGTGCAGCAGTGTGCGGCGTGCAGCATTGTTTCGTGTAGCAGTGTGAGGCATGCAGCACTGACGTGCAGCGGCATGCAGCAGTGTGCGGCGTGCAGCAGTGTGGTGCGTGCAGCAGTGTGCGGCGTGCAGCAGTGTTTCGTGTAGCAGTGTGAGGCATGCAGCACTGTGGCGTGCAGCGGCATGCAGCAGTGTGCGGCGTGCAGCAGTGTGCTGCGTGCAGCAGTGTCGTGCAGCAGTGTCGTGCAGCAGTGTCGTGCAGCATGCAGCAGTGAGTAATGCAGCAGTGTGCAGCAGTGTGCGGCAGTGTGTGGCGTGCAGCAGTGTGCCGGTTGCAGCAGTGTGGCGTGCAACAATGTTTCGTGTAGCAGTGTGTGGCGTGCAGCAGTGTGCGGCGTGCAGCAGTGTGCGGCGTGCAGCAGTGTGCGGCGTGCAGCAGTGTGTGGCAGTGTGTGGCGTGCAGCAGTGTGAGGCGTGCAGCAGTGTGTGGCGTGCAGCGGCATGCAGCAGTGTGTGGCGTGCAGCAGTGTGAGGCGTGCAGCAGAGACACGTGGAGGGTGAGGAGAGACACGTGGAGAGTGAGGAGAGACGTGTGGAGGGTGAGGAGAGACGTGTGGAGGGTGAGGAGAGACGTGTGGAGGGTGAGGAGAGACGTGTGGAGGGTGAGGAGAGACACGTGTGGAGGGTGAGGAGAGACACATGTGGAGGGTGAGGAGGAGACACATGTGGAGGGTGAGGAGGAGACACCTGTGGAGGGTGAGGAGGAGACACATGTGGAGGGTGAGGAGGAGACACGTGGAGGGTGAGGAGGAGACACGTGGAGGGTGAGGAGGAGACACGTGGAGGGTGAGGAGGAGACACGTGGAGGGTGAGGAGACACGTGTGAAGGGTGAGGAGAGACACGTGTGGAGGGTGAGGAGAGACGTGGAGGGTGAGGAGAGACACGTGTGGAGGGTGAGGAGAGACACGTGTGGAGGGTGAGGAGAGACACGTGTGGAGGGTGAGGAGAGACACGTGTGGAGGGTGAGGAGAGACACGTGTGGAGGGTGAGGAGAGACACGTGTGGAGGGTGAGGAGAGACGTGTGGAGGGTGAGGAGAGACGTGTGGAGGGTGAGGAGAGACGTGTGGAGGGTGAGGAGAGACGTGTGGAGGGTGAGGAGAGACGTGTGGAGGGTGAGGAGAGACGTGTGGAGGGTGAGGAGAGACGTGTGGAGGGTGAGGAGAGACACGTGGAGGGTGAGGAGAGACACGTGGAGGGTGAGGAGAGACACGTGGAGGGTGAGGAGAGACACGGAGGGTGAGGAGAGACACGGAGGGTGAGGAGAGACACGGAGGGTGAGGAGAGACACGGAGGGTGAGGAGAGACACGGAGGGTGAGGAGAGACACGGAGGGTGAGGAGAGACACGGAGGGTGAGGAGAGACACGGAGGGTGAGGAGAGACACGGAGGGTGAGGAGAGACACGGAGGGTGAGGAGAGACACGTGGAGGGTGAGGAGAGACACGTGGAGGGTGAGGAGAGACACGTGGAGGGTGAGGAGAGACACGTGGAGGGTGAGGAGAGACACGTGGAGGGTGAGGAGAGACACGTGGAGGGTGAGGAGAGACACGTGGAGGGTGAGGAGAGACACGTGGAGGGTGAGGAGAGACACGTGGAGGGTGAGGAGAGACACGTGGAGGGTGAGGAGAGACACGGAGGGTGAGGAGAGACACGGAGGGTGAGGAGAGACACGGAGGGTGAGGAGAGACACGGAGGGTGAGGAGAGACACGGAGGGTGAGGAGAGACACGGAGGGTGAGGAGAGACACGGAGGGTGAGGAGAGACACGGAGGGTGAGGAGAGACACGGAGGGTGAGCAGAGACACGTGTGGAGGGTGAGCAGAGACACGTGTGGAGGGTGAGCAGAGACACGTGTGGAGGGTGAGCAGAGACACGTGTGGAGGGTGAGCAGAGACACGTGTGGAGGGTGAGCAGAGACACGTGTGGAGGGTGAGCAGAGACACGTGTGGAGGGTGAGCAGAGACACGTGTGGAGGGTGAGCAGAGACACGTGTGGAGGGTGAGCAGAGACACGTGTGGAGGGTGAGCAGAGACACGTGTGGAGGGTGAGCAGAGACACGTGTGGAGGGTGAGCAGAGACACGTGTGGAGGGTGAGCAGAGACACGTGTGGAGGGTGAGCAGAGACACGTGGAGGGTGAGGAGAGACACGTGGAGGGTGAGGAGAGACACGTGGAGGGTGAGGAGAGACACGTGGAGGGTGAGGAGAGACACGTGGAGGGTGAGGAGAGACGTGGAGGGTGAGGAGAGACGTGGAGGGTGAGGAGAGACACGTGGAGGGTGAGGAGAGACACGTGGAGGGTGAGGAGAGACACGTGGAGGGTGAGGAGAGACACGTGGAGGGTGAGGAGAGACACGTGGAGGGTGAGGAGAGACACGTGGAGGGTGAGGAGAGACACGTGGAGGGTGAGGAGGGTGAGGTGGAGGGTGAGGAGAGACACGTGGAGGGTGAGGTGGAGGGTGAGAAGTAACAGAGTTGGAGGGTGAGGAGAGATGGAGGTGGAGGGTGAGGAGAGACGGAGGTGGAGGGTGAGGAGAGACGGAGGTGGAGGGTGAGGAGAGACGGAGGTGGAGGGTGAGGAGAGACGGAGGTGGAGGGTGAGGAGAGACGGAGGTGGAGGGTGAGGAGAGACGGAGGTGGAGGGTGAGGAGAGACGGAGGTGGAGGGTATGGAGAGACGGAGGTGGAGGGTAAGGAGAGACCGAGTTGGAAGGGAATCAGAAGTGGAGGAGAGAGAGAGGTGGAGGGTGAGGAGAGACAGTGGTGGAGTGGGGGGGAGGGGAGGATATCACTTTTACTTCCTCTCCTAGTGTAAGGTAACGCCTCCACCCCACAGGCCCTGCCGGGGCCGAGAGCAGATCACTGTTCGCATCAGCCGTCACCCGAGACCGCTCCGTACTTGTTGGTAAATAGAGGTTCACTATCTGTTGATAATGGGATTCACTTGGGGGGCTGACTTACCTCCTCCACCCCCAGGGCCAACACTGAGAAGGCATCAGAGACCTGGTGCTGCCTATGCTGCAGTACTGCGAGAGAGAGGGATGGGGGGGGCGGGCAGAGGAAGAGGAGTGGGGTTAGAGAAGGGACAGGTGGGGAGAGAAAGAGGAGAGAAGGGACAGAGACAGAAAAGGAGCAAAAAAAGAATTAGAGAGTAAAGAGGAGAGTTGGGGAAAATGAAAACATTACGAGGGAACATGTAGCAAAGAGGTGGAGAGAGAAGATGGGAGAGAGTAAGGACGCAGCCAAGAGATAGGGCAGAGACAAAAAGAATCGAAACAATACAAAAGTATTTTCCAAACTCGTAAATAACCACGGGCCAAACAACTGATCTGCAATGAAGCATCCGAATCCGGTATATCATGACGTTAACCATGCCTAAAAAATTAAAAAAACACCCAAAAACACGTATACACCATGTTGACCCTTTTCCATGCAACGTATTCTAAAACGCCTCCATGCAACGTATTCTAAAACGCCATTCTCATTCATACATTCACAGCAAACCTGTTCACAAGAGTGACAGAAAATGTGGTATTAGTGTTACATTTTTGTTTACATCCATACCCGCTCACTTATGCAATTAAAGGATTCATGACCACACGGTTAAACAAAACGTACTGATTGGCCTTGCAGTGAAGGAGAAACACGTGTTGACACACACTTCCGATCTGTGAAACGTTCACCCCACTTTCTCGAAATTGAAACCAGTGCATGTGTCCGACGAACTTCCTGCCGCTTATCTGAATGCACCAGTGGCAGAAGAAAGTCACCATCTTGCAACAACACAATTAAAGGGAGGAATGTCTGTCTCTCCCCACCGCCACATGTCTCTGAGTCTTACTGTCTCATGCGAGATCTCCCTCTAGGAGACAGCTGACACCGACTCTTCCCCTGAGACAGCAAAGGAGATGCGTGTGTGTGCATAGTGTGTGTGTCTATATGTATATATCTGTGTGTATGCATGCATGTGTGTGTGTTTGTATGTGTATATGTTTGTGTATGCATGTGTGTGTTGGTGTGCAAGTATGGGTGTGTCATTGTGTTCATTTGTCTTCATGGATGTGTACACATATGTTTGTGTACAACAAAAACTCCGTCTCGTAGGCTGAAGATGTCTCCTCAAGACACAGAAGCAAACCCAGGGTGCGGTGAAAAGATCCAATTATTTATTTAAATATAACAGACACCACCGCCGCCATTACGCGTTTCAGCCCGTCACAGGCCTTGGTCACATGATGCGCAACACAACGGGTCCACCACTTTAATATGCTTGGAGTGAGTTACATGCACAACTGGGGATAAATCATGGAAATAGAAATCACGCAACGCATACATTGTTAGTTTGTCTTCACAAAACAATGCCCATCACATTTGCAATTGCCTATTGAATACACCGTATTTACAAATTGAATACTGTATACCATTGCGAAATCGCCAATTGTAGGTTGCTTTGTTTAAAAAATATAATATAATTTAAACAAATTATCATGGATGTGTACACATATGCTTGTGTGTATACCTATGTCTGTGTATGCATGTTTGTGAGTATGTTGGTGTGCGTGCTTGTTTATGTGGGGTTGGTGTGTTGGTGTGCATGTATATGCATATGTTTATGCATGTCTGTGTGTGTTTGTATATGTTCATATGTGTGTGCAAATGCATGTGTGTGTTTGTATGTGTGCATAGTTGTGTATGCATGTGATCAGAGGGAAGAGTGCACTTGAGGGCAAAGAGGAAAACATACAGGTAAGAGTATGTGAGGGCAGAGAGAAAAATACAGAGGGAAAAGCATGTGAGGGCAGAGAGAAAATACAGAGGGAAGAGTCCATGTGAGGGCAAAGCGAAAAATACAGAGGGTAGGGCGCATGTTAGACCGGAGATAAAAACAGAGGGAAGAGAGCATGTGAGAGCAGAGAGAAAAATATAGAGAGAAGAACACATGCGAGGGCAGCGAAAAAAAATACAGAGCGAAGAGCACATGTGAGAGCATAGAGAAAAAATGCAGAGGGAAGAGTACATGTGAGGGAAGAGAGACAAATACAGAGGGAAAAGCATGTGTGAGGAAAGAGAAAAATGGAGAGGGAAAAGCACATGTGAGGGCAGAGTGAAAATACATAGGGAATAGCACATGTGAGACCAGAGAGAAAATCATAGAGGGAAGAGCATATGTGAGGACAAAGAGAACAAGTACAGGCTATGCCAAGCGGAAGTGATCGCGTTTGCGATCAAACATCAAAGCGGCGAAAGTGAAAGTAATCGAGCAGAGCATCAAAGGGCTGGGTGAGAAGGGAGGGGGGAATGCAAGGGTCAAAGTGGTTAAAGTGAAAGTAATCGAGCAGAGCATCAAAGGGCTGGGTGAGAAGGGAGGAGGGAATGCAAGGAGCAGAGGAGCAGCTGTGCATGTGCACGCCATAGTGCACTCAAGCCCTAGGCCAGCAAAACCATGTGGGTAGCACTTTTGAAAGCCCACTTACAAAATGTCTCAAAGAGACAGCTTTCGCTGTCTCAGCGAGACCTAAAAAGGAGTTCAAAGAGGGAATCAAACTCCAACAGGTGACTAACACCTGCCCATTGATTGCGAAGAGGTAAAACAAAAGACGGTTTAAATTACTTTCAAACAGTTTAGAAATAGAGAGACACGAATATCCCACTTTGAGAAGACCATCACACAGATATTACACTAACATCTCTATGCAAACCCAGGCTTTTAATTCTGGTGGTAAAAATAAATCCATTGCAAATGTTTTATAAATATTTGGTGTCTGAGTACGCAAAACACATATGTAAACAGCGTAAACCTACAGACTAGCAAACCTAACTGTATTAAGGTTCCTGTGGCTAAATTAAAGGACAAGAGACATTGTAGCCTAAAGCCATGGGTTTCTGAGCAAGGAATCAGAAGCAAGGGTAAATAGAAAAGGAATCAAATCTGGAGCCTGATGTGACTGAACGGTTAACCCAGAGCCAGAAATATCTTAATGAAGCAGTCACAGCCGGTGGAGGCAAAGGGGTCAAAAAGACTAGGAGTGACCAAATGGGTAACTTAAATTTTACTCAATAGTATTAACATTTTCACACAGATAAAGCCTTTCTTGCAAGAATTTGTATACAAAACAGATGAAAACAATTCAAAAAGCAAAACAGGAGGGAAGGATTGAGGCACTAAGAGTAAACAAAAGTGGGCAGAGAATTCATTTTGAAGGAAGAGTGAGGTTTTCAGCAAGGGTAAACACATATTCTTGGAATGGTATGTACTGCTAAATGCGTTTTGCTATGTAATAAATCTCTGCCAAAAGAAGAAGACTTTCAACAAGTCTCTTTCCATTCTATTCGCCCTTGAGACGACAGGCATGCTGGGTATACATTTATATTGGCAAAGAAAGTAAAATACAGAAAATAAATGTTGATGAACTGTAGACAACAAAAAACGTCAGCTCGTACAGTTATAGTAATAGAGGTACGGTATACGTAAGGAGTTAGAGATGATAAAACCAAACCTGTCATTCCGATATAGGGCATATAGCTACTTACATGCATGTTCTGTTGCTAAAAGAGGAATGCTTTTAACAAATGTATGTTTGTGGTGACTGGACTGGTTTGACAATGATGCTCTCCAACCATCAAAACAACTTACCCATACCAATCAACTGGATGCTTAAAGTGGAGACCATAGTATAACTGAGAACAAAAGTTTGCCAAAACTGCAATTAAAACCAAAAAGTGACTGAAAAGCATGCCAAAAGAATCCAGTGACTGAAGAGTAGCTGAAAGTCACAGGCAAAGAAAAGGCCAACAAGAGCCAACAGTGACAGAAAGAAGGTACCTAGAAACTGAGGGCCTGATTATGATGGCGGGAACGGGACCGCCCAACTAGCCGTCAGCGGTTCCGCCATCAAGATTAGAATGCAACCACCTTCAAGGCGGTCGCAATCTGTATATTTTGTATTGCGGCGTGTGATGCAGGCTGCAGCACATGCCGCAGCTCAAAATAAACACAACGCACATATCCCTGCACTATGTGGCAGGCACCATGTGGTGCCTGCCACATGATGCAATGATATGTAGGGAGCACCATGGGTGCCCCACCCCAGGGCCCATATCGGAGGGGAAGGGGGCCCGCTACGGGATCCCAAGTCACTGTCCGCCTGTCTTTTCATGGCGGATTAACTGTTATGAAAAGGCTGGCAGAAAGGGACATTGTAATCCGTAAGGTGGTGTCTGAGCAGGTGCCGCCACAGTTGTTGGTACTGCAGTCCCTCCGAATAACCGACTGGCTCCTAGAGCCTGTCGGATGCGTGGCACTTTTACAGAGTCACTTGGAGATACTTTGAGCTATCTTTTGCCCAAATATGCAAACTTTACACTCTTAGGCGATTTTAACCTTCACTTAGAAGGCAGTACTGATCCAGGTACAGATAACTTTCTTCAAACTTTAGAACTTTTTTCGTTACAACAACTGGTGAGGGGGCCAACACATCTAGCGGGGCATACCTTAGATGGGGTATTTTCTAATTTGGCCTGGTTATCGGCTGACACCCCTTCCCAGGTATGGTCTGGCCATTATTTTGTCCCCCTTACGCTTAGAATTCCCCAGAAGTCCCAATTAGATAAGTCACCTAACGAATTCCAACAAGGGCCCAAATGGGCACAAATAGCCGGGAATCCTAAATTAGCCATTGTGGCACAGGCCTATACTCCAGCCCTGACAGGTAACACAGAGTTTGATTCACGCCTCTTTCAGTCCTGGATAACTAACGTATGTAATATACTCTCTCCTCCTGAGAAGCCGAATAAGCATATGAAACTAAAAACTTTGAAAGCCCCCTGGTTTACGCCCTCATTGGCACAAGCATACTTGCTTTGTAAACAACATGTGCGGCAATGGAGAAAGTTTTATAATGCTGAACAAAAAACAGTGTTCAAAAAGAGTAGAAAGCTCTACTTTCGCCAGATGAAATTGGCTAAAAAAAGAATACTTCACTAATAAAATAAATGAAGCTAAGCAAGATCAGAAAACTATTTTCTCAATAGTGAAGTCGTTCACAAATCCTAAAGCACAACAGAAAGAGCTTCCAGCCTCGCAGAAATTATGTGATATCTCACTATTCTTCGAGGAAAAAATCAAAAAAATTCAAAAAGATTTTCCTGTGTCCCCCGTCGACAATCAGGATTTCGTATTTGATCCTGTTCCAGTGAATATTACTGATTCTATTGTTACTTTTGAACCAGTCTCACTGGAACTGACTCAAGCGGCTATAGGAATGTGTAAATCAGGCTCGCCGTTGGATGCCTGCCCTCCGATGATCCTTCATAGAATCTCAGATACAGTGAATCCTATCATAAATCATATAGTTAATTCTTCCTTAAGGACAGGCCTAGTAACAGATGAGTGGAAGCTCGCGCTGGTAAAACCGTTAAAAAAAACAAAATAGGGAGGAGCCAAGATGGCGACCGGGACGGCAGCGTAGACTCCCGGCTCCGTGAACCTCCGCATCCCGCACGGATATCCTGCCTGAGATCCTCAGCCTGCGCTATGCGCTCGTATTTGTGAAGGAGAGTGGCAACCGACCGTCTGACTCCGAAGTTTCTGGCGGCTGTACCGCCGGAGAAATGTGCCTTTGAAATTTGCGGCCCGTGCAGCCCTGGAGCCAGGACCTCGAGTGGACGCCTTGGCCGGGTGGCAGTTCAACAACAGCGGCCTGTGGTGACTGGGTGGAGTCGGACCACCGGAGCGGTGCACACCTCGGCCTACATTTCGCCGTGGTCGTTCCTACCGCTAAGCGTAGCGGACCGAGTGCATGCCCGGGGTGGCAATTCCGAGATTCTCCGGTGATTGCCCCTGCCTTTGACGGTGAGCTGCCCGGATGCCGCCCGTAACTCGCCCTGATTCTTGCGGGCTGCTCCCGGATTCTCGCGGGCGCTGGTCCGTGGTGGGGAAGACTGTCGCCCGTGACCACACAACGGATAATTTTTGCCTGCCCCCGGAACCCTGTTTCCAGTGACGTGGACCTTGAGGCGCTTGTCCCTGGGTCCCGGTCCCAATACGGGTCGGGCCTACCCGGCGGCCATTTTGTTATGATGAAGCCTACCATCCTGTCCACCGGGTCACAGCAGGATTGGGAGTGTGTGACTTTTGGGAGTGTGGCGGAGCGATCGCAGAGAGCTGTGCTGGGGTACGGCGACCTCCTCGAGGCTCTCGGTGCCCTTCATTCCACCTTGGTTCATGGCATCGGGGTCTTGGGGAGTAAGCTCGATGGTGTGGCATCAGCGTCGGGACAGTTGCGGCCGGCCTGGCCTCAGGTACACAGGGACGTCCCACACTGCACACAGGAGGACACTGCCGCGGCCACCCCTGAGATTAGTGAACAGCTGGAAACTCCGGACAGTATGCTTCCGTGTGATCGGCTGGCTGTGGGTCTGATCTGTTCCGGAGGTATTGGACCTGAGTGGGAGGTGGTGGCCTCGTCCCGTGCACGGCCTCCGGCGACCCAGGGAAAATTCAAGCAACAGTTGTCTACTTTGGCTGATTCTGACTTCCTGGACCTTGTGTGCAGTGCAGATCCTGGGGCAACACTGGGAAAGACGTCCCTCCATGATGCGGACTGTGTTGGTACTCAGAGACTTCCACCCCACCTGTGTGCGTCGCTTCCCGGTCGTTTTTGGACACTCCTTTACCTTGTAACATTGGACATGGCGCTGGGTCGAGGGGTATGCGTGGGCAGATTTGCAAAGAGTGGTCAAGGATAAGGCTGATCCTTCAGGGGTGGTCATCTAGTAGACGGGCGGGCTCAGGGGTTGCGTGCTCTCATGGCATAGCTATTAGTATAATTGGTGCATAATGCTCCCCATCTTTCTTTGACATGGTCGATTTTGTGCTGCTTACTGTTTGCCTTGGGGAAAACTTACCGTGCGGGAGGGAGAAGCCGGGGGCATGTTTTGAAGGCCCTCCTCCAGTTTATTAATACTCTCTCTACCCCCCCGTCTGGTGGGGTTCTTTTCTTACTCCCTTTTCTCTGTTCTTCTATATTTCGGGTCTGGTTCCAGGGCGACAGGCACACTGCTGGGGGGGGGGGGGCCGTACTCATCTGCAGAGGTGCAGGGTGGGGGGTTGGGGAAAGGGATTCTTTAGTCTTTACTCTTTTTTTCCATGGCCTCCTTTTTCTTCTCTGATTCTTCTTTGTTTTTCTTTTCTGGGATCAGCGTGGTACAACTCCTTTGTTGTGAATCACTGCTTTCTCATGTGTGCCACAATTTCCGGGGTGTTTTCTGGGCTTTAGGGCATGGGGCTGCAGGCGCAACTGGTCATGATACTTCTCAACATCCTGCACTTCCTGTTTTAGCGCCATTGACTCGATAGATTGCCGTTTAATGTTTACGTTTGTTATTCTGCCTGCCATTTATCGCTGCTGGGAAATTGTTTGGCACCTGATCCTTTCGTCTTTCCCTATTATAAAATGAAAGCCTTCTTAATCCTGGTGTCCTACTTGCGCCATTCACTGGCCGAGAATATATTAGCATGGAGAATCGGCTCCCTGAGGTTCTGCCTGTGTCAACATTGGATCTCTGTTGCTTTGTCCGCTTAGCGGCCGGCCCCGGGGGGTTGTAGGCCCATATTTGTTATTGGTTGAAATGCTAATAAAGGTTTTTCAAAAAAAAAAAAAAAAATATATTGATCCTTCGGTACTCTCAAACCTTCGCCCTATTTCTCTTCTCCCTTTTTTAGGTAAAATAACAGAGAAATGTGTTCATAAGGAACTAACTAAGTTCATTGAAGGTCATCATTTCCTTCATCCACAACAATCTGGATTTCGACCAAAGCACTCTACAGAGTCGGCTCTTTTGGAAATAACCGGTATTCTTAAAATGATCGCCGATAAAGGCAGGAAAGCGGTGCCGATTCTTTTAGATTTGTCGGCTGCATTAGAAACCAATTCCCACAATATTCTCTTGAAGCGTCTCGAATGCAGCGGCATCTCCGGTACCGTACTGGAATGGATTAAGTCGTTCCTTTCTAACAGTAGACAAGTAGTTACCCTGGGTACGTTCCTTTCAACAGAACGTAACTTAACGGCAGGGGTCCCTCAAGGGTCTTCTTTAAGCCCCTTATTGTTCAATGTATATATGACCCTACTCATCTCTTTAATTGGATCATTTGGGATAGAGGTCACCTCATACGCAGATGATACCCAGATGATCCTTTCAATAGACAATACTACCACTGATGCGGAGACCAATTTTAAAAGTTGTCTATCTGCTGTTCTCCAGTGGATGAGGAATAACCAGCTAAAATGCAACACGGACAAAACAGAAATCCTCCCGATAGGGAAAGATGTCCTTTTCCATCCATCTAAATAGTGGCCTGAGGGTGCGACTCCTCCGCCAGATGTGGTAGAGGTTGCTACGAACCTGGGGGTACAATTTGATGCCTCACTTTCTTTCTTACCTCATGCTAAAGCGGTAGCAGGGACATGCTTCAGTCTCATCAAATCACTAAAAAAGTTCTTCAAATTTCTCCCATTGGCAGCAAGGTAATCTGTGGCAGTGGCTTTGATACTCTCGCGCCTAGATTATTGCAATAGTCTCCTTGCAGGAGGTAATAAAGCCATCCTAAAGAAGTTACAGGTGGTGCAGCGTGCAGCAGCGCGGTTAGTGCTTAAACTTCCACGAAGATCTTCAGCCTCAGCAGCTCTAAATAGTCTGCAATGGCTCCCGGTGCACAAGAGAATTCTTTTCAAGATTCTCCTGATCACTTATAGAGCCAAGCTCAACGTGGGACTAAAATATCTGGCAGCACGCTTTGCCCCATACAACACAACAAGACTTCTTAGCTCTTCCTCAGCAAACTTGCTTAAACCCCCCACTTTTAGATACAAATTGAAAGGAGGTAAGACCGTGGCTTACCTGGGTGCCAAAGCCTGGAATCTGCTTCCATCTCATCTTAGGCTATGCAACTCAGAAACTTTATTCAGGAAGGCCTTAAAAACCTGGGTCTTTAGTGTCTCAGATGAATCGTGTCTTGCTCTTATCTAGTCCCTTTATGGTTCTTTCTCACCTCCAATCCAGCGCTAGGATACTCCTTGCGGAGTGACAGTCGCGCTTTATAAATACCAAATTCAAATCTCCGCCCGCCCTCCATCCACTCCATCCATCCATCATAATTAGGGCTCCCGGTTTTCCGTATTTACGGATTTATACATATAAATACAGACGGAAATCGATATTTCCTTTGTCTGTATTTATATTTATAAACGGTAAAATACGAGTAAATGTTGCCGCGCTAGTCTCCCGCCTCCCGATTCCTGCAAGCTAAAACCCGATGCCTCTGGGTTTCAGCTGACAGGGCAGTATTGTGTAATGTGCTAATTCTTCCAGCAATAGTCGGAGTGGCGATGCAGGGGCTCTAGAAGGGGTGAACAACCAACAAAGCCCCATTAACAAGCGAATGGTCTTTTAAAGACCTGTGAAGTGCTCGGGGCGGCTGTGTGTAAGCTGTTTCAGCCCGGGCTGCCACAAACGTGGGGGGGGGGGTATGGGGGGGAGGTACGCACTGCCAGCAACCTGCCAGGCCAGTGCACAACTCTTGCATCACCCTCTCTCTGCCATTACACGCCATGCTTCTGAAAGGTAAGAAAACAAAGTGCATTTGCGTTTCAAATGTCCAGTCCTGCCCCTCCCGCCCCCTTTGCATAGGCTCTTCTCCTTTCCTTCTGGGCCCCACAAGTGTGAGCGGGCGCCGGGGTGGAAGTCAAAATGCACAAGAGGCCCAGGTGTTTCTTTCTTAGAACATGACACGCAGAATCGCTCACCTTAGTACATAAGGTGAAGCGATTACACTTGTCATGTTTAAAGAAAGAAATAATAGCCTTTGCATCTTGACAACTCCTGGGTGGATTCCTCTGGGAAGCCGGCGTGAACTAACCAGCACAAGCATCCACGTAGGGGCTGGTCGTGGGTCAAAATGCAAAAAGGGTATTTCTTTCTTTTAACATGCCATGTAGTATAGCTTCGAGTTATGCCCTAAATTGAAGTTATTCTGCGTGCCATGTTTAAAGAAACGGGTTTTCAGTGGTCTTCACTTCATTAACAAACCAGAAAGAGCCTCAATGCCCTCAAAGTCTCTTGAAATGCACATGTGCTTGTACTACAATGGCGAAGTTTTCAGCTGAATGTATTGTGTTGCCCAATAGCAACCGGGCGCAGGTGTGCCTTGTCAATGTAAATAAATGTGGAAAAATACTAGCTGTAGCGTCGCCTTTTGCTTGTGGCAAAAATAAATATGGATAAATACAGAAAAAAAAGCCCAAAAAATAAATATGGATAAATACAGACGGAAATGGCAAAAAAATAAATACCATAAAACCGGGAGCCCTAATCATAATGCGGGGGTCCGTCATGCAGGGTCCGATGGCGGTGGGACCGCCACTGACTGAGGCCCTGAGTAATGGAGAAGGACAGTGAATGAACTTTCTGTGTAACCTAAACCTTATTGTCCTCATTTAGAGTTTCACGGATGAGTGTTTAGTCCATCAGTGTGATGGAGCAAAGTACTCTGTTGCCCTTAAGGCATCCCCACCTTCCAAATGCGGAGATGTATGCCGGCACAACGGACAGGTCTACTATTGGCAAGAACCGCCATCCCGGCGGTTACCATCAAGGCATTGTAAGTTTAACAGACTCTCTTCGCTAATTTCTAAATCAGGCCATTTGTTTAACGGAACCATCTCAGTGGAGCTTGGGTGCCAAGGAAGATGGCCGCCTCTGTGAAGAGCTTTGTTGACCTACCCAGCCCAAGACTGATTTTCGACCTCTCGTGGCCTTCATTGCTAGATTCACTGACAGGTAAACACACAAAAACAACAAAAAACGCAGACACCGACCTGGAATGTACCTTCAAAACAGAGACTTCACCTTGAATACATGCTGCGTGAGAAGTGTATAGCGCAAAACCTCTCCTCCCACTCTTGGTGGCACTAAAGAATAAAGGCCACAGAAACACAGCGCGTCGGCAATACCAATGCAAAGATGAGGCCCAGTAGAATTAATTCAGTATCAGGCTGTGGTAGAGAGCTGATGAGAGTCCTACCAAAAGGTAAAAGGTGTGACTTCCATTTCTGGCACTTACACCTTGTGATTTCGAATCAAAATTAGGCAGGCCTGCAGCAATCTCTCTGACTTAATGCAGACTAAAGGTATATGTGCGTGGGACACATTCAAGTAAAACCATATCAGTGGAAGGGATAGTTGCCCGGTTACTGTATGCTGACAACCACAGAAGTGAAAACTGGCAAGTGTCACAGGCTCTCAAGGACTGGCATCAAATATAATTAGGGCTTCTGGTTTGATGGTATTTATTTTTTTAACATTTGTCTCTATTTTTCCATATTTACTTTTTGACCATTCAATTGGTATTTATCCATATTTATTTTGTGCTTTGAAAATAAATGGAGCCAAAGTGGTATATTTCTAGATGTATTGAATTGATAAACATGCACTCGTACAGCTATACCAGTCTTGTTTTAGCAAATAAAGCAACCAAATATAACAAAACCATAGAACCACAGGTAATGATAATGTTACTTACCCAGAAAGCATCTGTTCTTGGCATGTAGAGCTGTAGATTCACATGCTTTGCATACCCCTGCCATCTAGTGTTGGGTCCGGATGTTTGCAAGTTTTTTTTCTTCGAAGAAGTCTTACTTGTCACAAGGTAGGGGACTCCTCCTTTCGGTGATAGTGCGCATGGGCATCAACTCCATTGTTAGATTGTTTCCCCGCATAGTGTGGGAGTAGAGTTAGCAAAGGTAGATTAGAGGTGACCATGCGTACGTATAGAAGATAATAAGGAACTGCAACAGGTATAGGTACCCAGGGAGGTGAGTGGGCGCATGTGAATCTACAGTTCTACATGCCAAAAACAGATGCGCACTGGGTAAGTAACATTATCCGTTCGAGGCATGTGAGCTGTAGACCACATGCTTTGCATAGACTATACAGCTGTATTTTCCCAAAGCGGTGGCGTATCTGTTGTAGTTGTCTGAAAGAGCGTACTAAGTACTGCTTGGCCTACATTAGCTTGCTCCCTTGCTAACACATCTACACAATAGTGTTTGGTGAATGTGTGTGGTGTAGACCATGTTACAGCTTTACAAATGTCAACTATGGGAATGTTTCCTAAAAAAGTCATAGTAGCCCCTATTTTGCGAGTGGAATGCGCTCTAGGGTGAAATGTTAAAGTTCTCTTTGCTTTGGTATAACATGTTTGAATACATTTAACAATCCATCTAGCAATACCCGATTTGGACATAGGATTGCCTTTGTGAGGTGGAGCAAATGCAACAAAAAGTTGTTTTGTCTTACAAAATGGTTTTGTTTTCTATGTAATATAACATCTAAAGTGTGTAGAGCATGTTCTGCCATGGAAACTGGTTGAGGAAAAAACACAGGTAACTCAACTGATTGATTAATGTGAAAGGCAGATACTACTTTAGGTAGAAATTTAAGGTTGGTACGAAGGACCACTTTATCTTTGTGAAGCTGGAAAAAATGTTCTTCTATGGTTAGTGCCTGTTGCTCACCCACTCTCCTCAGTGAACTAATTGCAATGAGGAAAGTGATTTTCCATGAGAGAAACTGCAGTTCACATTTATGCATTGGTTCAAAAGGTGAACCCATGAATCGTGTAAGGACTATGTTAAGATTACTTACTGGGGCAGGTGGAATTCTTGGTGGTGTAACTCTTTTTAGTCCTTCCATAAATGCTTTGATAACTGGTACTCTTAACAGAGACAAGTGCTGTCTGTTTTGGAGGTACGCGGCTATTGCAGCAAGATGTAAACAGATGGATGTGTAAGCTAATTTTGACCGCTGCAAATGTAATAAATACCAGATTATATTTTGTATGGAAGCATTTAAAGAATTGATATTGTTACTATTGCAATAGATAACAAATTTAGCTGCATAACAAGCTCTAGTAGTAGGCCTTCTGGCCTCTTTGATAATGTTCATACAGTCTGGAGGAAGTTGAGATATCCAAACTCTATGACTTCAGGAGCCAGATCGCAAATTTGAGTTCCTTGGGATCTGGGTGCCTGATTTCTCCATGGCTCTGTGCGAGGAGAGTGGATGTGAGATGTAGTTTTTGATGTGGAACTATTGATAACTCCAAAAGGGTCGTGAGCCAAGGTTGGCGGGCCCATGAGGAAGCTATTATGATTAGTGTGAGGGATGTTTGCCTGAGTTTCTGAACCACTGATGGAATGAGTGGGAGAGGTGGAAAAGCGTATGGAAATATGCCTGACCAGTTCATCCATAGTGCATTGCCTTTGGAGAGCGGGTGTGGATACCTGGAGGCGAAGCTTAAGCATTTTGTGTATTTGTGTGTGGCGAAAAGATCTATTTGAGGAAAACCCCAACTTTAAAAGTATGGGAGGAAAACTTGAGGGTGAAATCCGCACTTGTGGATTTGCTGCCTCCGTCTACTGAGAAGGTCGGCAATTTGATGGTTTACTCCGGGAAGGTGTTCTGCTAGGAGATACATTTTGTGGTGTATGGCCCATTTCCAAATGGCTTGAGCTAGGTGTGACAGCTGGAGAGTATCCCCCCCCCCCCCGTTTTGGTCTCGCCTGGCTGGCGAGATTTAATGATATGGGGTATTTTCTGTAAGGGGCATTAAGCCCCGCCCCTCTTTTCCATTGGTTGGCGTCACCGTTTATGCTAAACGGAGGCCAGCCATTGGAAAAGAGCTCCTTGTGACGTAGTTGCTCGGCTTTTTCGGATGTCCCATTTGGACGGCCTCGCCTGCTTTGCGTTCGTCGCAAAAGGTTTCTTATCCTTATGGGGCCAAACACATGGCCCCATAAAGATAAGAAACCTTTTAGCAGGCGAGAAAGCCGAGCAAATATGTCATGGCAAGCGCTTGTTCACACTGGCAACAGCTTGTCTCACCTTCCAGCTCGTGTACAGTTTCACCTGCACGCTGCCCCTTTCTCCTGCGGCACACTAACTAATGCTCTTCCTTCCACAGTCTCCCACCCACATGCACCACCCACCCCTTTCCTTCTCCTCCCACCCACACACTGCCCAGCCTGCCCTCCTCCTCCACCCACACGCCACCCACCCCTTCCTTCTCCTCCTCCTCCTCCTCCCAAGTATGCTATGCAGCGCCATCCGACTTCCTGTGAGTCAGACAGGAGCCGAGAGCGGCACGTGTCTCAGGCGGCCATGCTCCTCCGCGGGACTGGTGCTCTCATGGAGGGAAAGGTGTGATATTCCTGAGAGTGCCATCTCTCTGGGGACTTGCGACCACAGGCTGAGGGCAAGGCAGGACCTGCTCTGTACAGCGCGTGCCTCACCACGAAGAGGGGCTGTGGAAGGTAAGGGCGTACAGGTTCGTCTTCCCCTAAATTATTTATTGTGTGTTGCCTTACATCACAGTTCAGAGTGAAATACAGTCAAAAGAATTGATGTTTAACTGTCAAATACACTGCATAGCTTTGGTCCCATGTAACTTCAAAGTCCTCGCGGTATATAGCTCCCCCTAGTCAGTTTTAGCATCGCGAGACCTCCTTTCTCGCCTCTCAAAACAAATCATCATGGAGTATGCGTGTCCCTGTCTGAACTTTCCCTTTCATGCACCAGTATCTGTCCGACTGATGCTTTTGTGATATGTTTTCACATATTTGCACACATCGGTGACTTGAGAAAAAAACAACTTTATCTAGATCCTAGAAGTGCAACGCGGGGTAAGTATGTGGGGATGTGACTTTATTAACTCGAAGTAGACTGTGTACGCAAATTAATTAAACATAAGTGCAATATTATCATAGATGGTTGTGTCGCGAGGTATCAGATCACCACGAGCAGGACAATAGAAGCACATTAGGAGGGATGAGAGCAGGTAATTGGTAGTTATTTTGGATAGTTTATTGTGATTAGTTTTAAAATTGCCTGGCCGACTTTCTCCTGGAGAAAAAAACATCATAAAGGATTTAACACTGTCGTATGCTGGAAATATACTGTTTCTCATCAGCGCGTTGTTAGGATGCCGGTAAGCTTTGGGTGGGTTACATTTACTTATTGTTGTTTGCATTGGTATAAGTGAACTGAAATATGTTACTGTTTTGTGCCGAGTCTAAATACATTTGCGCGACGTGAGCTCAGCTCCCCCTGTGCGAACGTCTTCGGAAGCCACGCCCACTTCCAGAGTCTGAGAGCAAGGAACCACAGGTGTTTGTTTTAAAAGCACACATTGTTCATGTCACCCTACAGTGACCTCTGTTGCCTGAAATTAACCTGCTGCGGTGCTGGCAGGCTCCTCTGCGGCCTCTTTGCATCGGCAGCGCTGGGCGTAGAACCAAAACCAGTCATCGACGTGTGCAGTCACATAGGGCATATTACAGCCAGTTATGAAGGGGAACATCTAAACTATTTCAGCATTGTAGTGTCTTACAGACTAACATGATGCAAGGTCTGTCAGTGCCCGAAGCAAAACGAGCCATAAAGAGGCAGTCATGTATTGGTGTCAAATAATATTCATTGCCTGCCTGACACAATAGGTTTGAAGGAACAAATGTCCCCAGAAAAATTATGTGAGAAAAAAGTACAAACAGTGATGCGGTGGATGCTTGAATTAATCTCAGCTACTGCCAATTACTGTGCACAGTACCCAAGTAAATCTTTTCCTGTCTGTGCCCCTACGGAAAGGGGACCAAACAATCCATTGTTTATTATTTTGTTTCTTTTTCTTTGTTTAATGTTAAACTATACTCTAGGAAAATGGCAAAAGTATTGACTACTGTACCAAGACACTGATGGCCTGAAAGAAAATAACAAGCATTAAAAATTCATTAAGTTAAAGCCATTTGCTTTGCTATACAATACCATTAGCAAAGCAAATGGCTTTAACTTAATCAAAGGCGAGACCTATTGCATTTTCAATGCTTGTTTTGTATATAGTACTTAGCTGCCATGTTATCGGTGCGGACTAGTACAGCTTTGTCTAAAAGGTGAATTTGAAAAGCTTGGCGCGCTAGAAAGACTGTTAGCAGCTCTAGATGATTTATGTGGAGAGCTCTTTGGTTTTGACTCCACATGCCTTGAATTGTGTGTTGCTGGAGATGAGCTCCCCAACCAGTGAGCGACGCGTCTGTTTTTAGTACTGTCTGTGGAACAGGGTCTATGAAGGGCCGCCATTTTGATACATTTTGTGGGTTCCACCACTGCAGAGAGCAATGAGTGCGGCGGTTTACCAACACTAGATCAGTCAAATGATCCTGCGACTGGTTCCACTGACTTGCTAAGCATTCCTGGAGGGGACGCATATGAAGCCTTGCATGGGGGACAATCATTATGCTGTTATATTCTATATAGGTACCCTATATAGGCGCAAGTAACACGGCAACCTTTAACCTATATCCTTCCTTATATTACATACATAACGGTTCATAGGGACTGACCTTTTACCTAGATACGACACTGCAATTAGAACACGGGTTTTCCCCTGGTTCGAAATTCATACAGTATGCATGAGGCTTCTTGGAAGCACAGCAGGACGAACATCTCCTGTATAATATCTATGTTAAAGTTCAAGCCCGATGTCATCCTTTAGGCCGACACAGTAACACAGCAAGGTAGGACCCCTGGAGAGACCTGTGGGTATATATACATCATGTCTTACTTAGACAGAGGAGACCATGACTTCCGGGCTGAAACACTGACCAGAGTCGCTGAGGTTCCTGCATGCAGACACTGTAGCTCGCAGTGGTCTAACATCCCTCGCGGGGTATCCAACTCGAGACCAGGGTGGGGTCCCATATTCTCTCCTTTCTCAGGTAATAGGGTTGACTAGATCCTAGAGGGATTCTTGGCATAACACCTACACAGATGCTTAGTACATTTAGGTACATCTAGTTAGGGAGAAATCGTAGGAGTACGCACTTATTTATCATGTGTTTTATGTACTTGTATATATGTATGATTACTGCAAAATGATAGAACTGTACCATCCCTTTACTTTCGTAGTACTGCTAACCATATCTCTCTGCTACTGTCTAATGGTTGTTACAGCACATCTATTTTACACAAGAATAACAACCGTTCAATAAATACTTATTGAAATGCCCAGACTGTTTATTCTGTGTATCTCCGAGACAAACTAAGTGAGCATGAGTGACTGAGTGAAAAGTAGTATATTGTTTCCACGATCCTGAGGGATCAGGGTTGTCATGTTCTGAGGTTGCCAGAAACTATTCTCTCCCCAATAAGAGGAGATTCTACTGGCACTGTGAGCTAGCTAATGCAAACAGGCTAACATATCCAGTGGCAGTGCTTGGAACCAGTCTATCACCAAACCCACAGTTTATGTTACCCGAACGCGCAGATCCTGTATAGGCTATATAGGAACTACACAGCAATTCAAGAGGCCATCATTCCCAGAAGTTGCATATACACTCAAGCTGGTAGTGAGTGTGTACGCTGAAACAGAATGACTAGAGCCTGAATATTACAAATTCTGGCTGCATTGGGAAAAGCCAGAGCTTTGAGTATCTAAAGAGGCTCCTAGATAGGTTTGTGTGTTGGAAGGTTAGAGATGAGACTTTAACACATTGACTGTAAACCCCAGTTGGTGCAGTAACAGTAGTGTAATGTGAGTGTGCTGGAGACACTTTATGTAAGTGCTGGCTTTGATGAGCCAGTCATCTAAGTACGGGAAGACATGAACATGTTGTCTTCGCAGGAGAGAAGCAACTACTATAACTTAACAACAAGAGGGGGAGGGAAATTTTTGGAGCCACTCTTAATCGCCCTGGGCTAGTATAGTTAAACAAAAAAAAAGAGTGTATTCATTAAGACTGAGAAATAACAAAGAAGTGATAAAGAAGTGAATCACTGTGTCTTAAAAGAACCCTCACTCACCAACCTAGTTGGTGACATGCTTCATCATAGGTTTCCCACCGGAGAGACAGAGTGCCTCTCCGGTGTGCTGCGACGCCTGATTTACAGCGGAGCTGGGTTTGGTGGAGACAGGGCAAATTGTGAAAGTGCAGATTAAAAAGGTGTCACAATTTTATCCAAAGATAACTTTAATAATGGAAAACTGGACACAGTTAAAAGGGGTGAGGTGGACGTGTAAGCTCTGGTGACTATTGGACCGGCTACGTCCTAATCAAAGTGAGAGGTGGTCAACATGTTTCTGCTTCTGGAGATATTACGTGAAGCATTCGTCAGGACCTTTTATGGACTACCACGGCGGTATGGGCTCGCTAAGGCGCACCCTAACCTGTGGTGTCTGGAACCGCTTCAACTTACGGTTTAAATGTGGCCTTCAGGATTTCTGAAAGCTTTTTTGATCTCTGTTGAAACAAAAATAATAATAAAAGGACAAACAAACAGTAATTCACAACATAAATATCGACAAGTAGACAATATATATAGAATAGATATGTCTGTAAATGCTCACCACTAGTTTTTCTGGTATTGTATATCAGAGCACCTGCATGCATACAAATACTCTGTCAATAAAGGTATGATAGGAAAACAATAGTGACAGTATCACTAGTAATTCGAATAAGAACACTCTTGCGTTCCAAGAGAGAACCTAACTTAGGGTTTTTCTAATTAAAGCTCTATTACCTATAGCTTGAACTCTTAATAGAAAAAAGAGCCATCAACAAAACTCAGCGCCAAATTTTTGTGCTGAGAGAAAGAGGCGACATGGCAGACTTAAAATAGAGTGGGAAAACGTAGGGCTTATCATACTTGATCCAGTCGTAATGGCAGAGAGATGAAAGAATTTGGATTTTAGATTGACGCTTACGTGAAGTGAAATTGCACATCACAACATGAGTCCTGGTGGGGGGCGAGACTTGTAGTCACACTCTAAACAGGAAAAAGGTGAAAGGGTTTAGGAAGAATCTCCAGAGGAGAAGACTTTCCTTACTCCATTTAAATAATAAAGCTGGGTTCTACCAACTACTTACTACATCAAAGCCTTCCGCCCGCGGGACACCTCCTTCATTCCTCCTGAGGACTCGAATATTGACAGGTCCCTAGAACACGAGGGTAAAATAGGAAGTGACTCGCTAGCAAGGGGGAGGACGTTACGTGAACGTGCGGACGTGATTGCTGTCCAAACGCGCGAAAGTGAAAACACTAGACCGCTTGGTCATTACGGCGGGCGGTCTTTTTTTGTGACTCAGTGGACAAACAATAAATAAAGCACCTGGAGGTTTACACAAGGGTGAAAAGTTAGTCATTCCTAATTAACCGTTAGTGTAGAAACTGAAAAAAGGGGGCGTTTAACGCGCTGGCGTACTGATGATCAAAAGCGCGGACATGCAAAAATAACTAGACCGCTAACCCATTGAGGCGAGCGGTCGTCATGGCTTGGCAGACAATCAATAAAGCATCAGGAGGATTGAATACAAAAAACTTATCATACCTAATTAGATGTTGGAATAGATATGAAAAGAAGGAAATATGAAAACTTAAAGGCAGATTTTAGCTTTCGTATTCCTTTGTTGATTGACTTAAAGGGACGCATGGTATGTAGGGAAGGTGTTACTACACTCGCTCACTGTTTACTGCATATTGCAAGGGAGTTGGTATCAGTAAGAGTCCTACTCATTCCAGAAAAAATTATGATGACGAGTATACTTCGGGGGCTCTTGTGATGCAGATTAGGGAACACTCGTTCTGGGCATTCTCAAGAAAGGAAAATAATACATAAAGAGCTGACTGAAATTATCCCAGTGGGTGCTGATTAAAGTTCAAAATAATTATTTGGGGAAAACCACAAACACTCAGTAAGGCTGATGGTATCAAAGAGTGGTTAAAATTTGTTGTCTCTACAAATGTGGGTGAAGAGGTGTCACCTAACGTCTGAATACCGAACCCCAGGGGATATTGTCTTTAAATCCCTGCGTGTGAGTGGAAAGGCGGTAGATCCATCTCTGTTCTTTTTCAAATAGGATGTTAGTGGACCTATTTCCTGGTTTATTTGCTCAATTACTGTCCAGTAGAGATCATTGATGTCATGCTTGATTTGCGCGTAGTGTTCAGTTAGTTTGGTGATGTTCTTTCCACACCGTATGTTGCTCCTGTGTTCTCCAATGCGTTGCTTTATTTTACGTGTCGTCATGCCAACATATCTAGTGCCACAAGGACACGTTATCAGATATACAACATTGGACGAATTGCAGTTCGTATGTGCGCATAGAGTCCAAACTTTTCCTTGTTCAAGTGTCAAGGTCTTGGTGGCTTTAGTTAGATGACAAACGCTACACGAGCCGCAGGGAAAATGCCCTGAAACTTTTGGGAGACCCCAGGACTGAAGCACAGATGGAGTGTAATCATTCATTACTGTCCTAGGTCTAGTATGGACCAGGGCATCCTTGATACTTCTCGCTTTTCTGAAGGAGAAAAGAGGTTTTTCTCATTTCAAGTTGTTACTTTCAAGGATGCGCCAGTGTTTGCGGATTGATTTAGTCACTGCATTAGATGCAGTGCTATATGTGGTGACACACATCAATGGGACTTCCCCCACTGGTCTTTGGGTTTCCTCAAGGAGTGCTTGTCTATGTTGATTTTTTGCCCTCTTGCAGCTACGCTTGAGGATTTTGTCAGGGTATCCTCGTTTTTTCAATTTATCCGATAAACTCGCTGATTGAGAGCGGTAGTCTTCCATTCGACTACAGTTGCGCCTGATACGAAGGTATTGCCCAAAGGGGAGATTCTCTCTCAAAGGCCTTGGGTGGAAACTGGAAAAAGCCAGAAGGTTATTTTTTGCCGTAGGTTTATAGTGTGTTTTAGTTAGCAGTTTTCCTTCAGATTTTGTAATAACTAGGTCCAGGAAGATCATTTCTTTTTTATCATAGGAGTTGGTGAACTTAAGACTGGGATCACAGGTATTGATCCAGTCAAAAAAATCCAGAAGTTGGCATTCGGGCCCCTGCCAGATCAAAAAAACGTAGTCTATATATCGTTTCCAGAAAGATATAAAGGACGAGAAAGGATTGTTAGACGCCAGAATGTGTTTTTTCTCAAAATCGTAGACATAGAGGCCTGCCACACTAGGGGCAAAGGTACTCCCCATCAAAGTACCGGTGGATAGTAAAAAGAGGGTCCCATTATATCCCAAAAAATTCTTTTCCAGGGCGAGTGTGGCACATTCTACAACAAATTGTTTTGATGTCTGAAAATCCCAAGGGGCTGCCTCCAGGGTATCATGGATGACCTTGATGGTGTCTTCCTGGGGTATACTGGTATATAGGCTCTCGATGTCCAGAGAAACCAGAAAGGTGGAGTCATCTTCCACCGTAATGTCTTGTAAGAGTGCCAGGAGACTTTTAGTATCTTTAAGATAAGGGAGGTAGCCTGGATCAATGGTTTCAGGAAAAAGTCACAATATATGGAAAGAGGTTCCAACAAAGAGCCAATACCCGAATACTGCCAGGCATTTGGTAAATACTCTGGGAGCAGTGGTGACTCCGAATGGGAGCTCTTTGAACTGGTAATGTTGCCCTGCTACCGCAAATCTGAGATATTTGCTATGAGCTGGATGTATTGGAATGTTGAAATATGGGTCTTTTAAGTCTAGAGTAGACATGAAGTCGCCCCGCTGTAGAAGTGGGAGTACTTGTTGAAGTATCACCATGTGAAAATTATACGATTGTATGTAGTGATTTAACTCCCTGAGGTCTGGAATGGGTCTGAGAGAGCCGTCCTTTTTGGGTATTAGAAAGTACAGGGAATATACGCCCGAACCTTGATATTGCAGTGGTACGGGCTCTAGGGCTCCCTTTAAAAGAAGAGACCGAACCTCCTGTTTGAGGAGGTGTATATGATCCGATGACATTTTGTGTGAACGCGGGGGAATGTTTGAAGGGTTGTTGGTAAGCTCCAGGCAATAACCAGATCAGATAATTCCTAGCAACCATTTGTCTGTAGTTATTGATTGGCAGACAGGGAGGAATTGTGAAAGACGTCCCCCGACAGGTGTTGCATGATTAGGGGGAATCGTAAGCAAGTCACTGTTTGTTATTGAGAGGGGGGGGGGGGGGAGGGGTTGTCGCGGAACCTCTACCTATGCCATTGTTGCCTCTGGAGCCTCCTCTAAAGAAACCTGGTGTAGAGGCAGTGTCTGAAGAGATATTTTGGACCCCCCACGATAGAAGGTGCGCTGAAAGGACCCACAGTTGGAAGGGGACTGTAGGGTTCTCATAGATTTTGCCACGTCTGTATCCTTTTTCATTTTTCTAACACGTGTCTACTACAGGACCAAAGAGATGTTTGTCGAATGGTGTGTTAAGAATGGAAGCCTGAACTTCGGGTTTAAAACCCGAAATCCTTAACCATGCGTGTCTTCTTGGTAACAAGCTGGTATTGATGGCTCTAGCCGCAGTGTCCGCTGCATCTAGTGCACGCCTAATGGAAGAATTAGAGACTCTTTGTCTAGAGGTGGAGCATCCCCTGACGTCTGTGAATTGGGGCGTTTACGGGCATTAGAAACAACTAAAGAGTCTAAAGGTAACTGGCCTTTAATGAAAGCTGGATCTGATGGTGCAGGTTTATATTTTTTGTCTATCCTGGGGGTGAGAATGCGTGCACGAACTGGGTCATTAAATATGTTGTCCACATGTCCTAACATGCCTTTGAGCATAGGGAGTGTGTGGGTGATTCTTTAGGAACTACTAAGGGTTTAAAAGAGGAAATCCTCCTCTAGGGACTCCTCTGGTAATTGTACCCCTTGATATTCAGCAGCTCTACTCAGCAGCTCTATATAGCCTACATTATCATCTGGTGGAGAAGGCTTGGTAGGATAAAGGTCCGGATCATTTTCTGTGGGAGAATCCGTATTATAAACCATCCAGGGGTTTGCAGGTGAAGGATCATTGCCCCCATACCAATTTCCATCATCCTGATCAGCAGATGTTTGTGGCGAATTAGTAAGAATAATTAGTGAATGCTGTGTTTGTGGGGAAGGTGGTGATGGAGGAGGGGGGAGGAGAAGGGTTAGTACAAACATGCTTCCTTTTTAAAGTAATGTGATAAGTGTCCTCTGACTCAGATTTGCGTTTATGGGGCAATTTGGTTGCAATATGTCCAGTTTTTGGATTAATATAAAGTTCTTTTTGTTTTGGGTCCGGTTTCGAAGGCGGGCGGTGAAACGGGGCTCCTGTGGTGGTTGCAAAGCATCTTTATGTTTCGTTTCCGAAGTTTTCGGTGTTGGTGTCTTTGGTGCCGAAAATTTCAGATCTGAAGACGGTTTTGGTGTTGAAGGAGTTGGGCCCGAGACAGGTCTCGGCTTCAAACCCGAAGGTTTCGGCTCGGTGCCAGAGTGTGGAGGACTCAATCCCGAGCCATAAGGCCTAATGTGGGTTTCGGTCCCGAATGGAAGGCAGGGTGATGGAATGATTTTCTCGGTGCCGACCAAGGCCCGAAGGCAGAAGTGGGATCAGAGCCTTTTTCTTAGTCTGAGTAGGACTTTGGGGCAAGAGAGGTTTGGTACCAACGATACGATGACCTTGCAGAATCTTTTCATCCACATCGGAGCTGGATTCTGAGACGGATATAGGATCCTCCTGTTCTTCCTCGGCCTCTAGTCCATCGCCTCTAGTCCATCGCCGGTCTATAGTTCGGAATCTTCTCCAAAGAGGCCCGGAATGGAACCGGTGTGTTGGCTCTGCATGTCGCAATGTCAAGCCCAACGGTTGCGGAGCGTTTTCTTCGAGCAGAAAGATTTACAGGCATCGCAGTCCTGTTCGTTGTGCTCCAGAGATAAGCACAAGTTGCACACTTTGTGTGAGTCGGTGCGTGGGAACTTCACGTGGCACAGAGGGCAGAATTTAAATGGAGTCCATTCCATCGACTGCGACGTGGACCGACGCGTGTAGGCCTGACGTCCTTCCACAAGTTTCCCGCTAGAAAAGAGTTTTTTTGTATTTGATACGATATGCGGAAAAAATTAAATACGCGATCGCAAACAGTACCGTCGAGGGTAAGTGAATTGTGCACAGAGGAGAACCCAAGAAACGGTTTACAACTGGAGCACAGCAATTCACGTCCGAACCCGATGGCGGATCAAAAAAATCTAACAATGGAGTGAATGCTCATGCGCACTATCACCGAAAGGAGGAGTCACCTACCTCGTGACTGGAAAGACTTCTTAAAAGAAAAACAACTTGCAAACATATGGATCCAACATTAGATGGCAGGAGTATGCAAAGCATGCGATCTATAGCTCACATGCCTCGAACATATTAACATTCTATACAAATATATGTTAACATATGCCTGTACTTAAGGAAATCTCATCCTGTGTTTTTTAACTCCCCATGCGGTCTATACGCTCAGCTGTTGGACTGGAATTCATAAAGAACAGCATGGAGATTATCTCACAAGGAGCACAATTTTCAGTATTTTTCTGCTTTTAAAAATAAATACAGACAGGAAACAGATTGTTTTCGGTTTGTATTTATCTGTAAAAAATCTGTAAAAATTGTAAATTGAGAGCCTTAAATATAATTGAGGCGCAATCCATCTTTGTGTCATTCTTATAGTCCCTCAATTCAGCAGGAGTAGAAAAAGGTCAAATGCCTATACCAGACTGCTTTTTTATATGTTGATGTCAAAGTGTATTTTTTTTCCAAACACGTTCATTTAACACAATGTAAAAATGCGGCTAGCATGGAGCCACCTCTGATGAGATCATAAACGTATCACCTGCTCCCAGTATTGGGGCTCCTGTAAATGGAGATGGTGTGCCTTACAGTGAACATGTGAAATGGTATAGGTTGAAGAGTGTGGTACAATCTTTTCTTGTTCTGACCTTTTTGCCTCCCCCCCTATGAAACTGGCAGAGGTGGAAACAGAGGTCTGATCGCAGCCACACACAATATCCGCCCCTAAGTGCCCTGCGACCAAAGGGTCATTCTCCTACTGATCACCATTTGAGCGTTTGATAAACTTGTCGATGCTGACATAGAAAAATATGATCTGGTTCATACATTTGTAGGGCCACAATAGAACTCTATTGAGACGCTGACTAGTACTATGGCCACCTGGACATTTTTTAAGAATGCTCTTCAAGGAAGTAGTAAGGGGCACCAAAGGTCAAGGCCATTATATATAGCATTATAGATGTGTAACATTGAATTAAGGGGTTCCGAGTGACATCAATTAAATGAGAGTGAAGCTCGAGTAGTGTATGATTTCACTCAGACCCCAGAGGTGAAAAACATCCTTGTAATTCACTTTTTCCCCCATCTATAATTTGTATGTTATATAGGGCTCCAAAAAATATCATCCCCCTGCTTTCAACTGCTACGCAGAGGCACTTGAGTAATGGGGGAGTCATACAGAACACAGCCTCTCCTTACTGTCCCAAATTAGAAAAAACCTTACCTGCTATCCCTAACCAACCCCGATCACCTTCCCTGCTTTCGTTCCGTCTCCCGCAGCTGTGTTTTCGGCTTTTAAAGCAGACAAGCAGTGCTGCGCTGACAGGCTCTCGTGGAGGCTTGTCAGATTGTCCTGGAAGGCTTTTAGGACATCACAACAGTGGGTAACCAGTTTTATTATCAACAGTTGCTATGTCACAGCAGTGAGTTATGACATTCAGAAACTGAAATAAACGATAGAGGTTTTCAATGAGGGCCACATAACAAAATAATTGACAATTGTAGATTTGAAAAATTGATGAATCGATTCTAGAATGGCTGGACTGACAGAAGAGATGAGACCTTAATGCCTTTCATAGGAGTGTGGAAACTGCTGGGAATAGAGTTGACTATGTGGAAGACTGCCTGAATACTGCACAGGATCTGAGACTCAATATTTGGCAATTGAAGCAGAAAATCAATGACCTGGAATGGAAAAGATGAAGAATCTGTGTGAGAAAGTCTTCCTAGTGAGAACCTTACCAACAGTACTGAACATTTCCTTTTAGCCTGCCCTTGAATTCTAACATATTCGTGGATCGACTATAGAGACACCACTAGCCAGGATAATATGCACCCCAGACCTATCAGCGCATGCTTTCTTAGGCATGATCACTGCCAAAATCAGAAGTGCACGGATTCATTCAAGATCTCAATCTCCAGCTTTTGCAGGGTACAACTACTGGATGGGGAGATAACAATGAAGGGGATAGAGTCAGCCATCTTCAAGCATCCATACAATAACGTACCAGGGAAGGATGGCTTCCCTGGGGGATTCTACAAATGGTGCAAGGGGGATATTACAAAGGTCCTGTATGATGCCTTTAAAGAAGCAGAGTAAAGGCTTCATGAGAGCGGCTATCTCTAACAAGGCCCTAGTATAAGTTATACCCAAGACGGACAGGGATCCACTCCTATGTGGCAGCTATCGCCTGATTTCTTTACTTAATGTGGGCAGCAAATAATTGACAAACGTTTTTGAGGTCTATATCATGCCAGTCGCAGACTGGTTTCTGCGTGGCCATCCCAGATTTTTCACCTTTTGCTGGACCCTATATTTTTGCTGGCTTTAGAATTCTTTGCACTTTACCCCTGCTAACCAGAGGTAAAGTGCCTGTGTTCCCCCTTTTAACATGGTTGAATTGGCAAACTCCTAATAAGTACCTGTAACTTGCTTATAAGTCCCTAGTATATGGTACAAAATGTACCCAGGGCCTGTAACTTAAGTGCCTCAAGTGGACAGGACCCAACCCTTGAAAATAGTAGTGGCCTCCTCATTTAACTATGTCCTTGGCATGTTGCCAATAGAGGTGCTGTCTAAAACACAGAGAATCATAATATGTATGGGATATTACAAAACCGCAGGGGTGCAAGTTATAGTTAATTCAGCCAACCATAACTGGTAAATTTCATTTTTTTTTTTTTTTTTTTTTTTAGAGTTTAGGATGTTTACCTAACTACAATGTCAATATATAATAATCACGTCAAAGGTCTAAAATTAGTTGACACACTTGGTGCTTTGGTAGCTGCTACAAAGGATAAGCATGCTCTCTTGGTATCAGGGAACTGAAAATGAAAATATTGCAAAAACAAACATTTATGTATTAATTTGAGGCCGATCACCATTTCACAGTTACTTTGTTAACGCTTACCTTGCCGATGGCACTCTTTCGAATGTCATCCAGATCCAGAAACAAGTCTAGATCACATCCCAATTTGCCAAAAGAGTTCACTGTTGAGCCAAATGGTTTCACTGTGGATTCTGGAAAATACGCTGTCACAACATCGTTTATCAGCGAGCTGACCAGAAAGCGTAGCCTAGTATTCTCTTCGGTGAGTTGGTACTCATCAACCAAACACAAAAGCTGCTCTTCAATCTAGGACAAAAATGGAGCACATATAACTATATATCAAAAAAGAGTGAGGGCCCATAATGTGAACATGTGATAACATAACATATTATTTAATGGTTAAAAACCTTCTGATAAAACGTCACCCTCTTTAAATTCTTCTACAACTAAACAGTCATGTGTTTTAGCACTCTGTTTTCAACTGCAAATAAAGCACTGCCTGAAACAAAGGAGACACTCACCAAAATCTATTTTATGTCAAGGGAAATGGCTACTGAAGTACAAGGCATCAGTGGGACTTTTTTCTGACTCCAAAGGACACATTAGCAGTGTTTTTTTCAGATTTTGATTTGTATCCGTCATTGCAAAATGAAGACCTCAAGATTCAAAAGTACTGAACTTTAACATCAAGGGACATTTTGAGGATAGGATGGTACACAAATAATAAAATAATCCCCGAAATGGCAAATGCTCTACGGCATATATTACTATGATGACAATACAAGCCAAATTCTTTTGTATTGTACGGCTGAGCCTTAAAACAATTTATTCCACTTTAGAAAGATATGATATTTCAATTAATATTATTATAATAATATTCATATTTCAACACAGCTAGCAAAGTCACTTTAGGTTTGCTTATTTCTCATTTCCTAAGTAGGTCTGTAGGTGTTTCATAAATCTACAAATGGCTTTGAAGGAAAAAATTAAATAACAAATAAATAATTTGGATGATAATATTAAAAATGTAGCACTAGTTTGTAGGTGGAAACAAATGTCTGTTAAGTATTAAATTCATAGTTCACGATCTAGCAGAGCACAGAACAAACCCTCTGACTCATACTTGGAATACACTATGTTTACTCATAGGCTAGTGCAGGAGAAATAACCTACTTACCTCCAGTAACACTCATCCTGGTGGACACTGTAGCTGCAGACTTCTGAACCTGAAAATATCCTCAGTGCCAGAATGGATATGGAAATCTTTGCAAGAGCTCCTGTACATGGCAGGTGGTGTCACTGCCCTCTGTCACAACTCTGACCGGTCTATGAAGATTATTACATGGACCGACATATAGGTGCCATCCATGGAAGTTGATTATAAATGTTTGCGATTTTTTCCACATCCTCAAATGCGGCACCTGGCTGACAATATTGAGTTTGTACAGAGCGGTCCCCAGCGAGTGAAGATGCTCTGTGCCAGCTACGGGTGCAGAAGCCATTCATTATTGTCTAGACTATGGCTGCTTAGTTCATCTGCCCTGATGTTGAGGGAGGTGGCTAGGTGACGGACCACCGGGAAGTGCCACTGATGTGAAATCCAGTGCCACAACCTCTACGGTTCCAGAAAGAGAGCCTGCTGCCCCAAGCCTCCCTGCTTAATACAGCAACACATTGTGATCCTGATTTCGGTTAGCCCTTGGATTACCCTGCCGTTCATGGAAGGCCCTTCAGGCCTTGAGAGTCAGAAGGATGGCATGAAGCTTAAGGAGATTTATATGACAGAGCTGCTCCACTAGAAACTACAGGCCTCTGATCTTCACCTTGTCGAGATGACCATCCCTACTGAGCGATGATGGATCTGCCACCAGTGTGACTTCTAAAAGGGTACAAAGAACTGTCTGCCACAGGTCAGATTGGCGTCTATTTGAAGTCCATCATCCACCACTGGAGGTCCCAGGTGTCCTTGTTGGAGACATGGGTCTTATCTGAAAGGTTCCCACAATGTTGGGACTACTGCAGAAGCTGGTTTAATTGAAGGGCTCTCATGTGGCGCCGAGTGCGGGTACCAGCAGAATGACAGAAGAGAGAACCATAGGAAAAAGCATAAGCATGAAAGTGGTGGAAGAGCCTGTAATGAGAACATGCAGCTAGTACTATGAAATATAAGGAATGTTGAACACAGAAAGTCATCATAATCCTGTATGTGACAGGCAAGATAAGAGTCTCAACAAAGCGGGTAAGGAACACAGAACCAAGTGATGAAGGACAAGAAAAGAGAGAGAACGGAGACTTAAGGTAAAGTTGATGCAAGAAGATATATTGAAAGTGAATGCAATGCATGTAGTAAAACTGATATATTGTGCATAACAGTAAGTGGAGAAGTGTGGCTCAATGATTAGAGCGGCAGACCCTGATGCAGAGTTCTAGCCCGGGACCAGGGTTCAATTTCCCTGCCTCGGCGTGGTCTTGGGCTCAAAAATTCCACGGACCTGATAATTCTCGCCTCGGTGCCTATTCCAATCATGGAGTCCCACTCTGCAACTCTGGGCAATAGCTTGCTTAATCTCCACAACGGCCCCCCACAACGCTAAGGATGCCTGGCCTCCACCTTGGGGGGTGCCCAGGAGTGGACGCCTCACAGGGAAAGCCAGGATGGGTTCCACAGCGGTATTCGTACAAGTGCCTTGAGACCCTTGCGGATGAGTTGTGCGCTATACAAGTATCAAATTTACATTTACATTTTAAGTACCTATTAATTTCCAGTACAAAGGTTTTTCATGCGTAGAAGTGACATGTCAGCAGGGAATATCAACAGTGGCGGAGATCAGAGCGAAGAGGTAAGGATGTCATATGGCTACCATGGAGAAAAGGAAATTTGAGTGAAACAAAGTAAAAGAATGTAAAGGAAGTGGTTATAACCAAAAGTATGAATTTAATGAACGTTATTTAAACACCCTCTTATTTACTTCAATATATCTATATCCAACGCACACATCACGTTAAAATATACCCAATGGAGGGTTATGATTGTACTTTGGGGACTGCTGTGACCAGGATGCATTGGGGCACGATGTCATTCATTTGCATATCATCAAGTTAAATCACCTGTGGGATTTGCAGCAGTCTTCAGCATTTGCCATGCCCGTGAACAAGACTATCGTCGAAACGCGTTGGGAGGCAACCAGTGGTCGTGTGTCGCTGGATTATATTAAAGGAGTATTGAACCTGCTTGAGTGTGCCGCTTGCTGCTTCCCAGGGTCTCGTGGGGAGCATTTGGTAAATAAATTTTCCGGCACAGCCCAGTGCCGGTAAAAGTGCGCACCACCTAAAAAGGATGTTGGGCTGCCTGCTGTACTAAAAAACAGGCTGCTCGCATCATCGCGGATTACCGCGTTGAGGGCCTGTCCGGGCCAACAGATTTTTGGGCCTGTTGATGGGACAAGCTGGTCTCCGGAATTGTGTAGAATCCAACGCACACATCACGTTAAAATATACCCAATGGAGGGTTATGATTGTACTTTGGGGACTGCTGTGACCAGGATGCATTGGGGCACGATGTCATTCCTTTGCATATCATCAAGTTAAATCACCTGTAGGATTTGCAGCAGTCTTCAGCATTTGCCATGCCCGTGAACAAGACTATCGTCGAAACGCGTTGGGAGGCAACCAGTGGTCGTGTGTCGCTGGATTATATTAAAGGAGTATTGAACCTGCTTGAGTGTGCCGCTTGCTGCTTCCCAGGGTCTCGTGGGGAGCATTCGGTAAATATATATATATATACACACACACACATAATGTTTTCGATTTCATTTTAATGTGTACTTAATTCTAATGTAACCATGTTTTGGACTTCATAAATGCCTGTTCTATAAATGTTATAATCTTATTGTCATAATTATTTATGATGCCATTTTATTGTTAGAGTCAGGGGACTTGTATTGTTTGTACACTCATGCTTTTCCTTCTATAATAAAGATAAAAAGAATAAAATAGCAAAAAATGAAATAAACATACTGCAGGGAAATAAAGCAACTGGTGTCAAAATGAAAATAAATGGCAATGATTATAAATGAGGAGTGAAAGCCTAAATATCAATAGCTGGTACTAGTACTTAGAATTGTGACTAAAGTTAATGGCAATAATACTTAATAAGCAGGAAGTGAAGTAAATACCGGCAAAGAGGTAGAAAGAACTATAAATGCCAAAGTAAAAGAGCTTATAAATAAATCATAAAAAAGAACGTAAATTACCTCAAAACAATTGCATTATAGAGTGTCTGAGAAGTCAATGATGAAATAGGAAGGGAGTTCCAAAGGTCACAAATTGGTATCTAGGATTTTATCATGTGCTGTTTCGGTGACATCTTATTGTAGCGGTGTTAAGAAACTTGGAGACAATTTATATATCTAATTGTGCTTCTACGGCTATATACTAGCAATGTTTTGGAAGTCATAACAGCTTAAGTTTTCGTCAGCAGATAATTAGGCCTGGGCGTTGAACTCCGCTCCGTTCCCAGAATTTGCGGAGTTTTCTTCACTTCACGCTCCGCGGAGCTCGCGGAGTGCAGAAACGTTTTTTCCCGCTCGCGAATGGTAAGTTCGCGAGCGCGAACTGCCGCTCGGGTAGATTTTCTAGCCGACCGCCAGGAAAACCATCGCAAACTGCAGTTCACACTGCTCTCTGCCACTTGCGGAACTCCGCAGAGTTTTTTTTGTCATTTTGCGGAGTTCCGCGTAGCAAAACTCCGCCCTGGCCTGCAGTTAATACCCTCCAAGGCCTCGATTATTGTATAGACATCATTACCATCAGTGCTATATGGCATATTAATTGATACATTGTGTAGAAAGCTGGTTTGTATTTCTTCTTTTTGACGGGAGAATTCCTGATCACTTGTAGTATTTTACCTTTTGCTTTCTGAATGATATTTGATGGGTAGTTTCTGTCAAGGATTCTTTTAGCCATATCATGTATGCAAGTCAAGGAAGCAACTGAAGCCAGGGCCAGGGCCAAAACCAGAACATCCAGTGAGGCCTGTAGCATAGAGGTAGATTCATAACATGTCGCTGGAAATGGAGCCGGCTGACTTCATCCATGGTCATTGGGGAGGGCCACCTGTGACAATTCAACAGGAGCTGCCATTTAGTCCATGGGCCACAGAGCAAGGCAGAGGGGTCTTGGAGTTAGTTTGAATATCTGCAGCATGGTGTCTTTGCTGCATAGTTGACAATGGGTAGGGAGTTTGTGGTCCATTAGCTCCAGGTTTGGCAACTGGAACATGGTACTAAGAAGAAGGTGAAATCAGTGTTTGTTTTCAGGAACACCGAATGCAAGATCTCTCTTGAGATCGGGAGCATCTGGCCATCTAAGAACCTCGCGTAGGTTTCCTATGCTTTTTTGATGCGTCAATAACTTCGCCTTACACAACAAAAGTGATCTTGACCAGGACTAACCTTGGGATCAGGACGAAACCCATTTTATGGGCTCAGAGACATGGACTTTGGTTTTGTGCACCCTGGTGGTTTGGGGTTCATCAGACACCATATGCTAGGGGACTTGGAATCCTTTTTAGTAGCACAGCATCACAGGAAGGCGTTGGTTGAATCCATAACCAACATCCGGCATGCGTAACATGCTTGGAAAACCGTCATTTTCAGGGGCTACATCCCAGCATACCTGTCAAATATTTCACAAGAAAAGGGTTAGGGTAAAATATCAATAGGATTGGAGTTCCAGATTCACATTAAAGGGTAAAGTAAATGAGGATATGAGGTTAGGGGGCGGTACCAATATGCAGCTACTTGTCCTTATATACGAGTTGGAATGCGACACAGGACAATGGTGCCATCTGAGGCCACGCAGCAGCTATTGCAGGTGTTTGCCAGGTGCAGTCTGATGCCTGGAGAGATTCACAAGGTGAGAAATCTACAGTCAGAAATATCCATCAGAAAAACAACTTCTCATTCGAAACGATTTTCGCCCTACCCTAGAAGCAGAGATGGATTGGAATAGATGAGTTCAAGTCCACCCCATGAACCTCTACTTGTGGGAGGCCCAAAGAGTTACATTTTACATTACCTTGGTAAAAGAAATGTGACCGAATCACATGGGGCGATGATAAATGAAGAGACACCAACTGAGCTTAGCTACAAATTACATCAAGAGGCACAAGGTAACCAGATGATAAGTTGAAATAGGGATGGACAAAAATCGAAACACCATATATTGCTGCAGCTCAAAGGATCAACAAGCATTGGCATAGCCAATAGGTCTCGCTTTTGGGACCTTATAAGTATTTAGTTATTTAGCACAATATCCTTGGTGCAATAACATCAACTGTTGCATGGCTAAAAACTTACACGTTCCCCAAAGTGAGACCTATTGGCTATGCCAGTGCTTGTTATTAAAGTTGCTGCACTGTCACTCCACTTCACTGCCCAGCTGGTTAAAAGCTGCAACTCGCTGAACAGATTTCAGTGTGAGTTGTCTATGTTGGATTCGAAATAATAAGAGACCACAGTGTATTTTTACACAGCAGGCTCACGCAGCACAGCACACTTACTGTCAGAACGATTGCTGCAAAAATATAGCTCCTCATGGGGTGATTAGGCTGGCAATGTGTAACTAATACATTTTAGTGCAGTGATACGCACACGGCAAATAAAATGCATTAGTCTAACCCCTGATGCGTGGTACTTGGTAGGGATGGAATGCTTCCAATGACCTTTTAGAGCAAATAAATAATACCACAGGCTAAAAATGCACCCCTGAATCTAGAACACGTATTGCTTAAAAACTAAATTCAAACCGCATAAAAAATATGTCACCCAGGAGCATGACTGATTTTTGGCAGTCGGATGCATATCAACGCTTTATTTCTGGAGGCAAGCCTTTATTTGTCGTAAAACAAACCAGGATGCATTTTCTAATGCGCGGGCTCACATGGAACACTGACATTTTTAAATTAATCAGATTCCTGCAGGACATCTTATGAAAAACTGTAGGCTTAACACAAGCTTGCATCCAGCATCCCACTTAGAACAAATTGGCAGGAACAGCCAAAGACCAGGAGAAAACCCATAGCTCCAGCCCATTAATATTGCAGAAAATGTTTACATTATACAGTGATATTAAAGAGTTAGAGAACAGCCAGATCCAGGAAGCATGTAAATAAATATCTAGTTAAAGAGCCTTGGTATGTTAATAGCGTATTTCTTATTTCATTTGCTTTATCTGTCATAGTCGCGTGGGTTGGAGCTGCTGAAAACAAGTTAATTAATGCCACGTGCTCCGAATATGCTGTGTGTTAGAATGTTTTTTGAAAAGATGATTCAAGGTATTGAAACAGCATGTCTGATCTGTATTGTTCTTCTTCGACAAAGGAATTAACATTGTGTGTGAGAAAATGCTGCTGTTAAGACATTTTACCTGGGTCGGATCAAACACAGAAGATAACCAGAAGCAGAAGAACAGACATCGAGACAATGAGAATAAGCAATCAGCAGCTCGAGCTGGATGGGCTCATATTCACTTCTTCCCAAGCTGCAGTGAGGGAGACGAGTTCTTGAATATTGATAACAGTATATCCCGATGTACGCGCATGATCCTTATGAATAATGCAAGATCAGCTTAGCATGGAATGAGCTTCGGAGTCTTTCCATCTCCTCCTCGTCCGAGTTCTGCAGTTAGCACAGATCTTCACCTAGTTCATGTCTTAGTGTGGCATTGGCAGTGAACAGCGATCAACCGGATGTGGTTCGCATGCCGCACAACCGTCTCAGCCTTTTATTCTTCTGAGGTTGATGAAATAAGCACTATGAAGTTCGTTTACAGTAAACTTCAATGTACAGCACTACAATTATGTAAGAGTATTGTTACAAGTACTAAACGAAATAAACATTCATCTGTTTTCGTATTTACGGAGGAGTTAACACTTTTTAGCAGTACATGGAGGACAGGGTCAGATTTATGATTAACCACACCAGGTGCATATAAAGGAAGATGAAAGAAGACAGTATAACACGCACATTAATATGACATACATTTTTTTAATGCAGTTTACATCATGTGGAAAGGAAAGTGGGCCCTCAGGGGTAATGAAGAGAGAGGAATATAGAAGAAGTGATGTGGAGGAGATGGAAAAGAGTTGAATGGGTCAACGTAAGTGAAGCTCACTGTGGAAGAGTTTTGAGTATGACCTTGAAGGTAAGGAGAGAAGGTGACTCTCTGAGATGAAGTACAAATGGTTTCCATTGAAATGAGGTGAGAAGGAGGATCGTGAGAAAATGAGATTGAGAACATGAATGGTAACATTGAGGAGGAGTGGATCGGCACATTGTGGAAGTTAGGAGGGTAAGTGAAGGTACTGAGCATCAGATAGAAGCGCGCGCGAAAAGCATGCCGCGGGGCCAAAGCGAAAGAAATCGTGGGGCAAAATGCTACCGCCGGCCACAGCTTGCAGTGCATGTGCGCGAGTGGTGTGCGCGCAGCAGTAATCACGCCATATGGCGCCTCTGCTCAAGCGCGCGCCTGCGCACATGCACTGCAAGCTGTAGCCGGCGGTAGCATTTTTTGAAGCCCTCACTTAAAGTCTCGGCCAGACCAGCATAAGCGCTGGGTCAGGCGAGACCTAAAAATCAAAGAATGGAGCATAAAGGTATTACCCAGCCAAACAATAAATCTGCCAAACAATTTTTCAAACAATTTCAGGGAGGGGGCCCTCAACATTTAATATCCAATTGCCATGCAACAAAGAAAACTGCAATATTTATAAAGTGGCCTCTCCAAACAGAAATAAAAACGTGAAGAAAGGACTACTTAGGTCTGTTCTGCTTTTATAGCACAAAGGAGACCAAAAGTGTTGGCATTAGCTGCAAGTTTAAACAACCAACAAAAATAAAAGTAGACCACTCATTAAATTTGATTGTGTCTCAATCCTTCTAGAACTCGAGAGACCGACGGTTGGCCTTGGCCAAAGGAAGAATAACGTGGTCTCAATTTTGGAGGAAATAATGCCTCTTTATAAGTGTGTAACTCGGTTTATGTTAAACAAAATGTTATTATTTATACATACCACAAAACACAGAATACTAGTTGCGAGGGAATCAGTACTACAGAAACAGAGAATGGCGTAATACTGGAAATCAGAATCAAACACTGATCTATGCCTTGTAATACATTGCAAAACAACTAAAAAATGTGCACATCTTTCAAACTTTTACAATCCAAATGCATACAAATTAAAAACACGCCATTTCTTCTAAGCAGCGAGCAATTAACAAACTACGCATCAACACCCAACCATAGTTACCCCTTACCAAGCGGTCAGAATTTGAGCTCCCTTCACACCCAAAACTTCTTCATTAAAGTCAATGACTTCCTCTCCCAGAATCCTCCTGCAAATTCTAAGAGATATCAAAGGCATCTGAACCTATGTCAGGAGCTTGAAGGTTATCAACTAAATGCTCCCATGCTCTAGCCCGATCAATTTCCCCTCACCCTTTTTTCAATTCACGAAACAATACAATACTCTCAAGTCCAGCCCATTTAACTTGCTCCTCTCTCCATATAAGCAATCGAGCTCCCCCAGCAGATTTCCAATGTTTTGTCAACTCTCTTTTTGCAAGAATCAATGCCAAATCATTAAATCTAGTAGTGGTTTTCAGCTTTTTAGGTTGTGGGTAACCCCCCCCCCCAAGGTGACAAGCCAGATATGTGCAAGGGATTTCCCATTGCATGACATCATTGACACAGTCCACCACCACCTCCTAATAGCCTATCAAAGATGGGCAGGACCACCCCACTTGGATCAATTCTGTTCCAGATTCCCGGCATCTTGGACATGCTGCTGCAGCAGCAGCATAGATCTTATTGATCTTACCAGGTGTAAGGTAGGCTCTATGAAGAAAATAAAAATTAATTAATTTAAATCTGCCATTTTGGGAAACAGCAGGTAGGTTTGCTAGGATCTTTTTCAAATCAATATCAGAAACCTGCATTTCCAGACACGTCTCCCATTTAACTTCCAGATCTGTGAAGGAAGATAGAATGTTCACAGGTATGGCATGGCACAATGACGTGGCCGCATATACATGATCAGTCATTGTACAGAACAGATACAGACTTTGGTCTTTGCAAGTTTCAAGTCTCCATTTACCCAGTGAGTCATAATTGAGACAACTATTGCCCGTTGCAACAAGAACTCGCCACCAGGAATACTGAAGTCTTCATTGGGCACCAGGCTAATTAGGTAATAAAATCAAAGTTCTTTCACTTTGGAAAATAACAAATTAACATAGAAAATAAACAACAATAACATAAAAAGACAGACTAGTCAAACCTCAAGACACAACAAAATAACCACAATCAAATAGGTTGCTCTTGACACATCACCCATCTATCTAAGTACCCTTTACCCAAAGAAATCCACACACAAAATACCTCAACATAAAGAGGAAAACAATAGTCAATTACTACAAATATTTAAAGAGACTGGGAATTATAAGTCACAGACCATCCAGGCTCTTCTGTCCCTCTAAAACATCTCTCTTTCCCAAACCCACAAGTCTACTAAGATAGGTGTTCTTAGTGCAGTCCATAGTACAAAGAACAAATGAAAATCATTTATATATAATAAGCAAACAAAATTAATATGGAACCTGCAGAGTAAATCTTCTAAAATGACCCAAGTGTGATATACCTCTCGCATACCCTTCCTCCAACCAAGACACAACAGTAGCCCCATGCATGACACAAAACATTTCACCACATAGGTTCATATCAAGTACAACTCCCTTCCAAACAAGCACTCCACTACGGTGTAGCACACCACCCATTTGACGATGAAAACCTACTGTCTACAACCTAAAGAGGCAAACATTTCTGAAGAATACAGGTCTTAAATCTGGCTTAAAAAATATGGAGATTGGGACACTTCCACATACAGAGCGAGAAGTAAACCCACAATTTGACTCTCGCACAATTCAGTATTGTACCACTCATCCTAACCGGTCTGATTTTGACATTGCCAGTTTAACATCAATACTGTGTGGCTCTTGTCAGCTGAAAGTGACCAATCAACCAGAAGTACAAAGACTTCATGTGAGAAGCAGCACACAGCCATTCGAACTATGAACAAGCTTGTTACCCATGAATAAGCTGACACCTCAGACCATACCCTCCGATTAAACCCGCCAAGGATAACAAGTGAGTGCTGAAGCAGAGAAGATTAGGGTTCAGACATGGGTGGCTCTGTAAGATAGTAAAGAGTTAGGAGATATGAATTGTCTCAATTGCAATTACTGGCCTCTACCTGAAAGGAAGGAATAGGTTTAATCCAAGACCATCCCTCTGACCTGGTCATTCAAATACGTAACAAGGGTGACACAGTCTATGGTGTCAAATGTCACAGGCCAATCTGATAATAACACCAGAGTTGGGTTAACTTAATTTCTTCAATAACAAGTTTATTATGCAAAAATGTCATATCAAAAACAAAAAAAACAAAAAAAATCAGATTGTAAAGTATTGGATTTCAAATACTCAAGTAACGGAGCAAAGACCTCTTGTTCTATGACAAAGGCCTAAATTAAGAATGTAAGTAGGATCCAATACTTTTTAGAGCAGAACTATAATATCCTTTTTGCTGGACTGCAAAATTTATTTATGTGTTTATTTAGCTGTTTCAGGTGGCACCCACCACTGAAAAATAGGATTGCACTTTACATGGAACCATAGTGAGGTCAATGACATATGGAGATCACAAACGAGATAGTCAATGCAACAACGGTAGGATTGGAAACAAATACATCTAAACAAAAAGGAGACCCAAGGAAGAAGGCATGAGAGGAAGGGGAAGAACACAATTGGAGAAAGTAAGTTTAGGAAAGAAGAGGGCGAGGAAGGTTAAGCACTGAAACAGACAAGGAGTATATTAATGTAGGATACTTCCACTACCCAATCCTTAATGTTATCGGGAATGCAAGACAAATGCAACCTAATAGTCCCATTTCTTCATCAGGCACATCACGTCAGGCTGACGTAAAGGGAAGACTTGTTGCGGTGTACTTTCATAGACACACAATAGGTGAGAGGAGGAGACTACCTAAGTAACAGCTATCCGACTATCAACAAATTTGTGTACACCCATCTTATTACTACCCTTTCCAAAATAGTTCCTAATGAATGAGTATCAATCATAATTGTTTGTATTGGACCTATATAAGTATTTACAACCAAGTAATTGATAAAAGTTATTCACATTCATTCATGTTTCCTATTTTTTCCCTACGATTCAACAATGCTTCAGTGTCACAGCACGTAAGACTGGATCATTCAGGACTGCTGTACATACTTGTAGGAGAAGTGGACTAGGTTGTTACCTACATAGCTTATCTTCTTCCACTTCTTTAATAATGGCACCAAGCAAAAATAAATTATCATGTACTCTCAGACTATCTTAAACCATGTGATATATGTAGGTAAGTGCACATAGAACAAAGAATATATTTCAATAATGATGACTGATCTTGTGTGTGCCTCATATTACAAAACTATTCTCTTTATACAACAGAATTAAGGGGCTGAATATGATGGTGGACGGTATCGAACACGGGACCGCCAGACATGCTGTAGGCGGTTCCGTAAGAGGCATTACAATGCGACCGCCAACACGGCAGTCGAAATGCCTATATTTTGCATTGTGGAGGGTGGTGCTGGCAGCAGCACCCGCCGCAATTCAAATCCCCTCATATCCCTGACATATCCCCTCACTACGTGGCAGACACCATGCAGTGCCTGCCACATGGTGCAGGGATATGTAGGGGGACACCATAGGTGTCCCTCAGTGCCTATAGCTTAGGGCTAGGTGGGACGGAGAGTCTGCTACGGGCCCCTAAAGTCCCTTTCCGCCTGCCTGTTCATGGCAAGTTAGCTACCATGAACAGGCAGGCGGAAAGGGACAACGTAATCCCTACGGTGGTGCCTGGTAGGCACTGCTACCGTTGAAGGGATATGACTCCCTTCCCACAGTCCAACAGGCTCCTTGAGCCGGTTGGACCAGTGGTTGGTCTTTCCGACCGCCAACAAAACGCCCGCCATTGCTATATGGCGGGCGTGAAACCTGCTTACGATGGCGGTGAGACCACCACCGACAGGCTGTCGGTGGTGGTCTCACCACGATCATAATCAGGCCCTAAGTTCGCATATGCTGTTCATCATGGCCGATATTTATAATACATAAAAGTAAAATACACAATTATGTTATACCTTTGTTTTTGAGTAGTCAAAGACAACCAGAAAGTCCTGCGCAGCAAACTAAACTCTCCCGCATAATGGACCAATGAAAATTACAAACAGTCTTCCTCACAGGGTGGGATGCATCTATTGAGACAGTGGCTTCTTTGGCCAGGAGCTGTGCAAATTGCACCGAGAGGTTTGTCACATGACCCTCACACTGCATCTACAGCAGGACCATATCAGCCCCAAAGACCAATGATATCAAGAAGAGGCCAGAGTAATGATGCCATATCACCAAGCACTTAGTTTCGCAGTTTAATACCTAAAAGCACAAACCGATATTTGCCCCCTGGTCTTTAAGAAATGTCTAATTTGATGATCAGTCTGAAAAAACAGAGAAATATTTAGAAACAAAAGTCACAACAGTGATCAGCTGACCTAAGAACCTAGACCTTACTCCCTTACTTACATGCTAAGACCGTTCACAAGATTACCATCCATACTTATTCAATCCCGAAGTATGTTAAAAAGAAACAACAATTCCCACTCACTGGTATACTTACATTTGCCGCACTGGAAAGCTTTGTAATCAGTTCATTGATGGGGATTGTTGACTGCTTCCGGCACCCAACAGGTTTTTGGTTAGCAGCTTGCTCTAATGAGGTAGTTGATTTTATAGTAAAAAGCCTCGATTTGAATGGCACAAAACAATCTTCTTTAATGATTGGGATACTAGCTCTAGAAAATAGTGACTCTATGCTGTCAAGTTTGGAAAATTCAACCACAGCTTGGGTGCCCTGTAAAAAGAAAGGACCAGATTAAGAGTCAAAGATGTACAACTTATAGTCTTTTGATTTCACTTTGCTGAAATAATGGAAATGTATAGAACAAGTTTTACACCACCACCCAAGACATAAGAGCCTGATAAATTGTATTAACTGCATGGTTATCACAGCCAACTTACCCTACTAAAAGTGTAATCACACTTCTTCAATTCTATTCGTAGTACAGACACATTAGTAATAGAAATAAAATGTCCAAGGGTAAGAAGCCAAATAAGAAAAATATGGACAAGTCCTTTGGGGCTGTGTGAACAGCAATGATAAATTGAGTTCTAGAATCTTCATCACAGGCTCCTCAGCGCTAGGTGCAAATCCTTTGACTATTTGAACTACTGATGTTCCTTGAACAAAACAGTATCTCAGTCAATATCCATTGTAAGACAGTTAAAACATACTCCAGGTTATTTCTTGGGCAGAACAAGTTTCAGGGTGAGCAAAGACACACGCACATATACATAAGATTAAATCAAAGGACTTCAGAGGAATTGAATTTAAGGTTACCATACTTTACGTACAAATACCTACTGGAACTCGTGAAATGCAATTAGTGGGCTCATCCAACAAATGGTTTTCGGAATTTAGAAGCCAATAAGAAAGATGAGGTAAGAATATTTTATAAATCCCTTGTCCATTTGAACTGGCTACTCATCACCAGCAGGAAGCAATATGTGAACTTTACACTGCCAGAGTGAAAATGAAATGCACGCCATTAAAAGGGTCAGGGCAGATTTGTGGGAGTATAGTCCCAGGCCAAATCCACCCCCCCCCCGTTATTTTCCTCAGAATAACTTTTAATTTGGTCCCCTCTAGCAGTTCCTGGTCGCTATCGCTAATGTCTGTGGTGTTATTGACGAATCCTCTGACCATTCGCCACCATCGGACAATGAAAAGATAAAGTCACTAGGTTCTTTGTCCAGATCATTTTGCCCCATATTAATATTGCAGGGTTTGGAGGCTGCTTGCTGTTGGCTTGTATACAAATCAATTTGCCCCATGTTCATATTGTTTATATTAGGGGCGGCATGCAGTTGACTTGGGCTTGCAATGTCGGCGTTCATGCTCAGCGCTTGAGTAACTGTAGTAACAGTGACCCCCACCCAAGTCCACAGAATCACCCTGGGTGTGGGGTCTGTTGACTTTTATTAGAGCTGATGTGTCAGTCTGAGCTGCAGGCAAGGAGATCTCTAACCCCCCCAGCAACAGTCATAGACAGATGTAGAGAGGGCCCCCCCACTGACATACCTTCTGTGTTGGCAGTGTTAGGAATATTTGCAGGACCCTCATTCGGGCCACCTGTCTCCACGTTGAGTAGATTCTCTGCCTCTCCCCTTTCTACTGACACAGCCTGCTCCACATTCTGAGACTCACAAGCGCGCGTAGCACTCACGATCGTCTAAGGACAGTGCTTGTTCTGAAACCGCTCCTCATGACCCGGAGCTGTTCTCCCGGCCGGCCCTCTCAGCAGTTCAACCACAGTATTTTTCAAACCTGCTTTTATTTCTGGTCTCTTCATGAGCTTATCTGAAGGAGCCAGTGTGTTAAGTTCTGGATGAGAACGATAATTGTGCTCTATGTTCTATGGACATGAGCCCTTGGAAGTATCTCTCCAACAAACCCACCAGCATAATTAGAGGAGGAAAGCACATTTCCAGAGTGGTACCAGCAGCCAGGAAAATGCCTGTCACTATAGATTTGACAAGCACCTTTCCCAGTGAGATTTTGGTGTTTGGAGGACCATACTACTTTTATAAGTTTTTGTCACCTTGCCTACCTACTCAAGCAATAAAAGCAGCTTGCTTTGTTAATCCACCTGTGAAAGCACCAGGCAGTAAATTAGTGTGCATAGAGTTTGTACAGGAGTAACAAAAAAGTAACATTCTAGCACTATTGGAGCAAATATTTACTTTCTTCTATATGTTCCTGGTAGACAGGTGAGCAAAGTTAAAACAGTTTAGGCTTTTAGAAAGGTGACTTGTATTGCTGAAGAGCTTGTTAACATTTAGCTGATCAAACAATTGTAACCAACACATGCAGGGGTGCACATATGGGCAAACAAATGTGAGCTTTGATTTGTGTTTTACCTATTCTATCACTGTTGCGATACTTACGTAACTTTCATAAAAGAAGTGAGTGTTGATCGTGCCATGTTGGGATAAATATTTGAGGAATTTTTTCTCATTAATCTTGGGTGGACAACTAATCAAAACAGTATGCTTTGCTTGTTGCTGCCTTTCCTCTAGTACTTTGCTGAAAGTCTTCCTTGAGCTGCAACTTTCAGAACCTGGAAAAATAAAACACACAGTTGATAAGTGAGTCCTCAAAACACACTAAGTATGCAATAAATGGTCTACTCATCAAATTAAAGACCTCAAATGGACAGTCATTTCAAAAGTTGTATGTGACGAAAGAGGTGGCGATTTGGAACTCAAATTATCTCGACAAGAAGCCATGTTGATATTGAAATTCAACACTGCCATTAGCGGACTTAATGAACTTTCTGAACTATATAAGTTGAGCTAAATACTTCATTCTTGGTGCCTTCACCACTTCCAAGAACGTTAATTAGCAAGAATGTCTTCCCACTGGACGACCAATACCCAGTTCACTCCATCCATTGAATCTTCACAATTTGTTCAGACCTTAAGTATCAATAAAGTTTTCCCATTGGATAACAGACAGTCAGTATTCTTATACTGACTCATCAGGTTTTATTCTACAACGAGGAGATATTACCAACAACGCATGTTTTAAGTTCAACTATCGTGGTATCAGTGCAGACTCAGCTTGGTCTGCAAACAATAAATTAGGCTTATTCATCTATACAACACAATTAAATCAGGCATTAATAATGAAGCAGTTTTCAGCTATTGGCTTCACATTGTCTTCAAACAGACAAGCTGTGCAGTTGAGAACGCCGCATGCGGACATTTAATTATGAAGAGCTCAATTGCGTTGCGAAAAAATATCCTTTATTCAACTCGGAAGAATGCACATTTAAAAACAGCATGTTGTAGTGAAAGTCTTTCTTCGATGCCAAGCTTCAGCGTACACAATACCAGATCACGTCACTCTACGTGATCGACGTCAGCGGCACTCGATCGGAAACGGACTTGAGACGAGGCGAAAATTAAAGTATGCTCCTGCCACATCGACTGAAAGCACCACAAAGCGCGTTCTATCTTGTATTTATTAGCATTCTAACGGCACATCAACGTTTTTTCCTCAGGCTTCTATGGAATTCAAAAGTACGACCGACCTTAACAATTCGAGGTATTTTTTCTGCATGACTTCTTTAAATACCGCGACACGGTTCCCACTCAAACACTAATGGCACGATAATTCCTTTCCAGCCCTTTTAGGACCGGTTGACATTAACTACAGCCACAATAAAAGAACCGATACGTACTCCTTCCGACTTTTAACAGAGGTACGAAGTAATTTTGAATTATGATTGTCTACCGCTTTGCACAAAAAGTCCTATGGAATTAGACATTTAAAGGGTTCCTCTCGTTTTTTCAGCTGTCACCACACCACTTTATTCAAATAGTGCGCTGTCAACTCTCAAGAACAGAACTTGCAAAGTAAGTCCGCTTAGTTGAATGTAAGTTCGGAATGTCTCTTTTAGTCTTTGACTGATGTTACACCTACTCATACACCTTTTTCTACTCAGGTCATATTTTGCGGCAGATATCTACAGCATTTCACTAGAGGTAATTCAATTTTTAAACGAGGTTTTTGTATACTCATAAGAGAAGACAGGGGTTCCCTGGCATATTGAAAAAGGCTTTATTATCTCCACAGGTCCGGATGAGAGCCCCTGGAAAGAAGGGGTCTCGAAACGCGTAGACCTAGTGAAGAGACCACAAGATTTCCTAAAACGCTTTTCTCAAAAAAAGAAACTAATATAGAGATTATCATGTTCAAAATCTCTCTGTGGTCCTAATAGAAAGAGTTTTTTTGTTTATGTTCTAACTAGATATTTAGGATATGTGTGCTTGTGAGATACTGAGGATATGTGTGCTTGTGAATGTATGAACGTATGGTAATGAATTTCACGGCAGAATAGTATGTGTTATAATGAATGGTGTGGTAAAATTGTTCTAAAAATTACCATTAATTGATTGTTTATTTTTCAAAAATTCTTCTTGTTAACCCCTTCAGTGCCCGCCCCTTTCCCCGCCCTGTGCCGGGCGTTTCATTAGCGGGCGGGGTTTATGACGAGCTGGTCTCGTCATGGGCACAGCGCAACCGCGGCCCATGACGAGACCAGCTCGTCATGGGCACTGAAGAGGTTAAAATGGAAGGTTAAAAAATTAAAAATAAATAAACTCTTTGATTAATTCAGTAAACTATGATCTTTGACACTTCTTGTTTCATATCAAGATGTGCCTCCATGAAAGCAGTTGAGTTTTAAGACTTGGTACAGTACTAGCGTTTTTTTTGTTACATATAAATGGTCTACAGCACGATTTTTCCGTTTGTCACACTTCAAACTGGAGGTTAATACATGGATAAAAATATGTTCTCCTCTAGACAATGTCAAAGAAGCATCGGTTTAATGCACAGAGTCTACTCACAAAATATTTTTAGCATTAATTTAAATCTTAGCAGCAAAATAAAGAGTTTTGCATTTTTTACACACTGTGCACCATTGACACAAACAATACTGACAAACCTGCAGGTGGACCTTAGTGGACAATCTGACAAAGGTGAACTGCTCGCAGCACTAAGGAGTGGGTCAGGTAGACGACAGTGGGTTAGGGTGGCCGCCTGGAAGAGCATCTATAAATTCTAAGGTAATGAGTATTTAGAAACATTTTGAAGAGGATTTTCCGCCCCGGAAAAACATATAAAATTACTCTTGCACAAGGAAAGAGTAAGCTCATTTCTAGAGCTTGAATGGAGAAGGAATATCCCCATATAGGATGTGCATTGGGGGATAATATTTCTCCACTGGGAATAATAATTTCTCTGTGGGAAAAAGAAGAAAGTATTTTTCAAGCAAATTCTCAAAATTAAAGCTAATCTTGCAAACTGTACAACTTGAAGACAATCACCAGGATTAAGTATGAAGGAGGAGGAGCATACATGATAGCCAATGATTAGAACAGATTATGTTGCATAATACTGGGGATTTTTGCGAATTCCATAAAGTCAGTAATCTATTTAAATTGTATGGGGAATTTTACAATGCCTAAATATCCAACATTTAACATAGCCTTTGGAGCCAGGCCCATAGCGAACAATCAAGAGAAAGGAGTGTTTGCTATTGATATTAACACCAATTGCATGTTTATGTAGTGTGTCAAACTGCATATATGCCACTTCTATGCCCCGAAAATAAAAGCTGTCACCAGAATTAATTACATCTACCGAATAGTTGGCCTTGCAAGGATTCAAACTTGCTGCTTAAAATTACTACATTTCTGCAGTAAATTTACCTTACAAAGCCTTTTTGCCCATCAAACCACAGACACTCAGTATAGTCACACAAAAAAACTTGACAATCTTAAGAATAAAATGTACGCTCACATCAAAATTATGCTTGAACTCAATTAATGACGTATAAAACGCAGGTGAAAATGATGAGAGCTTGTACTGGCTATATAATAACTACTTCTACATGGAAGCTGCACATTCCTTAAGCGGTAAATTTCAGAGCAGCAAATGATGAAAAATGCAAATAAATGATAATCAGAGGCAAAATCAATAGATCTCGCCAGTGACACCGGAGCTCAAACCAACTAGCTTTGCGCACACAGTGTCCATCTTGTAATGTTTTTTTCATAAAGCATAAGAAAACCCATGATCAGATGGCCTCCGCTGATGCTGAGGTAGACATCTTACAATGGTTTAAAACCATTAAACGATGTCCACCTGCTGCTTTATTAGAGGCCCACTGCGGACACCAGCACAGGGGAGGGAAGCAGGTAGAGAGGAAATCAATAAGAAAAAAAATAAAAAGTGGGAAATTGGGAGGTTGACAACAGCAAGGAAAGAAAGAGACATTGCTAATGCAGTGTAAAAAGTCCTGAACGCATAAGTGAAAGCATACAACTACAGGCAAATGAAATTATCAAAAAACAGAAATGCTCCTTTGAGAGGGGAAAAAAAAGATAATAAAAGAGAGGCAAGCCATCAAATCAGAAGCAGGGGGTGGAGATAGACAAGATAGCCATCAAATTATGAGCAAGGGGCGGACCAAAATATCCACTCCAAGTATATTGGTTACAGTAGGTCTGCCAACAGACAGTTAAAGTGGTCTATCATACGATACCTTAAAAGAGGGGTCAAGTCCATACCACAACTGATGTGTGCAGCCAGTTTCAGCGAAAGACAAGACCAAAGTCATCAAGAGGCTTGCAGCCTTTGTAGCTGCTCCAAATTGAACTTCAACTTTCACAGGTAATTAATCTTTATATTGGTCATACATAAGATCCTCCAACAGGGTGAGTGTGCACATACACACAGACACAAAATTAATGGAGATCATATGCTGGGAGTGGGGGATGTATGTGGCAAAGTGAGCTGCAGGAAATGAGACTTCTTCCACAAGTCCATGCCATGAACACCTCTGCCCTATGTTAATCCCTTCCCCAAGGCAGTGAACTTGTTTTTTGTCATTCAACAATGCTCAAAATGTTTGAAAGTGCATCATACACCAGTAATCACTAATAAGGCAGCGCCCTTCGCCCAAGGCTGATGACACAGAGCCTGTTCCTCTTCCTTCTGATGTAGGCAGTATATGTGCAACCTTATACCCTGTTCTGGTTATCAGTGTATATTGTGCTGAAAATGATGATGCAGGGGTAGACAAGCAGGAGGTGATGGGACTGGGTGTGCTGCAGGAACAGATGGGAATGAGGGGTACAGGTAGGGTAGAGGGGATAAAAACAGGTACAGAGTTAAAGTGGGTCAGTTAAATGTAGGGGCTCCCAAATGGATGTGGTCCATGCAGAGTCATTGAGGACAGCCGGCGAGGTACTGGCAGTAAAGCAGAAGGGTTCAGACAGTGGAAGTGGGAAGTTGTGGGAGTCCAGACATAAGTGGAGTGTCAAGACAGTAGAATTGTATACGTAGAAAATGGAGTAGATTCAATATGCATTATGCAGAAATGCTGCTAGCCTGACAGATTAGGGCTTACGGAGTAATGGTGAGGCCATGGGTGTGGCACAATTGGAGGGAAAGAGGGAGGTGGTAAGGGGGGGAAAAGTAACAGACAAACATGTTGGGGTACTTCAACATGTTGGGCTCTTGGTGGTGTCCAACTTTCTTGCATCTTTCTTTAGAGAATTCAATGGTATTTTAAAGCCTTTCTCAGAACGCCTAACTTTTACCTAAACTGACACAAAGTTCCTTTTAAAAGGTGACCGCTCTATCCTGTGGAAAAGGGAGGAGGATGTCCAGGCATGTTAAGGTCAGGGCAGGCAGAGGAACGGTCTCTCATGCTATAAAGGGGACATGTATCCCCTCTGCAGGGTTTGGGGTTCTGCATTGCCATTTGCAATAGTCTCTAGTCCTCTTTAGGATTCATAGACCTTACGTACAGAAGATGATGGCAATGCATTTTCTTATATTGTGCTGCAACCAGTTTATTTATTTGGGATACTCCAAAACCTCTCACTGCACAGGGCCTTAGGCACGTAAAGACCTGTCATACTCACCAAAGCCACTGTAACGGACTATGTGAAAACAAAGGCTGAATTTGCACTGCACAAAAGTGTTTTCCTACTGACAATTAAAGTTACAAAAATGCGAGGTACACACTACGAACCTCATCATATTATTTTATTTGTGAAATAAAACATTTAATAATTCCCCCCCACCCCCAAGTAGAAATTGCATAAGCGGGGGAGCTGGCTTCCACTTGTGATTTATTGGGGGTCTACAGAAATCAAAAGGTTAAGAACTGCTGCTCTAGCTCTAGGACAGCAGTACTTTTTTGTTGAAGTATCAGCAGCAACATCAGCCACAAATGTTGCTGCAAGAACAATAAAAACATGTGAATGAAACTCATTTTATCTCCTTCGAAAGATGAGAATCGGAGGACGTCCTCTCTGCAATCAAACTTTTCACCTGCAGGGAATAAGCAGATCTCCGCAGGACATACTTAACTTCATTAAATACTCCATGACTTTTATGATGCATGCTGTCAGTAGAAAGAGCAAAAGTGAAATTTTATAAAGCAAAAAAGATGTTCCACTGGCACTCACTATTTTAAGCAAGTAGAGGGACAGTTATTGCAAGAATCTGTGTCATCGTCCCAGCTGGTCCACATGGCCTTTCATCATTCTAAGCCTGACAAAATGAGTACCTATAAATTGGGTAACAGCAAACATTTTTTGAGTAAAGAGTTCCTAGAGAACTACACGGGAGTCAACGTGTGAATTACAAATACAAGTTATATTACACTAACAACAAAGTTCAAAAGCCAACTGTAGCACTTATCAGGGGAGAACATTATCCTTGTTCTAGCCAGGTCTGTCAGCCTTTCACATGCACTGGGCCACCGGGAAACCTTGTTTTCCCTATAGATCAAAAAGCTCTACTTGACCTTTCACTAACATCTGTGGTGAAAATGGTTCTTGCCAACTGGACGGACACGAGTGAGACATCTTATAAAGGCTGGATAAACTGGATCACCCACCTCAGAGGGGCAGATAACATCGCATTACAAAACTCTCCTTGGAAACCATAATCCAGGTTGATGTGGAACTCTTTGGACACTTATCTAGACTCTTACGAACCTCCATGAACACTACTGTATGCCCTTGAATCATATCCTGTGCCTTTACTGACGTATCACTTGAATATTTGTATTTAATTATTGTTACCTGTACTAGGCTGTTATATGTTAGGCCTATCAATATCGGACTGCTCTTGTGCCAACATGTGCATAGAATTTTGGAAATAAATGTTATCGCTCGACTAGCCTTCGCTCTCCCTTTCCTTCTCTTCTCTTTCTTTCCCTTTTCCTTCCTTTCTGCCTGTCTTTTCTTCCTTTATTATTGATCGCTGGGGTTAGGAGTATGAATTGTGCTTCTTTGTGTATGGCGAGCCAGTTGAGCTCTTTCAGGTGTGGTGTGATGAGAGTGTGATATGGTAGGTTTGAGAGTGATTCGGTCGATCGAGTTCTGAATGCCCTGCAACCTTCTGAAGAAGTTTTGTAGATCCCAGCTTAGAGGGTGTTTTCGTAGTCCAACTTTCTTGTGACAAGGGTGTGGGTGTGACCGTCTTGCAGGTGCGGATTAGGAGCAATTTGAAAATCTTCCTCAACTTCTTCAGGGTATGGTAGCATGTGGGGGTGACAGCGTTGATGAATATCCTGAGGTTCTTGGGGTGGGTGGTGGGGGTGGTTATCGGTCCTAGCTATGTTGGCCACCAGGTGGAGTCCCACTGGAAAATGCTCTTCCCGAAGATCACGATTTCGGTCTTGTTAGTGTTCAACTTCAGACAGCTGGTCTTTCCCCAGTGGGTGATTTCAGTCATGCTGGCATTGAACTTGATCCGGATACTGGAGGTTTTGTCTGTGACGGAGGGAATGAGCTGCATGTCGCCGGCATAGAAGAAGACTGTGATATTGTTGAAGCAGATGATGCTGGTTAGAGAGATCAGGCATGCGTTGAACAAGGTAGGGCTCAGGGAGCATCATAGCGGAACTCCGCAAATGAGTTCGCGAGTGTACAGTGCCTGGCTCTGAAGTAAGTTCGGGGCAACTTAAGTCGCAATAAAGTGGATAACTCTGGTAATTAATACACTTGCTAGAAACAGCGGTGTCCATTCTAATCAAAGGTTGAACTCACCATAAAATTGCATTCAGGGTCAATGTGCCTGCTAGAAAGCACAGCATGCATATCACAGATTTATTTTTTAAAGTTGATAGCTCAGTTGGTTACCTTTTGTTTTTATTGCCTAGATCCTTGTGTTACCTGCAGGTCACAAACTAAAATCCTTGTAATATATCTTAGTAATTTACGACCCTTCAACAATGCCTGCGTGCAAACAGGGCATATATTTAGAACCTTACTGTTTTTTCCTGAATGTTTTGTTATTTTAAGGTTGTTAGAAAAGGTGTCATTTTGGTAGTAATAAACACTTATTTGTAAGTGGTATATAAAATGTTTATTAATGGAATAACTAATAGACAGATACAACTCACATTCTAATAATGTATGTAGATTCCTTGCATACAAAGCTTGGAAAGGTCAAAAACCTAGCCCCTTCTCTTATAGCCCCTTAAGCGCTGCACTTATGCCTGCCCCAAACTCCAACCCCAGTCCCCCTCCTTTTGGTGTATACCTACCCTTAATTTTCCATTTAAAGCACTGCCTACGAGGCTATAACATACAGGCAGCTACAGCGCTAACCTAGATATATTTATCACGTGACATTGGCTTACTGGATCAATGAAAGCAAACCAAGACCACCATTAGGGGAGAGGATGTAGCCTTGTGGCTAGAGCAGTCGACCTCGAAGCTGGGGAACCAGGTTCAAGTCTCGGCAACGACGCTCAACATCCTGTTATTATGGGCAAATCACTTAATCTCCCCATGCCTAACAAAGATGAATGTGTACTTCTGTAACGAAACTGGTGCTCATGTAAAGCGCTCTGATACCCGATTTCTGGGGTTTAGTTTGCGCTATATAAAACTCAAAACAAATATAGCAACAACAATAAGCAGAAGATTTTTCTCTCTCACTTGTCACCAAAATGTGATTCACCAACTAGGATTGGGGCGTCCGTCACCCCTTGCTTAGGCCAGTACACTACCAGCCTTGCCAAGTACCATTCATCAGGAGGCAGACTAATTCATTTTAGTGCTGGTGTCCGCATCACTGCACAAAAATGCTTAGTCACACATATTAAGCTAGCTCCCAGCAGTCTGACTAGACACTACAGGCAGCTGACTATGTGGGGGTGTAATTTACAAAGCAGCAGTCTGCTTCCTTGCCATGCGCTGCTAGCAAAGGAAATTATGAGCTATGGCCCTGGTCCAGGAGCGGTGACTCACTGCTAGGTTAATGACCTGGTCCCCTGGATAAGTTTGTTTACTTATGTTTTCATTTAAACCACTTAAGCTGTGGCCTCCAGGTGGCACTCGCAGCATTGCGGATCCTGCTTCACACTAATAGAGCAAAACTTAAAATTATTGAATAACGTAGGCTTTATTAAAATGTGCAGAAGCTGAACTGCATTAAATGTAAGAAAAACAAATGCTTAAGAAATCGAAAAATGTACATCGCTGTCGCACTTACACTCCCTAGGCCTGAATTGTTTGAATGAAATTATATTGTAGGCAGCCCGCTTAGACATGCTACAGTAGCACTCTTATTAAAGATGAGCTCATGAAGAACAAAGCAACCAGAACTTATACTTTTGACCATCACTAAAGACGTCTTTTTATTCAATATAACATTTTAGAATGTTCACATATTTTCTAGAAATGTATCTGATTGGAATAAGTGTGCTATCGTTCAAAGTTTCATTTATTTGGAAGCTGTACAACTTCTCATGGGGACACAGCAGTTTCTTTTCAATACTGACCTCTTAAACTAACATGCAATTCCTTTCCAGTTGATGTCAACACAAAATGTTTATACATTCTTATCAATGTTGCCTTTTTCTGCGTAGTTTACTTTAGTTTGAAGGATATCCCATTATAAGTGTACATACAAAAGCTCCACTTAGAAGCATAGCTGGACAGTGTTTGATACTACTTGCAACATTTGGTTAACAAAGTTACTGTCATGTTGAAGATTTAGGGAGGTGTGATCCTATTCCCAAGCGAGGCCTGGACGCTGAATGAAGGAGAAGACAAGGAAGACCAAACTGTTGCAACGTACTAACAAATAGTGTTATTATATAAGTGCGGGTTGCTAGACTAGATCAGATGCCGCTGACCAGATGCTGCTGAAGCTACTGACCGACCATTTCCCTATCTGACTTGTCTAGTGTCTCACCTATTGCAGACTTTGGTCTGCAGAGCCGGTTGAGATTTCCTGATACCCCAGACCCTCTGCTTCTGATAACGGTGCATTTCTCTTCAGGAGAAGTTGCCTTTATTTCTCTTATTAGCTTTGAATAGAATTACTAGAAGCTTTATCATTACTCTCACCTTTCCGGCCCTGAGCCCTTTACGAGTTTGATTCTGACCCTTTGCTCATTTATTAAGAATAGAGAATACTTTCCTATATGGAACACGCTTAGAATTGATTTATGCTTGATGTCAATGATTTAACAAAGCCACCAAATAAATAAACTTTCAGAAAAGATATTTAATAAAACCTTTTAAACTATACTATACTCTCATCATCGACTCACACCTAATATTGATTATTGTTGATAAATGTTTGATTAGGGTCCCTCCCCTTGCCACAACGGCCAAGATCAGTCGGCCTATGCCAGCGAGAGTTTATATGGACATTAAGTAAACCTGTACCTTAAATCTTACTGACCCTATGGTGCCATCAGTTTCTGGTAGCAGAGTTATGGATTCCGTTGAGAGGAGAAACTATGAAATCACGAGTTAGATAGATGCCCCTCTTGCCCATGTGCATTGCCCAGGTCCTAGAACCAAAGACTGACAAGGTGCAATTTTTCGAGGCAGTTGCTGTATTGGAGGTGTGAGCATTAATAGGGTTATGCGTAGCGAGTATTGATTTGTGTTAATGTGGATTTATTGATGATGCACTTGCGCTTATGGTGAAAAGTTGAAAAGGTTAGTGGCCTGTAGTAGCCCAAGAACCTGGGATAGAGTAACAACAGTTGTGCTTTGGATTGTCTGTTAGAGAATTGTGGTGTAGGTCATGGGGTACCGTCATCCACACAACTGAGTTAGAGATTCAACATTGTTGTAATTGGACTAAAATGGATTAATGTGGTAGAACATATCTGCAGAGGTGAAGCTACATTAATTATGGCGATTTCCCACTGGTAGAGACTTCATTAGTGTGAGAGCAGAATCTTTCAAATGCAAAGTCCGAGCATGTTAATGCCTTAGAATTCCGACTAATGAAATATGCTTTTTTTTTCTAGAAGCTGACAACAGTTGTTTTGTTGCTTTATACTGGCTTAGTTGTATTGTGGTGAATCGTGTGTAAGGAAAATTGTAAAGGAGGGTGACCCACTGCAAAGAGTGACATCATACATCATATTGTGCCATGCTAGGATTGGTTGGTTTGCATGCTACTGTGCTGTGATAGGCTAAATTGTTGTAAGATTTACACATTGAGACTCTTCAGAGTTGCTAACTGAAACAGGATTGGATAAAATAATCTGATGTTTCCTGAAAAGAATCAAAACATTTACACATTTGAACTGCCATTACAGCTTTTGGTGAAAATAATTTGAAATTGAAGCGTTTAAATACTTAAGAATTTTGTGAAACGAGAATGTGAGAATTCGGGTATGCAAGGGGGAAGAGGAACCTCCTGAGGTTACACCTGCATACATCATGACAGCAACTGTGAGATTACACACGTTTGTGGCTTAGTCAATGGGGCAAGATAACTGAAAATGAGGGTCCATTGTGTTTCCCACAACCTGGGACCTTTGAATTGAGAATAATTGAAAGATTGTGGGACAAGCTTTATGAAAAGAAACCTACAGCTAGACCTGCCCAGTAAGAGGTGTTAAACATTTGGGAAAAGACTGCACATACCAGAGAAAGAGAGAGGTATTAGAACAAGACTAAAAAGGCAGTTTGTAATTATGTAGATGCTAGAAGGGAGGAGCAACAGCAGAGATGGAGAAAAGCTGTAGTCAAAGGGTCCAGGCTGTATCCAGCCATTACAGTTAAAAAGCCTGAGAAACCCAGGAAATCAAGGAAAGAGGATGAGGAAGATAATACAAATATCTGATTCTGAAAGTGATTCAAGGGATGACATTCTAGATGACTTGTTAGCTGCATGTCCACCACTGTATGTTGCTCTGGTGCCTGTTACTGAAGGTTCACAGACAGTGGGGATTTCCCCACCCGCACCCATTCAACAGTTAGCTCCCACTCCCATTCAACAGTTAGCTCCCTTCATTGGTCTTTTGCCTTTGACAAAAAACCTACAGTTCATCCTGTAATCATGAATATTACACCCTTAAGACCCAGAAACTGGAATAACTATTGGTATTACTGCACAAATCATTAGAGAGTGCCCACATCAGTGAGTGGAATTGCCACCACACAGCCAGTTGAAATTCATGTACCTGCTGCCCCTGTTACAGTAGTTTCTAGAGCTGCAGCTCAGGGGACTGTCGGAGAAGCCTCTAGAAGTGGAATTTATTCAAAATTCATAACTCGTTACTTGGACACTCCCACAAAAAATGTTGACAGTACGAGAAGGGAGGAAAATTATTCTGACCTCTCTAATGAAGCAGGATGAGGTGAATCTGCTAGAGAAAGGGGTTTTGTGGATGGAGGAGATGGCAGTAGGTATTGAGGCAGAAGGACAGGTAGTAGTTGCACAGCAAAAGGAGAAAGGGAGACCAATAAATGTCACAAGATTAAAGGTAGAGATAGAAGAAATAGTTTGAGGAGGTCTGAAACCTAAACAATTAAACCAGTATCAAGAAAGAGAACTGATATACATGAGTAAGGAAATTACTAGCCGTGCTGCAGTCATACATGAGAAATTGACAGAAGTGGCTAAGAAATACGGTGTAGATATTATAAATAGCATACCTTACCAGAAAAATTTCAGGGGATAACTGGATGATGAATCAACTGGGACAATGCATTCTTCAGGAATCACATCGGGGATATGAATACATGAATCAGAAGCCTCAAAAAGACGTTCTGCCTAGAGAAACGCTACTCCCAGCGTGGTAGCATTACTCTAGGCAGAGCGTCAGCCTGCCCGGCAGCACTCATTCCCAGATGTGAGGATTCTGATTAATGTACACACACTCATCCCTGATGGGAGGCTTGTGATACATACATGTAAAACTATTTGTGATTGATGGATTCCCCAAGTGGCATGCAGCACATAACGATGCATATTTTGGACATCATTATTTTACCTCGGTTGCTGGACAACCCATAATCATCCTTTTATTTATTATTAACACGCACGCTTACAAAATTGCTGGAGTTCTCTCTGCAGGTGCAGCTTTTGCACACCCCACCGGACTCCCTTCTGCTTGGTACAGCCATTGTGCACCCTACTGGACGCACCATTCACAGGTGGCTGAGCAAATTGATCCCCCCCCCCTGCGACACCCTGCTCACTTGGCATGCGTCCAGTCTTCACTTCAGCTATGGTTAATCAATATGTGTAATCCTGTCCTGTTGATGACCTGAAACAACACAGATCGAAACGCCATTGACAAAACTCAGCGTAATTTTGGCTTCTTGACTCCTAACGCGTTTCCAATACATTGTAATCACAGTGTTCATGTTATTTATGTTTTTTCCAACCACCCAGGTCTCAAGTTTTCGGGACTACTGCCACTCGTTTGGTTGGATCACGCCGCCGTCCGATCGAGCTGGCCCCATAACCACTAGAGCATGGAATAAAGTTGAAGGGACAGCTTTGCAGGAGCTTCTAACTGCCACGGCAGGGCAACTGCCAGTGGGAGTGGATGAAGCCTCCGAAGTGTATACGAATTGGCTGGAACAAGCCTGCAAGACATTAGCTCCAGTTCAGACTCTGCGCCCTAAAAGACCGCTACCCTCTGCGCCATGGTTCATAGAGGATTCGAGAAATCAGAAACTCGTGTAAAAGGCTGGAGCGGAACTGGAGGAAGGGCTATGGTGAAACTGGGAAAACACTGTATAAGCTCAGTCTGCAAAATTACAAACAACTTATTTTTGCCGCCAAACAAAAGTATTTTGCAACCCGCATTGATTTGGCAAAGAACTCAGCGAAAGAGCTATTCAGAACTGTTTCGAATCTGGCTTCACTAAGTCCGGCAAGAGTTCAGCCCAGCCAGGAACTTTTCGAAGATATTGCCAAATTTTTCTTGACTAAAGTAGAGTCCATCTACTGTGCTTTTAGTGGGTAGAGTATGGGGGAAATATACGCAACTGCTGAGGAACCAAAACTAACAACAGTTCTCACTGAGAAATTCTCACCAGTGTCCTTTAAAGACATTCAAGAGCTCCTCACGGCAGCAAACTCAGGGTCACCTTACGACCCATGCCCAGTGGAAGTGGCCAAGCTGGCTCTGATCCCTATTGCTTCATTGCTGCTACCAAATTTTTAAGGGCATGTATGTAACTGGGCAGTTTCCTACATGTTGGAAATTAGCCTCCATCTTGCCCCTACTGAAAAAAACCAGTTTGGATCCTAAGGATCCAAACAATTTTCACCCCATTTCTAGGCTTCCACTCCCAGCAAAACTGATAGAAAAAAATATGAATACACATCTCAGTGCCTTTCCAGCAGAGACACCAGCTTTGGATTCTTCCAATATGGCTTTAGGGAGGGCCATAGCACAGAGACTGCCCTCATCAAGGCCACAGATGAGATCAGGAGAACTGTGGATCGGGGGGGGGGGGCAAGGCAGCTTTGGTGTTGTTGAATCTGTCCACTGCCTTTGATACGGTCCATCACGATCTCCTGATGGACCGTCTAGAGGCATGCGGGGTCCTTGGGAAAGCCTGGGACCTTTTAAGATCCTTTCTATCAGGTAGAAGACAAATTGTGGCACTTGGAGACCATCAGTCTGAACCTTTTGTACTGCCCTGTGGGGTGCCACAGGGCTCTTCCTTTAGTCCCACGCTTTTTAATGTTTATGTTTCCTCTTTGGCGCCTATTGTCAGGGAGTTTGGATTTGGCCTGACATCATATGCGGATGACACCCAAATTGTGGTGTCCATGCTACCCGGAGACGAGGTAGGTTTAGACAATCAATTCCAGGAATGTATGTTATCAGTGGGGAGGTGGATGGCAGAGAACTGCCTAAAGCTCAACACGGGTAAAACAGAGGTTATGTTGTTTGGCAACAATATTAACTTCTGGACTCCAAATTGGTGGCCAGTTTCGATGGGTTCTCTCCCCTCGCCACAAATAAGGTGAAAAACCTGGGTGTTATAATGGAAGAGGGTCTTACCTTTAGTCAACAGGTTAATTCTGTGGCATTAAAAACCTTTTATGTGATAAAACAATCAGAAAAATACTGCCGTCCCTGTCCCCAAGTAGCCGGCAAACAGTAGTCACAAGTCTAGTAATGTCGAGATTGGACTACTGTAATAGTTTGTACCTCAATGATCAACAAAGGCTCCTGAATAAACTCCAAACATTACAGAATGCAGCAGTCAGACTGATCTCGGGCACACCTCAGTTTGCACCCATTACCAAGGAAATAAACAAACTACACTGGCTACCGGTAAGGAACCGAGTTCGCTTAAAAGCCCTTTGTCTAGTTTTTAAGGCGCTGCATGGCTCAGGACCAGACTATTTAAAATAGCATTTCCATTGGTACACACCGAAAAGGCCACTTCGTTCATTAGGGGCTAGGCTTGTCTCAATATCACGCATAAAAAAGGTCGATGGAGAGGCAGAAGCTTTACCTACAGTGCGGCTAAAGCTTGGAACAACCTCCCGTTCCAATTAAGATGCATTACAAACCTTTTAGCTTTCAGAAAAAGCCTGAAGACTTGGCTTTTTGCCCAATAAACCCCTTCCATTCTTTTGCCATAGGAGATGTAACTAGCGCCAGGACACCTCCGGGTAGCAGCTGCGCTGTATAAATATCATTAACATGTACCAATTTTAAAACTGCGCCGTCTCGCTGTTTTCTTCAACGTATCACGTGTCTCACTATGCGCCGTTAACATTGCCACAAGCACATTGCATGCACCTATGTTTTAGATTACACTTGCATATAATGAAATGGAATATTGCTGTCTGAAATGAATACCTTTCCTAAAAATTCTAATACAGACCGCAATATCCAACTCTGGTGTTTTTCTGTTTCTTGCCTCATTCTTGTAATTTATTTTATATTCTAATAGTTTTTTTAAATATTACCTGTTGAGACATTGTTGCTTGTTACCACATTTACACAGGTCTTAACTGGGTTTACGGGATTTCTACTGTTGTAATTTCTGTGAGAAACAATGAAGGCATCCTTAGAGCAGCTTATGCTGTCTGCGCAATACAAGAAATAGTTGAAGCTTTTTAGCTTCAACATGTCACCTCAGCGCAAGCTGCTGAATTAATTGCCCTCATTAGAGTCTGCAAGACACTGGCCTGTATTAAAGGGACTATATTTACAGACAGTTAATATGGCTTTGGACAATTGTGGTCCCAGAGAGGTTTCATGACCTCTTCCGGGAACCCCAATTAGGAACGGAGCTATGTACGACAATTACTTGATGCAATTCAGTTAGCTGCAGAAGTGGCGGTGGTTAAATACGCAGCTCATAGAAGGTGCAGTAGGTAGATCACTGTTTTACTGAGAAATTTGCATGATACTGTGCACTTTTGGCTTGTAAATTTTCACATTTTCGATAGGTTTGTGCCCTCACTATCATATAAATTTGTAGGGTAATCCCAGATTCTGTATTGAGCGTGGTAGGTACAAGGAGTGGGGTACTCTGTTGTAGAGGTCTTTTTTCTTAATTTGAAAAAAAATGAAAAGTAAAGAACAGCCGACACGTGTTTCGCCCAGAAGGCCAGGGCTTTCTCAAGGCAAGTAGTCTCTTATTTATTGATTCTCAGGTCTACAGTCGACATAGATGAGCCGGTTAGGAAGGCTGATTCTAGCATGATGCGTGAAGTGAAATGATTGTGGTCCGATTATCGCTTCGCGCTAGACCACTACAACAGAGTACTTCAGTCCTTGTACCTACCACCCTCAATACGGAATCTGGGATTACCCTACAAACCCATATGATAGTAAGGGCAAAAACCTACTGAACACATGAACATTTACCTAATACTAGGTGGTTTGTGGGTGAAACCACCAGATTGGCATGTGCCATAGCCATAATTTGGGTCATGACAAAGTGGGTGTGAATCCCGGTAGCACCCATCACAGGGAAATGTCACTTATGACTTGTGCATTGAACAGTTCTTACAGAAATGAACTGAAAGAAGAGATTGCATTGTCAATGTTGTTGTCAGTGGCAGACACCTGGAAGGAGTTAAAAAGAATTACAAGAAGGAGCACTTCCAGATAAAGACAATCACACATATGACCAGTTTTGTGTCAGATCATTCCCCAACCTTGCTGACGTTGAACTGGGGTGGAAGGCAGAAGGGGAGTCAAACATGGCATATGCCCTCTGATTTACTCACAGACATCACATGCTGAGAGGACTTAATTACTGCTATAGACACATACTACTCTTAATTGGGGGGGGCCATGGATTCCAGGGCGATTGAATGGGAGGCATTAAAAATGGTGGTGCAGGGTAATTCATTAGTACCATCTCTGGGGTGTGTAGAAGGTTAATAGCGGACTTGAAGACCCAGGCAGATCGGTTAGCGGATTCACAAAAACTGGAGGTGTACACAGCAGGGGCATGTGCAGACATACTGGTAGCTCATCTGGAGGTTTTCTCCCTATGGGATACGCTAGATAAAACAGACCTTAAAGCCTACCGACAGTTGTTATAAAGGGAGGGCGACAAATCAGGTAAACTGGCTACTAGCACATGTGGAGCCCTGCTAGTATTAAACACAGAATTAGTAGCAATTAGATCTATGGTTTTTCAAAATCACCTTACATTAGACATCTTAATTGCAGAGAAATGAGGAGCTTGCCGGATGCTGAAAACTCAGCATTGTTATTGTTATATTTCAGACGGGAGTATGAAAATTACAGAATATATTGGATTTGAAACCCAAATTGAAACCTTTGGAGACACCCTGTGTCATAAACAACTTTGGAATGGGAATTTCGACAATCGCAAATTGGTTTGCCACTGCTGGGGAGACGAATACGGAGGGCCATTTTCGTGCCCGTGTTAATCTTTGCCGGTTGCATACTATTCATATTTCTATTTTTCAACGGCTGTAGATAATGCATTAACCGAAGAAAAAGCATAAAAAAAAGCCCAGTGGAAACATGTAACAATGGTATTAGAATTAAAAGAGTGACTGAGGAGGAAACCACTCTCTGAAAATCCAGTACATGAGTGTAAAAATTTAAAATGGTTGACACCATTTGAAAGGGGGGGGGGGGGAGGGAATAGTCAATAGAGCAAAAGTTAAAAATATTGATTAACGTAGGGTTTATTAAAATGTGCAGAAGTTGAAGTTTGTCATACCAATTCCAACCCAGTCACATGTGCGACAGCAAAAAACAGTAGGACTGCTACTTGCCACCTCCCTGGTAGCCGCTGAATTGAAACTAGTCCCAAGTCCTGTGTGCGAGCAGCGGCAGTCTGGTACTTTTCAACAGCCTCCATCCAGTGAGACTCCAGAGTAATCTGTCAGAGCCTGCTCAGTATATAATTCAAAGATTCTGGTCTTGTAAACTTACGTTTTTCATAAAAAGGTCAAACATAATGAAGTGCATTGTACCTTCTACAGCAGTCTGAAAACGTGTTGTTATTGGCTGCGTTATTTGTTTTGCTTTTGGACATGACAACGTTAAAAGTGTAAACCAGTTGACTATAATATAGTGGTATTCCTAATAAAAGTGATGTTCGCAAGACCAGCCTTTTCAAAACCTAACAGTACAGTTTGCAATATTTGAAATTATGTTTGTGTGTATGTGTATTTGAAGTCTAATGCATAGGGGGCATGATGGGAAAGTGATAACCCATGACACGACATAGCTGTCAAGTGATCCTGTCCTAGAATGACAGAAACCTTCAGTCTTTTCTTGCTTTTCACAGAAGACAACTTTGCTTTCTGGACTGTTTTATGGTAATTTCTTGTTAATATTAATAGCATCGATGCCGATGTTTATAATGTATAACTCACATAAACTAGCGAAATCGCATCACTATTAACAAACCCTCCTGTCATGAACTCTCCATCAACCCAGACTTAAAAATACATGGTCAGGGAGGCTCTGTGACATAAGTCGGAGGTTTACTGATTGACACATCACAGGTAGGGAGTGACAAGTAGCCAACAGACAAACGTGCGAACAGGAAACTCTGGTCCATTACCCAGATAAGCGCAGCGACACTACAATGTTCCATTGAGAATGGCCGCAATAAAACACACATGCACGCATTCTTAAAACATCATAAAGTCAGATGCCACAGGAATTTTGGAACGCATAGCCAGTCAAGACACAGCACACACCGTTCATGCAGTAATCGTGGCCCCTCATGCTGGACACGTTACTCACTGGCCTCCTTTGTGTCCAGACAAGGTCAAGGCCCACCTGCATTTGTTATCAGGGGCCTTATTTATGACTCCACAGGCAAGGCCCACATTCTTTTACCAAAAAAGGATCATCAGAAGTACTTTATGACACCCAAAAACTGTATAAAGACTCGTTCAGATTGATTGTACTTTGAGACAGTTCTCAGACTCGTTTCTGTAACTGTGCTCCTGACTGAAGTGTTCTATTAAAGCAACTGTTCCTGTTTTGCCAAACGCCTCTGGTCTTTTGTTTTTTCCAAGGCAAATTTATCTTCGAGCAATATTTTTTATGCTTACTCTCACCTTTCCAGCCCAGAGCTTTTCATGAGGTTGATTCCGACTGTTTGCTCATTTATTTAGAATAGGGACTACTTTCCTACATGGAGCGAGCTTAAAATTGATGAATGCATATACAATTGAAACTGGCCTGTTGATGTCAATGATTTCATAAAGCTGCCTAATAAAAAACTTTTAGAAAAGAAATGTAATAAAACCCTTTTAACTATACCAAACTCTCCGTGTTGTCCTTTATTGTGCTCCAGCAGCTGCTCAGGTTGGACCAGCTTACCCTCGAGGAGCGCACCCTCCGGCTGTGCTGGCTTCGCAGTCAGAGACGGGCAGGCTTCGTGGTCCCATACGCTCCGGAAATTCCTCTGGGCATGTGCACGGCCCTCCCGCAGGGTGGGGATTGATCGGCGTTGGCTGGTTGGGAAGAATGTGGGGTTCATATGATCGGGGATTTATACAGGGAGGGTGTCTTGCTACCTTTCCAGGATTTACAGGAGGCTTATGATTTACCAAGGGGGGTGTTGTAAATACTTATTTACATATTAGCCTTGTTAGTACTTACTCTGTTTCTTGTGTGTGGGTCAAGCCTTCCTTTGTGTCCTTTCCCAGTTCAGATCCTAGAACGCTTGTAGCGTTCTTAGTACTAGCATGTTACCGTTGTGGGGATTCCAGCTGGGGGCAGTTGGTGTCCGGTCAGCAGTTGTGGTGTACGCTTTGTCTGTGCTCTGCAAATAAAGATCCTGCTTTATATAGAGGAGACTCCTGCATTCCTTCCTGTGTTTACTTACATCATTTTGGCGACGATTGGAGAAACAGACCGGACGTAGGAGCACACGAATTGGAAGTTGCTGAGCAGACGGACAACGAGCGACAACAACCAAGGAGAAGTCACGACGTGCTGCTTGAAGTAGCCATTCCCTGAATCCAAATCTTTCACTACGGAAAAAAGGCACTTCAGCGACTTTTGGGAGAGAAAGTGACGTCACGCCTTGAACTGTGAGCTTTTCGAATCTTGTGAGCGGCTACGAAGAGAAGCGCAGCCAGGCGTGAACGTAACAGCGTGAGTGCGTAACCACACAGTGCGTTACTAGGCAACAAATCCAATGCGCGTATGAGGCAGTAGAGCGCGAGCGTTGCCTAGCAGCAGGACTCACTGTAAACAACAACTCGTTTCCGCGAGCTTACGCTAACAATCTCGCGCTATTGAGCGGCCGTCTTAGTTCTGGTTCGTGCAAATTTAAGAACAGCTCTGGAGCAAAATCCACCGCAAGTGGGGATTAAGGGTTTTAAAGGAACAAGTGTCTTTTCTCACAAGCGGAGGAAACTTTTAAGAGTCATAAGCAAATAGTATGTATTTTTAACCCCATACACAACCTGTTTTCGCTAAAGAGTCACTTTCAGAATATTGTCACACTTTAACTTCAGTGCAAACGGAGGCCAGCATGGCACAGCAAACTAACCAACAAGTCAATGTGACTCTTCCACCTCAATTTCTTAGCGAACCAGGGGCCCCATCAATCTCATGGGAAGATTGGATACGTATGTTCGAGAACTATTTGGACGCATTAGATGGTCAAGAATTTCCTGCTAAACGGAAGAAAGCATTACTCCTGACTGCCCTGGGCAAAGAGGGTCAACGAGAATTTCAATACCTTCCTCAAGCTTTACAAGCTAGTGGTCAGCCTATTCCTAACGAGTATAAAGAAGCTGTTACGAGACTGGAAGTGAGGTTTGGTAAAGAGGAGAACCTTGTAATGAATAGATACAAATTCTACACTCACAAACAGCGCATGGAGGAGTCAATAGATGACTTTGTAGCACGCCTCAGGGAACTGTCGGTTAAGTGCAACTTTGGGGTAATGAATGACGAGTTGATACGTGATCAACTCATAGTGCAGTGCAACAATAAGAAGATTAAGGAGAGACTGTGGGCGGCTAAGAATCCGTCATTGAAAGTAGCTATAGATTTAGCCAAAGTGGTAGAAGAGTCAGAAAAATGTATAAAAGAGCTAGAAGGTTGCAATTCACAACAGAGTTTGATTTCTGTAGTTGCCGACAAATCAAACATTGAGTGTGAGTCAGGTCATGAAGAGAATGTAGCTGCGTTGGGTTACAAGGGTAAGAATCCCTTAAAGAAAAGTAATGTTGGGAAATATTCGAACGACAGAGGTTGTTGTTCTAGATGTGGTAGCAATAACCATAAGTCAGACGCAAAGTTCTGTTTTGCGAACAATAAAGAGTGTCTCAAGTGTGGGAGATTGGGGCATTTCTCTAGGATGTGCAGGACGAAAGGAAATGCTAGTGTAGCTTTCGTTGAAGACGAATCCAAAGGGTTAAAGCGTGATAAAGACAAAATTTTGTGTGTTGAGGATGTTTGTGTGAGTGATTGTAATGAGAAGAGAGAAGTGAGACCTAAAGCACAGTTTGTGATTAATGAGCATAATGTAACTCTGATGGTCGATACGGGTTCAAGACACACAATTATTCCCGAGCCTTTATTCAGGGGTGAGTGGGGTAGTCAACCCTTAAAGGAGAGTGACATCTCACCAACAGGTTACCAAGGAGAGAGGATAGACTTGTTGGGCTACTTTGATGCGGATATTCACTTTGAAGGAAGGTCAATCACAGGGAAAGTTTATGTTGCAGTTGATGGTCCACCAATCTTGGGTTGGATTCATCAATATGACTTGCATATAATAGTGAACCCCAGAGCACCCAATCAAGTCATGGTAGTGGATGAACACACTCTTAGTGACATTCTCAATGAAGCAGGGAGCGTGTTTAGGGACGAGTTGGGAGAGTTGAAGGGATATGTCCACAAGATAGTCATGAAACATGACACAGTTCCCGTGCAGCATAAGGTGAGGAGAGTCCCACTTTCAGTGAAAGATGAAGTCAAGAAGGTGATTGAGGAGATGTTACAGGGGGGTGTCATTGAACCGGTGGAGGCATCTTCTTGGGTATCTCCGGTCGTCATCACGCAGAAGGCTGATGGCAAAATTAGGTTCTGTGTGGACTTGAGGTCATTGAATAGGTATGTTGTGGCTGATACTTTTCCTCTTCCAAATATAGGCGAACTTGTCTCAACCTTACAAGGTGCAAAATTTTTCACGAAGTTAGACTTAAAGAGTGCATATCACCAAATCCGCCTTCATGATGAGTCTAAAGGACTCACAGCTTTCATTACCACTGAGGGCACGTTTCAGTTTACGAGACTCCCGTTTGGTTTAAGCTCTGCAGCTAGTGTGTTTCAACGCATGGTTTCTGAGATCTTTAAAGGCATTAAGAAAGCGGTGTTCTTTCAGGACGACATATTAGTCTTTGGAGACACCATTACAGAACACAATGTAGTACTTAAAAGAGTTTTGGGGAGAATCCAAGACGCTGGGTTGACTCTACGTAAAGAGAAGTGTCGGTTTCTTGTCCAAAACATAGAGTATTTGGGTTATGAGATTTCTGCTCAGGGAGTCAAGCCGAAGAAGGACTTACTTGAGGCTATAAAGTTAGCTCCGCGTCCCATGGATAAGGAGCAACTCAGGTCTTTTATGGGTCTCATCGAGTTTTACTCGAAGTTTGTGGAGAATTTTTCTAGCAAAACCATGACCCTAAGATCGTTAATCAAAAAGGGGGTGAAATTTTGTTGGAGTGCTTGTCATGAGGAATGTTTTAACCTGATTAAGGAAGAGTTGTGTCAGGCGAAAGTGTTAACCCCCTTCGACATTAGACGTACTTCCATTTTGATGGTGGATGCCAGTGCCATAGGAATAGGTGCGATTTTGTTGCAAAGATGGCAGGAAGGCGAAAAGACCATTGCTTTTGCTTCTCGCACCCTTTCCTCATCTGAACAGAATTATTCAGTTATAGAAAAAGAGGCATTGGCTGCTGCTTGGGGTGTCCAGTACTTCAGGACATATTTGTGGGGAACTAAGTTCCAGCTCAAAACAGATCACAAGCCGTTGTTAAAGGTTTTGTCCCCAGGGGGAGCGGGAAAGGGTTCACCGAGATTGGCAAGATTGGCTTCAAAACTTCAGGAGTATCAGTATGACATCTCATATGTTCAAGGTTGGCGTAATGTACAGGCGGATTGTTTATCAAGGCTTCCTATTAGAGAGGATGTTACGTTGAAGGAGTTGTCCGATACGCATTGTGATGACGCTGTTGCCGTCATTCATGATGTGGTTACATCAGGGGGATTATCTTTTACACGCCGCCTTGGTGTCGGGGATTCAGAAGCACTGGAAGATGGGCCTGTCGGAGCCCATGACCTCTTTGGGGTGCCAATATATCACTATGGCGGCGGGTACGTTCAGGGCCATCACTTGTCTCTATAGGCGTTTATCTACGGAGAAGCTTCCGCCCTTGGATGCCTTGCGGGGTAAATGGGAGGGTGATCTTGGTAGGCTCATTTCTGAGACGACTTGGCCCCAGCTGCTGCGACGGGCCTGGAAGGGCACACGCAACGCTAGATTTCAATTGGTTCAATTCTTCACTCTTCACAGGGCTTACTTAACTCCGGTAACATTTTTGCGGTACTTTGGAGGTTCCCACTCCTCATGCCCCCGGTGCAGGGCGGACGGGGCTGATTTCGGCCATATGTTTTGGTCCTGTCGGGGATTGGGCTCTTACTGGTGGCGTGTCTGAATCGAGTGACTGAGCGCGAGCTGAATGTGGAGATGGGGACTTGCCTCCTGCTTTGGTTTCCGCACACTCCTCGTACTAAAATCACGAGCAAATTCTATGATCTGGGTTTGATAATGGCGAAGAGGGAGCTCACCATGCACTGGAAGGCACAGGCCGGGCCGAGCTTTCGGAGGTGGAAGGCGAGTTTCTTGTCTTGGGGGGGGAGCGAAGGGACGCTTCGGCTGCAGCTGGCCCAGCGGGCGGCTAATGATAAGGCGCTGGATGCGGCTAGGGCCTGGGGAGCGCTAGTGGCGGGGCTTCGTGCTTTGGAGCAGTTGGATGAGGAGGACGGGGATCCTGTAGACGTTGGCCAGGGTCTGGGACCCGGGGCGGGGCCCTCTGGAACCGCGGGGGAGACTGCATCGAATGAGGCCCCTTCAGCGTAGTTGGGAGGGGTCTGTGTCTGCACAAAGTATTGAGGTGCACGTGGGTGGTCAGGGCGGGAGCATGAAGAGTATATGGCGGGGGAGCCTCAGGTCCTTTGAGATCATTCCTGATGTCTTTTCCGTTGCTTAGAGCTGGGCTGTGTCGGACCTCGGGGTGCTTAATGTCTCAATTTACAGGGGTTGGAGGCGGGCACGCTGACAGGGGGGGGGGGGGAGGGGGTAGAGAGGGTGGTAGGGGGGGGGGGGAGATAGGGTAGCAAATGTGGACGATCTAGTTTCTCCTGATCTGTGTATTGATGACTTGGTCTTATATAGGATACTATTGTAAGCAACATTGGTTTATTGGTTCGACGGTTGGAAAACCTCAATAAAATATTTTCACAAAAAAAAAAAAACTATACCAAACTCTCATCATTGACTCTCACCTAATATTGATTACGGTCGATAAATGTTTACATTGATTTGAAGATTAGGGTCTCTCTCCTCGCCACAACGGCCAAGACCGGCTGGCCTGTGCGAACTAGAGTTAGTCTGGAGCTCAAGTAAACCTGTAACTTAAATCATACTGACTCTTGTGCGCCATCAAAACATTTAAAAAAATAAAATAGAATAGTCTGGCGGCCCCTGCTTACAATATTTATCCAACACCTTCCGAGAATTCACATGCCCAATAGACTTACGTATTCTACGCCTCACAGCCGGCATACAACCTGACACTTAAAATACATTAGAGCGGAAGAGGGACAACATGGAGACCATCACGAAACACGCGGGTATGACTTGCATTGCTTTAATGTTATCATTTATTTATAGATATAAACAGTTGGTCATTATCCACTCCTACCCTCCCCTCCTTTTTTGTTTTTTCTTTGCTGGCCATTGATTGTAGGCGAATGATCTGTATTTTCCTCTTTCACAACAATAAAAATTGATACAATCCTATTATAGCTCTGGTCCGGTCCAAGCCTCAGGCAGGTACAGTCTTTTGTCAAACCTATTCCAACCAAGTTACTAGTGCAACAGCAAAAAAACAGTTGCACTGCTAATTGCCACCTCTCTGATAGCAGCTGAATTGGAACTAGTCTTGAGTCCTGTGTGCGAGCAGCAGCAGTCTGGTAGTTTTCGACAAACACCAGCTGATAAGACTCTAGAGTAATCTGCCAGTGTGCTCAGTATATAATTCAAAGATAATGGTCTTGAAAACTTACGTTTTTCATAAAAAGGTCAAACATAATGAAGTCCACTGTACCTTCTACAGCTGTCTAAAAACGTGCTCATTGTTATTTCCCCGCGTTATTTGTTTTGCATTTCGACATGACAACACTAAAAGTGCAAACCAGTTGACTAGAATATAGTGTTATTCCTAATAAAAGTGAAGTTTACAAGACCAGCATGTTTATAAGCCAAAGAGAACAGTTTGCAATATTTGAAATTATGTTTGTGTGTGAACGTGTGTTTGTGGTCTCAAGCACTGGGGGCATGATGGGAAAGTGGCAAGCCATGTCACATGACATAGCTGTCAACTGATCCTGTCCTTGAATGACAAATCTTCAGTCGGTTCTTGCTTTTCACAGAATAACAGTTTGCTTTTTGGACTGTATTAAGGCAATGTTAAAACCATTTTTCCGAGTTTCCTAATATTAATGTTATTTTATGGTTATAACTGCTTTTTTCAATTCATGACAAAATGTCACTCAAAGTGTCACACGTAGGGCGTTAAAATGTCACAAATAAGTAAGCCAATAACTGGAAATATCTCACATAAGCAAACTGAAACCCTCGCAGCTATGCACCATGTCCATGGAAGGAATTTTAATTAGATCAGCGTCTCACTGGCGGCCACCAATGTATTCATAACGTACTAACTAGCTACGATCATGCCATCTCCTTCATAGTACAAGGCAATTCTATAAAGTAATCCTTTCAAGAGTCACTCGTACCTGTCTCCTCGGGCTTTGCCACCTGCTCTTCCCGAGCGGCGATTGCGCTTAATCTCCGGAATTTCAAACAAGCAATCCGTACAGACTGGGGACTTGAGTTCCTCCCAAGTATGGGTAGCCCTATGCAGGCCGCCATGACTGAAAGAGAAACGACACCACCGCGCATGCGTCTGAAGGCTGCTACGGGTCTCGCAGAAGGTCAAAACTCAAAACGCGTTAGGTCATTGAAACCGATAGGCGTACTGTGAGTTTATACGAGCGTGTCCTATGAAGGTAAAAGGAATACTCTGCACTGGAGATAGTACGACGATTCAATAAACTCGTTTGTTTGTTTGTTTTCCAATCTCCCTGATTTTGACCAGCAATTTGACGAAATATCACATGAAATAATATAAAACATGTATACCGAAGCTGTTTACATTGTTGGCAAAATGGTTCAGGTTACTGGCATCTGTGTGATCCTGCGGTCGCAAGTTGAAAGCCCCTCAAAGTCTTTCGTCCTTCCGAGTTAATTGTTTAATATCTGGGATCCAAAACTATCTTTTTGATTAACTTCTAGGCACAACCGTGCCAACCTTCCTGTTTGGAGGGGATAACCTTGATAGCTGAGTCAAAAACGTGATACTTTGCAGTAGGTTGACTATGTTCACTTTTGTAACAGTTTATAAAACAAGCATTGTAAATGCAATAGGTCTCACCCTCGTTTAAGTTAACGCAATTCTGTGGCTTTTTAGCTTTGCTTTTAGTATTGTTTTGCAAACTTTTATGTACATAACATGCATATGTATGTATATGTGTCTATGTATATGTATGCATGCATTTATATTTGTATAGATATGCTGATGTGTATATATATGTTTATATAACTATTCTGAACTTCAATATGTTAAACTCATTCACAAGCTGCAGAAACATACGGAAGTCATTATAAATAAAGCTGACAAGGGCGGTAATATTGTTTTGTGGCCTAGATCTCTCTATATGGAGGAAGCATGGCATCATCTTAATGATGCCAGCTGTTATAAGAAAGCTAGCTTCCAGGAATTGCGCCAAATAAAAGATAATGTATTTGCCGAACTTTTGCAATGGAAACGAGTGGGATTATTAACTAAAAACGAATACAATTTTTTAAAGAATGACCATCCTATGACCCCATTTTATATTTTATCCCTAAAGTGCATAAGAATATAACACCAGTTCCAGGCAGACCAATTATATCAGCACAAAAGAGTCTACTAGAAGCTATGTCGAAATATGTAGACTATTTTCTACATGGATTCGTGGAAAGTCTGCCTTCTTACATAAGGGATACTGGACACTTTTTAACTAAATTGAAAGATGTCAAATGGGAGAATGACTGTTACCTAATAGTGATGGACATATGTTCATTGTATACCAGCATTAACCACAGTGATGGTACAAATGCAGTTCGCTTTTACTTAGACAAAAGAAGTATACATATGTATGAGCATAACAAAATGATTGTAAAAATGATTACCACTTGTTTGACCAACAACTATTTTTTATTCAATAAGGAAGTTTTCCAACAATTGCGCGGCGTGGCTATGGGAGCATGCTTCTCCCCCAGTTACGCGTGTTTGCACGTGGGCTGGTGGGAGGAGCATGTTCTGAAGGTCACCCACAAGGTTATATTTGAACAACATGTGCTCCATTGGTGGAGATTTATCGATGATGTTTGTTTAATTTGGAAAGGTACCATCGAGTCAGCTAATAACTTTGTGGAGGAAATTAACAAAAATACATTGAACCTTAAATTCACTTCAGATATAAGTAATATCAAAGTACAATTCCTGGACGTTGAAATCTTCATTAGAGAGGGCACATTACACACTAAATTGCACAGAAAAACAACAGCCGGGAACTCTGTTCTGCATGCTAAGAGTTCTCACCCTCGCCATCTCATTCGTAGTATCCCCTATGGGGAATTTTTAAGAACTAAACGGATTTGCAGCCATGAGGAAGATCTAAAAAGCTGTCAAACTGATACGTTTGAAAGATTTTTAAACAGGGGTTATGAGGCTTCTGATTTGCACATAGCTCGAGACAAGGCAAATAACATAGCCCAGGTTGCTCAGCAACACATTGTTCAAGAGGCCCAAGAACCATCAAGGCTAAGTATTGATAATACTGACTCCACTATTTCGGAATCTACAAATAACATTAGATTGATAACAAATTATTGCACACAAGAAAGACAAATTCGTAGAATTTTATACAAAAATTGGCCAATAATTAGGACAGACATTACTATGTCGCAAATTCTGCCAGAACTCCCCCTATTGACATTTAGAAGGGCCCCCTCAATGAGGGATGCTCTAGTCAAAAATAGTCCCGAGGTGATGACTTCTAGCACATGGCTAACAGCCAGGCATGGTTTTTTTGAAGTGCAACTCTTGTCGCGCGTGCAAGTTCGGAAAAAATGTATCTGAATACGTCACAGCTTTTAGTCCCAATCCAGTTAAAATAAAAGGACATTTTACTTGCAGAACCGAATATGCAATCTATATTCTGGAATGCACTTGCCATCTATTATATGTGGGCAGCACTAAGTTGCAAGTTTTTAACAGGATTTTACAACACCTTAGAGCTGTGGTCAATTCCGATCCCACCTATCCTGTAGCGCAACATTTAAAGTTAGTACACGAGAATAACCTCAATGACCTCAGTTACTACATCATTAGTGCGATACCCAAAAACATCGGAGGGAGAAATAGGGAGAAAAGGCTGAGACAAGTGGAGTCTGAATTTATTATGTTATTAGATATCAAGATGCCAAATGGGCTTAACAACAATGAGGATTTGCACAATTTTTTATAATGAATTATTTTAATTCAATGATGTTGAGGATTTGGTGAGTTCCTGGTTTGCTTTTAGACTAGCGTTTTATCCTTAATTTTACCATATTTTATCTAGGTCTCTAGATTTTATTTGGTTTTTGTAGGATTTTATTGTTGGTTTTAAGCGCCTAGATTTTATCTATTTTAAACATCATTTTACAGTTGTGCAATTATGTGTGATTTTTTGGCTACTAACTATTGATTCAAATCAGACCTATATGTTATTATATGACTGTATAGCAATACAAACACTTTAGGTCTGTGTTCAATCCTAACCCAGAAATATCTTGATTTCCTTGTCTCATTAGATGCTAACAATAAGAACAATTTTGAAGAAGATGACGCGTATATCTGTATGAACAGTATATTCCAATTATCTGAAACATGGAAAAACTCTTAAAACGTCTATTATAAGCTGCTATGTATTTTACACTTATTATTTTTTATATATATATAGGTTCACTATGATTATGCACTTTATTATTAGCACTTTATTTGCACAATTTTTGCACTTTTGTCAGAACTACCGCAAAAGACGCCGAATATTTTAATGGACTTGTGTATGAAACTGTATCCAAAATGTAAAAGTTGCACATAGGAAAATTTTGCCAGTCATTAGATGTTAACAAAAATGCATTTTGCCTGAATATATAATTATCGACAAAAGATAGGGTGGTTTCTATTTATGTGATGCTTTACAGTTGTGAATTGTCAGAAATGAACACTATGTTCTGATTGAATTTTTTAGATTGTCCACAACTGTTGAAAACTGAACGAAGCATTTTTTTGTCAAATGCCAAAATGGTGATGTTCTAAATTTTAAAAGAACGTATAGGAACACTATGTTCTTATTTGACAATCAGATTCCCATACCTATTACTATGGTAATTTTATTTATTTATTATGTAATAATTGGCTAATGTGCAAGTAATTAGGAAAGTATTTGTATTTCTTTTAAAAAATCACAGTCCTATGTTTATGTTCATTCGTAAACTGTGTTGGCAATTATCTAAGCGGTCATGTTATTGGTCACCTTATATATAGCCACTGATTGGTCCTGCGCGTCATGTGATCAAGACTGCCGTGGGGCAGTCGAAACGCGTCAGGCTGAGCACTTGCGTGATATTTCCATGCACTATGCACTTTAATCTGCAACTTCAATAAAATAATTTATCTTCCACGTTGTGGTCCGTACCTGCTTTTGGATCCCATTAAGGATCGTTCCAGGACTTTGGTTCTCATATATGTTTATATATATACACATACATATATATAAATGCATATGCATATATATGCATATACATACATATATATGTGCATATGTGTGCGCTTGGAGAGGTAGACAGAGGTAGAGAGTAGGAGAGAGAGAGGTAGTGAGTAGTAGAGAGTGAGTAGTAGGGAGCAGTAGAGCGGGCAAGAGAGGGAGAGGTAGAGAGAGAGAGGTAGAGAAAGATAGAGGTAGAGAGAGAGGTAAAGAGGTAGAGACAGATAGAGGTAGAGAGAGAGAGAGAGAGAGAGAGAGGTAGAGATATGTAGAGAGGAGTAGCGAGGGTTAGAGAGGAGTAGAGCGGGCTAGAGGAGTAGAGGTATGGAGAGTTAGAGAGGTAGAGATGGCTAGAAAGTTAGAGAGAGGTAGAGACGTTGAGAGAGGTAGAGAGCTAGAGAGAGAGGTAATGAGAGGTAGAGAGTGGTCGAGAGGGTAGAGAGAGAGAGGTAGAGAGAGAGCAGTAGAGAGGTAGAGAGAGAGAGAGGTAGAGATTTAGAATGGTAGAGAGAGAGGTGGAGAGGTAAAGAAAGGTAAAGAGAGGTAAAGAGGTAGAGAGAGGTAGAAAATGATGTAGAGAGTGAGGTAGAGAGTGGAGAGAGAGAGGGAAAGAGAGGTATAGAGAGAGGTAAATAGAGAGGTAGAGAGGGCTTCTTGGTATGAATACGCATTCTGAAGCCCTGTTTCAACCTCGCCTTCAGCTTTCATTCGTGAGCGTTGTTTGTCATCGCAAATTATGCCAAAGGCAGTGCAATGATTGCACCGAATGCATGTCAATTTCTCCTTGTTGCCACCCTGTCTCCTTTTAGCCATGTCTAGCGGGATTGGACCTCTTATTGGCGGCGTGACACAGTAGGTTTATTATAAGCTTGCTTTTTTTTTAACAATTGCATGCTACCTTTCCCTCTTTCCTCATTTCTCTTTTTTTTTTCTCCCTTTTCCCTCTGTCATTGATTGCTGTGATTAGTCCCATGTTATTCACAAAGGCGCACTATCCTCAATCGATGTATACAAATGTAAAACTTTGCCTAGGATATATTAGGGTGACCCTGATATATGCTCTCTGTATACCATGTAAAGATCAATAATGTAATTGCAAATAAAAAAGTTTTTAAAAAAAAGAAACAATTGCATGCGTTTGTGTGTGGGATACATTGTATGTTTGTATGGTATTTTGTATTGTGTTATTATTAGCTACTTTGTTGTTATGTGGGGTTTTTTATGTGCAGATGGTGGGTTATGTTGAAGGGAATACTTTGTAACTGTTCGCTTAATGCTACACAGAGTTAAGTTTGTTTTTTTAAAGTTGTGTTTTGTCAATGCTGTTTGTTTTCCTAGTTTTTTTGCGATTACAAGGTAGAGAGTTAGGTAGAGAGACGTAGAGAGGTACAGAGAGAGATAGAGAGAGAGTTAGAGAGAGAGGTAGAGGTAGAGAGGTAGAGATAGGTAGGGAAAGAGGTAGAGAGGTAGAGAGAGAGAGGTAGAGGGAGAGAGAGAGAGGTAGAGAGAGGTAGAGAGGGGTAGAAAGGTAGAGGTTAATAAGTGGTGAAGCGCGTAGAGTTATAAATAGGCATCTACTAAAGAGCACATATACAGCAAATGGATGCAAGTGACCTGCAGGCGAGGTGTACTTTATTTAAATGTAGAAGAGATGTATTGTAAAGCAGTTGTGACGCTCTAACAAACATTGCAGTGTGGCGGTGTTTAGTTTAAATTGCATAAATAAGCAAGCGATTACTATACATAGTATGCGTCAGTGTCACAGGAAAAACTATAATTGGGCACCGCGTTCCAAAATAAAGTAAAGCAGCACTGAAAAGGGGTGGGTAGCGGTGGGGAGGAATGGGGGGGTATATAAGGAGAGAAATAAAAGCACGTCAGCCATTGTTGAAGGCAAACGTGTATTACGTTAAAAAAATGCTTAGCGGCTAATTGAGAGAGACTGTCTCCCGCCGCAAGTAAATGATCCAATCCCGGTGGGCAGGGCCAAAAGGGAACAGGGTGGCAACCCTCAGTGTAATGATTGCCACCGGTGCAATTATCACACAGTGTTTTGCATCAGCCATGACGCAAAACAACCCGCACCAATGATAATTGGAGGCGGAGCCGCAAGACAACTTCTGGAATCGTATCGATTCCAAGAAGCCTCATAAGACTAGAGCAGCGCATGCGCTGCTTACATCACAAGACCTAATAAGAAGAGAGCAGCTCATGCGCTGCTTACGTCACGAGACCTAACAAGCAAATAGTGCTTACAGAGTAAATTGAAGGAGGCTGTGTCCCTCCACAAGTAAACGATCAAATCCCGGTGGGCGGGGCCAAAAGGGGACAGGGTGGTAACCCTCAGTGTAATGATTGCCTCCAGTGCAATCATTACACTGTGTTTTGCATCAGCCATGACGCAAAACACCGCGCACCAATGAAAATTGAAGGCGGAGCCGCAAGACGACTTCTGGAATCTTATCGATTCCCAGAAGCCCTCGTCTATGACGAGAGCAGCGCATGCGCTGCTCACGTCAGGCCGAGACCTAAAAACAACCTTTCAACTCGTACATATGTTAACATTTAGTTAAAAGGCAAAGTTTCACTCATGAAGCCACGCCACTGAAAAGAAATGGGCTTTGATTCTGAGTGCCCGAACATTACTGATACGACCCCTTGCACAGGACGGCATTCGTTAATAGTAAATGTGTAGTTAAATATGCAGTGCTCCTTTATAGGTGTCATGTTTTGAAGCTGTCATGAAAGCCACGTGAAATCGAAAAGTAAAGCTTCTTTTTGCATTGCAATGTGGTGAAAAAAATAATATTTTAGAAATGTTATAGAAGTCTTTTTGCATAGTTTTAAAGAAACTGATTAAAAGGACAATTGGACTTCAACGGTTAACTTCCATTCAGTACTTATGTTTAGGCTGCATTACAGGGACAACTAATTTATTTAAGGATCAGATATGTCAAGTCTTTATTGCAATGCTAGTAGCTAGGATAACTAAAACTTGGAAAAGCGCAAAAATACCCACACTTGAAGAATGTGTAACTACAATGACTAAAGTTCGAAAGCATGAAGTAATTTATGCTGAGAGAATTTACACTAGGAAGAAATTTCATCAAATATGGGTCTTTTGGGATATGATTTATTCAACTTAATGGTTTTCAAGCAGCAAATCTGTTTAATGTTTGTATATATATATGTTATCAGGTATTCTCTTTTTTAGCTGTATAGGGTGTATTAACACATCAGCAATTGTTATCTTTTATGTTAACTTGATTGACATTTTCAAATTATTATTTTATGGTATCCCAAATAAATAAGAATAACAAAAAAAGAGATTCTCCAGACTGTTAAGGTGATGGTATACTGTGGTTGTATTTCTATATGTCTTTTGTTATACATTATTTGTTAATGTTCCTTAACAAATATACATTTGGTGTGAGTCCCGGCTTTGAGCCTTAATATTAGTGGCCAGGTAAAAGGGCCCGATTTTCCCCACCCGAGTTACTGGTATCTCCAGTCAAAGGGTTGGCAAATTACTCATAAAAAGTTGGACCCCAAGGATCCTCTTAGGCTCTGATTACGAGTTGCACAGTACTGGTGGGGTACAAACTCCACATGTGGAATTGACGTTATTGTGTGATAACAACTTACCAGTAGGCCACAAGTCCTAAAAAAAGAAGTGGAGATACTAACCAAGTCAGGCAGAATGCAAGTGACATCATGGCGCGTGCAATCACAGTGCATGATGTAACAACGTGACATTGCATATGGCCTCACAGGAAGTGATATCACAAGAAGTAATTTCGGATATAAAGACCTCACACAAAGGTAAATCAGGTACATCATGAGTACAATTAAGCGCAATATGAGATTTAACAATTAAGATATTGCGTCGGGGCTGTGCCAAAAAGTGGCGCAATCCTGATGCTAAATCTAGGCCTTAACTAATACATTTTTTTTAAACCCTGCGGCAAAATAAATTGTCAACAAGGAGAAGCATGGTAGTAGATCTGTTGTTCTTATTTCGTTGCAAAGTCTGCATTTTAAAATATTATGTGGGGTTAAGGCATCTCCTGCAGAGGTGCCCAGTAAATCTCTGGGAATAATAATAATGGTGAGATAACTCTGTAGGTGAACTCATTTGTTGGAGAGATCTGTGTTTTGTGTAGTCCCAGATTTGAATCAAAGTATTATAGAAGGTTAATATGTCTCCTGCAAACGAAATCATGTGACATGTAGATGACAACTTTTTATTTTATGTAGATAGGTAAGTGGGTTACTGCATTTAACACAGAGATCCTTTCGTTCCTACCAGTTCATAATTTGTAATCCTTCTAGTATAGCACAGTGAGCTATGAAGGACATGTGACTCCTACATCTTGTAACCTCACCGTCTCATGTAACACATCTTGTACACTGATTTACACATTTCCTTGATTTTTGTCAATGTATAATGTGTATGATACATAAAGCGCTTTGACACCCTGCATTGGGATGAATAGCGTTATAAAAACAAAACTGCTATTTAAATTGTTATTTGTGTAAATACTGGGACAGACCAACACGTTTGAAATTCTTTGAGTGCATGCACTTATATACAGGGACTGAATACATTCAAAAGCACACCTCTCTTAAGTACCTATGAAGTGGTAACAAGCTGTATGCTTTTGTTTCCCCTCTGTTGCATTTGCATTCAAGTGTGAGGTTCCAGGCCACGCCTAGTCTGGATACACAATCAAAACGAGTCCTGATGGCCTCTTAACCTCGGCCTTAATGGGTGGCAATAATAATAATATTAAAGCCCTGCCTGCACATTACTGCTGGGAATGGAAAGCACACAACATGGAGGTGCCGCTGCACTTGTCCCGGTGTCTGAAAATGACATCAGGACCAGTTCATCATATTTCTGTGGGGCCCAACTTCTTAGCAGGGTGGATGGCATCCACCCTGTGAAATAGTGGGTGGGCGCTGTGAACTGCCGACTTGTGCCCTACTTACCAGTACCATGCAGTTGTGCATTTTTCTCAATGGAATAGGTAATAGTGAGCAACCAATTTACCGGTCCTTAAGCCACACAAAATCCACACAAAATTCCCAATTTGGTAGGGTTTCACGAAAACATTTATTACCTGCTCTGAACAGATGGTAAATGTATGCTGTGGCCTCTGTGTGGGTTGGGAGTGGAGGGAGGGGGCATGGGGAGTACGGAAGGGAAGGGGAAGCTAAACTCTGGCAGGGGGAGATCCAGAACAAAATAGGGAAAGAGGCTTAGCTGATTTAGCCAGAGCACCATGCAGTTTTACTGGGCAGAATTATCTTCCAGTAAGATTAGGTCCAGGGTTCCAACACCTGGGAAAACCAGGTGTTTTAACGCAGACTCATTCAGAATCAGGCAGAGTAGAATGTCATATGATAATTCCATTCTGCCTGACTCATAATAATCAATGCCTAAAAAACAATAAATTACTCTGGAAATCTGTAACTCCTGGCCTTTCCTCTGGTAATTTCTAATTTATTGCTGTACTTTCATACACAGATTTTGGCTGTTTTCAGCAACCAGAATCTGTGTGTGAAAGTCAATAGATTCACAGTGTTCCAGCGGTAATCATAATTCCAATGGGGCCTGCAACTTCTATCACAGGCCCCCATCAGAACTAAGAGGCCACTCATAATGAGGGCCTTTAAGTTGACCATTAGGTTTAGTTTGGGATATATATAATTGTGTATATGAGTGTGTGAGTTAGGCATATTGCGCCTGATTAACAAAATAAAAGGTTGGATTGCAAATTTCCACTTCCGGAAATTGACATTTTTGTATCTGCGTAAGTTTCTGATTTCATAAATCACAAAAAGTAATTTGCTTTCAGTAATCCACCCCCTATTTCTCTCTGCAAATTCCATTTGGTCTTGTGTTGGCTACATTTCCCTATGTACCTGTCCGCTAGTTTGAATGTGTGTGTGTCATTTCTGTGTTCGGAAATCAGTGTTTAAAAATAAGGAAATCTGACCATGCATGGTGTAATAATGTGATGTAGTAGTGTGACATGGCATTGTGATGTCATGTAGAATGAGTTTATGGGGAATGTTCTATAGTGGAAGGTAAGGTTGATTCAAGGAATTAAAATACTGGTATAGGAGATAAGCAGGAAAAATATTACACTGAGGAGCTACTCAATAAAAAGAAGATTTCAACGTACCACTTACGTGTCTGGTGGTTTTTGAATTTGTTACAATGCGATGAGGATGGGATGTAGTAGTGTGGCAGAATTGTGTACAGAATTAATATTGGCTGCTAGTCCTGTAGGACTAGATGCAATTTTAGTACAACACAAACATGGAAGAGAAACTAGATATGAAATTTCTCATGCCAGTAAAAGTTTGTCAGATGTGGAACAGAGATACTCACAGCCAGAAAAAGAAAGTTTAGCAATTGTCTGGACATGTGAGCACTACCATGATTTCATTTATAGAAAACCATTCGTAAATATAACAGATCATCAAGCGCTTACATCTATTTTTGGAAACCCAAAGACAAAAATGCTCCCAAGGATTGAAAGGTGGGGAATGAGACTAATGGATTATAATTTAACATTTGTTTATAAAACAAGTAAAGGATACAACCCAGCAGATTATTTATCTAGGCATCCATTCAAAAATGAGATAAAACAACAATTAGTGGCAGAAGAATACATATGCTTTATAATTAGAACAGCAGTACAAGGAGTTATTAGAGAAAAAGAGTTGATAGAAGAAACAGAAAAAGATAACACCATTCAATAAGTAAAAATAATTATACATGAAAGTAAGTGCAGATTAATAAACAGTGCAACTCGATTTCCTTACAACATAAAAAAGAATGAGATATTGGTATTCAAAAATAAACAGTTTGAACTGTCTGTGGATAAATCTGGAGTACTTTTAAGAGGCAATAAGTTAATTATTCCTACAATTTTACAACAACATGTCATTGATTTGGCACATGAAAGTCATAGAAGTCATAGAAGTATATCTGCTACAAAGAAATTTTTGATAGAAAAATTATGGATTCCAAGATTAGATAGTCAAGTGGAAGACGTGATTCAGTCTTGTCATTTATGTCAATGTACATTCAAGGAAAAAGGGATGCAAGAGTTACCTATGTCTGTGTTTCTGAATGCTGTGTAGTCCAATGTAGCAGCAGATTTGTATGGACTATTGGACTCAGGACATTATCTATCAGCAATAATAGATCAATATTCGAGAATCCCTATTGTGAAAGTAGTATCTGTGACATCTATGTTAGTGGTGCTTCCTGTTCTGGATGAGATGTTTTCCACATTGGGAATACCTAATACATTTAAAACAGAGTACGGACAACCATTTAGTTGAAATGGATTTAAAAAATGTATGGACAATTTAGGAATAATTTACAGAAGAATAACTCCAAGGTGGACTCAAGCAAATGGAATTGTTGAAAGATTAATGGCCACTATAAAAAAAAAAGCTGTGCAGAGGTCAAGATTTTCGCAAATTTCAATAAATCAAGCATTGTGTCAAGTTTTGCGAGAATATAGAAATACTACTCAGCGGTCAACTGGAAAATGTCCTTCAGAATTAATGTTTCGGCAGTCGAGACAAACTAGTTTACCACAGTTACCAGCATTTCTGCCAAAAGATCATGAAGACATAGTGAAGAGAGATAAAGTAGCTATAGACAAAATGAAATACTATGCGGAAAGTAAAGTGTCAAAATCACAAATATCAAATAAGTGATTTGGTATTAGTACATCAACAACAAATACGAAAATCACAAAGCAGATTCCATCCTATACCCATGAAAATATCTAAAGTGCAAGGAACAGCGCTAACAGCAAAAGATCACAGCAGAGTGATAAGAAGGAATAAAACATTCTTTACAAAATTTCAACAGAGCTATGAACAAGAAAATATGCAATTAAATGTTCAAAGAGATTAACAAATACTTAGGAAATCAGAAAGAATCTCAAGAAAATCTGATCGATTGATTGAACATTGCTAAGATATATAACGTGTGTTTTTTCTTTTCTTCTCTCTTTTGCTCTATTATTTATTCACTTTCTCTCTTTTGCCGTTATATATATATTTTTTAACGAAAAAGGGGGAGGGGGAGAAATGTAATAATGTAATGTAGTAGTTTGGCATGACACTGTGATGTCATGTAGAATAAGGGTAGGGGAATGTTCCGAAGTGGAAGGTTGGTTCAGGGAATTACAATACTGTTAGAGGAGGAAAGCAGGAAAGATGTTACACTGAGGAGCTGCTCAATAAAAAGAAGATTTCAACGTACCACTTACGTTTCTGGTGGTTATTGAGTTTGTTACACATGGGAAGGGACAGGATGTTTGGGGGAACCCAGTAGGAGGCAATCCAAGGAAAGATTTGTTTCTTTCAGCTCTTATCATCTCTAAGTCTTGTATCTGAAAGACTCCAGTAGGGCCAGGGCAGATGGGACTATGAGTGTTCCTCCTATGGATGTTGATGTGTATTAGCCAGGTCACTTTGGAGAAACTGGGTGGTCTCATGCTACCAAAAAGGATCTCCTGATTAGTGACAAAGCCGGGTACTTAGTTAATATGAATGAAGCAGTGACCATACAAATTCGAAATGCTCTTCACATGGCTCCTGGTTTCATTTGTTCCTGGCACTAGGCCCAGCCACACAGATGGGAACTCATTTTTATCGGGAGAAGTATGGGAAAACTGGGTGATTTTGTGAATCCATGCAGATTGCAGAACTTTCCATCACAGAAAATGCGTACTTTTAACCAATGTTTGAGGTTTGCAGGGCATTCTGAGTAAGACAAATGGTAGGAGTCACACCAAGACTCCATATGGGTGTCTAATTTTCAGAAATATCTGGGTTATTAGGTGTCGTTTGGTGGTGGCCGAGTTTGAGCCCAAATACCACTGCCACCCACATAATCAAAATGTGTTGATTTTGAGCGGAAAAATATAATTTCACCACATTATATTTAGGGGTCTCTCCTGTTGTGGGCGCTAGACATAGCCATACAATTGGGTACAGTTTTTATTTGGGAAAAGTGTTGGAGCACACCATTGTCAAACATTTTATTATCAATTGAATTTCTCTCCTTTTTGGCTTTCAAATGTAAGCCAGTGTGCAAGAAAACACACATTAAACAAACCCCTCTGAATCACATAATAGTATAGGTAACCCATCCCTGAAAGTGCTACGCATCGTGGGTTAGGTGCCCCAGTCGAAGAGGGGACTGTGGTTGTGATGGATACACAGTCATTTCTGCCTGGACTGGCCCTCTCATCACGTACCACAAGACCCTTTTTTTCTTGAGTTAAGCCGCATGGCGCATTGTTGTTAAAGTGTGGGCATTTCTTTCCTTTGGTGCCCAGACAAAGTGGCCAAACGCTCTTCAGACTGGCTCCCAACCTGCTGGATGATCCGACAGTCAGTGCCACACAGACCTGACCAATATTGAGAGTCCCAAGGCCCACGAAGATCAGCCCTCTCCTTGGTTAAATGAGTTCTCTTATTTCTACCGGTGGATAAGACACTATAAAATAAACATGTCTTTTTTACCTAGGCACGGTTTGCGCTCTTTAAACTGCTGAAAAATAAATGTGTAATCATTATACATTTATATTTCAGCAGTTTAAATAGCGCAAACCTTGCATAGGGAAATAGAGCACTTCCTAACTAATACCAATTACATTAGTTATGAAGTTGGTATTAGTTATGAAGTGCTCTTTCTTCCCTATGCAAGGTTCGCTCGCACTATTAATACTGCTGAAAATCAAATATGTAATGCACTCTATGGCAGTTATGAATCACTCACATTTCCCTGGGCAAGGTTTGCACTATGTAAGCTTCTCAAAAAATGAATGTGTAATATGGTCTGTTGCAGTTATGAAGCGGTCTTTTGATCCTGGGTAAGTTTTGAGTTATATAAAACTGCCCAAACAATGTGGGCTCTGCTTTTCACCCATGCTCTAATTTCAAATGCTAATAACATTAAAGACAAGGGTGCAACCATATGGTCACAATATACTAATAACACAACTAGTGGTGCACCACAAGTAGAATTTTCATAGTGAGTCCCAATCAAATTTTACAGTTTTTTTCAATTCTTACGTTTTATGTTCATTTGTGTAAAATATCAAATGGTTACAGCACAAAAGAGCCAACACATTTCGTCTAAAGACTGGACTTCTTCCGGGCGTGATTATGTGTACTATTTATGATCATCAGTGGGCCAATGGCCATTCAGAATCCACCCGTTGGCATGAAAAATATGTCTATGTCCATGGATAAGGAGTATCCAGATTGGAACTTTTAATAATAGTATATTTCGAGCCAATCCGCCCCAGAGGTCGGTGCCATATTACGCACCAAGCAGCCATAAAGGTCCTCCTCGCACATCACGTGCGATGCTGTGGTAGAAGAAGGGAAGCCAGGGAGCTTTCAGTGCATTGGTCATGTCCCGAAATTCCCTTAGAGAATCCCTGTATTCGATTAAGTCTGGTGTAGATCACAGGCGTATCCAATAGGTCAGGTGCTTCAATTTCGCTACATCAGAAATTCTGTTCATTCCTATATCAAAAAAGAGGGAAATAAGGGGAGTACTAGTCGGAACTGAAACAATAGTTCTAATGAAATTGTTCTCTGGTGTGACTAGTTTCTCGAGATCAGCATAAGCCCATAGTTCTGCTCCATAAAGGGCAGCAGTTTGCGCCTAGGCACGGTAGACTTCAAGAGCAAAGATATTGAGCAAGTGGAGGTTCTTTTGTGCATCTGTAAGATTGCTTTAGATCTATGTTGGAATAGCAAAAAACTCTTCTTGAGTTGGTGATCCCACCTAAACGCTTTAAGTAGGGACAGTTTGCACTGTTTGTCTACCCAATTTAACAACTTGTCAGGGCCCTGCCTTGCAAAGACATTCTGCAAGTTATCAATTAGGCTGATAGGCCTATAATTAGATATATTACCAGCATCTCCCTTCTTATAAATTGGAATTATTTTGTCTCCTTGCCAGGATTTTGGGATTGCTCCACTGGGATTTAAATTTCATTAACTTCCACCGCGTCTTCGTTTTTTTCTGACGTGAGCGGCCGCCATTTTGATTGCACGGCGGTCACATTGCTTGAATTTTTATCCACTTGCATGGATTAATGATGGTTCGGTTTGGTGTTAAAACTTTAATTTCTCTATGCTATCAATTCATGTTTTCTGACACCAACTTTAAATAGTGTCCATCAAAAATTAAATATCTTGGTATATGGTTTTCACCTACCATTCCCCAAACTCTTACCCATAATAGTAGTGCCTTGAAAATCAAGATTCAAAATTTACTCTCCGCATGGTCACCCCTACATTTGTCCTGGTGGGGCAGGTTGGATACCATTAAAATAATTATTGCACCGCTTATTTTATTTCTACTATCAATGTTACCCTTTGAAATTCACAATTACTATTTTAACCAAATTAATTCTATCTGTACTAAATTTCTCTGGAACAATAAACCTGCCTGTATTTCTTTCACTAAATTAATCAAACCTAAAAATGAAGGGGGTATTCGATTTCCTAATTTTAAATTATATCACACTTCTTTTCTAATCAGACAATCATATGCACTAAATAGACACTACCATGATGATCCGATCCCTAGTTCGATTAATTTTGAACGTTCCATATTACATGATTTGTCTTTCCATGACATCTGTTTTATGTCTAGTTGCACCTTCATATCTAAAAATCCTATCTTAAAATATTCTCAATACTTGTTACACTCACTGTTTATGGATGGATCCAACTTTCATCAGGCCTTCCTTGCCTCCTCTATTTGGTACAATAAATGTATTAGGTTTCGCCATAAATCATTCTACTTCAAACACTGGAAAGAGAAGAATATTTTATACGTTCACCCATTTGTATCTCATGACTCTGTTTTGCCTTTTAATAAACTACAAGATCTTCATGACCTACCCTCTTTTTTGCTTATCCCAATACTCTCAAATATCACAGACACTTCAATCATTTCTTTCATCTAAAAACTTTTCTATTAACGATACCCCATTTATTCCCTCAACCCATCTTCACAATATCTCCACTGACTCTAATTCCAAAGCCTCATCTATATATAAACTTCTTGCTACTCCTATCTGTGAAAGACTAAAATCCCCATTGAACTAGCTTGGGAACTTGATTTGTCCATCATCCTTTCTCCTCAAAAATAGGACAAATGATGGTATAAACATTTTTCCACCTCTAAAGCTGCTAATATCACTCAATCTTTATTTTTTCTTTACAATAGAGCTATTAGAACACCAGTATTTTTGCACAAAATTAATCCATCTTCCTCTCCTCTTTGCTGGTCATGCCGTTCCACCAATGGCACACTACCTCACTTGATTTTCCATTGTCCCAATGTCCCAAAATTTTAGAAATCCATCTGGACCAAATGCTCGAACATTTTTCATCTCGATATTTCCTTATCATTTCAAAAAGTTTTTCTAGGATCCATGTCGTTTGTTTCTCATGATATAGTGCTAAAGCCGAAACTGATCTTTTTATTGCTCTTGCATTTAAAGTTATGCTTACCTGTTGGAAAGACAATTCCAAAATGTGCATGTTAACATGGTGGAATCTTATTTGTGACGAACATAGAACTTCTACTGTTTCATCTTCATCTGTAGCTCAGAGAATTAAGTCTGATTTATTCTGGTTACCCTTTGCTACTTTTCTGTCTACACACTCTCACCTACACTAATTCTTACCTACTACTTTTTCTCCCTCGCTTTCTTCTTTTCTCTTTATTCCTTTCTCTTTTTTTCTTCCTTCTTCTTACTTCTCTCTCCTTTCTCATTATTCACTAAATAGTATCTAGATAATTATTGTTTTGTAAGGTACCATAATCTATTCTCTTTATAACCGTTACATAAGGTTGTATTTTATAATCTGTTTCTTCTATATTTTGTATTATTGCTTCCTTTTATTGTATATTTTGCCATGTAAATTCATTCCTTATGCTGAACTGTGTTCCTGGTACCTGTTTGTTATTCGATAAAAATTATTTAAAAAAAATAACACTCATGTAAGAGCCCCTTTTAAAAGTGGGTGCGCTCTCCAAATTGCCCTGGCAAACTGCTATTGATGCTTGCTGGAGGTCTGTATTTGGATACCAGTTAAGTGTGGTATGTTCCACTGTTCGTCCTTCTGTTCAACTAACGTATTAATATAAGGTGAGGGCTCCAAAAAATACATTGCAATTTCTTACCACTACAACTTTTGCACGTTGGTGCTGCAGTTCAGTGAGCTCATTAAGGAGTGCCAGAACAGGTGAATCAATATTAACAGGCGCCGATCTCACGTAAGCATTAAATACTACAACAGTCAGACCTGAGGAAAACTTAAGGGTAATGCTCAATAAATCAGGTGAGACAACCTTCAATAGTGCATGTGAGCATGGGAAAGATTTTTTTTCTAGAATCCTGTAGTCTGCGCGAATTTCCCAGGGACCCTGGCTTCCACGTTATAAGAAGTAAAGCCCTTACTGAACAACTTGTTCACTGCCCAGGTTTTTTGGAACATACATAAATCATGGTTGCCTATATAAGAGGCCAACTCGTTATCAGTTACTTTGGATTTGATCCTTGCCAGATTCCAGGATATCATAGAGAAACCAATTTTTGAAATACAAATACCTTTGGATGCAATATTTCCAGCCAATTGCTCAGTTAGTACCATTCATAAGCATGGACCCATCCCGGCCTCTCTAATGCAACCTCAACTAGATACAACAGACCCCCCGACATCATTAATTTAACTTTTATTTTTAACAGTGGCACCACCGTGACCTATGATGTTACTTCCATCACAGTCCGCCATCAGAGATAAATTGGCCTGTTGCCCCAGTCAGTCAATTGAATTCAAACTGGATGCATCCAGGCCTGCAGTGGTTCCTGGTGCCAGAGGTCTTGGTTCAAGGAAGGGCTTCATATTATTGTGGCTGCATTGGCTATGTTGAGGATGCAATCTTAGTCTGATTTCAGAGTTAGAAGACCCTTCTAGGTGGGAAGTGCGCAGTTCAAAGTTGATAAGGCCATCGACCAGCACCTTGTTGTTTAATGACACAAGAATATCGTCAAAGTTTGCAAGACCCATAGGGCAATGTCTGGCATACTCAATATCAAACCATATTATAGATAGACATGCTTGCTACTGAACCAATGCATGACCTTGTTGATCAAAGACTCAGTATCTTCAAATGCACCAGGGGCAAATTTAGGCACCAGAGTCAAGTAAACTAACCTTCCAATGTTGGCGTCAGGTTCAATTGACATGAATTTCCCCATAGGGGATGGCCAATGCATGTCTAGGTGCTTAGTAGCGTGGGTCTTTCTTGCCCCATCAGTCTGGTGTTTGTAAAGGCGATCTAGTGGCCTTGTAGTGGTTGTAGGTGAATTGATGTCAGCCAAATGCTGGCATGAACGTATAGCTCTACTGTGAGGGTTCAAACTTTGCATGGGCTTGTTGCTAAAAGACATCGCTTCATTGGTGGTAGCAAGGTTTATGCCCTGAACATGAGGATGTGGCTGCTCCAGAGCCAGGGGACCCGGGGGCTCTCCAACAGTAAGGTGTCTACAAAATAAAATGGAGGGGTCATTCATTGGCAAGTATCCTCCCCACCGCCACAGGTACATTTGCCGTTACAGTTATTAATAATACTATACTGCATTTTCGTGACTTCTTCGAGTCTTTCGGTTAACTTAAGGATTAGGCACATCAGATCTTCCAACATGTGTTGTAATGGAAGTGAGTCGCCAGCACCTGCAGTTGCCATAGAATTGGTAACAGATGTGTTGGTAGATACAATGTTGACGGAAGTCAAGGGCTGTGCAATAGTTGCAGAAGGAACCTGAGGGATTTCATCAGTAACAGCTAAAGGTGAGTACCGATTTCGGCAGGGAATATTAGGGAGAATATTAATTTTTTGAGACGGCGGTAAACAGTTGGGCAGTGTCAATGGGTCACACCTGGAGGCCACCCCAACTTCAGCTTCAACTTTGAGAGCTCCAGGCGCAGTTGAATTACCGAGAGTAAGTTCATGTCGTCTGCCCTCATTATTAAAGAAAAAACATTTTTGTTCTCTTGTTTTTCTCCCTCCTGAACATTTCAGGTACCATTGGAGGACCATTTTTATCTCTGGGATTCGCAATTTTAGCTTTCAGAATTGTCTTGACTGCCTCAATTAAGTGGCCAATATCATCCAGAGTACAGTTAGCAACAGCCCGAACACCAGCATTTTTCAATGACTTATTAGAGTTAACTGGAGCTTTATTTATTTCAGGTGCTTTCCGTTTCACCATTGCTGAAGTTGTTACACAGTAAGCAGTACATAATAAGTGCACAAGATGGAGCCTACCAGGAGAAGATTAACAGAGGACAACAGCAAAGTGGTTCAGCAGTAAAAATGCAGGAAATAAGGGGGAAATGGACTGGCTTACATGACAATATAAGTGGTTGTCAATTGGGCTGCCTTGTCTCAAACGAAAGAGGGTGGGCGAAAACGGGTCTGTCTTCACCAGGGCACTCGCTCGGATGCATCCTGCGCGTGCCCCTCGCTCGTGTCTTCTTTCGCGCCATGCAGGTTGTGGCCCCTCCTCCTCTTGCACAGATGTGTGCCGGCTCTCTCTTGGGGTGACAAATGCAAAAACAACAGTTGATGGACATAATGCAGAACAATGTCATACATTCACCCCAGTACAGAGATCTGGGCCTAAATCCATTGTTTTTTTGCTCACCATGCCATTCCAGTTTGAACCCAGCCATATGCAAATCAGTCTTGACCCTGTGCCTCATGGGAACAGTCCAGCCCGAACTACCAAGCCAGGTCCTCCCTGGACTGGAAACAAGCATCCTAAGATCGGTTTCGGGGTTTCACTCCTCTTCAGCCAGGATAGCTTGATTCCAGTGGCATGGAAAGCACGGGACCCACGTCTGGGCATACCCATCCCACTCGGGCTCTCTCTTGGCCACACAACTCTCCAGCAGCGCGCTCCATTTTGTCCATTATCATGTATGAGAACACCTTCAAATATGGGAGTTCAGGATGTGTGCTGTACAAAATCCTACTTTGGGGCCGATTCCGATTCCGGTCGCAAAATGTACCGACCGACACGGACCCGGAACGGAGACCGACCGACACGGACCGGCGCCGTTCGACCCGTGCAGTACGATGCAACGCGTGTGAATTACAACCGACACGTACGGAATACAAGCCGTATGACCGAGCCGTAGGGAAAACCTTGATTCGCCCGGAAAACGGACGCGATTTGCACAGACCGACACGTACCAGGAGTGGACCCGACAGACACGTACCCGCGATGTCTGATCCGTGCAGTAAGATGCAATGCGTATAAACCCAGACCAACTCGCACGGAGCCCAAGCCGCATGACCGACACGCACAGAAAACAGGGACCTCAAGCAATAGAGATCTCCGCGACCGACGCGTATGAAACACAGAAGAAAGTTAGCGTGAACGACCTGGAGAAGCCCGCACGAGCCAACATCAGCGTCCGTCTCGGTCAGAAGAACGTCTCCTTCATGCCTAAAACCCAAAGGAAAAAATACAAAAAAAGGACCAAACAAAGCAATGACAATGTCAATAAATATCAACAAAAAATACTTGGAACAAAGACACACCCACAACTGCACCTATATAAAGGACATCAATCACTACCATGATCCTTTGCAAATAGAAGACAACAGCCAGCAGAAAACACCATCACACAGCAACCACTGACACACTTATAACTCACCCATCACACAACTTTCACACCATTAGCACCTCACCAAAAGCACCCACACATACAGCTAGCAAAACCGACACTCACCCACCCTCACTTGCACCCTCACACACACATCACTCACCACCACCACCCATCACCATGCCCTCAAAGAAGAATCCAAAGTTCACAGATAGTGAGTAAGAAGTGCTGGTAGACGAGATCATCAGAGTAGAGCCACATTTGTTTGGTACAGTGGTCCAAAGGACCCCCATGTCACAGAAAACAAAGATGTGGGCGAGGATTGTGGACAAGGTGAACACACAAGCACCAACGTTGCGCACAAAGGACGATATCCAGAACAGGTGGTATGACGTGCGCAGGAGGGTCTAGAAACTCATCGAGAAAGATCACGCCTTGAGTCAGCGCACTGGCGGTGGCCCTCATGCCAAACCAGTATACTTCAGGTCCTGGGAGGAGAAGGTGCGAGACATCCTACCACCAGAGAGCGTCCATGGTCTAGCAGACATACCAGAGCCTGGTAAGTACACAACCAACATACTCAATATTGTGTTGCAAGGGGACAGTGAAACCATGCACCATTAGCAAATCCACAGTAACCAATAGATAATCATCCCAAGATGTGTATGCTAGTCAGACAAACACAATACCTGCCATCTCATAGTGACTTGTAACTGTGTCATGACATGTACAAACCTACCAACAAATAGAGCAAGGCAGTGGCACAAAGCTAAATAAACACTGTCAGACAGTTTGCCACCACAAACACACTACCTCACTGTGAAGCTGACTGACAGGAATGAATAGTGGGTATGCAGGGCAAGGGAGTGTATCCAAAAGCATGATGAGGTTTGTAGTCACAGATAATGCTCCCCTCAAAATTGGCCCATCAAGACCTCTCTGAACCATACCCACATCACAGGGAGTGGAAAATGACTGACAAGATGGCTGACACTGGGTCCTGCTGTGGGGGAGCACAAGGCCCTGGAAGGGCTTGTGTGCAAATCAGAAGCAGGACACCACTGCCTGACATCCTGAAAGACAACTTGCACGCCTTCCAATGGAAGCACGTTTCATGGTGGGATGTCTGGCCGGGTGGGAAGGAGGACTGACAGCTCTGACCATACTTACCAGCATGTGGAGACACTCACACCCCTCAACACAAACTCCACACAACTCACCGGGTAAAATGCATTGACTCACACTGTAGTGAAATATCACCCAAAGATACACCGCACTGGGTGCTGCTGTGTGAAGCACAGGGGCTCTCTTTGGACTTGTAGCCAAGTATGGGCATGCTCGGAAGGGGGGTGTAGCCAAAAGCATGATGGGAGTTGCAGTCACAGACATTCCCCACACACCCACATGGCCCAGCAAGCTCACACTGAACCATGTTCGCCTCACAGGGAGTGGGAATGGACTGACAAGATGTCTGAAACAGGGCTCTGTTGTGGGGAGCACAAGGCCATGCGGGGAACTGGGCAACAACAAACACCAGGACTGCACTGACTGACATCCTGAAAGTTAACCTGCATCCACTGCAATGGTGGCACGCTTCATGATTGGATAACTGGCCTGGGGGAGAAGGAGGTCCTGACTTGAAAACAAATAACACCGATGCTGGCCATACACACACCTCCTATGCTAAAACACATTGCACACGTGGTAGCAGTCACTCACAAATATGATGCCCGGGCAAGATGTATGACACGTGGGCCTGATAAATGATGTGGCTGAAAATCACACATATGCACTGGCCAAACCAAACACGGTCGCACACACAGCCATTGCAACCATATGTTCAAACTCACTGTCTGGGGATGCAGTGTCCAGAGGTGCCCCATGGCCTGGCTGTGGAGGTGTGTCTTGCAGATGACAAGTGTGGAGAGCCATATATAGTACATTACACAAAACACACAGCAACTCACATATACATCATTGACAGGGGACATCTGACAGTGAATGGAATGGACACACTAATATAGCTGACACCATAGCATGGTCTCATTTACACTCGGTGCTGTTGTGAGCTGCATTCCACTCCTACATCGTGCTGCAACATATGCATCCTTCACACAACACACCACTCACTGACATAGACACTGTAGACACAAGGTCGAACCTGGACTGCATTGGAGGAGACATGCTACTCACAGCAGCCAAACTGCAACACACACACCACCGGCTCTCACTGTCATGAGCATTGAAAAGCCAGAGTGCTACCTTGCCCAATCCATGTCACCATGGAGAACATTGACACGTCAAATCACATATGCACGTACAAAACTCAGCACCAGACTCATTAACGATGGTGACATCATCACTTGTATGAAATGAGATGGGAACTAGGAACACTGTAAAAAAAACACTTTCTCCAAAAAGATCACAGGCATACCGGACTGTGACCATGTCGTACCAATACACCGATGTGACACACAAAGACTAGCAAAATCTGCTACCACACATGCCCCAATCTTACAACATCTACTGGAATTGCATGTCTGTCCTTGTTAAAGCTCAAATGTGTACAGGGATGACACACCTGTGTCAGCAACGTGATGGCCCTTGAGTAGTAATGGCCATATACAGCCAAATCTATACATTAGCTGGGCATGCACACACTTCGACATGCACATTGAAATGTTTCATTTTGACTGGGCAATGTGCCACAACAATATCAATCTCTGTCCGTGACAACCTTGGACAAAGCAGTGTACAGGCACGCATCCTGACGTACAGTAGAAAATGTCATGTATGTGAACCATTGATGCCTGTAGAAACATAACTTACATTGTGTGTCACTTCCAAACACAGGTGTTGCTGGGGACACAGCACCAAATGAAGAGGAGTCCCTGTCCCAGACTCTGGTGGACCCTCAGCTCTCTGGAGTGGATCCGTCTCTGTCCTCTTCGGATGACGACGAACAACCTGGCACCTCCGGTGTTAGTCATCATGCAGCACCAGCAGTACCAACATCTGCACCCCCTGTATCCACACCTCCAGCATCTGGCAACAGACAGGGCACCCCCGCCAACACGGACAGACCAAGGCCACAGAACACCGACAGTACAGGGACACAGGACCCCCAGGAAGCTACGGACAACACCGCCAGCAACAACACCCAAGGGGGCCCAGTGTCACCTGTGCGTGCCGCCGCAGGTCCTGCCCGTGTGGATAGGGGTGCTGGCAGGGGTGGTAGGCAGAGGGCGCGCCTTGCAGAGGGGTCTGGACTGCATGATGACCCCCAACTGGCACGCATCATAGATGCGTACCAGGATAGCACCGGAGGATTTGGCCAGGTAGTGGGGATCCTCAAGGACATTCAACAGGAGCAGGCTGCCCATCATGCCCGCATGGAGGCAAAGTGGGATGCACTTACTGCGGTGCATCGGGACATACTCCAATGCCTCCTCCAGATAAGCACCAACATGTCCACAACTCCCTGTGTGGTCACAACATCTGTTGCTGCACCATCTGCCAGTGCCACAGGGAGGGAGGATGACTCTGGCGGAGAGTCCTCTGCATTGCAGACGCCTGCACCTGAGGATCCCACCTCATAGAAGAAGAGGGGTCATCCGAAGAAGGACAAGTGAGACGCAGATGTCCCTGCACATCCCCCAGGGCCTCTAAACCTGTTGTGCACAACCCGTTCACCTTGTCGTATCTAACACAACTCGCCTACATGACATGGAGGGTTCATGTTGGTCCAATGTAGCAGATAACTGTGGACTTTACTCTGGGCATTTCAGCTACCAACACTTCCAACTCTACTGTGAACTTTGGATTCAAAAACCCAATGTACAGCACCCACCATCCTGTGCACTATCCTCACACATGTTTGTAAATAAACTCACCAGTACACTATACTTGCCTCTGTTGTGATTCCAACTTGTCATGTGTCATGGAGATGTTGATCTGCTAAACAACACAGTGCATGCCAAATACTACAACAATGTGAGCACCGTTATGTGAGTCATGGTGATGTGACACATGTGAGGGAGACACACCACTATGGCACCACAACACATACTCACCATGTCCATGTAACTCATCCCACACAATGAAATACATTGGTATGCACAGACACCACACCTATCCCACTGGTGAGGTAAGCAAATGTCAGTCAGATGTGCGAAGACAGACAACGCACCTAAAAAAGCATAGCACAGGTTCATTACACATCATCAACATGTTTATTCCACAATAGTTGCAAGGTAATTGTATGTTACAGTGGACACACGGTCACAAAGTGTCGGAGAATTGAAGTCCAGGGGTGTGTGGCACATCACTTGATGGGAATTGACAACATCCACACTGGTGTTGGATTCTGGGTGTTGGGAGTCAGTGTACCAAACACCAGGCAAAGTACCCTGGGAAGGACAGACACAAGACACAGTCAAAAGCACAGCAGAACAGGAGAGAAATGCTATACACATGCACAAAACATGTCAAAATAAACCTACAAAGACACAAGTTAGCAGTTCGACACTATTGTGGAGTACAGACCACCTGAAAGGACACATCACTGCACGCATCCAGTCAAGTGGCACACAGACACACGCAAACAGCAACAGAGCAGCCCCAACACATTTCAGGCTAACTCAATACATTGACATAACAATCCTGTAAACTCACATTCAGGTGAAGAAGTTGTTGAGCTGTGTGCGGACGTCACCCTCATCATCATCACTGGCATCGTGGCCCAGGCCTGGATCTTCCACAGGTGGTGGAGGTAGGTCATCGTCATCCTGGATGAGAGGCAACTTCTTCCGCACCGCCATGTTGTGTAGCATGCAGCATACAAGGATAATTTTGCACACCTTTGCAGGATCACATGGGAGGGCCCTTCCGGTCTTGTCCAGGCAGCAGAAGCGGCTTTTCAGGAGACCAAATGTCCGCTCAATCACCCTCCTGCTCCGACCATGTGCCTCATTGTAGCGCATCTCGGCTGGTGTCACAGGGTTCCTGAGGGGTGTCAGCAACCACGGCATGTTGGGGTATCCCGAGTCACCTACATACAAACAATTAAACAATTAGCTGAGTTTTGAAAGAGGGTGGAATACAACATTGCCAAACACACACAATGGTAAACAGTCAGTACACACCGACAAGCCAGGCACGCTGGTCTGGCATCTGTGACATCAGCGTGGCAATGCGACTACACCTCATGATGTAGGCATCGTGTGCAGAACCGGGAAGACATACCACCAGAGCATTGATGGAGTGGAAATCTTTTCCTGTATGCCTGCTCATGTGCCTATGGTGGTACCAGGGCCACATGTGTACCATCAATAGATCCGATGACGTTCGGCATCCTCCCCAGTATATAAAAAGCATCCTTTATTTCAGTGAGTTGACCTGGGCTAGGAAACTTGATGTACAGGTCAGGGAAATGCAACATCCCCTCCAAGACATCGCGTAGCACACGACTGAACATAGTTTGCGACATACCACCAGCAGTAGCCACAGTGTACTGGAAGGTACCAGTAGCAAAGAAGTGCAGGGCTGCCATCACCTTCACCTCTGGGGTCAGTGCTGTAGAGCAGTGTTTTTCAACCTTTTTTGGGCAAAGGCACACACGAAAAAAATCACGAGGCACACCACCATTAGAAAATGCTAAAAAATTTAACTCTGTGCCTATATTGACTATATATAAAGTAATTCTCTTGAATAGGAATCAAATAAACACAAAGAAAGTATTTTATAATTACTTTATTATAAAATAGTAAGTAAACAAAATAGTCCGCATTCTTGTTTTGAAGCGAAGGGTGTTTCGTTTGGAGATGGCGTTTAAGTTTGCTTGGGACCATAGCACTGTTAGCTAGCTTTTCACCACACACCACGCACAGTGGAGTTGGTTTGTTTGCATCTCCGGTGACAGTAAATCCAAATTAAATATAGCTTTCGCTATATTGCCTTGTGCCAGAGAATTTGCTTGAGCTAACCATCTTTGCTTTCTTTTGATCCCCACTCATACTTGGGCTCTCATCTGGCTCCAAATTTTGTTCAGAGTCCAGTTCTTTCCTTTTCAAAAACGTGTCCATCACTGCAGTATCTCACTGTCACTCAGTACTAGGCATACACAAGGACGCTGCCCCTGCAAGTTACCTATAAAAGAAATTTAAGATTTGTATCTATAAGGAGCAAATTGTGACAAATTGTGACTGGATGGTTTCTCAGAGAGCCCTTGATGCCAATTTTGAGGTTAGCAAGTGCTTTAACTACAAACGTTACGTCTGCCCAATTCATTAGTACTCATTGTGTATTAAAGACTGATAATGAACCACAGTACTAGTATAACGCTTGCTCGTCTAGTCTGGAGACAAAGGTTAGTGCTGCTACAACCCATGCGGAATTCTCCAAAGATAGTTAATTTCTGCAATAGATATTGGGTGACCATGTAAATTAAACAGACACTTTTGTAAATACATCTTGCCTCATGCAGCGTGATATTGTCACATGTGTATTAAATTGATGGAAGCCTGGCTGCATCACTCAAAACTGCTCTCTACCCACAGACTAGGTGCGCAATAGCTTTCCGTGATACATGCAAGCTTATGATCACACCATAAATCTATTCCACAGGAGTGAAAACCATGGACCACATCACAGAAGCATATCTGGAACTCACTCAAGGACATGCGCTGAACCCCTCATACTTCAGCTTTAAAAAAAGACCATAAATCTCACCTTCTCAACAAATACTTTGGTCCATAATTACCTCCTCTGAATCTACTCTCTTCTTCCCCTTTACTGATGATCCTTTGTGTCCCCCCTAGCTCTCTCCTCTCCCCACATTACACATCCAACCTCTTACCTGCGACCTGCCCCCCTTTCTACCCTCTCCCCATGTCCTCTTTCCATTTCCCCCTCATCTTTCTTCGATTTCTTCTCCTACGTTTCTCTCTTCTACTCCTTAAAATTGCACCCCTCCTCTTATATTCCTAAGCGTTGCATTTCACGTTACTCTGCACAAGATTTTTTTTTTGGCCCCCCCACATTACTGAACTGGTTGAGCGCAACCTGGGTGTTTAAAAAAAATAAAAAATTGTATTACATTTGTAAAATTGCTTTACCTTATTCCCTCCTCTTGTCCTACCCTTATTCCCTCCTCGCATGTACATTTTCTTTCCAATGGCCCTTTTTATTTCTAATTCAATTGTGTTATTGACTGTCTGTGCTTTGCCCAGAGCAAATGTGTTATCTCTTGTTCTGTGTCTGCTCCTGTAAAGCGCTCTGATGCCCACGGGTCTAGCCAGCTCTATAAAAAACCTTTCAAATAACATAAATAAACTAACGTTAAAAAACGACCGTTAATCATGGACCCATGAGCATGGCCACACCAAAACTGCTCTCCAAGAAGCGTGTGCAATGGAAACCTTTGCATGGGTCCAACCATGTACCAAATAAATGAGGCTCTGCACCAAGGTATGGGACTCCCACCAAAGAGTAAGAGGTCTCGCGTTCAGCAGAGTTCACAGCACCCGAAAGTGCCAGTTCTGTGACATCAAGGACACATATACGAACCCTTCAGGTACTGCCTCGGCTCGACGTAGCAACTGCACCTGAAAACGACCCTTCAAAGCACAACGGCTTTGGAATGTTGCCTGCACTAAATCAAACCCGCTGCCATTCAGTGCACCTCCCAGAGCAGTGACACATACCAGCAGAGGTCCACTCCGTGATGAGCTTTTACTCAACTCCTGAGGGGGAGCAGGCTGAGAAACTTCCAGAACTTGAAATTCTAACAAGAGATTGGTAAAAAATATAAGCACCATGTATGTATCTATTTATTTAATTATTGATTTAAGTTTTTCATTTACTGCCTTGTCCTATCCGAGGACTGAGTCAGGGTGAAAGGCATGAAACCCAAATACAATGAGGGTGGAAATGAGTGAGACTCACCTCACGCTGCACCTGCGACCTGGTCTGGATCCGGATGCAGTCTCTCTGCAGTGCCGACTCCCGCCGAGTCCTGGTCTCCGTCCGTCTCCTCCTGCTCCGGTCCTCCTGGGAGTCCTGGTGACTCGAGTCACGATGTCTTCTTCTCTCCGCTGCTGCGCACACTGCGCTCGGGCGGGAAGGAAGTCGGAAGATACTGCTCTGTGATAGGTCCAGGCTGGAGTCTGGACCAATCACAGCCCGGACATCAGAAAAGTGGAGGGTGTCCCCCTGAGGAGCGCCAATCAAACCCCCCCCCCCCTCCCCCATACCCAGGATACAGTCCGGCGCCCGGCCTAGTGGGGGAAAATTTGACATTTTAAAAAAAAATCTTTCGAATGTTTCCATTTTTCCCACGGCACACCAGGCAACATCTCGCGGCTCATTAGTGTGCCGCGGAACAGTGGTTGAAAAACACTGCTGTAGAGTATGTCCGGCCAGGTAGCAGATGTGGCGCCAACTGCTCCGCCAACTCCTCAATCAGTGGCCTGGTGAAGCTGTACCGTCGGATGCTGTCGCGTTCCTGCATGTTTTCAAGGTCTGGGAACGGTCTATGGACAGCTGGTGCCCTGCAGTACAGAGATGAACAAAGGAAGGTTTTCGATTCATCCACCCATGTGGCTATGACCAAGCAAAATATCACATGATACATCATGACAATACACAATGTACTGAGGTGAGTGCTGTTGGGTATGGACACATATGTCACCTACGTGCCCCTCACCTCACATCTCAAGTCCACATGTCTACATAAGTTACATGTAGTGCAATGGCCACTCATTGGGCTGTGTCACAGTACCTATGGACTGCTGTCACGTTACAAACACACACCACAGTGACAAGTGAGGCCTGATGTCTCCCAGGCATCACAGGTCTTTGACATGCAGATACCCAGGCTCCCTGTATTGCCTCATGGACACTGGCATGACATGGCGTATCCTGTGCACGCCACAAGACAACCGTGAGTCCCACAGGTAGTGGCCACTGTTGTCTCTGCAGGCCCTACATGTACGTCTCGTAGACACACACACAACATTAATGTTGATGCACAAACCACATCGATGTGGAGACTGTCTCCCATTGGGCACATTTGATCAGCCACATCTGAGACACAACATGCACACACACTGTGGGTGTACATCAAAATTGGGGCTATAGGTCTCACTGTGACGTACATACCATCACCCGCAGGACTCAGGGTGTATGTGACATGTCCTAAACATATCCAACCTGAAACTGTGTCCATGACTCATGCCCATAACTGTACAGTTGCACATCACAGTGGTAATGTGCACAACACACAAATGATTCTGTCCCCATGAACACGTGCACAGCCTGGGAGTGGTTGCACAAAAGTGGCACACAACAAACCAAATGTTGCCCCCCCAAACATACAAGGAATGCAGCCTTACATGCCATGGGACACAGTGTGGCACATGCTGTAGTGTGGTAGGTGTGCACCTGAGTCCCTGGCAAGTAATTGTGTGTGGAAGCCGTCAAACAGTCACACCAATGTCAACCGACGCGGGTGACTTCTACAGAGACGCATTGCACAGTTCAGGACCGAGCCGTGCGTACGCTTAACCTTTGACTTCAATGAGAACCGATGCGGGTGACTATGCGTATGCATTGCACAGTTCAGGACCGAGCCGTGCGTATGCTTAGCCATTGACTGCATTGAGGACCGACGGGTGTGACTATCATGCGTACGCATTGCACAGTTTAGGACTGTGTCGTGCGTACGCTTAGCCATTGACTGCAATGAGGACCGACGCGGGTGACTATCATGCGTACGCATTGCACAGTTTCAGGACCGAGCCGTGCGTACGCTTAGCCATTGACTGCAATGAGAAGCGACGCGGGTGACTATGCGTACGCATTGCATAGTTCAAGACTGAGCCATGCGTACGCTTAGCTATTGACTGCAATGCGAACCGACGCGGGTGACTATGCGTACGCATTGCACAGTTCAGGACCGAGCCATGCGTACGCTTTGCCATTGACTGCAATGAGAAGCGACGCGGGTGACTATGTGTACGCATTGCACAGTTTAGGACCGAGCAGTGCGTACGCTTAGCCATTGACTGCAATGCTAACCGATGCGGGTGACTATGCATACGCATTGCACAGTTCAGGACCGAGCCGTGCGTACGCTTAGCCATTGACTGCAATGCGAACTGACGTGGGTGACTATCATGCATACGCGTCAGGCAGGCATGGACCGAGACCTGCGTACGCCTTGGCCATTGAATCGTATGGAGACGGGTGCGTGTTTATTTTCAAACTACGCGTTGTACAGTCAGTTGACCGAGCCGAGCGCACCCATTGGCTCTGGACTGTCATGGAGATAGATGCGGATTCAAAACTTGTACGAGTTGTGCGCTGGAAATTCAGTTGGATGCCTACAACAATGTTGCAATTACTAGGGTTTTATGAAGGTGAAGAATTGAATGATGCGGAAGACGTGTACTAGTCGTACATTTCCATGGATTGGCCAGATTCATAGAATGCAAACGTGTTGGCCCTATCACTTGGGACACATGGCACAGATTCTGCCTCTGCAGCACAGATATAAGGCTGGGTGGCCCCAGGGAGCTCACTTGCCTGCACTACATGCTACTGGACCACATCTCTGCTACCACTGCTGCTGTCTCTGCATCCTCTGGCTACTGCCTATGCACTGCCTCCTTCTGCTGAGCCCAGATCCTGTCCCTGCGGTGCCTAGCCTGTCCCCATGTATGCCCCTCCGAGGGGATGTCCCCTTTCCTTACCAGTGCAGGCAAGCAACGTGTGACAGTTGTCACTCAAATCACATTGTTGACATTTGGATATGGACAGGCCTTTGGCCTTTGTTTGAAAAGGATTTTGCATTTAAAAATTGCTGAATAGGTTGAGGAGCCTAGCGCGCATCCAAGATGGTCGCGTGAGCACAGGGCTCCCCGGACCCTCTCTGCTCCTCGGAATTTATCCTGAGAATATCCTGACGTGGCTTATGGAATCTGGGAGATAAAGACCAGCTGAGCGTATATCTCTTTTCAAAACTCAAATCGGACCTGGGAATCCTGAGTTGTCGTCGTCGGAACTTTTGGGACCCACCCGACGGAGGTGACCGGGGTGAAGGTGACCCGAGGGACCGGGCTGCAATTGAACAACAGCGGATACAGCGCGGTGCCAGCTGCCGATCCACCACTTTCGGTTTCGGTTTTGCACTTCAGGAGACCGGCAGGGAGGTGCGCTCGGGGTGGAGAGGTGCTTCCTGGGCCTCTGCATGAGGTTTTCTTTCATCTGCCACTAGAGCGCCTATCGCCTCGGACCCCCTATACCGACATTTTGTGGTCTTCTTGCTGGTGCCTTACACCTCTTGATTGGAGGTCCCCTCGGGTGACCGTGTTCACATGGGGGGCAAAGGGGGTCCCGAGGGCCGCAAGACCAAGGCTTCCCTCCGCGGGGGGGCAGTCCAGAGCAATAACATGGACCGCTACACCCAGGGCAGGGGGCCCTCTGGCGCTGCTGGCCTCCCCTCGGATACTGCGGAAGGAGGCGCGACCGCCACTACGGATCTATCCTTGCAGGACATTATGGGCGCCATTGATGGCATCAGGGAAACCATCGCGACGCAATATGAGGCCCTGGCCCGTAAGATTGACACTGTCGCGATCGATGTCACCCTGATCCGGGCCGACCTCTCCAAAACTAACGAGAAGGTCCAGGCTCTCGACGCACGGACCTCCACCCTCGGTGCGGATGTGTCGGATCTGCGGGCCGCGCTTGGAGACATCAGGGTGGTTAACGACCATATGGCCCGGCGGCTTGAGGACTTCGAGGGACGGGCCCGACGCAACAACATCCGCGTCATAGGTGTACCGGAGTCCTCTGACGGCCGCCCGGTTGACCTCGTGGTCGAGGAACTTATCCTGAAACAGTTGTCCTCGGCTGGCCTAAGTAAGTTCTTTGCCGTGGAGCGGGCCCATCGAGTTCCGGGCGGTCGGCCACGGCCGGGGGCCCCCCCGAGGCCTATCGTGGCCAAACTGTTCTACTACAGGGACCGCGACGCTATTCTGCAGGCCTCACGGACCCACGGCCCGGTTCGTCATGAGAACTCGACCATCAATTTTTACCCGGACTTCACGCAACTGGTCCAGAAACAACGGATGGGATTCCAAGGGGTGAAGCGTCGTCTCCGTGAGCTGGGCCTAAAGTATTCGATGCTCTACCCTGCAAAACTCCGAGTGGAACATGGGGATCGGACAGCCTTTTTTGACTCTCCTGTGGCTGCAAGTGACTGGCTGGACTCTCTGCCGGACGGAGGTGGCCGTCCCGGACCCTCTGCGGGCACCGCAGGTGATGGGTCCCCTTTAGAATGACTTTTGGTCCTTGATTTTGCCTTTTTGCACAGTACAGTCGGGTCTTATTTCATTTGCATATTGTGTTTTACCAGGACCAGTGAGGGGGGCGGGCGGGGACGGGTCCCTTACCTCCTCCGGGTTCTTTTCGTAGAATGGGGTTAGTGGGGCGACAGGCACACTGCAAGTTGGGGGGGTTTTATGGCCCGCAGGGGTGCAGGGTGGGGGGAGTTGGTCCTGGGGTGGGGTTGGGGGGGAGGAGGGTTTGTTTTGCTGTGTGTTTTTTGTTTACAGGGCGAGGTACTGATTTTTGTCCACATTTGGGAACTGTGCTGCAGGCTGGGGGACCCTTGATCTATTGGGGGGGATGGGGGGGGACGGGTTGAGGCTTATGTCATGGAACGTCAATGGGTTGGGGGACCGTATCAAGCGGGGTGTAGTACTGCAATATTTGCGTCGTTTGACTCCTGATGTGGTGTTTCTCCAGGAGACGCATCTGGTTGGCAATGTTTGTCATGCAATGAACAGGGGGGGATACCGCCTCGTGGCCCATTCTGGTTTCACAACTGGTTCCAGGGGGGTGGGCATTCTGCTGCGAACCTCACTTCCGGTGGAGATCACTAAGATAGTCTCGGATGACAGAGGGCGCTATGTGGGTTTGATTGGGAGGTGGGAGGGGCAGCCCCTTGCCCTGGTTTCAGTTTACGTCCCCCCGGGCCTCCAGAACTCCACCTTCACTGACTTGGGTCGAATGCTGCTTGACCTTCCGGACAGCCTCCTGCTCATGGGCGGGGACTTTAATTCTGTGGTTTCGGGTGAACTGGATCGTCACCCACCAAGGACCCTCCCCGCTGCCCAGGCATGGCTGGGTGGGATGCTGGAGACCTTCGGCCTGGTGGATAGTTGGAGATTAATGCATCCGACCCAATGTCAATTCACCTTTCACTCGGGGGCGCATGGGAGTCTCTCTAGGTTAGACTACTTCCTTATGCCCGCGGCGCAGACTGGTCGGATTCGAGAGGTCAGGCACCTGGCGCGGGGTATCTCCGACCATTCTCCGCTGTGGCTTGTTTTTGACACCGGGCCGCGGTCTGCAGGGCGGATCGCTCCCATTAACCCATGGTACCTGCGAGACCCTACGACTCGTGACAGCCTGGTTAAGGCTATGGACCAATACTTCCTGGATAACGAGGGGTCGGTGTCTTCTGCAATGTCCCTGTGGGAAGCCTTTAAAACCGTGATCCGCGGACACGCCCTTTCCCAGATAGTGGTGGCTAAGAGGGTCAAGAGTGAGGCAGTGGTGAGGCTGGAGACTGACATCTTGGGGCTGGAGTCGGCCTTGGAGGCGAATGTTACTCCGGACGGGCTCCATGCCCTCAGCCTGAAACAGTTTGAATATAGGTCCCTGGTCACTGACGCGGCCAAAACTATGTATAGGGAGCAGCAGGGTCGACTGTACGATGCCGGGGACAAGGCGGGAAAGTTGATCGCGTGGCTGGACAGGAAGGAGAGAGTGAATCGTGTGGTCCCGGAGTTGCGTGCTGCGGATGGTGTGTGTGTGACGGAGCCTGACGAGATTGTGGAATGTTTTGCCGGCCACCTCCGGGCTGTGTACTCCCCAGTGACTGACAGGGATGAGGGCGACTCTCGCCTTCTACTGAGGGATATCGCCTTGCCCTGCCTGTCCGTTGAGGACCGTGAGCGGCTGGACGCCCCCTTGTCGGTGGATGAAATAGCGACCGCGATCCGCTCCCTTCGCTCGGGCAAGGCTATGGGTCCCAACGGTCTGCCCATTGAGCTATATAAATTGCGCCCTGACAAGCTTGCGCCCTTCCTCAGTCGCATGTTCCGTGAGTCTCTGGCGGCGGGTTCCCTCCCGGCCGATCAGCGTTTGGCCACGATAGTCGTTATCCCCAAGGAGGACAAGCCGCGAGATCGCTGTACTTCTTACCGGCCTATTTCACTGCTAAATGCGGAGCCTAAGATCCTGGCGAAAGTCCTTGCCAATCGTCTGTTGAGCGTCGTGTGCGATCTGATTCATCCGGACCAATGCGGATTCATCCCGCATCGTAACACCGCTCTTAACTTGCGGCGTCTTCATGGCGCCCTTGCCAGGGCGGAGCTCCTCTCCGAACCGGCCGTGCTGGTTTCTTTGGATGCCACGATGGCTTTTGACACCATCGAGTGGCCATTCCTCTGGGCTGTCTTGGCTAAATTTGGCTTTGGGGAAGGATTTATTGGCTGGGTGAAGCTTCTGTACACGGGACCCATGGCTCAGGTGGTGGTGAACGGGCGGGTCTCTCGGCCCTTTGCCCTCGGCAGGGGCACGAGGCAGGGATGCCCGTTGTCCCCTTTGCTCTTCGCTCTCGCCCTGGAGCCACTCGCGGCTTGGCTCCGCTGGGAGCCCTCGCTTCGAGGGATCCGGTGGGCCCCGGGCTTTGAAGATCGGGTTTCGCTGTATGCGGACGATATTCTCCTATATCTCACCTCACCGCGGCAGTCGCTCAACGTCCTCTTTGACGTTCTGACTTCCTTTGGGAATAATTCGGGTCTCACGATCAATTGGTCTAAATCCTGCGTCTATCCGATCTCCGGTGGTCCTCCACTCCTACCGCCTCGGCTTCCGATCCAGGTATCACTGAGCGGCTTTAAGTACCTGGGGATATACGTTTCGCTGGACCCGGTGGCTCGCTATGAGCTGAATCTCCTGCGTCCGCTTCGGCGATTGCGAGAGGATACGGCCCGGTGGTGCAGGCTGCCCCTGTCCCCGCTGGGTCGGGCCGCGCTGTTCAAAATGATGTCCCTTCCCAGGTTCCTCTATGCACTCCAGAATTCCTTCGACGTCATCCCAGTGGCCTACTTTCGGGAGGTAGAGAGCCTGCAGAGGAGACTGGTGTGGGACGGGCGGGCGCGTATTGCTCTTGCTAAGCTTACTCTCCCCTGGTATGACGGGGGCATCGCGCTTCCCGACATTCGCAGGTATTATTGGGCCGCGCAGCTTTCGGCCATCAACCATGCCACGTATGCGCCTGGCCTGAACCCGGCGTATGAGATGGACAAGTTCCTGCTTCCCGGCGGGGACTATAACAGGGCGCTGTACTCCCGCTCGGCTGGCCGGACCCTTACGGGTCCTACTAAGATTGCTGTGCGGACCTGGAGGGCCGCCACTGCGGCCACGGGCTGGGGTGAGCGACTTACATGTGCTACTCCTTTGTTTGCCTCCGATCGCCTGGGGAGCCTCTGGACTACGAAGGGGTTTGACCAGTGGGACACGATTGGTATCAGCAAAGTGGGAGACCTGTGGCATAAGGGTGCGGTTAAGACTTTCGCAGCTCTTCAGGCCGAATATGAGCTTACGGACAGGGAGTTCTTCCGCTATGCCCAGGTTCGACACGCCCTGCTCTCGGTCTTTGGAGAGGGGACCACGATCCCGGTTTCCTCGCCCCTCGAGGACCGCATACTTGACGGACATGTCCCGGACAGCACTATTTCTTTAATTTATAAGAAACTGATTAATCATCGGGCTGACCTCTTGGTGCGCCTTCGGGAGGCTTGGACGGGGGATGGGGTGGAATTGGACGACGAGGACTGGCAGTCTGCACTGTCGTCCCCCAAAGAGGTCGCCATTCCGGCCCGTCTCCGGTTGGTACAGCTTAAGATTCTTCACCGGGTGTATGTGACGGGTCCTCGCTTGGTCTCGATGGGATATTCCGACGATGGGCTCTGTAAGCGGGGTTGTGGGCTCAGTGCCACCTTTCTCCATATCCTGTGGGAGTGCCGCGAGGTGGCGGACTACTGGCGCCGGGTTCATACGGTTATGGGACAGGTCACTGGGGTTGTGCTGCTGCCGGAGGTGCGTCGCTGTGTCCTGAATGTGTGGGAGCCCAATGATTATAGCGCGGCTCAGACTCGGTGGGCGGCCCTGGGGAACATGATTGCCAAGAGAGATATAGCGCAGCTTTGGGGTGCCCAGCGGCCGCCCACCGTGTCAGTATGGAAGGAGAATATGGACTGGTGTATGTTCAGGGAGAAGACTGTGTATGTTGCCCGTGGTAAGCCGGGGGTATGGGGCAGAATCTGGGGGCAATGGAATGCTTATCGCGGGGGTATCTGTACGCCCCCCCTGGTGGACACCGATATCGCCATGTCCCCCTGACCCTTGACGGTTCCGGGCACCTTTTGGAATGACTACATATGGACGTTCAGTTCCCTTGGCCCCCCCCCCCCGTCCCCAGCCTCCCGGTACTCCTTCCTTTCATGTGCTGCTTAATGGTCTGACCTGGAGTTCCCCGGAGGAAGCCTGACCTGCGCCGTTTGTCTTTATGCCTCGCCTTTTGTTTTTCTTTTAGTTTTCTGTGTTTGTTTGATCTAAGTCTCCTGTGCCTCTAGAACTATCCGGACTCACTACGGGGCCGACCCCCGGGAACCGACTGCAGCTTTGATAAATGTATATTTCATTCTGTACTTAGCGGCCGGCCCTGGTGGTTGTAGGCCCGTGCTTGTAATCGAATTATTGTTCAATAAAAACTTTTAAAAACAAAAAAAAAAAAAAAAAAATTGCTGAATAAAGCTTTTTTCTTTCTCCTTGTGAATTTGATTTAGCTGTACATTAAGTTGATGATGTTTAGCATGACCTTGCAGTTGTAATGCTGGATTTCCAATGTTGAATACGGAGGTGTTGATGTGAGGTACTCCATGTGGTCCATGAGATATGTATCCTATTCTGGTCGGTATCCATGTCATCCTTTGCAGCTAACTGGGTGTGTCATGATTAACAATTTGTGAACATCTCTGTAAACATTTTATTTGCATAGTCACATCTGTGGCTTGCACACATGCACATATGATGTGCTTCCCATTGTCCAATTTGTCTATTTCCCTGACTGTGGGCGCATCTCCACTGGACATGTAGGTGTGGTCATCATTGGTGTAGGAGCAGCTGGGTCCTCTGTGCAACTTGCTGGACATATGTATTGAGTATGTGCAGATGACACTCCCGTACCCAGGCTGTTGTGACCAGAGCCTTCATTGTGTGGTAACTGATGGCTGACTGACCAAGTGTTCTGCTGACATGAGTGAGACCTGCTCGGACTATGTTTGGCACAGCTGAGCTTCCACAGGAGTTGAGTCCCCTCAAGTAAGTGTGTTGTTCTGTGACATTGCCTGGGCCCATGGTATGTGTTGTGTGAGCATGTGTGTGTGTGTCAACATCCCTTTTCATACACAGGCAGTGTTCCCTTGATATGTTCCTGTTGTGGATGCTTGCTGAGTTGCACTGTGTTCATCCCACATCTTTGCCATGGGCTACCAGATGTGTGGGTGCATGACACACTACTGTTAATTGGTGTTTCATCATTGGGATTTGTCAGTTCTGAGTGGTGATGATGTGGTCAGACGCTGATGGGACACAGTCAGGGGTCCACAAGGCACTTCTTTGTTCGCAATATCATGTAGTTGTCCCTAGCTGGTACCTTTCAGTGATAGAGACATGTGTTTGTGTGTGTGACTGCTCCCACTTGTCCGGTTCAGGGCTGCAATGTTGGCAGGTGTCAGCATGTGTGCCTTGTGGTTCTCCTTGGCTTCTGCATTGTCCTGGGACTGTGGCAGGTATTCCGAAGGTTACGGGAGATTTGACGTCATGGCCATGTACCGCATACTGTGCAGAATGTCTGTCATTCACCAGGGTTGGAGACTGTCCTTGTGTGATGAGTCTGTGCACCTTAGTTCCTCCCAACATTACTGTGTTTGTCATGGGTGCATGTGCAATGTCACCTGTCCATGTGGGCTTCACAGATGCACATTGGTGCAGTTCAGGATGTGTGGTGTTGAGGGTGGACTGTTGTAAATGTTTACATGGATGGGCCCCTAGCTCCCGTTTGTCCCTGGATGACAGGCCATGCTGAGTGATTTGTGTTTGTGTAGGTGTGATGTACGTTTGTGGCACAGGACACATGTCTGGGTTTCACAGTTTGTACGATGTAGTACATATTTAGCATTACCGCTCATAGAATGCTTCTGTATACTTTTTTCCATGTTTGCTTGCAATCTGGGATTCTGTTCCACGGCAGTTCCGAGTTGCTTCCATGGTGGAGAGTCCGCTCTTGTCTCTTCTCTTGATCTTCAAATAAAGGTCTTCATACTTCACCTGGCTGTACCACCTCTCTATTTACAACATACGACATCTACCTTTGTCATCACAGTGGACGTGTCATGCATGCTTGTGTCACCCCAATGTATGGTCCATGGGGGTAGTGCTGTTGTGTGTCAGTCTCTTGCTGTGTTAGTTGCTGTTCATTCCAGCTTGTGTCACATGTGTCTGTTGTGCTCACTGTCATCTCACAATGCCTGATTGCCCACTAAGGGGGGGCCCAATGATGGGTTACTTTTGTATGGCACTGTGTCCACATCTGTCTCACTGTGGTTCAGCCCCCTCATTTGTTGTGTAGTTGCCTGTGGATACTGAGACACACACACACATGTTGTGTCAAATGTGCAGTGTGTGGTTGCCTGTTTGTGTTTGTGCATCTGCACCAGTGCATTGGTATTGCTGTTGTGGGCCATTTTATGGATGTTGTTTTTGTGATTTTTCCTGCTGTCCCTGTGAGTCATATCACATCATTCTGCACATTCATCCTGGTTGTTAGGTCCCATTGCTGCCATGGAATGGGAGTTTGTGACCTGACACCTACAGTCTACACAGGGTGTTTTGATTTGTGTGTCTATTTTCGAGATGTGTGTATGCTTTGTGATGATCACTTCTGCTTTTGTGTCATTGTACACTGTATGCAATGTCAGCCCACATGGGTGGTGCTTGTCTGCACATGGCCGAGAGTATGTTAGGATTTCACAGCACTGTTAGCCTCACCACATCTCTGTGGGTATGGGACACAACCACTACTTTGCCACAAAAGTGTTTCATGTGTTGGGAGCAGGAATCATACATGCTGTTTGGCATTTGCAGATTTGACCATGATGACACTTACCTTTTTGTCACTGTGATGAGGGGGGTTTTCAACCCCATCACCACAATGCTCAACATTTGCTGCAGTTTGGAACCCCACACTTAACTTTTGTTCTACACAGTGAGGGGGTGTTAGTGCACATTGACACAGTGCTATAGTGATGCTTGCCTTGTGTAGGCCACACTCAGTTTTTGGTCACACATGTGATGGTAGCTACATTGTATGTTTGAAGTCATAATCACTGTTGTGGGCATTTGTCACAGACTACACACTGTTGTCATGATGTTAGTGCGGATGTATTTTGCTGACATACCTAATGTTTGTGTATGATGGATGTGTGGCGCATCACCCATCCTATGGGTGGGGGTGGCAGAAGTGCTGGGATACAGGTCCCCTATGGGTGGGGGTGGCAGGAGTGATGGGCAACATAAGCACTATGAGTGGGGGTGGCAGTAGTGATGGGCAACAGGTCCCCTAGGGGTGGGGGTGGCAGGAGTGCTGGGCAACAGGTCCCCTACGGGTGGGGGTGGCAGTGGTGATGGGCAACATAAGCCCTATGAGTGGGGGTGGCAGGAGTGATGGGCAACATAAGCCCTATGGGTGGGTGTGGCAGGAGTGATGGGCAACATAAGCCCTATGAGTGGGGGTGGCAGTAGTGATGGGCAACAGGTCCCCTATGGGTGGGGGTGGTAGGAGTGCTGGGCAACAGGTCCCCTATGGGTGGGGGTGGCAGGAGTGGTGGGCAACATAGTCCCTATGGGTGGGGGTGGCAGGAGTGCTGGGCAACAGGTCCCCTATGAGTGGGGGTGGCAGTGGTGATGGGCAACATAAGCCCTATGAGTGGGGGTGGCAGTGGTGATGGGCAACATAAGCCCTATAAGCGGGGGTGGCAGGAGTGCTGGGCAACACAAGCCCTATGGGTGGCAGGAGTGATGGGCAACAGGTGCCCTATGAGTGGGGGTGGCAGTGGTGATGGGCAACAGGTCCCCTAGGGCAGGGGTGGCAGTAGTGATGGGCCACATAAGCCCTATGAGTGGGGGTGGCAGTAGTGTAGGGCAACAGGTCCCCTATGGGTGGGGGTGGCAGGAGCGCTGAACAACATAGTCCCTATGGGTGGGGTGGCAGGAGTGCTGGGCAACAGGTCCCCTATGGGTGGGGGTGGCAGGAGTGATGGGCAACAGGTCCCCTATGGGTGGGGGTGGCAGGAGTGATGGGCAACATAAGCCCTATGAGTGGGAGTGGCAGTAGTGATGGGCAACGGGTCCCCTATGGGTGGGGGTGGCAGAAGTTCTGGGCAACATAGTCCCTATGGGTGGGGGTGGCAGGAGTGCTGGGCAACAGGTCCCTTATGGGTGGGGGTGGCAGTGGTGATGGGCAACATAAGCCCTATGAGTGGGGGTGGCAGTAGTGATGGGCGACATAAGCCCTATGGGTGGGGGTGGCAGGAGTGATGGGCAACATAAGCCCAATGGGTGTGGGTGGCAGGAGTGATGGACAACAGGTCGCCTATGAGTGGGGGTGGCAGTGGTGATGGGCAACAGAAGCCCTATGAGCGGGGGTGGCAGTATGTGATGGTCAACAGAAGCCCTATGGGTGGGGGTGGCAGGAGTGATGGGCAACATAAGCCCTATGGGTGGGGGTGGCAGGAGTGCTGGGCAACATAAGCCCTATGAGTGGGGGTGGCAGTAGTAATGGGCAACATAAGCCCTATGGGTGGGGGTGGCAGTGGTGATGGGCAACATAAGCCCTATGGGTGGGGGTGGTAGTGGTGCTGCCCATGCAACCCCTATGGTGGCCGGTATGTGTCGTTTGTTTGTGTGGTGGGTGTCTGACTTACCGTCTGCGCCGTCCGCGTCTGTTCCTGATCCGGTCATAGATGTACAGTACTGGTATGACCTGCGCGATGGGATTCATGATGTGTTCGTCTCGTACACCCTGCTTGTTGCTCCGTCTCGTACCCATTGTTAGATGGTCCGTCTCATAGCCATGGATTGTGTTCTGGCACGAATCGTACCTGATATGCTTCTTTTCCGGATGCTGTGACGTGCTGTACGTGGCGACCTGTCCGGCGCGTATGATTTGCGCATCGTACTTGTCCGGCCGGAAACTGCTGTGGTTACTGCTTCCGGGCGACTCGGTTCGGCGTTCGGAGGTATGGCTCGGACGGAGAATGAAGCTTGAATCACAGCCTACGTGTCGGTCAGATTTTCGTCAGTTATGCGCATCGATCTTCCTCGCCCGGACGGACCGGCTCCGGGTACGAGTCGGTCGCAAGGTAAGGCTATGAACAGCTCACGGAGAGCTGTCCGACCCGGATCGGAATCGACCCCTTTGTGTTTGATATAATAGCCTATAATGTTGCTCCATTTTTAATACGATTTTTGGCCACATGTAGGGTATGACAACTGACTTGCTTCTTAGCTCACTAACAGCATTGTCATCAGGGCATCGCCAGGGGTGTGGGGGCAGGAATGTTTCTCAGTTCACCTTAAAACTAACTTTTAATATATCCTTCTCAATGCTGTGATATGATTTGTGAGGTCTGTGATATTATCTGATATACTGACGTGAAAAGCTTCAGCATCTAAAAGAGTACACTTTTTAGAATTTTGGAGACACTATCAAAATTTTATGGCAAGACCGGAGGCTCCTATTATGCTTTTCTTTTCTAGCTTTATTCAATAGCAGCCAGAAAAGTGAAAAACACTACAGTTCCCAGAGGGCCAAGCGAGAAGAACTGGCCAATGGGAACGCAAAGAAAACGGAACGAATAACCAATCAGATAGAAGCTAACAATAAAACGTCACAACTGACTGTGGAGCTTCCTCTTTTCTTGCTGCTCGCAGTCAGTTAAGTGACCTTATCTTTTGCTCCGCTATTGCATGTTTAAATTTACTGTCAATTCTGGTTAAATTGCTCATGGTTTCGTTTTTCGGCGTTTCGCCGTCTTTACATGTGGTACCTCTAGCGTCTCCTGCCTTTTGCAGCCTTGTGCAACATTCTCTTCCCCCCGCCTTCGGGCGCTAATGGGCTGCTCTCTCTCCACGCGACTTCCCGCTTTCTGTCTTCGCATTATTCTGCCGTTTTGGACTCGCGCGCAGCGTGCTTTCACTCGGACTTTGTTTTTCCTCTCACGGAACTTGTCCTCTCAGCCTTCCGTTTTTTCCCCTGTGTGGCACGCCCCTGGGAGGTCTCCGCTTCTCACGCTCCTCCCCATCAGGAGAAGGTTTCTCCTCATTAACCCTTTCCTTCCTTTCAGTTCTCACACTGTATTGTTATGGAGGTTGTCAGCTCTCCCGAATCACTGCATAATAATGAGGAAGGCGTAGCCTTCAAGTAGGACTTGAATAAATTCATTAATTCCTCTGTGGAAAATGCGGTTGAGGTGTCAATGAGACGTATGTCCAAGGGTATGGAATCGTCCATGTTAAATATTTTGTCCAAAGCTCTGATCCATTCTGCGGGGATAGCAGAAAAAGAAAGGTGGTTTCTTCTGTCTCTGGTCATGCTTCTCATTCTGCATCAACTTTGACTAGCGGGGTCTCCTCGCGCCTGACTGAGGACTTAGTTCCTCCAAGGCCTCCTACTCAGGAGAGGTTTTTTGGTTCCGAGGGCAAACGCAAACAAAAATTAAAGCATGCAGAGTCTCCCAAAAAGTTAATAATTTCCACCATTTTGGACACGGACGATGACCAAGACGACGCAGATGACCTGTTTGACCTTTTTGATGTCTCTGACCCTCATTCTCCTCCCGCTAAAAAAGCCAAATTTGATTCCTTTTCATTTGAGCCAGTTTATGACTCAGAGGGGGTGCCCATGTTTGACCCGTCCTCCATTCGCCATCCTAACTCGTCAGAATGGTTGCCTTCCCCTCATGTTGCAGATTATATTTCTGCTAGACTACGTCTCCCTCTGGAGGTAGCGGTTTGCGCTCGTTTAAAATCAGAGTGTCCCAAGCCCTCTTTGCCTGATAAAATTACCTTAGTCCCTTCCATAGACCAATCCTTACTCACTTTCTTTTCAAAGTTCGGCAAGGACCCCCGCAAGGGTGTTGATAAGGCCTGGTCCTCCTGCCAGGATAAGTTGCTGGACGTGGTCGGTCCTTTGGCACGCATCTTTGACATGGCTGAGACTGCTCGTCTCGATGGGTCTGATCTTTCGGCTGAAGAAGTGTCGTTGTGGGTCCAACGGGCCTTTTGCTTACTTGGCAACGCTAATGCGGCCATTACCCATGAGCGGCGTAAGGGTCTTCTCATTAAGTTAGACCCTAAACTAGCTAACTTAGCTCCCCAGGATCCCGGTGCCAAGGCTAACGGTTTACTTTTCGGAGACTCTCTGGTCAAAGACCTCAGTAGGTTCGTGTCTACTTTTGCATCCTTGGACAAAGCCCAATTGTCTATAAAAAAGGTTTTCACACCTCGGGTTTTTGGACGGGCCGGCAGAGGCAGGAGTCGCTCTTCCGGCCATGCATACTCCAACCAAGGCTCCAGATGCTCCTACAACAACAATTCCTCTCAAGAATACAAACCACAGTTCCACCCTCAGCAGGGTAGAGGTTCCAAAGGTCGTGGACACAGAGGTTTCCGCTCCAACAACTTTAACCAACAGGGTAAGTCCATCTCCTCTTCCCCCTGTGGGAGGGCGTTTAAAACTGTTTCTTCAAAAATGGCAAACAATTACCTCGGACCCCTGGGTCCTAAACACTGTTCAGGGCTATCTTATAGAGCTCTATTCTCCGCCTATTCAAACTGTGTTCCCCACTCCTTTGGTCTTTTCAAACGAGATGTCCACTCTAATTTCTCTAGAAATCCAGTCCCTTCTTCAAAAACAGGCCATTGTCATCTCCCCTTTCGATCCATCAGGTTTCTTAAGTTCTATTTTTCTCGTCCAGAAAAAGAACAAAAAATTACGCCCAGTTATCAATCTCAAATGGTTCAAACACTTCGTGGTCTACCGCCATTTCAAAATGGAAACCATCCTCCATTTACGGGACACCCTTCGTCCTCACGATTGGTTGGTTCGTTTGGACCTTCAAGATGCTTATCTCACAGTTCCCATTCATCCTTCTCATTCAAAGTTCCTCCAATTTCAGTGGTTAGGCGAGACTTTCCGTTTCACTTCCCTTCCTTTCGGTCTTTCTTCTGCACCTCGGTGTTTCACAAAACTCTTGAAACCAGTCATAGCTTTCCTGCGTTCCCTGGGAATCAGAATGATCATCTATCTAGACGACATTTTACTCATGGACACGGACAAGCAGCTGCTTCTTTCCCATCTTCACGTCACTCAGTCTCTGCTCAAGGATCTAGGATTCTTAATCAATCTCGAAAAATCCATGCTTCTGCCCTCCCAGAGCATCGAAATTTTAGGCTTCAGAGTAGATTCAGTCGCAGCTTCTCTGTTTCTTCCTCAAGCGAAGGTATCTTCAATCAAAGCAGAAATTTCTCACGTCCTTCGGTCTTCTTTCCTGTCTCTCAGGGCTCTGGCAAGAATAGTCGGTCTTCTTTCCGCTTCCATCCAGGCCATCTTTCCGGGTCCCCTTCACTATCGTACCCTTCAACGTCTAAAGATCAGGCACCTGCGCCTAGGACTAGCCTACGACGATCTTATCGCCTTGGACCCAGAGTCTCGCGTCGAACTACAATGGTGGATAGACCATTTAGACGCGTGGAACGGGCGAACGATTTTCGCCGCGGCCCCAGATCTTGTGTTAGAATCCGATGTCAGCCTGGCGGGATGGGGCGCTCGCTGTGGTCCAATATCAACTGGCGGTACATGGTCTTTAGAGGAGTCCAAGTTGCACATCAACTGTTTAGAGATGCTTGCAGGCTCCTTTGCAATCCAAAGCCTTTCAAAAAACAGGGTTCGCTGTTCTATTCTTCTCCGCATGGACAATGTTTCTGCGGTTCGTTACATAAACCATCTCGGTGGCACAAAGTCCAGACCGCTTGCGGAACTGGCGAAGAGTCTTTGGGAATTTTGCCTGTCAAATCAACTTTCCCTGACGGCGGAGTATCTTCCAGGAGAGCTCAACTCTGTAGCGGATTGGCACTCTCGCTTTCTTCGGGACTCCAGCGACTGGAGGCTTCTTCCATCCGTCTTCCAATCCCTCTCTCACAAATGGGGCCCTTTCTACATAGATCTGTTTGCTTCTCGTCTCAATACTCAGCTACCCAGTTTCTTCAGTTGGCGACCAGATCCTTTGGCCCTGGCCACGGATGCCTTCCTTCAGGATTGGTCTCGACAACTCAATTATGCCTTTCCTCCTTTCCTCATGATCAACAGAGTTCTTTCCCAACTATGGCGTCAATCGACCTCCCTAGTCCTGGTGGCTCCCTTTTGGCAGTCCCAAGTTTGGTTTCCGTCCCTTTTGGAGTTGGCAACGGACTTTCCTGTCCTCCTTCCGAGTCGCACGGATTTCTTGGTGAATCCTCAGGGTATGCCACACGATCTTATTCTGGACAACTCCCTGGTTCTGTCTGCCTGGAAAGTTTCCGGCCTGTCCCTCCTGACGACTTCATTTCACAAGAGGCTTCTATCTTTATCAGCAAAGCCTGGGCTTCCGGGACCTCCAAAGCCTACAAATCCGCCTGGTCTCTTTGGGCAAGCTGGTGTCTGGAACGGCACGCCGATCCCTTTTCAGCCCCTCTAAACTTTGTGGTCAATGTCCTAGCCTCTGAAGCTAGTGCAGGTAAGTCCTACAGAACAGTTAACCTGTATAGATCCGCCATTACACTCAATCATTCCCCCATTGATGGCAAACCGGTTGGCTCTCATCCTCTGATATGTCGACTGTTGAAAGGAGTTCGTTGTTCTAAACCTCCATTGGCTAAGTATTCTAGTTTATGGGATGTTTCTGTTGTGCTTAAACTGTTTTCTGATTGGCCAGATAATAATGCTCTTTCTCTCAAAATGTTATCAGCCAAACTTACCATGCTTTTGTGCCTGGTCTCTATTAAACGGGTTTCTGATGTTAAAGCGCTGGACATATCAGCTCGTCAGTTTTCCCCTACTGGGGTTCTTTTTCAGATTCATAGACGTACTAAGGCTAATTTAAATTCAGTATTTTATCCCTACTTTCCCTCGCATCCAAAACTATGTGTTGGGCAATGTTTAAAAGTGTATGAACAAAGGACGTCTGATCTCAGAGTGCCCTCTAATTCTCAGCTCCTCATTTCCTTTCGCAAACCCCATCTCCCTGTCTCTTCTGCTACCCTGGCCCGGTGGGTTCGTTGGGTCATGTCCCTGGCGGGTATTGACGTCTCCGTCTTCGGAGCCCACTCCACGAGAGGTGCCATGGTGTACAAAGCCTTTTGGGCAGGTTCTCGCCTGGAGGACATTCTGAGATCAGCGGACTGGACCAATGATTCTGTCTTTCGCATGTTTTATTGTAAACCTATTGATACTGTAGCTTCTCTAGTTATAAATATGCTTTAAACAAGCATAATAGGAGCCTCCGGTCTTGCCATAAAATGTAGATTTTCCTAGTTTCTTATGACGGAAAGTCTTAATTTTATTAAAGACACGGAGGCGAGTATTATCCCGCCTCATCACTACTAACGTTTGTTCTCTCCCTCCCTTCAGCGAATCCAGCTCTGCCGCCGGCATCTTCGTGAGCTTCTTCTTCAACAGAGACGGCCTTCTCCAGCTCCATTGGTTCCTTCTTCTGGACGTCTTCCACCTCTGGGATTTCCTGCTTCTTTTACCTCATGGCTGCATCTGGTTCAAGACTTTTGCTCCTGGATTTTGGCTATTTTTATTGTTTTTTCCATTGCTTCTTTATTTGCTGACTTTTACTGATCTGCTCACCTGCAAAAAGAGGAAGCTCCGCAGTCAGTTGTGACATTTTATTGTTAGCTTCTATCTGATTGGTTATTTGTTCCGTTTTCTTTGCGTTCCCATTGGCCAGTTCTTCTCGCTTGGCCCTCTGGGAACTGTAGTGTTTTTCACTTTTCTGGCTGCTATTGAATAAAGCTAGAAAAGCATAATACTCGCCTCCGTGTCTTTAATAAAATTAAGACTTTCCGTCATAAGAAACTAGGAAAATCTACATTTTACATGATGTTTGTGGCATGATTTATGTGCCAAATATTTTCAGGGCTCGGCTTGTTCACAGGCACTTAGAGCCCCAGACTCAGCTCTGGCTCAGTTGTGGTGCCCAATTTCTCAGTTCACCCACCTCTACTGGCTTGAGAGCACAGCACCACTGACTGTAGGGACAGTCTGACCCCCTAAAGAGCCACACACACCTGCCTGAAAGTATGTCCTGAAATCAGCAATGACTATGTGCCATCTTTCTTTGAGAAACATAACTGCCATTTGTACTGTTATGAGATTAAATAGCATAGTTTGGATAAATTACTCTATATACATTTTTTTATATAGCTCTTCTGCCAAGTTGGTTTGCTTTAAAAATCAGAAAAAGTTTAGACTTTTGATGTGTTTCATTTGTACTTGTGGCTGTGTGTTTATATTTCAAGGGGTAAAAAATATTGAGTTCTGATACTTCCCGCATTACTTTTCCTGTAATAAATTGAAAATACCAGACATGTGGCAACCTTAGTGACTGGGAGAAATATCTGTTCCTTTCCCTCTTAGTACCTGCCAGGTGGTTTGTCTAGTATACTATAGTAAATGCAGCACAAATGTTCTTCCTAAAGAGATCAGATTGCATTCATGGTAGTTATCACACAGAGATCAGACTCTTTTCTGGAAATCACTACAGTATGATCGGGTACAATAGGCGAATGACTGTCACAGGTTTTGCAGTAGTTTCAAAGCCTTTTAGAGCTTTTCTTTGGTCAAACATGGGGTCATTTCCGCTAATTATATTTTTCCATTGACTTCACTGCTTAGTTTTACTTGTGAGAAAGCCTAACTCAAAATGTCATACATTAGGCAGCACAATATCACACATACTCAATTTGAAATCAATGAAATGTCACACATAACTAATCTGAAAACTTGGCAGCTATGGTAACCCCAAATTCAGAGCTGTTCAAATCACCACTATTCCAAAACTTACTATTTTAAAAAGGCATAAGTTTCCTTCATACCCATTTTTAATTCAGGATTTTACTATTTGAATGGAAGCAAAGGATGCGTCAACAGCGAGAGCAAGATGCATCGGTTACGAGTCCAGCATTCAGGTAGATGCGTCATTGTCGGGCCTCACAGACGGGTCCCACGTCGTCGTCAAAACCCTTTATGATGAAGACATGGGTTATCGTTGAGTTTTGTAGTCAGGTCCTACCTCATCATCAAACTCCTTACAAAGCAGGCGATGTGTCATCATCGGGTCTCGCAGTCGTGTCCCGTGTCATTGTTGAGCCGCGCAGGGATGCCCTCGAAGCTGTGCTGCATTGATGTTGAAGGAGAATGTGTCAGTTTCAACTGGTGCAAAGCAGGCAATGTGTGGGTTTTCGAAGACAAACAGCTGCAGGACCCCCTTTCAAGGCACAGGACTGGATTGACACCGCTTGGCAGGGCAGGACTCACAGTTGGCTGAATCCAGCAGCTGAAGGAAGTCTTTGATGTCCCTAAGACTTCAGATTAGGAAGCAAGCCCTTGGGAATCACTTTGTTCTGGGGATGTAGAGATTCAGGTCCAATCCTTCTCAACACCAGGCAAGGGACAGCAGGGCATGCACAGCAGAGCAGGAGTCCAGCAAATCCAGCAGAGTCCAGCAGAGTATCAGTCCTTTCATCAGCACAGCAGTCCTTCTTCCTGGCAGAGTGTCCTCAGGTCCAGAGTATACTGAGTTGTTGGTGTCAGAGGTTCAGTACCTATACCAAGTTACGCCTTTGAAGAGAGACTTCAAAGAGAGTCCTTTGAGGTCCACAAGGTCCCTGCCCTTCCTGCCCTGGTTCCAGACTCACTACATGTGGGTATGGAGCTCTTTGTGTGGGGACAGGTGATGGAGCAGAAATCTCATGGTAATCTCTCCTTGCAAAATCACCATTACCCTTGTTTCCGCTCAAGGCGATGGATCTTTTCCACTGTGTTATGACCAAGAGGACACTTATGTAAACATGATCATATCACATGCGAATATATATTTAGTCAATAATGAGAGTTGTGAGTAGCTATAAAGGGATTTATTTTCTAATCAAAATTTAGGTTTCTCTGACTCTTCATTCATTAGTCAGATATCAATCAGGTTACAGAATTGATAATAGAAAATAGAATCAATACAGAGAATATCATAAATTGCATACAGCGCATTCCATAAAGGAAGGAATCCCTGTTCTAAGGAAAAATGAGGCATAAATAATGTCAGTCAGAAATCACGAAGAGTTCAAGATATACAAGCAAGAGTGAGATTAGCATAAAGCTAAATCAGTCATTAATAATTGCAAAATCTCCCATAGAGAGAATAAAGCATAGGGCAAATAAGTATTTGCAAACCCAGTTAGTTAAAGAATAAAGCTTGGGGTTTTTAGCAAAATGCTTGCATCTAAATCTACCCTTGTTCCCTTACAGCTGATTTTCTCTCCTCTTGTTCAGCTACATCTCTGTCTGTGCCTCTTTCTCTCTTCCCCAGAGGCTGCCCACAGCACCTCCTCTCTCTGCACAACTTACAAAATCTGAGAGAGTCTGCACCTCTCAGCTAGGAATGTGTGTATAGTTCTGCAAAATGTTTCAAAACATGTGACTTTTGGTCTTCTTTCTTCATCCAATTGAAGTGCAGGAAAACATCGACATCCTAGGCTCATTTCATCAATCAGGCGAGTTCTTATAACACATTTGAATTTTGCTCTAAATGATTTAAGGCCATATGTAGGTAGGGACACATTTACCACTTCATAAATACCGAATGTTACCGATTCGGTATTTATGAAGTGGTAAATGATATGTAGGTAATTGGTCGGTAAATATTACCGATTCGGAATAATTCGGTAATTACCGAATCGGTATTTACCGATTCGGTAATGAGGCATACCTTCCCATTGATGGGAAGGTATGCCTCATTACCGAATCGGTAAATACCGATTCGGTAATGGGGGGAACACATGCAAGGGTGGCAGGGTGTCACATTGACACCCTGTTGCACCCCTGAATCGGCCATGTGTGCACATGTGGCACACATACATGCCCTAAGGGCATTTATGTCTGCCACATTGCACACTTGTAGGCGCTTGGAAATGCATTTTCACATCCATTCTTCATTTACCACCAACTATTAGTTGGTGGTAAATACCGACTCATAACAACACCCACACACTCCCCCTACATCTCATTTCTGTATTCGGAATTTACCGAATCGGTAAAATTACCGATTCGGTAATTTTACCGATTCGGTAAATTCCGAATACAGAAATTGTCCCCCTACATACCAAAAGCCAAAATACCGGTCGGTAACGGTATAATTACCGAAAATCGGCCGTTACCGACCGGTATTTGGCTACCTACATGAGGCCCTTAGTCTCCTAACTTTCTGCAAAAGAAACAATTTATTTTTCAACTAAACAGAAAACTTTTACTCCAACAAGAAATTATTATTTAGGCCGGAACCTGTAACCACATTTTACAATAATGAGAAGAAAATGTGTGCTTTGCAGTTTTACTCTACGCTATGAAATCAATGAGGCTTTGTTTAAACAACTGAATACTGATAAAAGCAAGTTACAGGCTGTAAATTATAAAAAGCTTCTTTCTTTCATGGATAACAGGAAAGGCACACATTCCATTATTATCTCAAGGACAGTGCTAACTATTTCAAAGCAAACTAAATCAGAGCTGTATTTCATCTTTTCTACACTTTAAAATGTGTGTTAATTCAGTACAAATATAAGCTACTTTTCAAGTATAAAAACTCGTTTTGCACAGTAAATCTATATTCCATAGTGAGGTCAAATCTAAACTAAACACATTTACATTAACCATGAATTATTTGGGCATGGTTTTACATAATTCATGAAATGGTAAGCCTCTGACCAGGCCTAATTTTTTCACTTTTCCAGCACCAACCTCGCACTGTGATCTATATACACAAGTGTCTGGTAGGTCGGACATGTCTACCCTACGATGTCTGGACACCTCTCCTCTTCGAGGCAGCTGTCAGGGCCCCTGACTCCGATTTCCCCCGCCTCTACAGCAGATTGGGTCGAGTTTCTACTGCCGGACTTCTCTTGACGACCTGGGAGACGTTAGTCCAGGTGGTACCGATTTCCAGCAGTCTTTGTTCCTCTTGGTCCTGCGCCTGCCTTCCCCAACCAGTCCTGCTTCTGGAGGTTGGTTTTTGCTCTGCAGATTTTTTTGGGCTCTCATTTTCTGGTGATGTGGGGGCCGCCATTCTGTGCCGAGGTTGTTGGTGACTGTGGCTCCGGGCACTCCACCTTGATTGCCTTGTCGCTTTCCTCAATCACTGCTTACCGCTGACCCACACCTTTGGCCACCTGCCCGTCCATTGCCCCTGGATGGCCCCCCCTGGGATGCTCTCTCCCCTCCAGACTTGATTGTCTACTTATGGTGCTCCCTTGTCTCGCCCCCTCCTTATTGTCCCCCAACTTTGTCGAGATAACCCAAGGCGCTGATTGAATTTGGTGCTGGACTTAATGAATATGTGACTCCACCTGTGCTATTGTCCCTTTCACTCTAAATTTTTGGGCCTTTATGATGTACTGTTCCTCCACTGCCGGTCTGCCAGAATTGACCTACTTCCCAGCCCCTTGTTTCAACTCCCCTCCCGCTTCCCCCCATCCTCTATAGGGACGTGTTATTCTATGTTTGACTGTGCTACTGTATCTAATGTAACTATGCAAATCTGTTATTTTTATTTTTCATAACCGCTGAGACCTGCGCTACATGGCTGATGCCCGGTGGAGCTGCTAAACAGCTATAGAGGAGATTGGCCCGGGCTCACCCCCTCGAGCATCACCTACCCAGCCGGACATTGGGTACAGTTCTTCTCGTCTCCCTGCTGTGTCTCCTTTCCTCCCCCTCCCTCCTACGATTTACCGTAACATTGTTTTTTTCCCTGTGCTTTACTATTCTCTTGTAACGGATGTAATTTGTAACTCGTAACGCAATGATCCTCATGTAAAGCGCTCTGATAACCCAGGGTCTAGCCAGCGCTATGTAACACTCGTCAAATAAATAAATAAATAAACCAAATGTCTGCATGTGAGATAAGGCCTCATGTTTTCAATTTTCCACCACCAAATGTCTGCGTGCCACTTTTAAATGCAGTTTTATGTCTGAAGCTCAAGGCAGCTTTTGTCATTAGTAATGTTTAAATCTGTAGGTGATATTTATGCTCTCTCACAGGCAAAGCCCTATTCAGGTGTACTTGTCAGCTCCTTCCTCCCATCTAGCTCAGTAAAGCCCATCAGGCTGGTGATGGGCTATCAGGATGTGAATGGCACACTCCAGCTCCCTTTGTATGTGACTGTCTAGAGGGAATGCACAAAGCCCAGCTGTAAACCATCCCAGACGTGTATTCAGAGACAGGCGGTGGGACAGAATGGTTAAAGTAAAAAAATGCCAACTTTCTAAAAGTGGCATTTGTAGACTTACAATTTAAAATCCAACTTCACCATAAGTTCTGATTTTAAATTGTGAGTCCAGAGACGCCAAACTCGAAATGTCATCTTGTCCCAATTAGAAATTACACCTATAATATGTAATAAGGCAATCCCAATGCTACCCTATGGGTAAGATAGGCCTTGCAGTGGTGAACAACGCATTTAGGAAATTCTCACTACCTGGACATGTAGAACTTAAAAGTACTTGTCCAACTTTTTAAATACACCAACCTGCCATTGGGGACCTTCCTTAGGGGTGACTTATATGTCTTAAAAAGGAAGGTTTGGGCCTGACAAGTGGGTGAACTTGACGATTCAAAATGGCACTTTAAAACTGCCCACACAGGCTCTGCAGTGGCAGGCCTGAGACATGCCCACTAGTAGCATTTAATGCACAGGCCCTGGGCACATGTAGTGCACTTTACTAGAGAAATATAAGTAAATTAATTATGCTAATTGTATAAAAGCCAATGTTACTAAGTTTTAGGGAAAGGCCACATGCACTTCAGCACTGGTCAGCAGTGGTTAAGTGCCCAGCATCCTAAAGCCAGCAAAACGAATTCAGCAAAACAGAAGGTCAGAGGGCAAAACTTCAGAGGAGACCATGCCAAGGAGGCCAGATCTACCATGCTATTTTAAGTTTTTTTAACATTTTAACATTCTTTTTTAATTCAATAATTAGTTTCTTTGGGTGAAGCGTGATCAATCTAGAACAATGTCTCCTGGCTGAATTCAGAATTTTGTCTAGGGTTTCAGAAATGTATAGCATTCCAAGGTCATTCATGCATTTCATATCTATTTCTACCACAAACCACAAACATAAGATATGAAAAATAGACTACCATGTAGAAAAGTACTGTGGTTGATCCTGAAAGCAGGAAAGATTGTGATATAAACACAGCAAACCTTTTGTTTATGCCATTTTCAGAAACATATGAAGTTTCTTGCACAGAACTTTTTTCTAGTTTTTCCAAAAAAACACCACAAAATGTTGCTATACTTTGGCAATTTGGCACTTGCCGCCAGGGGATTCCACAAACCATGGGCAACTTTAGAATCCTCAACTTGTAGGAACAAGCATTTACAATGCAATAGGTCTTGCAATGACATTATTTTGAGCTATTGACATTGTAAATGGCAATGCCTTTAAAAAAATTAAAAGGCATTGTTATTTACAATACCAAAAGCAACACCTATTGCATTGCATAGCGCGTTGTCCGTGAAGACGGCACGGCGTTTATTAGATCGAAAAGAAAACTACAGTTGATTCAAAATGCAGCAATTGACCTGATTTGGGGCCTGAAAACAATGACAATATATTAGCCTTGCTTCGTAAATTCCTCTGGCATCCATTCATAAAATATGTGTGTCTGAAAGCCATGAATTTGGCACACAGGGTTATACATGCCACAGGGTTATATATGGAATAACCCATAGTCTAGCCTTTTATTTTATTTTTTTATAATTCATTTTAATTGCAAAAATCAACTCTTTGGTCAATACACATATATAATCAAATGTATTACATTGTTGCAGATTCTTATACAAAATGTATCACTGTAGATGTCATATTACACACGCTGTTGGCAGAACAGAGGTCATTACGGCGTTAATGGTTCGTCAAGGGAGGGGATCATGGGAGGCTCACACAAGTTTCCACGGTATTCATTCCATTTTGACCAAACTGCCATTCATTTCCGGGGACACCCCCGGGCCACACAGACTGTCTTCTCTTGCAGCATACACCAGTCCATATCTTTTTTCCACTCACTGAGCGTTGGAGGTGTGGCCGCTCCCCATAGGCGTGCTATATTGCGCTTTGCAATTACTTGTCCGAGCGTCGCCCATAGTTTGCACTTCGCTGATAGATCCGTGGGCTCCCAGATGTTCAAGAGGCATCTTTTAATTTCAGGTCGCAAGTCAACCTCCCAGACTGTAGTCATACAGTCATGCACCCGCTTCCAGTATGCTTGTATTATAGGGCACTCCCAAATTATGTGAAGATACGTCCCCACCTCCCCACACTGTCTCCTACAGAGCCCGTCTGCACTCCTCCCCATCAGTACTAGTCGTGTACCCGAGATATAAACTCTGTGCAGTATTTTTAGTTGTTACAACAAACAAATGATGGACGGAATGCTGACAATGCAGACATTCTCCCCCAGTCAAGAGATCTGGGTTAAATCCATCGTTCTTTTGCCCACTACGCCACCCCAGTTCAGACATGGCCATATGCAAATCAGTCTTGACCCTGTGCCTCATGGGAACAGTCCAGCCCGAACTGCCAAGCCATGTCTTCCCTGGACCGGAATAAAGCATCCTAGGACCGGTTTCTGGCTATCAGCCGTCATCAGCCAGGATAGCTTGACTCCAGTGGCGTAGTGAGCACGGGACCCACGTCTGGGCATACCCATCCCACTTAGGGCGAAAAGCGTTACAACAAACAAATGATGGACGGAATGCTGACAATGCAGACATTCTCCCCCAGTCAAGAGATCTGGGTTAAATCCATCGTTCTTTTGCCCACTACGCCACCCCAGTTCAGACATGGCCATATGCAAATCAGTCTTGACCCTGTGCCTCATGGGAACAGTCCAGCCCGAACTGCCAAGCCATGTCTTCCCTGGACCGGAATAAAGCATCCTAGGACCGGTTTCTGGCTATCAGCCGTCATCAGCCAGGATAGCTTGACTCCAGTGGCGTAGTGAGCACGGGACCCACGTCTGGGCATACCCATCCCACTTAGGGCGAAAAGCGTTACAACAAACAAATGATGGACGGAATGCTGACAATGCAGACATTCTCCCCCAGTCAAGAGATCTGGGTTAAATCCATCGTTCTTTTGCCCACTACGCCACCCCAGTTCAGACATGGCCATATGCAAATCAGTCTTGACCCTGTGCCTCATGGGAACAGTCCAGCCCGAACTGCCAAGCCATGTCTTCCCTGGACCGGAATAAAGCATCCTAGGACCGGTTTCTGGCTATCAGCCGTCATCAGCCAGGATAGCTTGACTCCAGTGGCGTAGTGAGCACGGGACCCACGTCTGGGCATACCCATCCCACTTAGGGCGAAAAGCGTTACAACAAACAAATGATGGACGGAATGCTGACAATGCAGACATTCTCCCCCAGTCAAGAGATCTGGGTTAAATCCATCGTTCTTTTGCCCACTACGCCACCCCAATTCAGACATGGCCATATGCAAATCAGTCTTGACCCTGTGCCTCATGGGAAAAGTCCAGCCCGAACTGCCAAGCCATGTCTTCCCTGGACTGGAATAAAGCATCCTAGGACCGGTTTCTGGCTATCAGCCGTCATCAGCCAGGATAGCTTGACTCCAGTGGCGTAGTGAGCACGGGACCCACGTCTGGGCATACCCATCCCACTTAGGGCGAAAAGCGTTACAACAAACAAATGATGGACGGAATGCTGACAATGCAGACATTCTCCCCCAGTCAAGAGATCTGGGTTAAATCCATCGTTCTTTTGCCCACTACGCCACCCCAGTTCAGACATGGCCATATGCAAATCAGTCTTGACCCTGTGCCTCATGGGAACAGTCCAGCCCGAACTGCCAAGTCATGTCTTCCCTGGACCGGAATAAAGCATCCTAGGACCGGTTTCTGGCTATCAGCCGTCATCAGCCAGGATAGCTTGACTCCAGTGGCGTAGTGAGCACGGGACCCACGTCTGGGCATACCCATCCCACTTAGGGCGAAAAGCGTTACAACAAACAAATGATGGACGGAATGCTGACAATGCAGACATTCTCCCCCAGTCAAGAGATCTGGGTTAAATCCATCGTTCTTTTGCCCACTACGCCACCCCAGTTCAGACATGGCCATATGCAAATCAGTCTTGACCCTGTGCCTCATGGGAACAGTCCAGCCCGAACTGCCAAGCCATGTCTTCCCTGGACCGGAATAAAGCATCCTAGGACCGGTTTCTGGCTATCAGCCGTCATCAGCCAGGATAGCTTGACTCCAGTGGCGTAGTGAGCACGGGACCCACGTCTGGGCATACCCATCCCACTTAGGGCGAAAAGCGTTACAACAAACAAATGATGGACGGAATGCTGACAATGCAGACATTCTCCCCCAGTCAAGAGGTCTGGGTTAAATCCATCGTTCTTTTGCCCACTATGCCACCCCAGTTCAGACATGGCCATATGCAAATCAGTCTTGACCCTGTGCCTCATGGGAACAGTCCAGCCCGAACTGCCAAGCCATGTCTTCCCTGGACCGGAATAAAGCATCCTAGGACCGGTTTCTGGCTATCAGCCGTCATCAGCCAGGATAGCTTGACTCCAGTGGCGTAGTGAGCACGGGACCCACGTCTGGGCATACCCATCCCACTTAGGGCGAAAAGCGTTACAACAAACAAATGATGGACGGAATGCTGACAATGCAGACATTCTCCCCCAGTCAAGAGATCTGGGTTAAATCCATCGTTCTTTTGCCCACTACGCCACCACAGTTCAGACATGGCCATATACAAATCAGTCTTGACCCTGTGCCTCATGGGAACAGTCCAGCCCGAACTGCCAAGCCATGTCTTCCCTGGACCGGAATCAAGCATCCTAGGACCGGTTTCTGGCTATCAGCCGTCATCAGCCAGGATAGCTTGACTCCAGTGGCGTAGTGAGCACGGGACCCACGTCTGGGCATACCCATCCCACTTAGGGCGAAAAGCGTTACAACAAACAAATGATGGACGGAATGCCCTAAGTGGGATGGGTATTCCCAGACGTGGGACCCGTGCTCACTACGCCACTGGAGTCAAGCTATCCTGGCTGATGACGGCTGATAGCCAGAAACCGGTCCTAGGATGCTTGATTCCGGTCCAGGGAAGACATGGCTTGGCAGTTCGGGCTGGACTGTTCCCATGAGGCACAGGGTCAAGACTGATTTGCATATGGCCATGTCTAAACTGGGGTGGTGTAGTGGGCAAAAGAACGATGGATTTAACCCAGATCTCTTGACTGGGGGAGAATGTCTGCATTGTCAGCATTCCGTCCATCAATTGTTTGTTGTAACACTTTTCGCCCTAAGTGGGATGGGTATTCCCAGACGTGGGACCCGTGCTCACTACGCCACTGGAGTCAAGCTATCCTGGCTGATGACGGCTGATAGCCAGAAACCGGTCCTAGGATGCTTGATTCCGGTCCAGGGAAGACATGGCTTGGCAGTTCGGGCTGGACTGTTCCCATGAGGCACAGGGTCAAGACTGATTTGCATATGGCCATGTCTAAACTGGGATGGTGTAGTGGGCAAAAGAACGATGGATTTAACCCAGATCTCTTGACTGGGGGAGAATGTCTGCATTGTCAGCATTCCGTCCATCAATTGTTTGTTGTAACACTTTTCGCCCTAAGTGGGATGGGTATTCCCAGACGTGGGACCCGTGCTCACTACGCCACTGGAGTCAAGCTATCCTGGCTGATGACGGCTGATAGCCAGAAACCGGTCCTAGGATGCTTGATTCCGGTCCAGGGAAGACATGGCTTGGCAGTTCGGGCTGGACTGTTCCCATGAGGCACAGGGTCAAGACTGATTTGCATATGGCCATGTCTAAACTGGGGTGGTGTAGTGGGCAAAAGAACGATGGATTTAACCCAGATCTCTTGACTGGGGGAGAATGTCTGCATTGTCAGCATTCCGTCCATCAATTGTTTGTTGTAACGTATTTTTAGTTGTATCAGCCTCAACTTCACCGATATCGCTACTTCTGTGGGGGAGGAAAGAGCCTCTCTCTATTCCTCGTCATCAATCTCTAGACCATTGGTCTCCCATTTCCTTCTAAGTGCCAACAAGGGGTCAGGGGTGTGGTGTATGAGCTTTTTGTATGTGAGGGAGATAGCCTTTTCCGGTAAGTGACCGTCAAGCAGTCTGTCCTTAAGGGGGGAGGACTCCGGGAGCGTCGTACCGGGTGGAATATTAGACTGGATTGAGTGCCTGATCTGCATGTACCGAAAGTACTCCGTTTGCGCTAAGTCGTAGGCTTGCTGTAGTGAGGCAAAAGTCACCATCCCCGTGGGCCCCCATAGATCTTTTATATGGGAGATCCCTATCAGATCCCAATTACGGAACCCTTTTGTACGCCCAAACGTACCTAGCCTTTTGGAGACCCAGAGCGGGCTGGCCAATGTGAGTTTGTTAGCCCATCCCAGTTTGCGGCTCACAATATGCCAAAGCTGGACCGAGTGTTTTGTAGGTCCTGTGAGTGGGTACTTATTAGGTTTAGAGTAGAGCGCAGCCTCGAAGTTTCCCCCCCGGGAGGAGCCACCTGTTCACGCCATACCCGGGATCATCTCCACCACTGTACATGCCCTGGTTTATGGCCGAGAGATGTGCTGCCCAATAATATTTCCGAATGTACGGAAGGGCTATACCCCCATCATACCACCCCAGTGTGAGTTTTTGAAGCTATATACGCGGTGTTTCAACCCACAATAGGTCCCTCTGAGTGGCTTCGATATCTGCAAAGTACTTTTGTGGGACTAAATCTGGGTAATTTTGCAAGGCATACAAAAAACGCGGCAGTGCCATCATCTTAAATAGAGCTGCCCGACCCAGCAGGGACAGCGGGAGCCTCTTCCAAATGGCGGTGTCCATCATGAACCTCTGCTGAGGTGGTAGGAGATTCTTCTCGTAGCGAGTCGCCACATCCGTGGAGATAAAGATTCCAAGGTACTTGACCCCCTCCATGGCCATCTTAATCGGGCAGTCACGCGATATTAAAGGGGGGGCACCATGGAGGACGTAGAAGAGTGATTTCCCCCAGTTGATGCTGTAACCCGAGTTTCTCCCAAAACTGGCGAATATATCTAGTGCAACTCTGAGGGATTTGGAGGGGGAGGCGAGGTATAAGAGTGTCAGGATTTACCTCTCCGTGATCGTGCTCGCTGCCTACGTTGGAACAGACGAGACGCGGAAGTAAAAACTACAGAACCCGATAGGCAACGCAAGCACGTTGCGCGTCTGACGGCGGCAGACCGGAAGCAGGAAATAAAGGCCCTGCATTCCGGACCGCGGTGCCGATTATTCGACTTCACCCGCGAGGGAGCAGGACGCTTCGCTCTGCATTTCAGTGGGCGGTAAGAGTGTCAAAGGACACAACCTACGACCGCATCCTTAGAATTTCCCTGGCATACATATTTGCCGGACATCTGTGACTCCCCTGTTGGAGGTGATAGCTTCACCGTGCAGGGGAGCGCCTGCGCACCTAGAGGCGCTTGGGCAGCTATATTGACCCCGTTGGAGAAACCGATCCCGGTTTCATGCGGGGTGAATACGCGCCCGCGAATGGTATGATTAGCAACCTTGAATGGATGGATGATTGTGCTCATATCTTTCTGGGCATCCAAAGGCAGAGAATACCATATTGTTTTGTCCCATGACAGTGTACATGCCCGTTCAACCATTAATATATCGTGACTGTTTCTGGAACTTGTTTCATTTTTTTTATCAATCCTAGAGCATCAGCCTTTTGGGAATTGAGATACCACAAGGTAGAAAGGAACGTGATACTTAACGGTTCCCAGCTGCTTCTAAACCTAAGAACTGTTCATACCTGAAATATCACATCGCTGCAGTGATAGCAGTTTGTGTTTCTTCTCGCTTTCCTTTGTGGTGTGTGTGTGTGTTTCTCTTTTATAGTCACACCGAAAGTAAGAGACAGAAATCAGAGAGCCAGACACACAAGGCCCGCTGCCCCTGCATCTCCTCTGTAAAGTGATGACCCGTTAATCTTTTCTTTGCAGGTAAGATGTGGGTGGATTGAGAGGGGGTAGTAAATAGAGCAAGGGAGTAAAGGGTGAATCTAAGTGCTCATTGTGTTTATTGTCTCTCGCCCACAGGTCTCCCTCCCCGCAGTCCCCACCCTTTCCTTCCCCCGCTCAATTGCCCCAAAAGTCTGCGTATGCTTACATAGCCAGACTTGGGTCGATTCAGAGGTGGGCCCCCATAGAGCATCGACACAGCCTTGAGGATTCGGACCTGGAGAGCCTGACAGAATAATCGGCCCACAAATCAGTGTCCTCCTGGTTGTGTTGAGTTTATCATGGCCACCCTAGAAGACGTAGTCGCGGCCTTAACGCTTGTACAAGCTGAACTGGCCGCTTCGCGTCAGGAGACAGCAGCACTTCATACCCGAGTAGATAGACTGCAGATAAATCCCTTTGATGTAGGTGGTACTCCACACACACCGTCAGTAGTGGTAGAGATGCCAACACAAATTCAGTTAGCACCACCGGAGAGGTTTTACGGTGACATTAAAAAGGTACAAGTGTTCCTTACTCAAGTTCTCCTAAATTTCAACTGCAAGCCGAAAATGTTCAGTACGAATCAGGCCCGAGTGGCGTTTTTGATTTCATACCTGGGAGGAAAAGCCGCTCAATGGGCAGTCCCCATAGTGCGGAGAGACGACCCGAAACTGTATGATTGGGACGAGTTCAGGGAAAGCTTCGAAAAAACATTTGACAGAAGAGCAGACACGTTTTCAGCCGATAGAGACCTCTTGGAATTACGCCAAGGATCCTCTGAGTTGGTTAGCTATTTAAATAGCTTTAGGAGACTCGTAGCAGAGACAGATTGGCCGGAACCTAAACAATCTGCTATATTCTACCAGGGACTCTCAGAGGAACTCAAGGATGTAATAGCCCAAATCGATCCTCAACCTCGCACTTGTACGGATCTTATTGACTTAACCCTCCGGTTAGATCACCGGCTGAAGGAAAGACGAGGAGAAAACAAAAAGAAAGAAAAAGGGGCCGGCTTTAGTGATCGAAGCTACAGTGGAGAAAAGCCGAATACCCAACCGGAACCGATGGAAATAGGCACTGTGAGAGCCTCGTTGAAGCTCAGCGAACGAGACCATCGCCGGAAGCAAGGATTGTGCTTATACTGTGGAAAAAAGGGGCATTTCCTCAGGGAATGGCCAGTAAAACCCAAGTATGGTAGGGGAAGATTAGGGCAAACCATGGCACTAACCACGGAAAAGGAAGAGGGAAACGGCAAAGCTTGAAGAAGAAAGAAGGGAAGTTTTCAGGCGAATACGCCATCCCTTCAGTGGATGCATACGAGTTCGATACCACCAAACACTTTTTTAAACCACTGGCGATCAGGATTAACCACGAAACTCAACACCTACTGGCAATGGTGGACTCAGGAGCCACCGGTTGTTTTATGGATATAAAAGAAGCACAACGCCTTTAGGTTCAAATGGTTCCCCGGTCCATTCCGGAGAAGGTGTATGCGGTGGATGGGCAAGAGTTAGAAACCGGTCCCATCACACATAACACACCGGAATACGAAATCCTTTATGAGGATTGTCATAGGGAAAACTTATCGTTCTGCATAATACACGCTCCTCAATACGGGGTTATCCTAGGCCTACCTTGGCTCCAAACACATGATCAACGATCAAGTGGGCGCAAAAGACATTGAGGTTTGATTCTGCGTACTGCAAACAACATTGTATTCCACCGCAGTCCAGGCCCTCTAAGATCTTAGCCATTAGTCAACATATTGCCACTGCAGCCGAGAAAGACGTAGCGCTACCTTTATGCTATGCGCCCTACGCCGACGTGTTTTGCGACATCCAGGCTGAACGTTTACCACCCCACAGAGAATACGACTGTCGCATAGATCTGGTTCCAGGAGCGGTTGTACCCTGTGGGAGAATATATGTCCTTACCATACCTGAAACAACTTATCTACGGGAGTATTTGGATAAATACCTTGAGCTAGGCTTTATAAGACCGTCGAGATCACCAGCAGCATCTCCCCTTTTTTTCATTCCCAAGGCCAATGGAGACTTAAGATGTTGCATTGACTACAGAGCGTTGAATGAAATTACCATCAAAAATCGTTATCCTCTCCCCCTGATTCCTGTGCTGTTGGAACAAGTGAGAGCAGCCGGCATCTACACAAAACTGGATTTACGGGGTGCGTACCACTTAGTTCGCATCAAAGAAGGAGATGAATGGAAGACCGCGTTTAAAACCAGATACGGCCTTTACGAATACCTAGTAATGCCTTTCGGGCTATGTAACTCCCCAGCGGCGTTTCAATTCTTTCTCAATGAGGTCCTGAGACAGTATCTGAATATCTTCGTGGTGGTCTATATAGACGATATTTTAATCTACTCCAACAACGAAGAAGAACATATAGGTCACGTAAGTCTGGTCTTGCAAGCCTTGCGGAAACATCAGTTTTACTGCAAGATAACAAAGTGTGAATTTCACGTCACAACTGTGGAATTTCTGGGGGTGATGCTTACCCCGTCAGGACAAGTCATGGCAGAAAGGAAGGTGAAAGCCATTCTCGACTGGCCTCTTCCACACAACGTCAAAGAAATACAGAGGCTGTTGGGGTTTGCGAACTTCTATCGCCGGTTCATTAGGTGCTTCTCAGACATAGTTACTCCATTGACGAAGTTAACTCAGAAAAAGACCCCATTCTTATGGACCCATGATACCCAAACGGCCTTCGACCTTCTAAAGAACGCTTTTGTCACGGCCCCCGTCCTTACCCATGCCAATCCAGATCTACCTTTCATAGTGGAAGCAGATGCCTCAGAATCAGCGATAGGAGCGGTGCTTTCACAACAACAGGAATCTACGGGATGTCTTCATCCAATTGCCTTCATGTCTCGGAAACTCAACTCAGCGGAACAGAATTATACAATAGCAGAGAAGGAGTTATTAGCCATCAGGGACGCCTTCCTGGAATGGAGACATTGGTTAATGGGAGCAGTCCATAAAATCACGGTATTTTCTGACCATCGTAATCTCCAGTTTATGAAGGCAGCACGCCATCTTACCCCACGCCAACTCAGATGGATGCTCTTCTTCGCCGAATACCATTTTGTGGTTACTTACCGTCCTGGAACCCAGAACAAGAAGGCAGACGCACTGACAAGACAGGAAGTCGTTCTCCCTGAGGTCAAGCCAAGCGAGGACTCCATAATTGAACCTACCAAAGTAATATGCGCCTTACAAACCGAAGGATTTCTACGAGAAACACGACTTGGAATACAAAACTTCACGTGGAAACGCTGGCTCAAATCACATCCAGAATGGCGAGTGAGACAGGGGCTTCCCATTAAAGGACAACAATTACTGCTTCCCACTCTCAAGCTACGTCGGACTGCGTTTGCATGGTGCCACGAACTACCATGTGCTGGTCATCCAGGGGGCGCCAAAACGTTGGAGAAGATGTTGCGTCAGTTTTGGTGGCCAACAATCCGTCCAGACGTATTGATGTGGGTCCGAGAATGCAACACATGTGTTCAAGCAAAGACGGATCACCAGTCAACGCAAGGATTACTACAAATCATGCCCACGCCGTCAGTTCCCTGGGAAAGAATTTCGGTTGACTTCATAGTGGGTTTACCAAGAGATCAAGGGAACACAGCTATAGTTGTGGTGGTGGACTATTTAACAAAGATGGGCCATTTCATAGCTTGTAAACAAGCCCCTACCACCAGTCAGCTGGCGAAACTGTTGTTAATCCACATTGTTCGTATCCATGGCCTTCCCAAGGATATTGTTTCGGACCGAGGGGCCCAGTTCACTGCGGGATTTTGGAAGACGTGGTGTTCGGAGTTACACATGGCCACATCCATCTCTACTAGTTTCCATCCACAAACAGACGGACAAACCGAAAGGCTCAACCAGACTTTGAAACAATATCTAAGGTGCTATGTCAAAGCCAATACTGACGAGTGGGTGGATTGGTTGTGGGCAGCTGAAGTCGCTTACAACAGCACCAAACATTCCTCCACGCTATACACTCCATTCTTTAGCACCTATGGTTTCCACCCTAGATTCACACCACTAATACTACCGAGTTCTACTACTCACATCCCTGAAGTGCACACCAGGCTGCAACATATGCGCAAAACACTCAGGGCACTACATGATCATCTAATCAAGGCCAAGGAAAGATACAAAACCCAGGCGGACAAACGGCGTAGACCTGGTCCTACATATGTCACGGGGGATTGGGTCTGGTTATCCACGAAACATATCAGATTTCGAAGGTACAGCGTGTTTAATCCGAAATACATAGGCCCATATCAGGTAGAGAAACATATTAACCCAGTGGCAGTGCGGCTTAAGTTACCTTCCCATATGCGCATATATCCCGTATTTCATGTTTCCCTTTTAAAACCCGCTCGGGGTAAGACACGGTCTCGCCCAGCGCCTGTGGTAGTGCAAGGGGATCTAGAATATGTGGTTCAGGGCATATTAGACTCCAAGAGAGTAGGTAAGAAGTTGTGGTATTTGGTGGCCTGGAAAGGGTACGGCCCTGAAGAGAACTCATGGGAACCCAGTGAGGCGGTGCATGCTCCCAAATTGGTTGCCAAATTTCATCGCCTGCACCCAGAAAGACCCGCTTGCAGCTCACGCTCCCGGTAAAGGGGGATGTGCTGTCAGGATTTACCTCTCCGTGATCTCGCTCGCTGCCTACGTTGGAGCAAACGAGACGCGGAAGTAAAAACTACAGAACCCGATAGGCAATGCGAGCACGTTGCGCGTCTGACGGCGGCGGACCGGAAGCAGGAAATAAAGGCCCTGCATCCCGGACCGCGGTGCCGATTATTCGACTTCACCCGCGAGGGAGCAGTACGCTTCGCTCTGCATTTCAGTGGGCGGTAAGAGTGTCAAAGGACACAACCTACGACCGCATCCTTAGAATTTCCCTGGCATACATATTTGCCGGAAATCTGTGACTCCCCTGTTGGAGGTGATAGCTTCACCGTGCAGGGGAGCGTCTGCGCACCTAGAGGCGCTTGGGCAGCTATATTGACCCCATTGGAGAAACCGATCCCGGTTTCATGCGGGGTGAATACGCGCCCGCGAATGGTATGATTAGCAACCTTGAATGGATGGATGATTGTGCTCATATCTTTCTGGGCATCCAAAGGCAGCGAATACCATATTGTTTTGTCCCATGACAGTGTACATGCCCGTTTAACCATTAATATATCGTGACTGTTTCTGGAACATGTTTCATTTGCTATCAATCCTAGAGCATCAGCCTTTTGGGAATTGAGATACCATAAGGTAAAAAGGAACGTGATACTTAATGGTTCCCAGCTGCTTCTAAACCTAAGAACTGTTCATACCTGAAAAATCACATCGCTGCAGTGATAGCAGTTTGTGTTTCTTCTCGCTTTCCTTTGTGGTGTGTGTGTGTGTTTCTCTTTTATAGTCACACCGAAAGTAAGAGACAGAAATCAGAGAGCCAGACACACAAGGCCCGCTGCCCCTGCATCTCCTCTGTAAAGTGATGACCCGTTAATCTTTTCTTTGCAGGTAAGAAGTGGGTGGATTGAGAGGGGGTAGTAAATAGAGCAAGGGAGTTAAGGGTGAATCTAAGTGCTCATTGTGTTTATTGTCTCTCGCCCACAGGTCTCCCTCCCCGCAGTCCCCACCCTTTCCTTCCCCCGCTCAATTGCCCCAAAAGTCTGCGTATGCTTACATAGCCAGACTTGGGTCGATTCAGAGGTGGGCTCCCATAGAGCATCGACACAGCCCTGAGGATTCGGACCTGGAGAGCCTGACATAAGAGGATGTTATCTGCATTGAGCGAGATCCGGTCCTCCCCCCCATCTGCCCATCTAATCCCCCGTAGTGAGAGATCTTGTCGTATCCAGGCCGCGAGAGGCTCCAGGGAGAGGGCGAAAAGTAGGGGCGAGAGGGGGCAGCCCTGGTGCGTACCTCTCTCCAGAGTGAAAACCTCTGAGATCTTGTTATTTACCACCACCTGGGCTAGTGGCTCAGTGTAGAGCGGCATCCGAAGATACCACAACCGCATCTTCCTGGATCGTATGGCTGCATCCCAACACTCTGTGGAGGCGTCGCAAGTTGAGCGCTGTGTTTCGGTGCGGCATAAAGCCCGACTGACCAGGGTGGATCAGTTTGGTGATGATCGGCTTGACCCTATTTGCCAGGAGCTTCGCAAGGATTTTGGGTTCAGCGTTTAATAACGATATTGGCCTATAAGAGGCGCACAGCTCCCTGGGTTTCCCTTCTTTAGGGATGGCCACCAGTGGGGCGATACGTTGGTCCCTCGGCAGCTTCCCCAGAGCTTTACTGTCCTCGAACATATTCTTAAGGTGTGGACCCAGGCAGTCTGGTTTGAGCTGGTACAGCTCGATAGGGAGACCGTTGGGTCCTAGAGCTTTCCCAGGCCGGAGATCCTTGATTGCCTTGGTCAGTTCTTCCAAGGTGAGTACACCTTCCAAAGTCTCCCGATCTTCGTCTGAAAGGGAGGGCAGCCCAATATCTTTTAAAAGCTCGGAGGAATCTTCCTCCGGCAGCATAGATCTCTTACTGTATACTTTTTTGAAATGTGATGCAAACTCGCTAATTATCTCCTACGGCTCAGTAAGGAGGGCACCCGCCTCCATCGGAAGCTCAGACACCACCCTCTGCGCTTTCTGCTTTTTATCCAACCAGGCTATTAATTTGCCCGCTTTGTACCCTGGTCATACAGCCGGCCGTCTCTGTCCCTTGCTATGGTTTTAGCGGCGTCGGTGGCTAGCTCCTTATATTCGGCTGCCTTGAGCTGCATCTTATGCAAAGCCCCTGGATTCACGTCAACTTGCGCTTCCCCCTCCAGAGCGAGGAGGTCACGCTCGATGGTAAGTATTTGTGTCTCCTTTTCTTTGTGCTGGCCGGCAGTTATTGAGAGGGCTTCACCCCTCAAAACGGTCTTAAAGGCTTCCCAGAGGACAGCAGGGGATTCCACCATCCCAACGTTCTCCTGGAAGTATTGGTCTATCGAGTGGCCGATCTTCTTCTTGGTCTCAGGAGTACGTAAGAGCCAGGGGTTGATGGGTGCCACACAGCCTACTTTCTGTTCCAAAATAGTGAAGTGTGCCCATATAGGGGAGTGGTCACTTATACCCCGTGCCAGATGTTTAATCTCCTGAACTGTAGTGTCGTGCTGCAGCGGTGTAAGGATATAGTCTATCCTAGAAAAAGTGTGGTGTGGTCCAGAGAAGAATGTGTACTGTTGTATGTGAGGGTGGTGCATACGCCAAAGATCTACTAGTCCGAACGCCTCCAGGAGGTTGGATAGCCACATATGTCGCCATGTCTCGGGGTGGGTGCCTATCTACTCTTCCCGACACTACTGCATTGAAGTCCCCACCAATCAGAAGCTGCCCCTCAGGAAGAGAAAGGAGAAGTTTACCGAGATCATGGTACAACTGGGTTTGGAGACCTGGTGGAATATAGACCGTCACCAAGTTGAGTATGCGTCCCTCCCACCTCCCCGAGAGCACCGCATAGTGCCCCAGTGGGTCAGTCTCTGAACATTTGGTGACAAATGGGAAGTTACGGCGCAACAGAATGCCCACCCCGCGGGATCCTGATGTGAAATCAGCATGTATCACCAATGTATATCCCCATCTGTTGAGTGCGTGACAAGTGTTGCCGATGAGGTGCGTCTCTTGCAAGAGGACAACATCTGGGAGGTGTCGCTTAACAAATTGAAGAACTATACTCCTCTTGAGCTTGTCCCCTAACCCACCGACGTTCCAACTAAGGATCTTAAGGCTTTTATCCCACCTTGTAGCCATTACTGGAAACCCTCTGAGTATGCAATCAGAAGCTCCTGCAACACCACACCGTTCCATAATTACATTCCTCGCCAGACCACCGTAAGCCCCAACCTTCTTCCTAAGCATAACCAATCATCCATAAAGAACAATGAAACCGCTGTCCCCCCCACCTCCCCCCCACCCTGCAACCCTGCCACGTAGGTTTACAACGACCCACATCCCCAACTAGCAGAGCGCCTTTCGCCCCAAAAAGGAGAGAGAGAAATCCCTCCCCCTTCCCCCTCCCACGAGAAACTATTAGGTGGGGAAATGCGCCGGCAGCAACTCCAGCCGCTGAGCGCCCTTCCCCATACCATTAATAACTTGTCAAGCATAGGCACCTATATTTCGAATGAATTCCAACAGTACCATCAGTTACATCTGGCCCCACACTAAATGCAGTTACCATGTTGGCGATGGCCCTAAATTCTTGGGAAGTTAGTACCAGCAGCCCCTCCTGGCATACGCAGTTGCAGCTGTAACTCCGGATGCAATCCAGACTACTCCATGGGAATCGCTCACACCATGGCACACCCTCCTGGCACATGGGGTTGCCGGTAAGATGTTCACGAGTCCTGGCATGCTGGTAACACAATTATTTCCAACGTGGCCCGCTCTAACATAAAGGGTCACCACTATGAGATGGTAAGGTCTTGGCACTCCCCAAACAGCATTTCTTGCATGGCTAAGTCTACAGCAGCCCTATCCTTGCATACAGGGGTCACTGATAACAATCCTGCACACAGGCTACGGCATGATCGGTGCACAGCCGAATCCTCACACCTTGTACAGGGAGTCCTCACGGTAGTGCTCACTACTGGATCCCGTCCCTCTAATGCTCTCATCTGCCACACAGGACACACTGGTCTTCGCAAGCAGGCAGGCGCTGATGCCTTGGGCTCCAGGGTAGGTGATCTTAGTTTTTTGTAAGTGGGGAGACTGGCAGGCCTTGGCCCCCAGTCCTGGTCACAAACAGAAGTCTTGCAGTGCTTTCCCTCCTCACACAGCCTGTCTGGCTGCTTGGCAGATGACTAAGTTTGGGGTCTCAACCTCCCCTTCTTATAGTTCATTTGTAAACACCAAAATGTGATTTAGGGGCATAGGGCCAGATGTACAACCAGTTTTTGCATGCGCAAATGGGTTTGCGACCAGTTTGCGCATCCAAAATCCTACATGGTCAATGTACAAACACTATTTTGTGAGTCGCAAAAAATTGCGACTCGCAAAATAGTGTTTTGCGACTCGCTAATAGGAAGGGGCGTTTCCTTCTTAATAGCTAGTCCCTAGCCATGTATGAATATTTTCTGACTGCAATTGTGGTCACAAAACACTCGCAAATTACCACCCTCTTCAAGAGAGTGGTAATAGAGTCGCAAATGGGAAGGGGTCCCCAGGGGACCCCTTCCCCTTTGTGACTAGCTCTAAAAATATTTTTTAAGGGCAGGCCGTGATCCCAGGGACCACTACCTGCCCTCAAAAAATGAAACGTTTCATTTTTAAAAATTTTAAATGCATCCCGTTTTCCTTTAAGAAAAGTGGGTTGCATTTAAAGGAAAACCCTGCTTTATTGAAAAGCAGTCCCAGACATGGTGATCTGCTGAGCCCATCAGGCCACCATTCCTGGGAGGGCCAGTTATTCCCAATAGGGAATCGCAAACAGTGTCTGAGACACTGTTGTTCATTGGATTTAGCGACTCGCAAGTTGTCGCAAATTGCGAGGCGCTAAATCCAATGGTCGTACATCTGGCCCTAAGTGTTTGACGTTTTATGTTGGGATTCTGCTTCTTTAGAAGTGTTAACTTCTCCTTTTCTTCTTTCCCATTGAAAGGATGTCTGTTACAGCAGGCGGGACTCCAAAGCTGATTGACCCACAACACAATTCATGGGAGTGACAAGAGCTCACACCTTGATGTGAGTCACAGTGATATGTGCATCAAACGGTTAATCCCAGGCACCCAGCCCTACTTTTTATGATTCCCATTGCAAGTACACATGCATTTAGTACCACATTCAGTCTGTGCACACTGTTCAGCACTGGAGCTTTGCTGTATTGATAAACACACACATTTTCCATCTGCAAGCTGCACAACACTTTACCCTTCATGTATTGTACAAGACGTAGGCACACATACACCCAGCACATGCTTTAATTGCGCATGCACTGCACAGCACTTCATCTCTTATGAAATGTATTCCTTGCAAGCATGCATGTTATGTTACATTATGTTATGTGAATTTGTAAAGTGTGGCTAATCACCTGTGAGGGTATCCAGGTGCTGAGTGGGGCAGGACTGAGGGGGTAGGGGAAGATCATGCCTGTTTCGTCTGGAAGAGCCATGTCTTGAGGTTCCTTCTAAAGTCCATGTGGAATGAGGAGGGTCTAAGGTGTTTCGGGAGGTCATTCCGGTCTTGGCTGCGAGGTTTGAGAAGGAGCATTCTCTGCTTCTGGTCTTCTTGATGCGAGGGAGGTGTGCTCTTGCTTGGGACGTAGATCGAAGGTGTCTGGTGGGTTGGTAGAAGTTGAGGCAGTGGTTGAGGTAAGCTGGACTAGTGTTTTTGAGAGCCTGTAGGTGTGGGTGAGTGGCATGAACTTACATCTTTCCCTGACCGCGAGCCAGTGGAGATTGTTGAGGTGTGGAGAGATGTGGTTATTTCGCAGGATGTTCAGGATGACCTGGCGGCGGCGTTCTGGGTGGTTTCGAGTCGTTGTAGGACATTGGCAGGGATTCTGACATAGAGGGCGTTCCGTAATCAAGTCTACTTGAGATAAAAGCCTGGATGGTGGTTCGTCGGGTGTTTAGTTGGATCCACTTGGGGATCTTGTGTAGCATTCGCAGGATGTGGAAGCATGATGAGATGGCATTGATCGGTCTGCTCATGGAGAGGGTGAAGTTTGCTTTGGCGGTGCTGGTTGGGTGAGTAAGGGAGAGGATGAGCTGGGTGTTGCTGGTATAGAATACTATGCTCATGCCGTGGGTTCTGACGATGTCTGCGAGGGCGTCATGTAGACATTGAAGAGTGTTAGGCGAGCAACGATCCTTGAGGGACTCCGCAGAGGAGTTTCTTGGGTTCTGAGGTGTAGGAGAAAAGTCTAACTCATAGAGTTCTGTCTGTGAGGAAGGAGGATATCCACTTGAGGGCCAGTCTGCAGATACACAAGTGCTGAAGCTTTCTGATGAGAGGCTTGGGGGTGACCATATCGAAAGCTGCAGAAAGATCAAGGAGGATGAGTGCAGCTGTTTTAACTCAGTCGAAGATGCTTCTGATGTCATCGGTTGCTGCAATGAGGGCTGTCTCTGTGCTGTGGTTGGTGTGACAGCCTGCTTGAGAGCTGTCTGGAAGTTGATGGCATTCAAGGTGGTCTTTGAGTTGGGTATTGATGGCTTTCCTAATTACTTTAGCTGTAAAAGGCAGAAGCAATATGGTTCTGTGGCTGCTGAGAGTGTTGGGTTTGATGTTGGTTTCTTCCTTAGGGCATTGACTTCTGCATTTTTCCACCAAGACGGGAAGAGGGCGGTGGTTATGGAGGTGTAGATGATAGTGGTGAGCACAGGGGAGATGATGGTTCTTCCAAAGGTGTATATGAAGTGTGGGCATGGGTCTGAGGGGGCTGCTGAATGGATAGTGTTCATCATGCCAGTGGTTTCTTCTAGAGGGGCTTCCAGTTGCTTAGCTGCTGTTTGGCGATGAAGAGGTGTTTGGCTGGTTGAGGGAGCTCATATTGGTATGCTGTGGGTCAAATGTGTTGTAGATCTTGGCAATCTTCTGTTCGAAGAAATTTGAGAGGTCCTTGCAGAGTGCTTGAGATGGGATGATGTCGTTGTTGGTAGCTGCGGGATTGGAGAACTCCTTGACAATGGTGAAGCGTTCTTTGCTGTTGATGGAGCTGGCTTTGAGTCTGAGAGTTAGGGCCTTTTTCTTTCGATCTCATAGTCGGTGGTAGAGGTTGAGGGTGGCTTTGTATGTGGATCTTGTGCTGGTTTTTTTGTTGAGCCTTCATTTGCTCTCAAGTTGTTTGCAGTGGCACTTGGACTCCCTGAGGTTGTATGTGTGCCAGCTGGTTCGTTTAGTGATTTTGTAGGTCTTCTTTCTTGTGGGAGTGGTGCAGTTGGTGCAGTTGGCGACCCATTTATTGAAGAACTTGGTGTCAACATCCGGCGTGGTTGGGAGGGCATTCCTGTAAGGCCTTGGTTCAGTTTTCTTCTGATATTTTGCCTCAGTGTCAGTTTCCTGTGCTGCTCAGCACTCCACATCTACCTAATGTAGGCAAATGGTGAGTTAAGCACACAGCATCAGAACTTTTAAAAAGGTTAGTGAGCCTGTAGGCCTCACTCTAGAGACACAGGGCAAAAATGTCCTGTTCACTCCTACTGATAACTACACAGTATGCTGCCACCACGGTGCTTGTGCTGCTTAACTCAAGACCGCAATCCATGAGACAGGCCTATGTCATGGCACACAAGCAAAATTCTGCATTAGGGATTCAGATAAGGGAGTAGCCTGAAAATTAAAATGCCCCCCACTTTGATCCATACCTCAAATGCCATTGGGAGGGCATGCGAGTAAGCCCTACCCACTCTAGAAGGCGTCCCTTCTTAACGCCTTTAGTTCATCTTTAAACCTTTCATATATCCATCCATCTTTTCATACTTTCCTCCATGCTTTCACCATTCCATCCATCCACCCTTTCATTATTACAGTCTTCCATCCATCCACTCTTCCACTAATACTTCTAAGCATTTATACATCCTTCTACCCATCCGTTCATTCATCCATTCTTGTTCATCCATTCACCACTTCACCCTTCTTTTTACCAGTCCAGCAATCCATCCTTCCACACTTCCATCCAGGCAACCATTCATCCATTCACCCATTCATCCAGACTTTCATCATTCCAACCACTTTCTTTCCCTCACTCATGCAAATATTGCTTTATCCTTACATCCATCACTCCTTTCACCCTTGCATACATCCTTTCACCCTTGTTACCCTTCCGACTTGCGATAATTTCTTCTTTACTTTCATATGCTCTTCATTTTACTCTCCCTTCAAGCACTCTCTTTATCTTTCTTTCCCTCTCTTTTCCTCTTAATTTCTTTGTTGTAATTAACTTTGCTTGATTGACCTCTGTTATCGTTTTCCTGTATTTTTAAGAGCAATTGTCTGCAGAGATGCAGACAGGAAAGTCTCATAAATAACTGTAAGCGGGGGATTCACAACGCCACTGGATCCAGACAACAGTACAGTTGGGCACTCCATTCCAACAATGTGATTGAGTCATCTGATCTCTGATAGAGACAACATTACATTGAGGTTTCTCGAATAATAATCCCACTTGGACTATGTGAGCTAAACTTTGTTTGTGAATTCAACTCACTTCTGTTGTTGCTCTCTCTTTGTGACATCTATACATTGTCTTCATGTAATGTACTGTATATGCTACATCCTGGCTACTAGGAATTATTCCATTATTTAACCGCTAGAATTCATGCTATTATGATAATCCATAACGAGTCACCACTATGTGACATCTGTGCTCTGATAAATACTACAATACATTCAGGTTCCTTGGATGTCATACTTTCGAATGGGAACAGATGTTTCTAGCAAGTGCATTAATCACCAGAGTTATCCACTTTATTGCTACTTAAGATGCCCCTAACTTACTTCTGAGAAAGGCCCCGGCTTCGCAACTTCAAAAAAAGCGAGCAATTTATTGGTCTTTCTAAATTTTCGGCATTAGTGGATGTTTCTGTCAAACTTGAAACCAGAGTTGCATTTCAAAGGACATACTTTGTATACTTTCAGTGAGCAGCATATTCTCTCTCTCTCTCTCTCTCTCTCTCTAACTGGATGAGAAATGTTGATAGAGACACTGGGGATATTGTAGTTAGGCCCAGCACTATCAGCATTCCATTTTATGTGTAGAGAAAAGAATGGCTGAAAGGGAGTAGATGACGCAGTAAGTAACAATAAGGTATCTTCTGGGCTGATCTGCCTGCAGTTTGTGTAATTAAAATGCAAACCATGATCTGAAGCACAGCACGTATAATGAAATTGCTTTATAATCTATTTTGTTAACGTTACTTTGTAGTATTTGCAATCACATGTGTGTTCATTTAGATTCTGGCTGGACTATTCCCATGAGGAACAGGGTCAATTCTGACTTGCATATGGCTGAGTCTGAACTGGGGTGGCGAAGTGGGCTAAAGAACGATGATGATTCAACCGAGATCTGTGACTGGGAATGAGTGTCTGAAAAGTTTCAGTGCTCTCTCCTTCATCTCCTTATGTTTGCTTTGTTCACCCTACGTTGGCAGGGTATGCCCAGACGTGGATCCCTTGCTCACTTTGCCACTGGATTCAAGCTAGCGTGACTGATGAGGGGTGTTACCCCGAACCCGGTCTCAAGATACTTGTTTCCGGTCCAGGGAAGACCTCATTTGGCAGGTCCGGCTGGACTGTTCCCATGAGGCACAGGGTCAAGACTGATTTGCATATAGCTGGGTCTGAACTGGGGTGGCGAAGTGAGCTAAATAACGATGATGGATTCAACCCAGATCTGTGACTGGGGGTGAATGTCTGAAAAGTTTCAGCGCTCAGTCCATAATCTCCTTGTGTATACTTTTTACCAGATAGTCCCAGGATAAAATTTCTGATTAGACCTAACAGTGTTTGTGAATCCAGCTCTCTTCTGTTGTTGGTCTCTCACTTGTGACTCTGTATATTGTAATTCATTGTATTTGCTACAACCAGGCTAACCGGAATTATTAAATCACTTAACCTCTGGCAATCATGTTTTTATGATATTTGTGGTTGGAAATCGCTGACTTACATTAGGCTCTATTTGTTTTTAATCAGATCCAATTTGCATAAACTACCAATTGTACCTTTCTTGTTTAATAATTTGAGGTGACCACATTACTACTCCAGTCTGTCATGATATTAGTAATCTGAAAACACTTTTGGAAATGTAATTAGCTTGTATATTGTATTAATTGAAGTTGAAATGTCCAGCAACCATCCATTTAACACTGCAATTCCATCTAACTCAAGCACAGGAGTTAGATCCTTGAGTGGGAATCAGTTTCTCTATAGATTCACGAAACTAACACTCCTTAATATGTATGTCGGTACTCTCAGAAACACTGCAATTATTTCTCTCAACTCCATGGTTAAAATAATAGAATAAAACGAAGTCTCATAAGGAGTAACATAGTCAATACACCCTAAAATGTATTCACTGTGTTGTTTTCAAAGCTCTAAATGTTCAAATGTGTGGTTCTTTTACTACAATATATCCCACAGACTTATACACTTTATTCTTACCTCCCAAGAGTTTTTGGGCCTACACTGAGACGGATTGCACAATGTAATAATACTAGTGCCCTTGGACTCCCACATCTCTTCAATATGGCCACCAAACTGACTATTTTGCCTCTACTCCACCCGCGGACCTCACAAGTAATTTTCATTTCCACTTCCAGCTATTCCATGCCTACCATATATGATTTACAACTATAGATGTGCCAGTAACTGCAGCAACAGACGACGCGATAATCCACAGTACAGGGCTCTGAACAGTACTTTGCACCACAGGACAGGTATGACTCTTTTCCTACCTCATGGTTTACCCTCTGGTCTTGGTTGCAGCCTAAAAATTCGATCAGTCTCGCCTGATACTGACCTTTTTATTTCTTTTGTTTCCTTTTCAGCTACAATTCCCCCCTGACTATGTTGTTTTTTGAGAGTTATCAATACCTGCATGATTTCCCCATTCTCTATGACGGATCTATAATTGTCCATTCTAGACACAGATCACCTCTCTGTTACTCTGATCTGTTTCTATTTTTATTTTCTCCAGGACAGACTGACTGACAGTTACAGAGTAACCTATTGGCTTGCACATTGCACTCTAGGTCCATACCTTATTACCCATGCACTTTTTTCTGTTCTTACCAGTGATGCCACCCAAATTTCCCACCACAAATTTCTCTCCACCTAGAGCACCACACTAGACATCTATTTTTATAGTAAACCCATGCCTCTGACACACGTCCTTCCCTTTTTTGCTTGCATCTTCTCACGAGTGTGCAGTGACTCACAAGTGTGAATACACTTGGTTAAGGGATACAGAGATTTTCAAGACACCTATATCACATGTCGACCAGCTTGTAAGCCATTTTTTCACATTTTGTACCTTCTTCATTGATTTAAAGATTAAGGATATTTTCCAGCCTACAAGATCGCTAGATCTGAGCACTACAACTGGGCGACACATGTGTTGACTAGAACTTCTAATGTTCTATATATCTAAGGAGCTATTTGAAAATACATGCAATGGCATTACTTGATTAGGATGTAAACATCCTCACATTTTCTAGCATCATTTGATAAAATATATCTCAGTGTTTAAAATTTCATGCTGCAGAGCAACAGGACTGACCAGCCCCCCTTCTCATGGAAGTGTACAATACTGTGCTTTGGTCAATTCAGACTGCTAGAGTGTCTTGGATGGATGACAGTTCCCAGTGGGGGCAAACAGTTTTTCCAAGTATCCTGTGGTGGAAGTAGAATTTTGACCATCTTCAGATAATATAATATCCAAACTAAATAAACTGCTAGTCATACATGATTGCCCTCACATATTAAGACGGGCAAGTGGACACTTTTCAACAAATCAATTTCAGCAGTGTCTGAGTAATCTGGTTGTTGCCTCGCCCAAAGTAGATGTAAGATTCACATAGAAGACATACTGAACTATACATTATGCAGAGTAAAAAACAGAGTTTTATCAGGCTGATTATTTTTATATATATTGTTTATTATTTTAATTGTACCTTAAACATCCACAACATATGGCAGGTGAAACCCACTTGGACGAGACCTTAACTTGCATGCACCATATACTGCATTGCCATCAAAAAGTTTTAATATAAGAGTCTAGATTAGTGTCCACTTCCACTGTAGTATACTATAAAAGGAGAGAACAAGTTGAAAAATGATACCATGAAAGATGTAACAAAATACACAGTGTTGTCTAGACATCAGCAGAATACTATTGTTTTCACCTGACTGGTTTGTGTTGTAGCAAACCCTAGCATTTTATTCGCATACCTAGAATTTACTGATGTCTCAGTCTGTAGTGCCAGGAAATAGCACAGTGGTTTCCCTTCTCCCAAACCTTTTCAATCCTCATCCTCTCGTCCCCTTAAAATTATTTTGTAACTGCGTTCAGGAAAACTTCTGTAGTGTCTGACCCCCAAAATAGATATTCAGTCCCATTGTGGGTAACTCTTAGCTTCCTGGAGTGGAGCAGACGAGCCTGTATTCCTTTGGCTGGGGATTCTTTTTCAGAGTGTACATGTTTTTCTTCTTTTACACAGTTTCTGGTGATGAGTCAAGGAATAAAATAAAACATATGTCCTTAATGCTTCACGTGACCTTCCATCAATGTACTCTCAATGTCACTGATATTATTCAACTAAAAGCTCAGTCTCAGACCTACATCTTTTGTGCTTCAGTCGAGACTCTGCCAGACTTACTACTATGAAATTTGTTCCACAAAGATAGGGTCGTCCTCTTTGTCCAAATTTCAAAATTTCCATTATCCAGTTTAAAATAAAGACGGGTGTGTTTTTGCCTTCAACTTCCATACGGATCCTCATGATCCTGAATAATTTCTGATTAAACAAGTTTTCAAGTGTTTCCATTTTGTTTGCAGTGGACTTTATCCACCAGTGCCAAATTACACATTTTCCTCTCCAGTCTAATAATTCCTTGGGCCACCTGTCCTTGATGTTGGGTGACTCCATCTAGCCTATCCCGAAGAGTGCCTGTAATTCCTTCTAACTGTGAGACACTCTTATTTAGTTTATAAAATGTATCCTCATAGCTAACAGCACACTTTTCAATCCCACCCAGGACTAGCAGGACCAGGTCCACAGCTGAAGGAGAGGGGAGCTCTGGTTGTGTTCCTGTTTAAATGAAGAGCCTCAAAGATTAAATGGATCCGCTTCAGACTGAAGTTAATTTCCTTGGCCTGAAGGACTCAATATTGCTGCACTATTGTTGTGGAGAGGTGTGGCTCACTGGTTAGAGGTGGCAGACCCGTAAGCAGAGATTCGGCCAGGGACCAGGGTTCAAATCCCGACGCGGCAGGGTCGTGGACCAGGGTCAAAAATGGACTCGTTAATTCTCGCCTCGGTACCTACTCTAACCAGGAACACACTCGGCAACTCTGGGCATTAAGCTTGCCTCATCTCTACAACGGCCCCCCACAGACGCCAGGGATGCCTGGTTTCACCTTGGAGACACCCAGAAAGGGACCATCTCACAGGGAAAGCCAGGACGGGTTCCCCAGCGGTCTTCAGCGCCGGGACACCTCCTTGTGAGGTAGCTGTTCGCGCTCTACAAAATGCTGTATTATTATTATTATTAAAGATGTTCATTGTTGTCACAAATGCTCGAAAGAGGAATCTGCAATCTGTGTTAGCTGGCAGATAATCAGTCCCTGCATGATAATGCTGCAAGAGAAGTGTACCTGCAGGGCTGGACTGGCCGTAACGGGCACCGGGCATTCCGCCGGTGGGCCGCCAGGGTTGGGGGCTGGTTTTGGGCCCCTGGGGGTCGATTTTGTTACAGGGCCGTTTTTGCAGCTTAGCTGCAATATCGGCTGCTGTATCGAAATCGGCCGAAACTGGCAGTGGCAAACACCTCAGCCGACCCCCAACCCGCCAGGGGGCCGGACGAGCACTTTGCCAGGGCCGGTTTTGGTTCCCTGTCGGCCCTGTGTACCTGGAACTAATATGGTTGTTTATTTCTAAGTTTCTTCCTCGCTTTCCTCTTAGTTTATACCCAGATCTTTGTTGGCTCACAGTTTGCCAAAACCACTCTGATATATGCTTTAAATTCAAGTGCCTGACCTTAAGTTGACTTACTTTAGTCCTCATGATTTCATACATTTGGTCTAAAGCAAATAGTAATCTATGCCCGACTTTAAATTGGCTGCTATGTACAGACCTTCCTATTTAACCACAGCAAGGATCCTTCACCACTCCTAGATGGCTGCTGTTCTATAACTGGGATTCACATCAATGGTTTGCCGGTGTACAGCAATGTAGGACTGCCCTACTCCTTCTTGCTCTCACCATCTTGCTTGCTGTCACGCATTGCTGCATTAGAGTACTCATATGTCTTTGCTGCATGTTCTAAATGCAGCTTCACCTCCTGCCACTACAACTGGAAGCCACCTGCATGCACGCTCACAGGAAGACCTCCTCACTATGCAATAGCCCCCCCCAACTCAGGTCTCTCTGGCAGAAGGCCTGCACTGTCATCACCACTCCTTGATCGATATTTGCTTGTCGCCCAAGCCCTCGGCATATGGTGATTCGGATGGACGTCACTGCACTGCATACGAGCCAGCTTCGCTCATCTGTTCCTAGAGCTAAAGTCAAAACAGCCCTTTAAGGGTGCTGCTGTCACTGTCGCGTTTTGATTTTTAAGGAAATATCAGGCCAACCAACAGTAATCTACAATATGGCACTGACCAACATGCAGCTGGAATAAATCATTGAGAATACTCCTGTGACATACAGCAAGATTCCCAGGGAATCCTATCTTGTGAGACGTTAAAAGGAAAAAAATATGCAATAGCAAGGTCAGCAGAGATTCAAGAACAATTGTATTGTTCAGCATCTGTGTTTATGTAGTGATTATGTCCCTAACGAAGCGTTGAAGCACTTTACAGCAGATGGCACATTTGGATTTCTTAAACTATCAAAGAAATAATTCCATGCAACTACTCCAGCTTTTTTGTGAAAGAAGAAATCAAAAAGTTAAGCGTGATCGTTAGAGTAAATTCATCTAAATGGTTGGTGGGGAGAGTAGGCAGGCTTGAGGAGATGAGGTATTGTTAGTTTGCAAGGATACAGTATCAAACAAGAACAAGCATTTGCAATGCAATAGGTCTCGCATTATAAAAGTGTGAGCAGTTGGCATTGCTAATAATAATTTAGCACTGGCTATTGGCATTGTAAATGATGCCATTTATTTATGTGTTTGTTTTATAAAATAGATAAAAAAGGCATTGTCATGAACAATGACAATAGCTGAAACTTTTGTAAATGCGAGACCTATTGCATTGCAAAGGCTTGTTTCAGTACTGCAGGCTTTTTTAAAGTTTTAGTCACCACTCAAAATGAAATCCATTTTATCAGCGTTGCCAGTGCTCCTTTATGTTTAATGCCCTAAATGAAACACAATGTTCTAAGCAGATTGCTAAACAGCATCTCCAGCCCCGATGACAATGTCTCACTTCATGCTGGACAGTGGACACCCTGTTTTTATGCAGCGCCAAGACGGGGTGAACTAATGCACAGACTGAGGCCTGTCAGCCTCCGAGGCTCAAAGCATTCCTTGCAACAGACCGCTGTGTCAAGGTATTGCCATGTGTACAGCACACACTCTGCAACAGCAAGTGGTTTCAAAGTTGGGGTGACTTCCCAAACTTTCCCGAGGTGTTGATCGTGTTTGGTGACAGCGTATTTATGCTGACAGCCAAAAAACTGTTTGTGTGTTGTGTGTGTTTGGGTGGTTGTGTGTGGGTGGTTGTGTGTGTGTGGTTGTGTGTTTGTGTTATTGTGTGTGTGTGGTTGTGTGTGTGTGTGGGGAGGTTGGGGGGGTTGTTGTGTGTGTGTGTGGTTGTGTGTGTGGTTGTGTGGTTGTGGTTGTGTGTGTGTGGTTGTGTGTGTATATGTGTGGTTGTGTGTGTGGTTGTGTGTGTGTGGTTGTAGTTGTGTGTGGTTGTGTGTGTGGGTGGTTGTGGTTGTTTGTGGTTTTGTGTGTGTGTGAGTGGTTGTGGTTGTGTTTGTGGTTTTGTGTGTGTGTTTGTGGTTGTGTGTGTGGTTGTGTGTGTGGTTCTGTGTGTGTGGTTGTGGTTGTGTGTTGTTGTGGTGACAGCGTATTTATGCTGACAGCCAAAAAAGCTGTTTGTGGTTGTGTGTGTGTGTTGTGTGTGTGTGGGTGGTTGTGTGTGTGTGGTTGTGTGTGTGTGGTTGTGTGTTTGTGTTATTGTGTGTGTGTGGTTGTGTGTGTGTGGGGGGAGGTTGGGGGGGTTGTTGTGTGTGTGTGGTTGTGTGTGGTTGTGTGTGTGTGGTTGTGTGTGGTTGTGGTTGTGTGTCTGGTTGTGTGTGTGGTTGTGTGTGTGGTTGTGGTTGTGTGTGTGTGGTTGTGTGTGTGTGTATGTGTGTGGTTGTGTGTGTGGTTGTGTGTGTGTGGTTGTAGTTGTGTGTGGTTGTGTGTGTGGGTGGTTGTGGTTGTTTGTTTGTGGTTTTGTGTGTGTGAGTGGTTGTGGTTGTGTTTGTGGTTTTGTGTGTGTGTTTGTGGTTGTGTGTGTGGTTGTGTGTGTGGTTCTGTGTGTGTGTGGTTGTGGTTATGTGTTGTGGTTGTGTGTGTGGTTGTGGTTGTGTGTTGTGGTTGTGTATGTAGTTGTGGTTGTGTGTGGTGGTGTGTGTGGTTGTGTGTTTGTGTTATTGTGTGTGTGGTTGTGTGTGTGTGATTGTGGTTGGGGGGATTGGGGAGGGCAGAAGTAGGGAAGGAGAATGGAAGGAGGAAAGAAGAGGAAAGGGGATATAAAATTAGTGAGAAGTGTGCCAGGAAGGCAAAGAGAGAGATAAAGAGAACAGGAGGTTCAGTGGGGATAGAATGTGAGAGAAGAGAAAGTGTGAGGATGTAGGTGGAAGAAAGAAACTAAAAAGAGATGGGAGTGGAATGAGACTAGAGGAGAGGGAGGCTGGAGAAGAGAGGGGGAAGAAATAGATAAGGAGGGCGGGGGGAAGCAAGGCCAGAGGAGAGGGAGACTGGAGAGGGGGCAAGAAAGAGATGAGGAGGGCGAGGCCAGAAGAGAGGGAGACTGGAGAGGAGGGAGGCAAGAAAGAGATGTGGAGGGAAGCGAGGCCAGAGGAGAGGGAGGCTGTAGAGGAGGCAAGAAAGAAATGGGGAGGGGGGAGGCCAGAGGGGAGGGAGGCTGGAGAAGAGAGGGCCAAGAAAGAGAGATGGGGGAAGGACAGAGGAGAGGGAGGCTGGAGAGGGGTGAAGAAAGAGATGGGGAGGGGGGAGGCCAGAGGGGAGGGAGGTTGGAGAGGAGAGGGGCAAGAAAGAGAGATGGGGAAGCGAGGCCAGAGGAGAGGGAGGCTGGAGAAGGGGCAAGAAAGAGATGAGGAGGGGGGGGCAGCGAGGCTAGAGGGGAGGGAGACTGGAGAGGAGAGGGGCAAGAAAGAGATGGTGAGGGGGGGGCGAGACCAGAGGGGAGGGAGGCTGGAGAGGAGGGAGGCAAGAAAGAGATGTGGAGGGCAGGGAGGGAAGTGAGGCCAGAGGAGAGGGAGGCTGGAGAGGGGGCAAGAAAGAGATGAGGAGGTTGGGGGGGTTAGCGAGGTCAGATGAGCTGTGAAGCATCCAGACTGTCCTGAAGGAAATAAGGAGCGAGGTCGGGGTGAGGCCAGAAAGAGTTGAGAAGGGAGGATGGAGAGGGGGGAGAGTAGATGAATATGTGGCGGTGGGGACGGAAAACATGCTAGAAGCAAGCAGGGAGAGAATAAAAGAGGTGTGGAGAAGAGAAGGGTTTTACGCAGGTAGAGGGGTAGAAGGACGCTGCAAGGCGAGAAAAGAACATCGGAAGATGAAAAAGAGGGGTGAGGGAGAATAGAAGGAGATGAGGACGGATAGGCAGTGGGAGAGAAAATAAGGACAATGAGCCAAGAGTGGAGAAGATAACGAGATACAGATGAGACGATGGCGATGGAGACGAAAACAATGAGATACGGATGAGAGGATGAGACGGAGGCTGGAGAAGTGAAGGGCGTGGAGGGCAGGAGAAGGGTGGGGGAGCGAGCATAGGAAAAGGAAGAGAAAAGGCTTCTGAGGGAATAGTGGAGAGGAGAAGAGGAAGGCCGTGAGGCGCAGAGGGAAGAGGTGAAAGAATGAAATGTGGAAGCGTAATAAGGGAAGAAAAGAAAGTGAGGGAGGGGGCTCAAGGGTGGGATATTGTAAGAAATGGGTGACAAAGAGAAGTGATGGGAAGGAAGAAAGTGGAGGAGAGAACATTAAAAGAGAGTGCTGCTCTAGAGGGGACACGAGGAAAGGGAGTACAGGGCATGAAAAGGGTGTGTGCACACTTAAGAGTGTGCACCTGAAGATGCGTAAAGGTGATGAGAGGGAGCAAAGGGAGGGCTGGGGAAGTAATGATGTGGAAGAAGTGAGACGTAGGCTGAGATGGGGGGGTAGAGGAGTAGGTGCAATGGCATGGTATAATGAGGGGGAGTGATGTAGGAGAGAAGGAGCGTGAGGGAGAGGTTAGGAGAGGGACATGTGGTGGTGTGCATCAGGAGGAACTGGGACAAAGGCAGTCAGAGAACGAGGGAAATGAGACAGACCACGTGTAGAAAGAGACAGCAAAGTGGGGAGGATGGTTATAGGATTAGAGGCGGCGCAGGTAGAAATGTGGGGAAAGAGGTGAGACGCGGAAGGACTGCATGGTGCACACGGGAAGGAGGGGAGGAACAAGGGAGGTGAAGGAAGCACACTAGGTGGAAAGGGGGCAGGAGATATAACGAAAAAGGAAGAACAAAAACGGAGGTTGGATGGGCAAAGGAAGAAAGAGGCGACACGCGAACTGGAATAAATACAACTAAAAAGGAGGAAACTGGAGGAAACAAGCATTGGCCACGAAAGTCATCGCGATCACGATCGCTGTGAAAGCGAAAGTGATCGCGATGATGCGCTAAAACATGCAAGGGATGTGCGCGCAAGCGCACGTGCTTGTTGCGCGTTCTAGCAAGCTGGCTAAAAAGCTGGCGGAAAAATGCTACCGCCGGCCACAGCTTGCGCGCGCCCGCGCACATGCACTGCAAGCTGTAGCCGGCGGTAGCATTTTTTGAAGCCCTCACTTAAGGTCTCGCTAGACCAGCGCCCAAGCGCTGGGTCAGGCGAGACCTAAAAAGGGAGATTATGAACTGTGAGTATGGGCTGTTTGCAGAAATTCAGTGCTAGAGAGTAAGACAGACAGGCATGTGACAGAGTAGGCTACAGTGAAAAAGAATAAGGCATGTAGATAATGGAGGGTTCATATTGCTTCCGTGTTTGCTAGGTGCACAAGTACAACATCTAGTACAACAAAGATATTATCTTGAATGTAGTAAACTTTAAAAAATGTTTTGCATCTAAAATTAGATCTTTGATGCGCAGGAAAGGAAACGAGAGCAGCACCTTGCCAATTAAAACAGAAAACTAACCACCAAAGTTATGCAGTCCTTTCCCATCTCCATAGTAGGCTGGAATAAAAAAATATGGACAAATGTTTGAAATATATATGTTTAGCCACCATTACTCCATTTTCTATTGGTGCTTACATCATCTGTTTTGACACATGAATTTAATTTTTAGAAACATATTGTGAAGATGGTAAATCTTTTGTTGTATGTAAATGTTTTCTACATTCTATTTTGAGGTCACACATATTCCTTTGTCAGCAATTTAAAGGTGCTGTTTAAGCTACCAGAAAATCAACTGTCCCACTGTGATTTATGGTAAACTGTATGAATAGAGCAAATCCAGAAATATGGATTTCAAACCCTGCAGCTTACGGGTGATTAACTTATGTTGTCTTTGCCATCACATATGATAAAAATTGATGCCTACAGTTACAGTTGTAGCAATGGTTACTTTCTGATTCATAAAACATAAGGAAGGATATTCAGAATTTTGGACTGGTAAGTTCACAGTTAAGCGTTGTATAATTTTCCAATTTTCCTTTCATTGACACACAATTCCAGAGCTCTCTTCTCTTAGATCTTCAACACTTTTGGCAGTGTCCCCTACACATCCACACTCTGAAAGCTGATTTAGCTTATGCCTCTAACATGACTAAATCTCCAACACTTTTCAAGATATGAGACTACCTACAAAGGTTTGGTGAATCACCACAAACATACTAGATTGAGGTGTTCACTAACATTGGTAGGGGCACACACCCAACAACTCTTCCAAACCCACCCCTGAGAACACACTTGCTCACATGGAAATTCTTCCATATGGCCAGAAAACCTAATATTCTAACATTGTTCTGCAGCTATTTCTGACAGGTGGAAGATGTGCATCTGCTGGGTCTTGCTTATGCATGAAAGACAAACGCACCTAATCTTCTGTGGTCCATATCCGTGATCACTTTCTGCCTTTAATTGCAATATCGCACCATTGGATTTTGGCATATCTAGACACTCTGAGTTTCTGTAGCTTTCTGTAGACTCTACAACGTAGCATAATGTTGAAGGCACCCCAAACGGAGGATACAAGCCTTTGAAACATATCAATTTTCGAGATGTTCAGAGGCAAGGTAATAATTGATGAAGTGGATCAGACCAATGAGTCAGCTGACCAAGATGATAAGGAATTCCATGAAGTGGCGAGAAGCTAACACGTACCGGTGTGTCCATGAATCCCACTACAGACTACAGATTGTGGTTCTGTGTGGCCTCTGGCATGGCGAAACTAATCTGAGAGAGCTTCATGGTCACAATATCAACTGTGACAATTTAATGCATCAATGAAACTGAAAAACTATGCTGCAAAACCAGTGATGAGTTTCATGGTTTTTCATGTTGAGGCCTGGACCCAGAATCGTGTTTTCTGTTTTTAGAAGGAATTTTGCATTCCATTTTTATAAAAACAATTAAGACCCATCTAAAATGGAGTGATGATGCTGCTATGAGGAAAAGAGGTATGGAATGATTTAACTATCTGGAGGCAGGTACAAATGAGTCTGGTTCCCAGGATCTGTCTGAGGCATCATTGCTCTCCAAAAAATTGTTGCACTGTATTTGGCCTCTTCAAATCCTTGTGGCAGTTAGGGGATTGAGATTGAGTAGTCATTAACATAAGTGTTTGCATACTACGTGCTAATATTGTGGAGGTTCCCAGCGTAGGAAATATGCCTTTTTCTCTTTAAAACCATTGACATTTTTAGATGTATATGCAGAGTGAAAAATGGTTGAAAGGTTGATTAAACCATATCTCAGGTTGAAGTCAGCAGTTCTGATGACAATAGTCAGAACTGTAGGTTATGTATTCTTCTGTCCAGTTAATCACAGGATTATGTATTCTTAATTTTGAGTGCTAACATCAACTGAAGCGTCACACTTGGTGGGCCAATAAACAACCAGTAAGAGGGTGTGAGGAGGGAAGGGGTTCCTAGATGTACTCCATCAGGGCCGACAATGTAGGACAGCACAGTGAGACACACCGTGCACCACTGCTTCTGGGGGTGGAGAAAGGTTTGTTTGTTTGAAGGTTTTATATAGCGCAAACAAGACCCTTGCGGGTATCAGAGCGCTTTACAAGGAAGATGTTGGACACAGGTACATGCTATAGAAAAATAAAAATATAGGTGATTCCGATAACAGGTGATCATTAATAAAGACTAATAATTATATTACAGTGATGAGTAAGTAGTTAAAATGAATTTAGCCATGAGAATCGCTTTCACTTCTTTTTTTAAGTAGGCAGTAGAAGGGTTCAGCATTGTTTCTGTAGGCAAAGCATTCCAGATCCTAGGAGCCATTCCCGAGAAGGTCCGGTTGTAAGTTTTCTTCTTGACAAATCGTTGTGGTTTCAGTAGAAGATTCCTTGAGCTCCTAGAGGCTCTATTACCAGCAGAGAGCACCAGTTTCTGAGCTAGATAGCTTGGAGTGTTGTGATGTAAGGCCTTGTGCGTCATACATACGATTTTCAGATGAATTCTAGCTTCGAACTGTAGCCAATTGAGGACTCTAAGGTCTGGGGAGATGTGAGTGTTTCTTTTTGAACCCGTGATGAGTCTTGCGGCTGAGTTGATAGCGGCTCTTAGCGGGTCTATCGTCGATCTGGGGAGGCCGCATAGGGCTACAGCCCCATATTCCACTCTTGGGATTACTAGGGCTTGAACTGCATGTTTGAAGTGGTTTGCTGGCAGGAAGGGTTTCAGTCTTCTCATGGTGTTCATGTGGAAATGTGCACCTTTTGAGGAGGAGCTGATATGTTTCTGCATCTTTAGGCTTCTGTCCAGTGTCACACCCAGTGATTTTGCTGATTCGACAATGAGAGGTTGTCCTTTGAGTGCTTTTAGGTGCTGCATCCAGTCGAGGATGCTTGACGATTTGTTGGGGGGGGGCAATTAAATGGAATTCCAAATTGAGGGAGTTTAGTATCAAATGGTTTTCGGACAACCATGTTTGAGTTTTTTGTAGCATTGAGTTGAGAGATTTGATGTCCTCAAGTGAATAGATCTTGATGTAGAGTTGGGTGTCGTCTGCATACATGTGAAAATGGACATTGGAAAGACTGAGAAGTTCGGTGAGTGGCTCCATGAAGAGGTTGAAAAGTGTGGCTGAAAGGGAAGAGCCTTGCGGTACTCCTAACGTGACTGGGATGGGGTTGGACAAGGATTGATTGACCTTGAATCTTTGATATCTATTTTGGAGGAAAGAGGTAAACCAGGTAAGCACAGATCCAGTTAGTCCCATTCTGTGATTTAGGAGCTCTAGCAGGTTGTCGTGTTTGATGCTGTCAAATGCCGATGAAAGGTCGAGTAAGATTAGTAAGCAGGCTTCGTTTTGGTCAAGGATTTTTAGTGTGCGTCTATTATGTGGGTCATGGCTGATTCCGTACTATGACCTGCCCGGAAGCCTGATTGGTAGTGGTTGAGCCGGTTGAATTGTTCAATGTGGTTGCTAAGCTGCATGTGAGCACATTTTTCCAAGAGCTTGGCTAGAGTGGGGATGTTGGATATCGGGCGATAGTTATTTAGGTCGGCTTTTATTGTTCTTAGTAATTTGAGGTGGTCAGAGAACGGTGCAGATCTCCATCGACGTTCAATTGCTCTTAGTGATCACCTGTCTTCATTTAGCCTATCATCATACCAGGGTTGTGAGTCTTTTGTGGTGGTTCTTTTCAGTTGTAAAGGAGCTATTTTGTCTAATAAGTTGTTCATGGAGTGGGAATAGTGGTTGGTCAGACCTTGTACATCGGCTAGGTCTTCCGGGGGACGTAGGATGTTAGTACTAGAGGTTACGAGTAGGTCGGAATCTATGTTTTTTAGATTCCTCTTCCAAATCTTTGTTCTCGGGGGTTGTGTCGAACGCTGTTTAACTGATTCCAGGATGTGGAAAGTGATAATGTGGTGGTCAGACCAATCACAAGGGAGGATTGAGTCGAGCTGAGTGGAGTCAGCTTTGGAGATTACTGGGTCTAGGGTTGAGCCTTTGTCGTGTGTAGTGCTGTTACATATTTGGTTAAGATTAAGGTCTGATAGGAAAGCTTTGAGGCTATTGACTCCTGGGTTGTTTTGGTCATCCCAGTGTAAGTTGAAGTCACCCAGTAATATTTGCATATTTTGTTGGTCGTCGTTTGTAGCTAGAATATCCATGAGGTGTTCTATGAATGTGAGGTTATCTCCTGGAGGGTGGTAAAATGTGTGTAGTGAGAATATTTGTTTGTTATTACTAGAGATATTTACACAAAGGTATTCACAGGAGGGTAGTGCAGGGGCATGTTTCATGTTTGTTGTAATTTATATAGCGCTAATAATCACCCAAGGTCTCTAAGCGCTTGCTTTAGACAACAGACAATCAAGGTAACACTCTGAACCAGGCCCCATCCCATAAGCCTACGCAAAGGCCTCCGAGAATAGCGTGGTCTTCAGCCTTCTCCGAAATGAAAGTAGATGTGTGTCCTTTCGTAGCAGCTCAGGGAGTTTGTTCCACAGCTGCGGGACACAGACAGAAAAGGCACGACCCCCAAGTGTCGACAGGTTAAAGCGGGGGCAAGTAAGAAGACTGGCCTGCGAAGAACGAAGGTGGCGACCGGGGGTGTAGGGCTTCAAACGGTCTTTGATGTAATTAGGGGCTTCACCGAATAGGGACATATGAGCAATGCACAAGCCCTTGAAGCATACCCTTTGTTTAATAGGGAGCCAGTGCAAATGCCGCAGCAAAGGGGTGGCATGTGCTTTACGAGGCAGCTTAAATATCAATCTAGCTGCGTCGTTCATGACTACCTGGAGTTTCCTCAGGAGTGATACAGGGAGCCCAATATAGACTGTATTTCCATAATCAAGTCGAGACAATATCAATGCAGTTACCACCGTTTGCATGGTAGTGAATGATAAAAGGGCCGATAGTTTCCGGAGCTGACGCAGTAATCCAACACAGCTTCCCACCACAGCGGAAACCTGGTTCTTCATGGTCATTCCGGAATCTAATATGATCCCTAGGCTCTTCACGGTAGGTACTGGAATGGGGGTAGGGCCAAGCTCTTGAGGCCAGAACAGATCAGACCAAGGGGAGGAGTCTGGGAAGAGTACCAAGACTTCATTCAGTTTTGTCAGGTTTAACTTTTAGCGAGTTCAGAGTCATCCAATTCATGGTGTACCTAAGGACGTTCTGAACATTCCGTTGTGAGTCACAAGAGTGGTTGATACGAACTATTAACTGAGTATCGTCCGCATAATTAAACACCTGACAGTCTAACCCAGCCAAGGCCTCAATCAAGGGTTGGAGATAGATGTTGAAAAGCAGGGGGAACAGCGCCGAACCCTGCGGGACCCCCCAAGGCAAGGGGCCCTGCTTGGACGGAAGAGCCCCTAACTGGACCTTCTGCTGGCGGTCTTCTAGAAAGGAAGTAAACCACTGGAGAGCCGTACCTGTTACTCCCAGCCGCTGCATACGGGAAAGTAGTCGCCCGTGATTCACCCTATCCAAGGCGGCTGAGAGATCAAGCAGGATCAGAGCAGAATGAGTCTTTCTGTCAGCTGCGAGCCGCAGGTCGTCCAAAACTGAAAGCATAACCAGCTCGGTGCTGTTATGTGCACGGAACCCTGCTTGCCGATGATGCAATAGGTTATGTTGCTCGGTATACAAAGTCAGGGCTCTGAGTACATGCTGTTCAAAACTTTAGCCAGGAACGGAAGTTGGGAAATGGGGCGAAAGTTCTTCAGATTTTTTGCATCAGCACCTGCTTTCTTCAGCAGTGGATGTACTATGGCTTCCTTGAACTTCCGGGGGACCAGTCCGGAGCTAAGGGATAGGTTCAAAACAGCCAAAACCTCGGTCTCAACCAGGGGGAAGAGCGTTTTGAACACCCTAGGGGGGCAGATGTCCTCCGGGAACCCTGACTTTACCTTGGACACTATCCGGGCAAGGGCCTCTGGTTCAAGCCGCGGCAACTGAGCGAAAGGGGTCTTTGATAGGTCAGAGGGCACCTCCACCACTGGTAATGGGCACGGAGCGACACATGTGTTTTTAATAGCCAGAATAATATCTTCAACTTTAGTTAAGAAATAATTCTGGATTTTGTCACAGTCGACTTGAGTGGGAGTTGGATTCTGTTCGGGAAGCTTACTCAATTCTTTAAGAATAATGAAGGTCTCTTTTTGCGTATCGCTAGCCTTACAAATCCTGGCTTCATTGGCATTGGAGTTGGTCACTGTTAGATTGCTCTGATATATGGAAGCAAGCAAGGTAAGTGGCCACACGCCGCTGACATTGAAAAAGAGAGTCGGGTGAACGGCATAGTGTCTGAGTAGCCGAGGAGGAGGAAAGATGCGTACAGTCCAGGTCCAGGACTACAAGCATCAGACAAGGGGTGAGAGGAGGACGCTACAAGGAACAGAGTGGCAGCGATCGGCTTCGTGGGAGGAGGCACCGCCAGAGAGGTGACAGCAGTGTGAAGAGAGTGTGAGGCAGTCTGCCTCGCCGATCAAGCAAAGGACACCGCAGGAAGAGGCGGATTGAAGGAAGCAGTCTGCTTCCCACTCAAGATCGGAGGGGAGGAGATTGCAGGAGACCCATTTGTTCAGTGCATTCCCAGTATGCCCAGTGGCCAGGGAAGTGACACGGACGCCCTGGGTCCCAACGCCATGGCCCAGGAGGCGGGTTGTGGCTAAAGGCATGTGCTGGGAGCCTTGCATTAGCTATGATGGGGGTGGTGGGGCACACAAACAGCCTAATGACCACAAGGGGTCTTGGGGTTGCACTAGGGTGAATAGTTTGTCTAAGTGCATGCAGAGAAGAAGAAACACACGTCATGGTGGTGGCATATGGTGAGAAGTGAGCTGATTCTTTTTTTGTTGTTTGGGTTTCCTTTTGAGACAGATCGTGTCGCTATCTGGACATGTGCATTTGGGAAAAGTTCATAGAAAGACCTAAGAAAGACCAAGGCCATGGTTGACCAGATTACCCAACCCTGATAATACTACCAGCTCAGAATGTTGTTTAAGCTATTGATACCTGAACCGTTACCAAATAGATACGTGAAGAAAAGTTACTTAGTAGGTCATCATCTCCTTTCACTACAAGAGAGGGCATCTTTGAGTTCATCATGCAGGCTGTTATAGAAAGTGCCAGCTACCATGCCTCTGCTCGAAGTTGCTAGAAATAACTTAAATAAAATATAATTTCTCCAGTGTCCTGACGCATGGACAACAGACCCATATGAGCAGTCTGTGCAATATGCTTACTACGTTCCCAGGGTACCGCAACCATACCTTTTTGATAGTTTGAACGCAGTGGCCCGCAAAAATATAATCTTTATGCGTCTTCTAGGTCTGTGCTCTACTGCCTTCAACCGATGGGCTCCAACTGGTGAGGAGGGGGCTTGTCGACTGTGTCTGAATCATGGCTGCATCTTATGTGCTGTTGTCCCACCCTAGACGCGCCTAGAAGACTTCTCCTAAAACCATTATATCTAAAAAGGGGCATCAGCACTTGTTGGGAGGCATCTGCTCTCTGTTTTACTTGCACAGATATTCAAATGCTCGCAAGGTCTGGAAAATATGTGAGACTCTTGGAAAACCTGCTCTCTCCCTCTCCTGTCTCTTCCCAACCGATTCCTCCTTCCCAAAAACTCATCACAGACTACTTTCGCACTTTATCCTAGTGTCTCTTCACCAAACTGAGCCACAAGGCTCATTTTATACTTGATTTTGAAGCTCATAATTACTGTTATGCTCACAGTACAAGATTGCCTTGTTAGAAACATGTGCTATGAATTTGATGGGTTGCTTCACTTTGTTTTTAATGTGGTAAAGACGCTATGGATACATTTTTATTGCAATGGTTTTAATTAACTGTGCTAACTTAATAAAATCTGAAATATGCTGACTGTCAAAGATCTTCAAAGAAAAAAGAAATCTCTGAACTCCTGTAAATTGGAGAGTTTAAAAGTATTATTGTTGTTCATAGGGGTAGTCGAAGTCATGGCCTCCTTGTTCAAATAAGAAAGAATGAAAGACACTTGAAATGTTGGTGGGATTCACCTGAGGTTGCATCAAAAAGTGGAATCGGCATTGAGCCATGAATGCTTGAAACTGTTGTGGATTGCCGGCATACTTTTGTCAACACAAAACAACTTTCTTGCCTGGTGACCCCAAGGTCAGTCTCAGTCTTTGCGATTGCGTGAACCATTGTTTGCAGAGGATTGTTATGTTATGTTAGTGAAGCTTGTAAAGCGCACTGATACCCAAAGGTGTCCTGGCGCTGGAAGCTGCCTGCTTGGATGCTGAGAAGGGATGACTGATCAGGGAAATAGCCAGGTTTTCAGCCCCCTTCTAAAAGAAAGGAGCTCAGTTGCACTTCTGAGGTGGAGGGGAATGCTGTCCCAGGCCTTTGCATAAACCAAATTAGGAGGTGGGCCTAGAGCAGTAAAGCCGAGCCCGTATTAGAGTGAACAACAGAAGTGCTAATACTGCTACTGTTTAAACCTCAAATAGACTTGTGAGGAGACATTTTGAGGAATTACAAAATGCCTGGAATAATTTCTTTTTCCAATTTAATCAATAAATTTCATAATATCAAAAACACTTTAACGTCCTTCCAAAAGACGGACAACAACAAAATTTCTTATATAAATCACATAAATGAGACAACATACGTGAAGTGGACAACAAACCTTTCAGATACACGTTTCAAACATTCTGGGAAAAACACTCATCTTTATGCCAAACATACTGGTACCTATAAAACATTCACTCACTCAATCAAGCTCGTGAAAAAACAAATAAAGACAATAACACTTAGTTCTCTTATTTTAGAAAACCACAGAAAATCACATTGCAAGATTTCAATATCACTATTAAATCAATTTGAAACCAATTTCAACTTCTTGTGGTAGTAGAACAAGGTCTACGCGTTTCAAGAACCCTAAGTTTGGGGTTCTCTCATCAGGACCTGAAAATCAAAATGAGAGCCAAAATTGAGAATGGCAGGGGCAAAAAACCTTTGATTGCATACTACAAAGCTCAGTGCTACCATAGTTACCTCTGACAAATGCAAGAAGATCAGCCGATCTAATAAGGAAGGCTCTAAAAAAAGAAGAAAAGAATGGGGCACTAAATCAGTGGGACAGATGGTGCTAATTGTGATAGTAAAACCAAAAAAGTGTAGAAGAAACGTCTATAAGTCATCGTGTGCTTACATGAAAAGTAGCGCGTCAATGGAGTCTCGATGTAGAGGAGAATATGTTCAGGTATAAAGTGGCTGCCATGTGGGACGAGTCAATCGTATACTGTGGGATGGAAAAGATCAGATTAGGTTCGAATATAGTGGTGGCTGTGGATTAATCGTTCCATATCGTGTCTTGAATTTAGTACCTTAAATGGCTCAGGAAGGCGTGTTGTACTTCACAACGGCGTAGTGCTGCGTATAATCAGCAAAGAGGAAGTGGTATGGAGCTAACGTCGCCAGTATTTTTGAGAAGTCAATTGCAATAGGAATCTGCAAGATAGGAAGGAATACAGCTGAGGAGACGCGTAATGTTTAATAAAGACTGAAGCGAGGTTTCTCAAAGAAAGAATGGGCGAACTCGGGCTAGGGCTTACCTTTATGCAACTCTATTCGTATCCTCGATCGATTTGCAACGCCGGACTGGTCACGTGAAGGGTGAGTTCACGCGAGGTTGTTTATCAAGTGCATAACATCGATGAAGGACTAATAATATCTGGGAAGCCCAATTCAAGATGGCGGACTCTGGTGATTTAAGTTTTGGTAATGGAAACTTTTATTTATGTGAACAGTATGTATGGGGATTAAGCCGCATTGGTGATACGATATGCACATTTATGACATGCTACAAAGTAGGAAAATCTTCGAGGCAAGTTGGTCGTGAGAGAGTCCCACATGTGGCAACGAGAAGGTTACCGCAAGAGCAAAATTAGCCCAGTTTATAAAGTTCAGAGATCTCATTCAATCCATTGAACGCTGTGTTGAATTTTAATATCATGAAGGCCTCTCTGTGAGACAATTTCATTTCTAAGTCACCTCCCCTTGGATCTCGTTCTATCTTAGAGATAACTGTCCATTTTAGATCATTAATTTGATGGTTTTTGGCTTTCCAGTGGGTGACCAGTGGAGCTGATTCAACATTTTTATTGATCCGTGATTTATGTTGTGTTATCCTTGTACGAATCTCTTGGGTAGTTTTCCCTATATATAATAGATTACAGGGACAGCGGATGCCATAGATCACGAATTTGCTCTTGCAGTTAGTAAAAGAGTCATGTTTCCAAAATGTGGAGTTATGTTCAAATAGATTGCCTTCTTCTGTAGAGTCACAGCAGATACAAGTACCACATTTGTGGTGTCCTTGTACTGGAGGGAGGCCGACATAGTCACGCAAGGTGCTTTGTTTTTCTTTGGGCATGGATGCACGTACGATTTGGTTAGCTATATTCCGGTCCTTTTTGAAGGCAAAAAGTGGGTTCTGTTTAAGTGAGGCATCGAGATTTTTTATCAGATGCCAATTTTGGTTGATAACCTTTTTGAGGTTGTTTGAATTGGGGCAGTACGTCGAGACACAGACAATCCTGTCTAGTGGAGGTTTTTCATGTTTTTGGAGGAGTTCCTCTCTTGGTGTCCACCAGGCTCTTTTCATAGCCTTTTTCAGGAGTTTCCTGGGATACCCTCTTGTGATTAAATTATTGGACAATCTAGTAGCATGAAAAACGTATTCGTCCTTAAATTTGCAATTACGTCTCACTCGTAAAAATTGTCCGAAAGGTAAATTTTCGCGCAAATTCCTGGGATGGTTGCTTGTAAAATGTAACGTTTTATTGCGATCTGTTGGTTTCTTAAATAAAGTTGTCGCTAAACCGTTGTCAGATGGATATACCTCCACATCAAGAAATGGGATTGTTACTTTGGAGTAGTTTATGCTGAATTTGATGTCCTCAGTACGGTTGTTGAGCCAGCAATGGAAGATTTGGAGATTTTCTTCTGTATTGGTCCATGTCATGAAAATATCGTCTATATAGCGGATCCAGTTTCCGATGAATTGGGAATAAGGATTATTGTTATAGACAAATTTTTCTTCGAATTTTGCCATAAAAAGAATGGCTAACTCCGGCGCAAAAGGACACCCCATCGCCACTCCTTTTACTTGATAATAAAAGTCGTCATTGAAACTGAAGTAGTTTTTCTTTAAAGCGAAACTAGCCAGATCCATAAGGAATTTAGTGGAGAATTTGGGGTTAGGTCGGCTCTCCAAAAAAGAGTTAATGACTGAAAGTCCTTTATCCTGTGGGATTTGAGTGAACAACGAGACAACGTCAAGTGTGACGAGGTAGTGGTTCTCTGGATCAAATTGTATTTGTGCCATCCTGTTGATGAAATCAGTGGTGTCACCTAAGAACGAGGGTATTTCAAAGATGAATGGTTTTAAAAAATAATCCACGAATTGATTGAGTGAGTGAATGTTTTATAGGTACCAGTATGTTTGGCATAAAGATGAGTGTTTTTCCCAGAATGTTTGAAACGTGTATCTGAAAGGTTTGTTGTCCACTTCACGTATGTTGTCTCATTTATGTGATTTATATAAGAAATGTTGTTGTTGTCCGTCTTTTGGAAGGACGTTAAAGTGTTTTTGATATTATGAAATTTATTGATTAAATCGGAAAAAGAAATTATTCCAGGCATTTTGTAATTCCTCAAAATGTCTCCTCACAAGTCTATTTGAGGTTTAAACAGTAGCAGTATTAGCATGTCCCAGGCCTTTGCGGCACAACAGAAAAAACTCCCACCTCCCCAACTGGCCTTTTTGACGTGTGGAATTATTATTTGTTTTGCCTCGGCCGAGCGCAATGCTCTGCCAGGCACATACCTTTGCAGGTGTTGCCTCATGTAAGCAGGACCAGACCCCTTAAGGGCCTTAAAGACCATAGAAAGAGCCTTGAATTCTACACGTTGTTTCACCGGAAGCCAGTGAAGGTTTCGAAGTTCCTTCTTCACTGAAACAAACCTTGGGGTGCCCAAGAGCACCCTAGCTGCTGCATTTTGTACGACCTGGAGTCGGTTAAGATGTCTATTTGTGAAGGTTGAGATAGAGGCCGTTGCAATAATCCAGTCGAGACAAAATGAGAGCAGTGACTACTGTCCTGAGGCTATCTTCAGGAAGAAGAAATGTTATTTTCCTCAGGATTAACATAGGAGTTGATATCATAAGGTGGGCCTTGCAATCTGTCACGACCCTGAGCCAGCATGGGGACGTGGTGAGAGGATCTACTAAGATAATCTCCAATCAAAAAAGCCAAAGTCAAAAAGCAGACTAATGAACTGGTCTCTTTAACAATTCACACCACGGTCAGCATAATCTCCTGAGGGGAAAATGAGCACCCTGGAAATGGGAAGAGGGGAAAGATACTGTCTTCCCAGCACTTCTGTATAACACCACAGGCCTCGTGCATGGCTCAAGGTGCACGTCACTCACTGTCATTCTTAGGTAAATAGATATTATGAGAGCAGCTACATAAGTAGCAGTATTCAGTAAGACTGTATTATAAAGTGTCTCTTTAATACTGTCGTCCCTCCTCTCACTCCCCACCCTGCATCAGTTTTAACTGATGTCCCAAGGTCTTCAGCTGTTTCCCTCTCTAGGATGTACTGGGAGACCACCCCAAGCTCTGGAATCGAGAATATGTGAGCATGAGCAAAAAATTATGAGAACTATACAAGCAAGTGAAGAATAAAATAACAAAGGAATCAAGAATGGGGTGTGTAATTTGGCAGGGAGCAAATTACAGAACATCAACTCAAGCTGCAAGACAACTGGGATATGCATATAAGTATAGACCAGTGGATTACGCATGTGTGATGCAAACCAAAGAAGAAGGTTCAAGGTAGGCAAAACAGGAACAAGAAACATAGAAGAGAAAGGAGGGAAGAAGATATTAGAGGAGCTGCTAAAACAGGAAGTAGAGAAGAAAGAAAGGTAGCAACCGAAAGAGGGAGTTATCAGAAATCTGAAATTAACTAGGAACGAATTAAGAAGTAGTTCTGAAAGAGAAGTTTCAGCTCTCTCTTACTGGTGGCCAGAGAGGTGGTGGTTCCTGGTAGGCCTAGGCGAATTTGAAATTACGCTTTCGTAATTTAGGGACTTTCACCTTATATGAAAAACACAAAATTATGGCAATACTTTGCTTTACTTCATTATGTGCATTTCGCTGTAAACATTTACAGCAAAGATAACATTCCCTGCAAACATTTACTGTAAACGCACAGGAACAGAATGCGGACTGCTGCAGTTCATAGTGCTTTTACATGGATTCTTAAGGGGAAAATTGATGTGGGGGCGCATTTTGCACTATAATGTATCACAAAATTATGGATTTGCATTTCGCGAATTTACAAAAAAAAAAAGCAAACTACGCGAATATTGCACACCCCTAGGTAAAAGAACTGGAGGGGGATAGTTCCAAATTCTAAATGCACTCCAAGTGCAGGACTGCGCCATTGTGTGTTCCATTTTGGAAGTTGAAGGGTCTAATGTCTAATGTAGGGGAGAGGATGTGGTCCGTCGGCTACGCTGCCGACTTTGGTGCTGGAGCCTCGGGATCGCGTCCACATCCTGTGATTCTGGGCAAATCACTTAATCTCCCCGTGCCTGAATGTGTAATTGTAAATACGGTGCTATGTAAAGCGCTCCAATACCTTCGGGTCGAGTTAGCGCTATATAAATATGCAAAACAAAAAAAATTGGTATTTCTGAGCTGCACAGGGATCTGAACCCACCAGACGTTTTCCGTTTCGCTGCATGGTAACGGGGCTGGTGGGGCGTAGAACTGGTGGGTGATGCATGCCATTTGTAGAGAGCCCATCTTCCATGGTAGCCATTTATATCAATCATAATCAGTCTGCAGACAAGTCTGAGCATGCCACTTGTACAGTAATTACATGTTAGCATTTTGCTCATCTCGGGAAAACACAAGCTAGTCAGACTTCTTTCCGTGTCATCTTTTGGCTCGTGGATGAAGCGAGCGCGCCAGGCTCGGAAGTGCCTATGTGTCAACTTCTCTGATGCGGATATGGAAAAATTGCTTTGAGTTTATTAATTCGGGGAAGAGGTTTGACCGGCGACGTAACCCCGAGCAGAAAATGAGCTTGCGAAATGCTATTGCTGACGTCTGTGAGTTGGCTTGGCCGTCCCGTGGTGGGCGGGCCCTTTACTGGCAAACAGGGGACATCCCGGCGGAGGCTGAGCTACCGCACGGCCGACCTGACGAAAGAGGAAAGCGATTGAGGAGGGCGCGACGAGGAGCGTGCAGCCCTGGAAGCTCTAAGCAGGGTCTGCTGAAGGGTCTGTAAAGCGCTGGCAGAAAGGTTTGCAAGAAGAACCCGGACCCCAGAAGCTGTCTGCAAACAGCAAGGGCAGATCGAAGCTGCTTGAAGAAAGGGCAGCAGTACAGAGAGCGAGACGATTCTGGCTGGCCCTCCGTGGTGCCCCGCGGACGTCACGGCAGCTGTGGGAACCAGCCGCGGGGCTGTCTACTTTGGCCGGCGCGAGGAGGGCTTCCGCGAGGAGTGATGTGACCCGTCTACAGGAGGAGCTGTGAGAGACAGACCATATTGCATCCTGCAGGGGGGCACTCTGAGGAGCCCCCTGTACCAGTTGCAGGAGGCCCCGTGGGGATCCCCAGGAGCAGTGTGCAGGCGATCTTTGTAGCTCTAACCAGCTGTGAGGTGCGAGCCCTACATCGAACCCGGCTGTCTCCGCCTTGGGATGTAACCGAACCGTACTGTACAGGTAGGCTGTCTAGCCCCCTCCCCCCACCGTATTTTATATTACTGGGATAATAAAAGGCTGGAGTGCGTCCTATTGTTTGTTTTCTCCCATTTCTTAGCACATCTTGGGTCCGATTTGAAAAGAACGGGTGGGAGCCAGAGGCGCAACTAGAGCCAAATGTGTGAGGGGGGGGGGGGGGGGTGCTAAGAAAAAATTTCGAGGGGGGGAACTGAATCTTTAAGCAATAGGCAGAGTGGAGCTGATTTCGGGGGGGGGGGGGGCTGAATCTTTAAGCAATAGGCAGAGTGGAGCTGCAGGGGCTCTTAGAAGGGGTGAAACAACAGCGAGGCCTCATTAACATGCAAATGGTCTTTTGAAGAGCTGTGAAGTGCTCTGGTGCGGCTGTGGGTGCTCATCCCTGTCTCATCCCGGGCTGCCACACACAAGGGGGGGGGGGGATGGGGGCTGAAGCCCTTTGAGTCCAATGGGTGTGGCCATGATTAAACAGAAAACCTATTTTGTCCCAAGAATCTGTAGCGCAGTAGACCTGCCCGTCGAGCAGCGTGTTGTTTCTGCTAGGGGATTTCCAGTTACAGTCCATCCCTCTTTTATATGAGCCACCCCGAGTGCAATGCATCACATTCTAGTTACAGATGAAAACCGCTGGACTCGAAGCGCCCATCTCGATTCCTATCACACTATTATCGTTTTGTGCGGTGCAATTCGAATTTCTTTCATTTTGTTTAACGCGCCGCATTTCATTCACACAAACTCTGTTTCACTGACGTGCATTTTTTTCCATTTCCCTTTTTGCTCGGCTGCAGCGTAGACTTTTCATTTGCAGTGGTTTGCTAAAGCAGCCCTGGCCGTGGTTTCCTTGCAGGGGCCCTAGTGAAGGGAAAGGAATTTCCCCCCTGCCACTGTTTGAACTATAAAATACATCAATCATCAGGGACTAGAGGCCCCTCTGCCACCCCTCCCCCCGTGCCACTGTACCTGCTGCACCAGTGGAAGTTACGCTCCTGCGCCGGACACGGCCTGACATTTCCTGCTGCGACTGGAGGAGGCTGGACAACCAGTACCATGGCAACGCCCTGACTCTATCCTGTCCTGACTGGGAGCCATGGTGCCTGCAGCTCCCCCGGGGCTGCCCTCTCTCAGCGCTGCTAGAATCCAGCCCTACGGGTTAAAACCTTTCCAGGCCCAGCCCTGCAAGAGAGACTAGAACATATTTTCGTTCAATGCAAATTAACAACTCTTCAGAAAAGGTATGTGTTTGCTGGGGGACCGATTTTCAATCTCTTGCCTCTGACGCATGGAAAATAGCGGCCAGAAAGAAAGCGGGGGTTGGGGGTGAAGGGGCGTTCCTACCATATGCGCTTCTATTCCGTATATGTTTTTATAGTTTTTCAAGGTTATCAGGTCACTTATTGAAAAAAACAGTATTCTCAAACTGCATTTTAATAATCGACCCCTATAGTGGGATCTTATTTGAGATGAGAGCAGTAGAGAGCTGTGTGCTGAGTGCAGTTGAAACGCCCTATCTGCGCTGCTGTACCCACTAATCACTCTTTCATGAAATCTGACAACACGTGTAGGAGAGCAACATTCCGCATATTGCCACCAATATAGTCTGAATGTGGGCACATTCTCTGCACAACTTGCCAGACCTGTGTCCTAAATGATGCAATAAGCCAGTCGTGACGTTTCAAACACTAAATTGCCCCAATTGAGGTTTTGTCAACAAAGCACGTGCACGAAGGCATGATTGGCAATAAAACCCGCACTGACTCATTGTATTGTTATGAGCGGGGCCATTTACATGTTGACACTGGCAGGGGTTGCGCAATGGAGAGATAAGGTCTGTTTGGTCGGCACCACATGCCTCAGTCGAGTGTTTCCTTTTATTGGGCTTATGGCTCATGTGTTTGCTGAACAAAACCGAGACTCCCCACAGCCCTTCTTGATTAATAAACAGCGCTGCCACTACAATTATTACATCCCTTGTCAATCGGGCAAACAAAAGCAAAATAAACAATTCAAGTGTCCCAGAGAGGCATCTTTGTGCCAGGGGTCACAGCACCCAGCCTGCACGAGGCAGTACAGCGCAGTCTTTAGTGGTACTAGGACCCCTTTGGCAGGTTGCGTTGTCCCATTTTCCGAGCTGCTTCGCTGGTCGTCTCATTGACTTGGTCAGGGATTGGCATCCGCATTAGGAGCTGTCTCCGCGTCTTCTGTTACTCCCATGCTCACACTTGGATCATTCGCATTGGTAGCAAACAAGTCTGGAGTTGACTGAAAGCGTGTTTGCCTTTGTCTCCCAATTCTTGATGACTGGCACATCACAGTTAAGGCTGATGAATGATGTCATCTCCTATGACAGTTGTCAGTGTTTGCCTTTTTACCGTCATCATAGCCACGGACTGAGGGTCAAAAGCTATTCTACACTTCTGGCTTGGGTGACTGCCTTTGACCAACACTGAGTCTTTTTCTCTAATGCTCATCGTCTTGACACCCTTCGAAGCCTGTTGCTGACATCATTCTTCTGATGGCCTTCTGCCCGCATGACATCTGTCTGTCTGGATTTGGCGCCAACTAGGACAGCTCGGTTGGAGTCAACAGGGATGGTGCCGGTCACGGGTTGTATCATAATGACTGTCGCAGCGATACTCTAAGTCGATTGGTGAGGAGTGGACCAGTGCTCCCTCGTGATGTGGGAAAGCATGTACCTTGTAGGTGACCCTCTTGTTTCTTTGCTGTAACCACTGCCTTCTTTACAGTACTCATGAACCTCTTGAGTTTGCTGCTGACTTGGTATGTAGATTGATAAGGCACCGTTAAATGCCAAAGGATGCAGGGTATAGCTGTAGTGTGTGCGATTGATATGGGAGAACCCGTGCCTGGTTTTTTTTTGCTTTTTTGTTTACTCTGTTGGTCACCAAAACCAACCATATTTTGATTATTCCTGCTCATTCAGGTGTGTTGGCCAGCAGGTCGACGTCCGGGACACAGGCATGTGTATCTAGGATGATAAGGGCTTGACACTCATTAAAGTGCTGCACAAGTCGAAACTCAGCTTTTTTTCAGGAACCACGCTCAGTTGTTGGATGGTGCGGGGTTAGCTTCTCTGCTCGTCTTGATATCGGACACACGAGGCATGACACTGCCTCGCGTTCCCCCTGTTCTTAGATATCAGTATCACTGCCCCCTGATGTCCTACTGGTGACAAGTTGATAACCTAGGGTAAAACTGTGTCTTAACAGAACAATCCCTCCTCTGAAACTGACAACTGCATGCATGGCCATGTTTATCTTCATTTTAAAGCCAGTAGGCTTACTTTATTGATTTTTAAGTGTCCTAGCAAAATAGGCCTCTTATTTTACTTTGTGAATGATTTGACAAATCCTTTTTTAACTCAGCTGTTGACATTCAGTTCTTGGTGTAACAAGTTGTAGTAACTCTTACATTCCCCTTAAACTTCAGAGATGTCTTGTTTCAGTCTCAAGTTTGAGGATTAGTAACCCTTGAATGGTGATAAAATTGAGCTTTTTTCCCAGTGAGACATCTTTAAATATGGGCCTCTGTTTTATGGTCGCTGGCTCTGGCCCACTCCCTGCCCTGCTACTTTGACCAAAAATGCTGGTGTTACTCTCAACTCAGGTCTTACCTTCTGCCCGCATGTCAACAAGCGCGCTGGTGCATGTGGCTCCCTTTTGAAGGGCTTGTGGGAAATTGTTCCTTGCCTCTGAGTTGAAGGGAGACATTTGGTGATCCAGGCATCTATCTCAATCTGTTTAGATTATTAGAATGCAGTCTTCCTGGCTTACGTAAACCCCTTCTGTATCATATTTGGATTGTGCAAAATGCAGCTGCCACTTCTGTTATCTAATTTAGCTCAGTGTGCTTCTGTTAAATCCCAGCCGGTCGTCTTTTAAGGTTATCAGTGAACTGATATTGTTTCATGACAGTTTGCATGGTACCAGACCTACTTACTGGCATTAGTTGTAGTATCCCAACTTGGGGCATCAGCTCTACATGCCCTCTCACACGCTCTGTGCATCTTCTCATGCACTCTTGGCTGTTATCACATATTTATATATGTATATGGTATTTGTACAGCAGAAACCTAGTCAAAAGGTAGGAGAGTGCTGTACAGGGTCAGAGGCAAGCAACAAGTGATAGAGGAGCTGAGTTCTGGGAGAAGTGTGTTGTGACTGTGGTGTGTTGTGGTGTTCTTTAGAGAAGTACACCTTCAACTCTTTCCTAAATTGGAGTAGTGTTGGGGCGGTCCTGATGGATTCTAGACTGTTGTTCCAGATCCTGACTGTCAATCTTCCATGTCACCAGACCTGGCTGACTCTCCTTCTCTGTTTTTAGGTCTCGCCTGACCCAGCGCATGCGCTGGTCTGGCGAGACTTATTGAGAGGGCTCCAAAAAGTGCTACCAGGCCAGCCTAGACCTACAGTGCATGTGCGCGGGTGCGCGCGCTGCTTTTACCGCGATTACTTTCACTTTCACGGCTGCTTTGATGTTTGATGGCATCACGATCACTTTCGCGGCCGCACGGCCGCTTGGCATAGCCAATAGGTCTCGCTTTTGCGACCTTATAAGTGTTTAGTTATGCAACTGTTGCATGGCTAAACACTTATAAGGTCCCAAAGGCGAGACCTATTGGCTATGCCAATGCTTGTTCCTCTTGTCCCCAGTGCATCAGAGGTAGAATACTCTGCCCAGGTGAAAGCAGAGTGAACTATGTGCCTGTGAGAGTGAAGGAAGCAGCATATTAAAGCAAGACTGATTGTCTTTGCTGATGATTGTTAAAGCCATGACAAAAAAATGTTCAAAAAGTATTCGTGAATTAGCTTGGACCTGTACTTTTTTATTAACATGCAACGTTTCTATTAATGTAATACCAATAAAAATAAACAAAAAAATAGGATATTACACAAAAGCGGTTTATTTCTCAGTACATTTAACTGCACTAATCAGCCAACATCATGTTATGAGTATTTTGTTTTTCAGTTTTTCACTGTAAAGAATGATTCAACAGAACTTGATAACCTAATTAAAATAGGGTGTTTGTTCAGCTGGCTTTAGAACTTGTATAACAACTCAATGTGAGATCTGCTAGGAGTCAGAAAGTAGCATTGCACATAATGTGGAATAGAAAAGCAATCCAGGGATGCCCTACCACCGGATTGGCAGTCGTGTCAGGAAACCGTGGCACTCAAACGTTTGAGTGAAAGCTGATGAGGCTTTACTGAGAATGTGACAAAGAGCCTATGTGTCCCTATCTGGCAACCACATGAATTTCACTGGTTGCTATTTTTCCACCTGAGTGGCTGATTGTAGGCAACTTGAGAAGGTTTTGGATCCTTTTTTAGCTACAATTGATTAGCAAGATAGCTCTCTGGATTAATACACCTGCTGAAATCATTCTGAAAGGGGAAGCGTGTACTACTAATTTCTGATTTATGGATACAAGTAATCCTGTAAAGTTGTCAGAACCTGAGAGGGGGTGCAGTAGTTTGATGCAAAGCACTATTTAATAGTAAGCTGTGAAAATAACAGTGGCGACATATTCCTGAAAATAGAAGTATGTGGGTGACTACTTTGGAGTTATATAAAAGTGGTTTGTACATGCAGCATACAGACCACACCAGAGAGTCATACCCGTGTTCATTAATTATGATATGTAAAGCTGGTTTTTCAATTACTGTAAAATATAACATTTTCTCACTGCTTAATTTGAGCCGGTGGTTGTAGGTGTGGCCCACTGGCAGGGTCAGACTGGCCTATAGGCTTTTGGGCAGTGCCCGATGGGCTGGTCTGACAGATCAGTGTGCAGGATGTTTTTTAGCAGTTTGTGGGCTGTTTTATACCATAAGAAGGAGAGAATACCTGCCACAAATTGATGAAGAACAAGGCCCTAAAAGGGTCCGGATAATTAATAACCACCACCAACAGGCAAACCATGACGGAGAAAGCAAAAAGGATAAAAGGATAAAGAATCTTTTAATTATCTTATTTTTTATTTCATCATTTTAGATAGAAAGGATAACAAACATTTAAAAGTGTATATTGACAGCAACAGCCAAGGTGAATAACACAATAATACAATTCCTGTATAACAAATAGCTGACAGTCCCAACGAACTCCTTCACAACAACACAATCATACTAACTCTCATTCAGCAACGACATCACACAACATATTAAATTAATGCACACTAATAAAAACAATTATGGAAATGGATAGTCGTTCCACAGTTCATAATCAATGAGATAAACTTTAAACAGCCCAAAGGGGCTAAGAAACGCCAATAAGCACGTTTTAGGCTAACGAATGCCAAGTTAGGCTAGAGAGTGCCAACGCGCGTTTCGGTGTACAAGCCCCAGCCGGGGCTGCACCTTCATCAGGGCGAAGGAGAACAGGGATGGTGGGACAGGCACACCTGTAAATATAAAGAATAAAGAAATATTGGAGAACAACATAAAAACATAGATGTATAAATTTGCAGTTAAGGTATCAAAGACGGTCTAATAATGAATAACTAATCCAATATACAACGTAGAAGGTCATACAAGGTTTGCCAAAAATCGGTGGGGTTTAGATATTGAATAAGAAGATTAAATCTAAAAATTGGAATAAAGTGCAGAGAAAGAAACTAAACATATAATACAAGGTGTACAAATAATATAGGTCATCATGTAACAAATGGAAATGGGGAAGCTTCTCTTGGAGTGAGAGCATTTTCAGATACACAGAGTGCTGAAGGGATAATAAAACTCAATAGGGGGACTATTGGAGGTCTGAGCACCAACCGCAAAAAAAAAAAATATATATATATATATATATAGGCCATTAATGAGGTGGCATGAAATAACTTGCGGCCTATGTAAGTTAGTATAGCCAACAGTAGAAGCATTAATAAGCGTTCTCAAAATACAGATGCCCGCCCATACCTATCGGTCAAGGGAAGATGCGCCAACCAAACAAATGGGTCATTGCTTCAAAGGGATGGCATATTTCTAGTAATGGAAGAAGACACTGGACGGTACGGTGTCTGGAAATAAATAAAAAACATGAAAGAGAGGAGTTAGCCCCAGCACGAGTCAATATCGGAGTTTATGGGGGGCACTAATCGGGAAACGATGCCATGAATCACCTACCCATGGCTCTGCTAGGGGACGATCCACCAGGAAGCAGGGGGGAGGAAAAGTTGGTCCTCGACAGAGAGGGATGAAGGAAGGCTGTTTTATAGCCAGGTGGGCCTGATTTTACTGTTGATTTCCCTGATATCACCACAAACATTGTCTACAGCAAGCAGAAATGCAAGCAATCTCCCTCCCATACCTTGCAAAATACCCACACAGCATGTCTTTACCAGCTCAAAACTGGCCTGGTTTACAAACACAGGCCATTTTTTTTACCTATCTGGTTTGCTAATTGGGGCCACTTTTGTTTTGGTTCCTGGGTCTGTTTTCTGTCCCAGTCCGACCCTGGCCACTGGTACAAATTTTTTGGGTCCGTCACGTATTTTGCCGGATCAGACATTGACCTAGAGCAAGAGAGAGCAAAACACAAAAGGAGAAAGAAGGTGAAAAAGAAAGACGTAAAAACAGTGAGAAAGGGAGAAAGCATTGATGAAAAAACCTGCAGGAGTGAGGTGAAGTGGCAGAAAGCGTTTGCTGTTGGCTGAAAGAAGCAGGAGGTGGAATCCAGACTCAGCAACCTTGGTATTTAGCACCCCAGGATTCTATAGCGCTGGCTGCGGGCTAACGAGCAAAGCGTTGGCCCGGCGCTTATTCTTTCATAAATTAAAAACACTTTTTGTTTCTAAAAAGAAAACCCTAGACTGCAGCGTGCACTCTCCTGGCCTCTGGCCCACAAATTTATCTCATCCTGTCCTGACAGGAAGTAAGTGTCCACCTCAAGAGGGTCTTATTTTACCCTCGTGCCTCTGCAGCAGCAAGGCTTCCGAGGTATGCTCCAGAATGTTATTTTTGGGGTCTGTGCCCAGGGACTACATCTACCAAGCCCCCCCCCCACACAATCCTCTCCTCCCCACAATTCAGAATCGCCCACGTGACTCGGAATGCTGATATCAGGAGTTCATCCGATGCCTCCATGACCTAATTTGATTTTAATGTTACTACTTCTGTACCCATGCCATATCCAGCTGCTGATCACTAGGACAGTGACAGAAGCATGGAATAATTATGAGAATTTTTATCGAGCAAAACAGTATTGACAAACAAGCAATCCTCCTGTTCTTTTAAATTTAGCGCATCACTGTTAGATGTTTTGTAAAGAATTTACGTCCCACACCACAAAAGCTGGATACTGTAACTCCTTGTGAGACACATACCGCGCTTTCTCGTCAATAATTCTCAGTGATCTCTTCAGTGGAGTAAAGAAACTTGAGGGGGTGTGGTCCCCCCTGCAAAGTCCATGGAGGGCCCCTCCCCCCGGCTCATCACTTACCACTTTGCCCCACTGCCCTAAAATTGAGCGTATCAAACTAACGCTAACTGGTCCCAGACCCAGTCAGTGTATTGTGCTGAGGGGGCTCCCTGGCGCTCACCCCCTAACTCCCGCACTGCAGGGGCTGTCGGATCTAATGTTACACCAGTGGACCTCCCCATTCTCTCGCTTACTAATTCATTTGAAAAGTATGTGCCGTTTGCTAGTAGACACGAGTGGGTGACATGAAGCAGATATGGTCATCACATTACTCACATAGGTTGATGCTTTGTCTACGCAATGAACAGGTCTGTCCTGTAATTGCACAAAGTTGCACCTCCTGCCGTTTTGAAGTTAAAGTTGTCGATATTCGTATGTAGTGATGGTTGCTTTTCTCTTGTTCCATCACAGGGCAGATTTCTGACATATTCTACAAAAGATGAGAAGCTGTCTTTGACCGGGCCAAAGGTGGGGGTTATAAGGGATGTGGGCTCTCAAACACAGCCCCCCAGTTCCTCACTCTCCCCTACAATGAAGTTATTGAGGCTATTGAAAAGGTGGACGGTTTATTTCATCCCATCCCAGGATCAAGACCTCCATTTTGTTTGCCTTAAAACACAACCAATTGTCCTGTATCCAGCATTGTACTTTTCCACCACAAGTCACCCCCATATTCATATAATGTCTTACCATGGTGACAAAGCCAGACAGGAAACTAAATGAGATCTGGGAACATTTGGAAACCAGCCCCATGATGCAACATGTGGACGAGCATTGCGAGTGAACCTGGTCTTCTCCAGGCAATTTGGAGGGGTTCTCCCCCAAGATATTTGTAAGGGGTTTCTATCAAAGCATGTTTAAGCATGATTTTAAATATATTTCCTGCAGGTCATGGGATTTATAAACAGTCACTCACAATAGGAAACAAATAGTCAAATGCTTCACGATCTGCACGAGACAAGAAACAGAAAAAATCATGTACTTATGTATAAAGACATTATGTGTCGGATACTAAAAACAAATTCACAGTAGATGAAGAATTGTGCCACTGGAGATGCACTGTCTATCTGATGCAGTGTGTTGTTGTGAATAAATGATGACACAAACCTCTACACCAATAAATGGTCTACATTTTACATTCGGTAGCAGGACATGATGCCACTCAATATTCCAGTGCCAGTTAAGAGTATTCTTTGCTGTTTGTAAGAAAGTGTAATACATATGTTAGCTTGTGAGGAGTGCTACTAAAGTGCAATATATGCCAGCTTGTCAGGAGTGCTGGTAAAGTGCAATATATGCCAGCTTGTCGGGAGTGCTGGTAAAGTGCAATATGTGCCAGCTTGTCAGGAGTACTAGTAAAGTGCAATATAGGTAAAGTGCAATATATGCCAGCTTGTGAGGAGTGCTGGTAAAGTGCAATATATGCCAGCTTGTGAGGAGTGCTGGTAAAGTGCAATATATGCCAGCTTGTCAGGCGTACTGGTAAAGTGCAATATAGGTAAAGTGCAATATATGCCAGCTTGTGAGGAGTGCTGGTAAGGTGCAATATATACCAGCTTGTGAGGAGTGATGGTAAAGTGCAATATATGCCAGCTTGTGAGGAGGGCTGGTAAAGTGCAATATATGCCAGCTTGTGAGGAGTGCTGGTAAAGTGCAATATATGCCAGCTTGTCAGGAGTACTGGTAAAGTGCAATATAGGTAAAGTGCAATATATGCCAGCTTGTGAGGAGTGCTGGTAAGGTGCAATATATACCAGCTTGTGAGGAGTGCTGGTAAAGTGCAATATATGCCAGCTTGTCAGGAGTACTGGTAAAGTGCAATATAGGTAAAGTGCAATATATGCCAGCTTGTGAGGAGTGCTAGGAAAGTGCAATATATGCCAGTTTGTCAGGGGTGCTGGTAAAGTGCAATATATGCCAGCTTGTCAGGAGTGCTGGTAAAGTGCACTATATGTGTCGTGGGGAACAACACGAGGCAGGAGACAACAAGTAGAAAAGGCTTGAATCGTTTAATATAATGTACAGCACACGCCTACTCCTGCAGTCTGTTCCTGCTCTCGCCAACTGACCAGAGCTCGAACGCACCACTGGAATGGTGGACATAAGGTTCTGTATAGAGGGTTCTACATCAGAACCCAACCAGAACATAACAATATGTTAGCTTGTCAAGAGTGTTGGTAAAGGTGCCGAACTACTTGTCGGAAAAACATCAGGAAGGATTCAGGTAAGACATAAGGGTAGTATTGAGTTATAAGGGTAAAAGTTCAAGATTATGGAAAATGTGATAGCATAAGACAAGGATTTATGTCGGGAGACAAAGGATAATGGTGAGCGTTTTGGGGGTGGGGGTGTCGCTCACCATCCGTAAATAAGAAAGAAAAGAGGCAAAATAAATTTGAAGAATACATAGGAGAAAGGCGGAACTTAAAGGTTGAAGGAAATAGAGGGTAGGTACAAGGGCATCTAATATCCCAAAACAAAAAGCCTAAGAATTTTGGAAAAATACAATAAAAAAATTGTAATCTGACATTAACCATTCCACGATTAATCACTGTAATTGATCTCAAAGTGATTAATCCACCAGAGAAAATCACATGGAGCAATTTGAATTGCCCGTTGGTTTACAGATACTCCTATGATGACAGTATAAAACATTGTCCCAGTAAGAAAACTACATATTATATGGCATTTGTTGATTAGTCCAAAATGCAAAACACCGAAGTCATGCAATAAACCTCACACTTAATGCATTTGCATTGCCTAGTATGCACAGCACTACTCCTGAGACAAAAACCCCATAGCACAGCTGTATTCAGCGTCAGTGCCTCCACCGTGTGATGATATAGACAGCATCAATGCTGTGCTATAAAAAACCTGTTACACAATGCCCCATTTCATGGTATTTACCTTTGCCAACATCCTGCCCACTCCATCTCCCATCTTCCGTCTTCTACCGGCCTCTCCTCCCCTCACCCACGTGCTCGCATTGAGAGTGACGCAACAGTTCCCGAGGACTTCTGAGCAGGAAATGCATTCACCTGGAACTACAAGACTTCACTGGCTCCAATGCACGCTGCTTTGAATGCTGCTGCAGAGATAGACGGAAGCCTACCCTACCTTCTTCCTCTGCTGTATTTCTGTTTTTGCTCCTGGGTGGTGGTACTCTGGGCCTACTGGACAAAAGCTACGCATGTGCATTAATATGCATTGTATCACCGTTGGAAAAGTTGTGTTGCTTCAGGCACTCCAAAAAGCCGGCGGCTCAACCAGAATTGGGCACTAGGCTAGAATGAAAGCTTTGAGAGTTTTCACGCCTGGATCACGGCAGTTCATCTTACCCTGAAATTAGCCATTTAGCCGCAGCCCACAGGGGCAGTGCCCGGGTTGGTCTGCCCACCCCACACCTTACTAAGTGCACATGTCTACCTTGCATTATGTTGAGGTCCTCCATCGTTCAGGCCTCTCTTCCCCATCTTATTCTGTAGTCCCACATCTGCAACTTCCTACTTGCCTCATCTGTGTTATGTTAGATTAACGGACTTTATTTCAGTTCCGTCGCTTTCAAGCATTCATGTAATTTTCTTTTAATTTGAATCAATTTAGTCAGGTGGTTGAGTTTAAACCAACGTACCCTGATGGCGCTTTCTTCTCCATCTCGTGCGCAGTTAGAATCTTTGATTGTGTGTAGCTGTGCGTGGCACCGTCCTAGGGCATGGTGGCAAACCAGGATTGTTCATTCCTTAATATCTTTAGGTTGAGTCATGATGAAGAAAGTTCACAGGAAAACCAGAATATCACTGTCCCCGAATCCTTATGTTACTTTAATATTGTAGCGGGCAAAGGTTACTGCACATGTATAAAAGGAACCTTTCATCGATTTGATGACGTAATTGGGTAGAGAATAATGCACACTGTCATGCATAACTATTCTGTAAACAGTAAGAGGGTCACTATATTGATGGTGAGGTTGAAAGTTAGGCTAGCCAAAACGCGGTGACAGCAGTGTTATGATCCTGACAGACAGCCAATAAGGCATTATAAAACACTGCTTTTTTACTGGTAAGACTAATTGTATTTCTTCTTAATATCAGCGATCACATAATTTCTCTCACAACTTGTTTCAAGATTGTGAAGGCGTCCCACTTCAACGGATCCAATATTGCGGTCTCCCAATTGCTGTGATACTTTTTTCGATCACACATTGCCACCGTTTCTGATATAATTAGAGGAATGATAGAATGCCCTGCTAATCCACCACCAACCGATCTCTTCAACCAAGATGTTCTTTGTGTGCCTTAGGTTTAGCAGATTTCCCACTGATGATGGGCAATTTTGCTCACACTATAGTCGGGGTCTCCCGACTCCCGGTGAGCCTTCCTCAGTCTCTTTACCTTAGGATCAGATATCAGCTATTAGGCCTCCTCTTCAGCTGTTGATCAGTAATCCTTATTCTTAGGATCAGTTAATGAGGCGTTAAAAAGGTGTCATCTTTCCCTTTCTCAAAAAATCTGAGCTGGACAGACGGATCTTAATAATAACCCATCCCATTGAACCTGCTGTGTCTAAAATGATGGATACAACTTCTGGCAACATGGTTGAGAAATGATCTTGTGTCCTCCGGTAAGGGAGATGTACGGCAGGCAGGTTTCCGGATAGGATGTACCACTGAGGCAATCCAGGTCTCCACTCTGGATCACCTGCGTTATGGATAGGAAATGGGTCAAATGACATGTTTGTTGCTGTTATACACCTCCACAGCATGTGACACACTCAGAGTTCTGAGGTTGTTTGTGTTTCCGCTTGGAGGGAACCAGGCCTGGGAGTTTGGGCTGGACTGGGCTGGACGGCTACTATTCAGTGACCAAGACTGATTTGCATATGGCTGGCTCCTGTCTGAGGCGGATGGTGGGCTAAAAATGTTGTACCGGATTCCAGGGCAGAGTAATAACTACTGTCTGAGATTATTTCAAGCAGCCCAACCATCACTGTTTTTTGTTTTCCTCATAATGGGAGTCGGAGCCTGTCCAGTGCTCAACCCCAAGCTTCAGAAAAAACCCTGCCTAGTCCCTGGAAGATCATAAACTTACACAACTTCAAACGTGTAGTAGAAATTACTCTTTTTGAACGAACTTCAGCCATTCGCCATGTTGTTAGTGTGTCATGTCTGTTTCCCTCTGCTTTTTACTTTGTAGTGCCTAGTGTCACAATTCTAAGGTGCATTTGCGCTTAATGAATAGTAATATATATACTTTCAGCGGGCACAGATCACATAATCAATCTTCTGACGTCATGTAATATTTGCATGTTCTGTTTTCCGCCTCTGTCTTCCAAATGCTTGCATTTTCTTCTTCGTTTTTTAGAATATCGGTATACCCTGTATTCTATAGCTAGCAATCACATTGCACTGGGATCTTCATGTCCGTGCCCCTTTCCTGTCTCCATCTGTCAAGTCATCCTTACCTCCTCCGTAGGTGTTTGTTGCATTGCGTAATATCCCTTCCCCATAAAAAAAACCTAGATCGGTCTGTTTCAGTGCAATATAATATTTTGTATTTTTTTAACCGGGCGAACGGAGAGTGTTGTGTACAAATATATGCTGCCATGAGCTACTAGAACGTGGGGTGGTTTGATGCGAGAACCCTCGTGCCAAACCCTCGTGCCTTGATTGGCTGAGAACACTAGCACGAGTCACAATGGAGCTGCGTCATCACAGGGGAACGCTGCGATGTTACAAATATAAAGTGCAAAGGTCATCATCACGCATATGCTATGGGACACATTGCAAAACCTCTCAGCGTTACAAAGCCCACAGTAAGTTTGCAAACTACCTTTGCTGAGCACCAGTCAAAGCTGCTGTTCTTTTGTGCGATATAATACATAATTGCATTAATAAGAAAATTACAATAGATTCTTTTTTGACATGACATTTAATTTGTTTTGTTTTTTAGGCGTAAATTGACACCTTTCGTCTCATTGCTTTTTAAAAGGAGGCACTCGCTTACACTGCAGTTTAACGCCACGTTTAGGCCCTGTCTTTGCTGCTGCACTGTGGCAAGCGCAAATCCCACATTAGCATTGCGTGACGCAGTGGGCCTTAATGAAAGCACGGAGGTCCGGCCCCCTTCTCATGGCTTTGTTGTAAAGACCAGCCCCCAAAGAAGTGATAAGGCCCCCTCAAATCCCTGGACCCCGATCCCACTGCACCTGCTGCACCATTGATCGTTAGGCGCTTGGTCAGAGTTCTGTGTTACATGGGTGACCAACCGTCCGTAAATTTCACGGACAGTCCGTAATTTCGGCCGTCTGTCCGTTGTCCGTGAAGGATTCTTTAACGGACGCCATTTGTCCGTAATTTTAACCGGGCACCGGTCGCACCACCCTAAAGCCGGCACAGCTTCCACCCACCTCCGGCTTGACTCCGATGCTGCTGAGGTCGGGTGTAATAGACTCCGATGCAGTACCAAAGCTCAGATATCCAGCAGCATTGGAGAGACACAGCGGGATGGCCACCCTCACACCTTCCGCCCTTGATGAGCTGTTAAGAGGGGCTTGAAGGTGACTGAGAGGGAGGGGCTGCAGCTTCAGGCACAGGGGCATCTATTCAGATGCAAACAGCCCTGAATACCTCATGCCTTTGCAATTTAGAGGGGCCTCACACATTCCCTTCCTGCCCAGGGCCCCAAAAATCGTAGAACCGGCCCTGATTACAATTGCTGTTACTAAATTGTAAGCAAACCTCCGTTCTTCAAACATGCAGTCTATAATGTAATAAAATAAAGAAATAGCACAATCGCACACACACTGATTAACAAAGTATGGAGGACAATCAGTTAAATCAGTTCTCTTGGAGTATCTCCTTTAAGTACTGTACATCACAGTGGGGGATGGCAAAACGAACATTTTAGAAAGAGAGCCTGTGGTCTCATTGTCTTGTCCAGGAGGAGGTGAGGAGCCCTGACCCACTCTGGAAGAGACCAAGATGATACTAGAATACTGCATGCCCACCCCTGTGCCCACCCTGGTGGATCCTGTCCCCCCCAGTGATGGCTCCTGTCCCCCCAAGTGGTGACTCCTGTCCCCCCCCTCCGCCTGTTATGGCTCCTGTCCCCCCCTGTGGTGGATCCTGTCTCTGCCCTGGGTGGCTTTTGTCCCAGTCCTGGAATGGCTCCTGCAGTTAGGGTGAAGTTCTTGATAGGCCTCTTCTCAAAAAGGCTCAGCTCAAAATTAATATGAAAAGGTGAGCTATTTCTATTTCTATTTAAAATTATTTGTACAGCGCACGTACACCAGCGGTTTCTTGGCGCTAAAAACTGAAAGAGGTCAGAGAAGAAGTCCCGGGTAAGTGGAAAAAAGAGAGACTAAGGTATTAATTAAAGGATTTGGCAAAAAGGTATGCCTTGAGTTGTTTCCGAAATAACAGATATGGGGTTGAAGCCCTGAGTACTGCAGGCAGAGAGTTCCAAAAAGTCGGGGCGAGAGTCGCAAACTTCGAGCCTCCCCATTTCTTTCTTCGGAACCGTGGGACAGTGAGAAGGGATTGGGAAGATGACCTCAGTTCCCTAGATGGAACGTAGGGAATGATCTCCGAGGAGATGAAAGCTGGCGCCGTGCCCAGTCGTGCTTGGAAGGTGATAGATGCAAGCTTAAACTGGACACGGGCCCAGACGGGAAGCCAATGTAAAGCTTTCAAAAGGGGAGTGGTGTGGGAGGATTTAGGGAGTTTGAACACCAGGCGTGCCGCCTGGTTCTGGATCTGCTGCAAACGCCGAAGACTATATGCAGGGATACCTGCATATAGGGCGTTGCCATAATCCAGGCGGGATACGACCATGGCAAGAGTGATAAGTTTTAGGGCATCAAAAGAAAAGAAACGGGACACCTTGCGAATGGTGCGAAGAGCCAGAAAGGAGGAAGAAACCACAGAGCTCACCTGGGAGTGAAGAGTGAGTTGTGAATTGAGCTTGATGCCTAGGGTTTTAACCGAGGTGGAGGGAACAGGTGGGGCACCAAGGGAAGGGGGCCAGAAAATGGGGGACCAGGGGCTGGATGAACCACCCGTCAACACCAGCTCGGTCTTATCTGGGTTGAGCTTAAGATGGTTGTGGTTCATCCAGTCTCGGATGTGAATCATAATAGTTTGAAAGTTGGAGACAGAATCGGGGGAAGAGGAGAGGTTGAACACAAGCTGGAGGTCATCCGCATAATTAAATACGGTGACCTCCATTTGTTGCAATGAAAAAATAAGGGGGGAGATGTAAAGATTGAATAAGAGGGGGGAAAGGGAGGAACCTTGGGGAACCCCGCACTGAACGTCACGGAAGTCTGCAGTGAAATCACCCAGGCGGACAGCCTGGGTGCGATCCCTCAGGAAGGAGGATAACCAGACCAACGCGGTACCCCCGATCCCCGCCGCCCTGACACGGGAAAGTAAGATGGAGTGGTCCACCGTGTCAAAGGCGGCTGAGAGGTCGAGGAGAACCAGGGCCTGAGGTTGGTTGGTATCCATTCCCTCCCTGAGGTTATCAAGGACTGAGAGCACTACCGACTCCGTGGAGTGTGCGGGGCGAAACCCGGCCTGGCGGGGGGCAAGAGCCCCGTTCTTCTCCACGAAAGAACTCAGGGCGTAGGTGACATGACGCTCGAGTACTTTCGCCAGGAAAGGTAGGAGAGAGATGGGGCGGAAATTGGCTGGAATAGATGGATCGGCACCAGGCTTTTTCAGGATAGGGACTATTACAGCAGATTTAAGTGAGTTGGGTACCACACCCTGGGATAAGGAGCTGTTGAGAAGGTGAAGGGGGGGATCTGGACAGTTAGAGAAGATATGACGGAGGATATGAGCCGGGCAGGGGTCTAGCGGGGACCCTGATTTAACAAGTGGGATTATGGCAATTATTGATTCCTTAGTTAGAGGTGGGAGGGTGGTGAGATGGTCCTTGGGAGGGGGACACTGAGGGTCCACAAAGGCAGGGGAAGGAGGGGGAATATTGGTTTTAATGGTTTCGATTTTTTGAATGAAGAAATTATTTAGGGAGTGACAGAGTTCCAGAGAAGGGGTGGGTTTGAGAGAGGTTCTGTCCGAGTACGCTAGGTTGTGAACAATCGAAAAGATTTCCTTAGATTTGCTTTCGGCTGCGAGGATTTTGGAGGAAAAGTAGATGGTTTTTGTCTCAAGGATGTTTTTCTTATATAGGGTCAGGATGTTTATAAACTCTAAGCGTAAGGAGGGGCAATAATTTTTCCTCCAAGCCCGCTCCGCACGCCGCACCGCCAGTTTAGTGGCTTTAAGATCTTGATTAAACCACTGGTTGGCGTCCTTCTCTCGTTTGGTTGAGACCCGCTTCAGAGGAGCAATGGTGTCACAGCCTGCAGAGAGCCATTGGTCAATGGCCGTGACCTGGGAACAGGTAGATAGGTCTTGGAGGAGGGGAGCGGAGGAAGTGAGTATGGAGGATAGACTGTTAGGGTCTACTCGGCCCCATGCTCGAACCCAGGTGTTTTTGGGGAGCGGGGGCTTGATCGGAGGGTGAATGGGAAGAGAAAAGGAAATCAGGTGATGATCGGACCAGGTGCAGGGTAAGATTGAAAGGGATTCAACGGGACAATTGGAGGACCAGATCTGGTCGAGAGTGTGACCTTTGACATGGGTGGGAGAGTGAATGTGGGGTGTAAAGTTAAGGGAGGAAAGGGTAACTGAGAACTCCTTGGAAGATGGGCATTCGGCTTGGTCAGAAGGCCAAAAATTAAAATCACCCAAAAGTAAAATGGAAGAGTTGTTGACTGTGATAGTAGCCAGAACTTCCAAGAAATCCGGAAGGAACAATAAGGGAGATTGGGGGGGACGATAGATGAGAATACAGGTGAGAGGGGGCGTGATGGAGGTGGTACGGATGGCTAAAAATTCCGTAGTAGCGATATCAGGAAGGGACAGGGGCTGAAAGGGGAGGTCGGTTCGAGCGATGACCGCCACCCCACCTCCAGCTTTGCCATTAGCCCGGTCGGCACGAATAGCATAATATGGAGCTGGTAGAGTAGCCAATAAGGTGGGGAGGGAGTCATCGCGGAACCAAGTTTCTGTTAAGAAAAGAAGGTCGGGGGCATGGAGATCCAGCAGGACCGACAGTTCATGGGCGTGGGCAACTGCAGACCTAGTGTTCAGATAGAACGCCGTAAGAGACCTAGAAGCAGCTGGAGAAGCGCTACCGCTAGAGGGAGTCGGGGGCAGAGGTTGTGGCCAGGGTATTGTCAGAGGGGCAAGAGGAGCTAAGCCAAGAGACGAGATGTGGGAGCAGGTGGAGGCAGGTAACGGCCATGGGCCCCGAAGGCAGCGCAGTTGGGCAGGTGAGTAGGTGGTAAAGCAGGCAGAGTGGCGTGCCCCTTGCCCCGGACGGTCGCGGACGAGCGCAGACGAGCTTGCCTTAAGCGCGCCTTCGGCGCGCAATCGTCGCGCCCGCTGCGCTCGTCCGCTGCGCTTCCTGCCAAGGCACATAATTTATGTTGGTTGGTCGGGGCGTTGGAGGGGGTGTGGCCAACCGAGGTGGGCGTGTCTCGTGGCTCGCCTCGCCGTCACGAATGGCGACTATATATACCTGTGTGGTGTCCCTCCACCTAGCAATTCAAGAGATTACAAGGTCAAACAAGCTGCTCCACGTTCCTCAGAGAGTGAGTAAGTGAAGGGATGGGTGGATGGCTGGATGAATTAGTGAAAGGGTGAATGGATGAATGAAAGATTGAATAAATGGATAATGAGAGAGGATGGATGGATTGAGTGAGTGGAAGGATGGATGAGAGAAAAGGTAAATAGCTGGATGTATGGGTGGAAGGGTAGCTGGATGGGTAAAACGGTGGATGGATGAGTGAAAGGATGGATGAGTGAAAAGGTGGATGATGAGTGAGTGAGTGGGTGGATGGATGAGAGAAATGATGGATGGATTGATGAATTGATAAGTGCAAGGGTGAATGGATGGACGGATGAGTGAAAGGGTGGATGTAAGGATGGATGAGTGAGTGAAAGGGAGGGTAGGTAGACAAAAGGATGAATAGATGAGTGAAGGAGTGAAAGGCTAAATGGATGAGAGAGTTGATGGATGAGTGATAGGGTCAATGTATGGATTCATCAGTGGATGAGTAGATGGATGGGTGGGTGGATGGATGGATGGAAGGAAGGATGGCTAAGTGAAAGGGTCGATGGAGAGAGAAAGGGAGGATGGATGGATGACAAAGGGTGGATGGGTGGAAGAATGAGTGACTGGGTGGATGGATGAGTAAGTGAAAGGATGGCTGGATGGGTGAAAGGGTAAAAGGCTGGATGGATGAGTGAATGGATGGATGGGTAGAAGAGTGAATGGATGAGTGTACAGATGGATAGGGTGAAAGGGTGGATGGATGGATAATGGATGGATGAGTGAAAGGATGAGTGAAATGATAGATGGAAGGACACATGATGGATAGGTTTGCAAATGGTTGAATATGTTTGGATATGGCTGGGCTTACTTATATACTATTGCGCGAACTCCTCTGATGTGTCTGTAAAACTTACCTATTGTCCTGAAGTTTTGTCCTGAATTTTGACCTCCTGTCCTGAATTTGTGTCCTGAATTTTGACCCTTTGTCCTGAATTTTTACACTCACCGTCCTGAATTTGCACCAATGCCAGTTGGTCACCATGAATCATTGATGTTTTGCTTCGTGAGGGTGTGACACGCCATTTAACCATTATGGGACCTATTTTTAAAAGAAATATGTCCACGAGAGGCAAACCCTACGCTTAAAATTGTGACACCTGGCGGAAGAGTGTTGCCCCTCCCCACCGCACCCTCAAACCTCAAAAACATAACAAATAAAACAGGCGTAAAACTCATTTGATTATCATTTTTATTTTTCTTGTGCCGGATCTTGGGGGCAAGGCCAGGGGCGTGACAATACTAGAGGGGGAGTGGCGGGCACTGTTATCAGTGTGCTTGACTGTTTGTCCGGCCGTCTTAGGCCAGCCAAACCGTCATGCGCACTGAAGCTCTCTCCAATCCGAGCTGCTATGCCGGGTTGGAGAGAGCAGGTACAGGCTCCGAGTCAGTCTGGAAGCCCAAAATCACGGCGCTCAGGCCAATCCTGAAGCTGCTGTCATGCATGAGAGCAGCTTCAGGATTGGCTGCGGGGCAGTCTGGGAGCCTGTGCCTGCCTGCGGTGGAGAGGAGAGTAGCAGAAGAGCACGAGGCTGGAGGGCGGCAGGTTAGTTCTTTTTTTTTTTTTATTTGTCTCTGCCTGAACCCACACTTTTCCCTGACACGAGCCGCTGCTAGTGACAGCTACTGTTGATCACTACCATAATAGTTTCCACGCAGCCTCTCTCCCTCACTCAGAGTAGGGTGGGGACCGTGAGCGACCTCTGCGTCTTAGGTCGGGCTGGGACAGCACATAGACCTCGGCACCAGAATAAAAGGTGCCCCAATTCGGCAATCCGACAACTAAACTAGAGGCCTATATTTTGCCAATCGGGGGATTATGAACTTGTAAAGATGCTGTATATGTGTTTTATAAGGCACATGAAACTTTATTTGTGCTTGCTGCAAGCAATGTTTATGGCAATATTAGGGAAATCCGTAGTAAAAACAGTTTTGTCATACCATAAAAACAAACCTACAAACAGCCCCAAAAAAAACCTGGCCCAAACTCTGACCTGTCAGTTCAGTCCTTCTGGCACTGCCGGATTGCTTGTTAGGTCAGTTCAACACTGCCTGCCTCTTCTTTCAGCCTGAAGGGTGTTGTACTTACATTTCCTGCTGCTCAGCCAGTATGCATGAGTGTGTGTGTGTATGGAATGTTAGAATGCCTGATGACTGTGTGGAATGTTGGTGTGCCTGGTGGACTGGAGGAATGACACTTAGAGAGAGTGGGCTGAGCAGCAAAGATGCAGCTCCTGGTGGGGCCATTAACCAACTTATCTACTTGTAACTACCATCCTGTAACTTACCAATAAACATCTACTTTGATTTACCTCGTGACAACAAACCATCATTTTTCAACAAAGGGCCTGCAGCGTATTGCTGGCACAGTGAACTGGAGGAGTGGTTTTAGAGGGAGAGGGAAATATGGGGTCCTGAAGGCGTAGATCTGTAGCTAATCAAGGGCAATTTAAAGGTTAGTAGCGCTTTTCTCTGACTCCTCCCCGCCTCAAATGTTTTTTTCTATGTTCTAAAGAAATGGGTTGCAGTAGGTCAGTCTAGTAATGCACTGTAGAACGGTCCCTTTAATGAAAGAGTCCAAAATATGTGCTGTAGAAGGATGAATCACCTGATTTGCTGCTTAGATCATGCTATTACTTATGACTTCATAGTATTCCCAGCAATTTGACCCATAACCACATCCTTCCCTCAGCCAAGATTAACCAGATCTCTAACTCTGTCTCATTGTCCACACAAGTCACTGCAATCTCCAGATTTTTGTGATTTACACGACAGTGCAGCTGACGCTGATCTGTTGTTATTAATTCTTTAGATTTGTAGTGGGTCGTTAAAGTCCAAGCAATAAATAAAGATGCCTTTAAATTAGCTATTTATCTTGTCATATTTACCGTGCTTCAAAGACAGAGGTCAAAAGTCAGTCCATGACTCTGGCAAATTGCTGATTATTTTTTAACATGGGGATTGGAGTTTATAAACTCCTCTCACTTTGTAGTCAGACAAAGCAAAACAAAGTGAGTTATCTGACAATCTTGTAGGAGTGCAGAAACTGTGAAAGGAAAGGCTGTCATTTTGTGTACTTAACAAAATGTAATACCTGTAAATGAACTAACTGTACACATTGAGCTGTCAGGAAAGCAAAAATGAAGCACATTTTTCATAATTCTGAAGTGTGATGGAAAGAAAGATTTTAATAGGATCAAACAAATCACAGCACTTTACATGGTGATGCAAAAATTATAAATATTCACAGACACCTGATTTTCACACATTATCATGTGGGTGCATTATAGTTTTATCAGGAAAACTGTGTCTGTGAAAATGTAGTGGTCATTTCAAAGGAAAATGTGCTGTCTGTAAATGACAGTGCACTACCACATGATTCTTTAGTTACATTACAAAAATCGCCTGCCTCATGTCCATGAAAGCTAGGTGTGTCGTAAAAATGTGTCCTTTTATAAATTGGGTCTGGTTCCTTGAAGTCTTGGAAGCCCTGTTTTAAACTATACAGTGAGTGGGACTTGACTCTTCCTAGAGGGATATTACCCTATCACATCATGGAGTTGATGGTTTGGTGTATCATTCTACCTATTAGGAAGGTCTTCCATCGAAATGCATGAGGGACTATTTTATATCTTTAAAAAAGCACTGAATAATCAGTGCCTTGTTAATTTCTTTATTTCTTAAATGCAACCTATACAGAAATAGCTCGTTTTTGCTACTTGTTTTCAGGAATGGTAAAGTAAAAGATCTAAATTTAATGGGCTAAAGAGCATTTCTGCACGCAGTGCGCGGAAACAGTTTGTGCGTGTTTGTAATTGCAAACGTAAGTATATATAAAGCCAGCCCTATTTGATTTGCCAGTGCTTCTTTTCTTTAGCAACACATTTCTAAGGTACCCCAAACTCTGTTGGACACAGCCCAATTTCATTATCCGAGGAAGGCGGGGCCAGCATCGGGCCCCGCCGCCATTATGGTGGTCGGCCGTGCCCCCGTATCTTTCCCGTATCGGTGGCCCCCGCGTTGGCTGGGGGCCGTGCCCCGGAGGCGATCGCTTCCGGGTCCTGGAAGACTCCACCGCGCCCCGGAAGTGATTCACTCAGCCAGAACCAGTTCCAGCTGGTGGATGTCCGGTAGCATAAAGCCTCGGCAGCACACCCGTCGCGTGTGCCTCCTCCCTCGGGATTAAAGGGGGAGGGGCCAGCGTGTTGACCTTGCCGTAGGCCCAATAGGAAGACGCAGAAATGTCATCAGCAATATGTTTAGACTAGGATAGGAACTTTATGTATTAGAACTTGGTTAAAGCTAGGAATGAACCAAATGTACCGAATCCTGTCTTACCATGTCATTTCTGCGCAATGATATATTTGTGTACAAATATGTGTGTTTGTTAATAAATACGTTCGGGGGTCAACGACCCCCTATTCCAAACTAAATTGATTGTATTGGTGTCTGTCACAATAGAATGGAGGAGGGGGCGGTAGGTCGTACCGGACCATATTCACGACTGACCTTATCTTCATAACGAGCACATCTCTGTTTTGCTTTTATTCATTTTTGTGTGTTTCTGAACTACTTTTCCAAAACCCTTATTCTGCTTCAAATGCAGCTCGCTAATGTTTGTAAGGCTGAATGTTTTAAATAACCCCATCCCATGTTTATTCCAGCCTCCTCCTATTCTCCGCTTTAGCCAATTATATAAGTCATCAATGGTAGTTTTCAGTGCATAAATAGTTTGATGATCTAACATGGGGTTTTTACTACCATGGAAACACATGCCGATTCCAATAAGAGAATTGCCATACTTGCAATGTTAACATGAATGTGTGTGAAAGTCTGTGGCTGTTCACAGCTTAGAATAAAACCACAAGGGGTTGTCTCGGAAGCAGATTGTGTAGATTGTACGTCATGGCGTTAACTCTAACGAAATACTGAGTAATGATAAAAGTGATTCTATTTGTAGCATGTGGAAGGCACACGTAAGAAAAAAAATCACATTTTGGTTCAATTTGTATAGGCATTTAATTGAAAGGTGTACAGTTTATTCACATTCTGTATTATGTACTGCCTGGTTCTATGAAAAGCTGTAATATTGAAACGCATGTGCAGTGGGTTTTCGTCGCCGGTGATCTAAAAAGATGAGGAGTTTTTTGTTTATTGTATTTTTTTTTCTTTATTTTTTTTACATTCCCATGTGTAACATCAGGTACATTCCCAGCTTCGTCCATGTTTCTCTCTGGTGATCTCAGTTGTCTGTAATGTGATCTCTGCTCACATGCAAACTGTTTTCCCTACAATTGTGTTAATATTGAGAATGTAGTGTCAGTGGTATTTTCTTTATTGAATGTTCCAGGCAAACATTTGCTTCACCTTTATATTAATAATACTTGTTTTAATACAGTTTTGTTTTTACATTTTTATGCAGTGTAAATAGTCAATACTAGTGGTAAGCTTAATGGTACTCACTTTTGACCTGGTTGATGATTAAGAGTGAGCGACGAATTCCGCTCCGCCGGCGCAGTTCCCAGAGTTTTGCCCATTATGCGTGGAGTCCCAAAAAATTCTGCAAAGTGGCACAGAGTTTTCCCTCTTGCCGGCTCGCCAATGTTAAGTTGGCGGGCACCAGCGAGAAAAATCATATACTAGACCACCTCCAGGTGAGATTTCTCAACGCGGGCGGTCGCTGCAGATCACTACCACTCGTGTTGAGAAACCTGCCACTCCGATTGAGGAAGCTGCGGCTCGAGTAGAACATCTACTCTGGTGGCAGAAAGGAGCAGCGCCCTCTTGCATTGCGCATGGTGCTGTTAGTTCTGATTTTACAGTGCTGTACAAACTGCTGGTGCTAAAAATCCACACGAGCAGCATGACTTACCGCACTCTGCTGCTTGTGGACACCCGCGGTACGCGGCAGAGTTTTTTCAGCACTTCATGGAGTTCCATGTTACCGAACTCTGTGAACTCCGCCCAGGCCTATTGATGATGCTGTGTGTTAGCGGACAGTGCTTAACTTACTCATTTTATTGACTCCACTATCCCAGTTAGCCTTAAACCTGATTAACCATTTCATTGCTGGTTCGTAGAAATGCCATCTGCCCTAGGGACGAAGTGGAAAAGTGACAACATACGTTGTCTCCATTGTGTAGAGTCTTGTGTGGTTTTATCTGAAAATAGTTTCAGAAGAACTTTCATTTCCGTTTTCATAATTGTGTAGTCATTTGGGAGAAAGTGAAGTGGTTGGGTTACAAAGTATGTTCCCCTTTCTACCTCTAGATGCAAGTGGGCTTTTTTGTCTCTACCTCTTCATGGTTATATTTTATGGTGTTGGACCACTGCCTGACTTTGAGGGCGATTGTATTTCCAAATATAAGAATGTTGGGGTGAAAAACCATTTATAAATAAAATCTGCACACAGTTACAATCAACTTGGAAAAAGCCAGTACAGTAGTACTACAGTATTGCATGTGTTGTAGGCCAGAGAAGAAAACCTGCCTTAGAGAACAAAAGAGTAAGTGGAAGTGGAGAAAGTGCAGGCACAATATTGCGGTACAGAAATAGTATGAGGTATGAAAAAACAGAAGAGCGCAGGAGTGAACTGGTCAGAGGGCTGGTACAAGATTTGCTACTTTCATGCATTTTACTTGAGATATTATTGGTGTTAAGTTAATGTTTACATTTTTATTGTTCTAATGTGTTTTTTAACTGAGCACTAAACTTAGCAGAAAACAGACTCTTCTCTCATTGGTGAATGATCAGTTTTATTGACAAACTCATGGAAGTTCTTAATTGCAAGTAAAAATTTACAACAATTGGCAAACACTGTTCTTGCCTCATCTGTGTTTTGTGTGATAGTTATGAAATGCTTGTCTATGGATATGCACATCAGTTGATTGTTGTGTTTTTGTACAGTAGATAAACCTCAAGAAATCAAAACGTGATGGAGCCCATGAGCATGGACAGTGATACCGTAGACCTTCAACTCTTGTTGGCAAATTTGAATACTTCTGCAGTGATAGACATTATGGATGAGTTGTACTGTGGCGGCCAACCTGATGTTGAAGATGGCACAATGTCCACCTTTCACGAGAACAATGAAAATGAGGATCGGTCTGACTCCTTGCTGCTAAGTGGACAAGTAGACACTTGCCTTTCAAAAGTCTCATGGGGAACTGTTAAAGACCTGCTCGACTTCGCCAATCAGGTGTCAAACACCACAAAGCAGATGCGCAGAGCCCAGGAGCAAGAATCTGGAATCATACTGAAGGAGGTAAACTACATTTTGACTAAGTGTTGGTAATAATTTCATGTTTTCACTGATATATAATGTAATTTTAACAAATGAATGACATCATTACAACATACACACACTTACACAGATGGAAGGAGAACTACAACTTCACAAGGGAGGAGTATGGTTTATCAGTCTGCCCTCGAAGGGATTCTTCATCGTGCCCCTGAATGTCATCTCTGAGGTTTACAGCTGCCTCTCATGTCAAGTTTCCTTTTGAATTAATTATTTTGGTTGCTCTTGGTGCCTAACCCATACCACTTCCTCACTGTCTCTTCTAAATGTGTACCTTTTAGGACATTACATTTTTTGTTAATTCAGGATCCGCTATGCACAACCTTGTGAAGTGCTCTGGTTATGAATCCAGACTGCCACTTGTTTTTAGATTATTTTTCATGATAAGGTTACTGATTTGCAAAGGAATCTCGGTGCCCTTTATGCGAAAGTAGGAACTGTATGAGTGTAGCATTTACTGTGATGACAATCAACCCACACTTTTGTATATCTTATGGCCTTCTTACTTCATATATTTAAATAGTAAACTGGGCATTAGGGCTTCTCCTGGTCCTCTGTGGGTGACTGCATTTGCCAGGCCACAGAGTGTCAGAAAGGTGTCCGTTTCGCCTACCTTGCTGTAATTCTGTTTCCTAACTTCATCACCCTAGGGCAGAGGTCTTCAAACTTTTGTAGGTTGAGCCCCCCCAGCTAAATTTTTTTAGATGTTCGGGCCCCCCCACCACCTGACAGAAATTTCTGGAATCTGGTACACTACATAATCGACTGCCATGTGCATATCATGGGCAATATTCATCAAATAATGTTTAACACAATAAGAGTGTTTAGTAAACTGCAGGTTTGTGAATGGGTGTGGTGAAATGACAGAGGCTTATTACACAGCTCAAAACACAATTTTCCAAGATAAAAGGTGCACAAATTATTTTTACTAGGATGCTTTGTTTTACACATGACCTAGATTAATAATAACACCACCAACATAAATGTGTGGACCCGTTTTCATCTAAAATAAACTTTGTTATGGTTGTTGCATGAAACAAAAACATTTCTCTGCAAATAGTAATAGACTCTCTCACATCAATAACATTAAAAAGAAATGAAACAAAACAGTATTTGAAAGAATCTGTTTAGGAATTATTCCAGGCCATCAGGGCCAAAACAGAGCTGCCTCTATCAAGGGAACCCCCTGAAAGGCTGGATTGCCGTGCATGTAAAAATGTCCTTTTGTAATTCAGGACGAAAACCTTGATGGGGCACGACATGCCCATACTTGTGTACAGGGGCGCAACTAGACCCGAACTTCGGAGGGGGCTAACACTCCCATCCAGGGTTGGCCCTAGCACTGGACGCACATAGTGCAACAGTCTGTTTTGGCGCTCCTCCCCCATTTCCTCCTTCTCCATGAATTTCCTCACTACCACTCACCAACAATGCACCCCATCTCTCTATAGCACCTTTCTGGCAAACATCTCATTTTTTTATAGCGATACTCATAGTTTACCCACACTCAGTTCTTTGATCTGCATGGTACACGTTCTTTGTAGCAGGCATATTAAACCTCTGCGCTGTGTGGGTGTCAGGAGTACCCATGTGAGTGCACGTTGAGTGATGCAACAGTGTGAGAGTAGGGTGAGAGGAGTCACTGCAGGGTGAGTGAGGTGACCATATGAATTTGGGTGCGGATGTAAGTGCAGAGTGGGACAAATGAATGTATGGTTAGTGATGGTCTTATTTGAGTGAGTATGCACATTGAGCAGTAAGGGGGACATGTGAGTGAAGTGTTTCATGAGTGCAGGGTGAGTAGTGTGCTTGTGTGACTGCAGGGTGAGGCACAGGGTGAACAGCACGAGAGCAGAGTGATCACTGAGTTCAGGGTGAGCGGGTGATCAGTGTTAGTGCATGGTGATCATTGTGAGTGCATTGTGATTACTGTAAGTGCAGAGTGATTACTGTGAGTGCAGGGTGAGCGGGTGAATGGTGTGAGTGCATGGTGATCAGTGTGAATGCATTGTGATCACTGTGAGTGCAGTGTGAATGGTGTGAGTGCATGGTGATCAGTGTGAGTGCATTGTGATCACTGTGAGTGCAGTGTAAATGGCGTGAGTGCATGGTGATCAGTGTGAGTGCATGGTGATCAGTGTGAGTGCATTGTGATCACTGTGAGTGCAGGGTGATCACTGTGAGTGCAGGCTGATCAGTGTGAGTGCATGGTGATCAGTGTGAGTGAATGGTGATCAGTGTGAGTGAATGGTGATCAGTGTGAGTGCAGGGTGAATGGTGTGAGTGCATGGTGATGAGTGTGAGTGCAGGGTGAGAGGGTGAATGGTGTGAGTGCATGGTGATCTGTGTGAGTGCATGGTGATCACTGTGAGTGCACGGTGAGCATGAAAGTGAAGGGCAAGAATGAGGAGTGAGTTGTCTGAATGCAGGGTGCATTCACAGACACTTGAACTAACTCAGCATGTTATTGACGGCAGCATAGGGTTTCAGATATGTTAAACGATTGCTATTGTGGCATTAACCAGGGATCAGGGTGGAGGAAATAAATGTGCTGATCTTGCAACAAACTTCCAGTTTTATGGTTAGGGTTGCCAGCTCATTATTTTGATGGTCCAGTTGGTACAAAAATAAACAAGTCACTCAAAGCTGTATTGTCAGCACTTGTCTGTGCATACTTTGAACAGCAAATATAAATAGTAGCACTTTTAATTGTGTTCTAGGGCTGCCTGAATGGTCCATGACTGATAATAAAATGGAACAAAGACAGAAAAGTTACATTACAAATGTATACATACTTATTTATAAGCATATTTGGTATCAAGACAAGCAATTTGCAGGCTGTTTAAAAAACACATGGCTGGCTGGCATTTTTCTTTTGGTAACTTGAAGCCCTGTGGGCATTGGGGCGCCTGCCTGTGTAAATTTAAAAGAAACTTTGTCTCCTTTCTACTTAGAGCTTCCTCCCAGGAGGGGGTTAAACTGGTAGAGCTGAAATGCTTCAGCTGCTTTGGGAGGCAGGATGTCTCCTTTGCTAAAACTGAAAGCAAGGAAAGACCGTCATTTCAGCTGCAGTGGGAGGCAAGGAGTCTCCTCTGCTATGAAATCCAATGTGAAGGAGCAGGACTGTCTGTTCCATTGCTTTCGTTTTTAGCAGAGGAGACTCCACTGCAGCTAAAGCATCCAAGCTCTACCAATTAACCCCCTCCTGGGAGGGTTAACTGTCAGCTCTTTACATGACAAAAGCTCAAGTCCTGCCTTATCTATTTCCCCTCCCTCCCCCCTCCAGCCCTCAGTTACCGGAGCTCGCCAATAAAGAAATTCCCTATTCAAATGGGTGAAGACTTGTGACACATTGGGACAGTAAAAGACTCTGAAATGGAAGATCTTAGTGTGGAGTGCGCGCCCCCCCTGAGATGGTGTCACGCCCCCCACAGATTGAAGAACTCTGCTGCCTAGGGTGATGTGTGGTGGGAAGCTGAAGCTGTCTTACCCTTGAGCATGACAGATGATAACCATATTGACCATGGTGGGGGCAAAGAATATGTAATAACTGTTGGCTACCCTTGTCTGCTTTTTTAGTGAATCCCGTCTAAGCCTTGGGAAAATGTAAGGAGGAGGGGCACAGAATACCCTATCAAGCCTTAGGCATGGCAGTAAAGGCCAGTTAAAACGTGAGTGTCAATTTCAGTACCCCTAACATTGGACATGGTGTGGGTATACAGAAGACGGACGGGTGTGTTAAAGCCAGCAACTTTTTTCACACCCATACCAACGTGGCCATGTGTTTTACCCTCCCATTTCACCCCACCCCTGCCAGTACAGGTCAGGCCTTGGGGGTGAGGGTTAACAGTTTTTCTGATTTTACATTTGTCCTAAGTGGATGGGCCCATGGCTTAACCTCTTACATAATGCAGCAACTGGTCCATCGGTGATGCATTCTCAAGAATTGCATAGCATTGTGGGGAATCCCTTGGAAGGATTCCAAGCAATCAAATTGTGTAATGTTCACACGCATTGAAGAAAACAAAAAGGTTAAGTGTGGAATGGTTGAATACATCTCAAAGTGCTATGGCTTTCACCCACAGGGAGTCAGGATGAAAGTTTTTTTCCAAGGGAAAGAAATCTCATGCAAAGCAAGTGACTATATGATGAAGGTTCAAAAGTTATACATGGGAACAGCAACAAACACTGCATTCATCTCTGGAGAGGCATTAAGTGGGGTAGCAGTCATAGAACAAAGAGGGAGTGCACTAAAGTATTGTGCTTTACAGCTACTGCTGTCTCCAGTCGCAAATCACAATGGGAAAAACTGTAGACCCTCCCCTCACACGCCAAGAACCTCTGGTCACACCCTACTCCACTCCTTTAATTACCCAACATCTCCTTTATCTTGCTCCATTTCTAAACCCTCAGCTTCCTAAGAGAACTCCCTACTATAGCTCATGTCCAAAACCTCTAACAAGGCTCTAGTTCCCTGCCCAACACATATCCCTTATTTTACTCTCTGCCTAAACCCTGTGCCATACCTCTGTTTCCTCTTCTGGCCCCTCTCTGTTCTCTTGCTCCCGTGTAAGTCTCCAGCCATCTCTTCTCACCTCTAATTCTTCTCTCTTCTTGCTATGTATACAGGCTCTGCCATCCCTCTACTTTCCATCTGACTTACGTCTCTTATCTTGGTCTCGGTCTAACCTTCACAGCTGTCCTGCCCTAGGTCCACCATCCTGCCTCGTCCCCAGCCCTTCTCTTGCTGTCTGTCCAAAACCCCTGCTATGCACGTGGTTCATTGTTTTAGGCAGCTCTCTTTTTTAACTGTCTACCTTTCAGCAACCATTCTCTCTTCTCAGCTTAATCCTAGCTTGGCATGTTACCTCCAACCAAAATCATTAATGAATGCCCATATTACACATCTACTATCTCTAGTTATGAACTCATTGGCCATCACTGCATTGCCATCCCTCCGCCACCACTGGTCCCCTATGCAACCTCTTCCCCAAGACATCCCTGGCTCCCTGTGTCACCCCTCAGCTAGCACTACATTAGAGGAACCCCACAGGCCTTAACAGCTTCTTGTATTAGTCTTTTCTCACCTCTAGGTCCCACTTAAAACCCCTTCCACCTCTAACACAGCTTGGATTGTCTCCAAGTGCGATTGGTAATGTCAGACATGTAATAGCAAGGGTGTCCCATGTTTGTGTGGCATTGCGTGCTGGGAGGATGTTATGGACTGAAAGAAATGTATTCATCCACATGTGTTTAGTGCACAGACTGCACACCTACCTATGTTATCTGACTACTAGCAAAAGGGAGACATATTTCAAGGTTTCAAATGCAGTAACCCCATAATTGGGATTTTATCTATATTTGGAAGTTGTGAACTGGTTTAACCTTCTCATATTTGCCACCGGTGACGGTAACTAGCGGTTACTCTAAGTTCTCTTTCTTTCATTTCAATTCCAATTGTAAGTGCCCTAAAATCTCCACTATTTCCATCACCATCTCTCCCTGCGTTGTCTTTTTAGCACAAGTCTCTTGAGTCATGAGATATTCTTCCTGGACAAAAGCATGATGCACCGCTCAAGAGTAGAACCATTCACTAGCTGCTTTATCTTCTTCCTCCCCTGTGTCTGTGCCCAGAGCCTCAACGTGCCACCAGCATTTTCCAGATGACTTTCCAGTTTCCAGCTGATGAGGTGACAAATGTTTTGAGCACATTCTGGATCTTGCTCATAGTGTTACCATCAGGCCACCAGGGCTCTCTCTGTCTGTAAGGAGAGTTGTCCTGCCAGTCACCCTTCTCATGCTTCTTCCAGTGCTTCAGCTTATTACCTTGTTCGAGAAATGACTAAGCGTGCAGTGCCTGGTGCCAGATCACGCTGTGCTGAAATGAACTCTGTTGAAGTCCTTTAAATCCATGTATTTATGCAGTAGGTAGGACAAGTGGATTTTATTTATTTTTTACAGGAAATGTAGATTTCAGGAGCATTTTATCTGCCGAACAACTTGATTAAAAAAAAAAATCACACCCATGAGTTCTTATACACTGTCATTATTCCCCTTTACGGAACAGTGATTTACAGTTCTTGAACTGTTAAAACTGTGGATCCTACTTGCAACTTTGTGGGTTTTCTACAAATTTCCATGGACTGCTCCACTGGAAACACGTACTCCCACAACCCTTCTGTGGAAATATTTGCAGTTGAGGCAAAATTTCAGTAGTCAACAGAGCTCTCCATATGAATAAATGAAAAGACACCGACATTATTGATCAGGATTTTGGGTGCACAATATACCCTAGTTCTACTCAAAAAGTAAGATTTATTTTAAGAAACAGCCTATTTGTGTTTACATCAGAAAGGGAAAAATTATTTTGTTTGCACCGCCTTCCAGTAAGAGAACCTGCAGACTGTCTCAGAACTGATACAAAGTCCATTAAAATGGGCATTGATACATCGATTTTCAAGGTCACAAGGCCACAAAATAATTATTACTGTGTTACCTGCTCAGTTAACATATTTTGCAAAAATACCCTTAGTGCAGTATGTTCCGCCCAGCACCTAAGTTTCCTTGAGGTGGCAGTACATTAAGATCAGATCCTAACTGAAAGGGTTTATTATCTTTTCCTGAACATAAACAAGCATTGGCATAGCCAATAGGTCTCGCCTTTGGGACCTTATAAGTGTTTAGCCGCGCAACAGTTAATGTTGTTGTACCAAGGATATTGTGCTGGATAACTAAACACTTATAAGGTCCCAAAGGCGAGACCTATTGGCTATGCCAATGCTTGCTACAATTTGCTGTCTGTATGTTTTACCGAATAAGCAGGCCACACATTTTTAATAGTGCTTAACAATATCTATTCCCATTGTCAGTTTATTCAATTTCTTCAGCGTATATTTTTAATCTGTTCCTCAAATATACAGTTAAATTCTTTTAATTATATTTAATGTTGATAACCACATGAATGTTTAATTCTTATGAAATAAACATTATTTCAACATTTATTGCGTTCAAGGGTTCAACTTCCCCTTCTTCAGGATTAAAGATTTTCGGAGCAGTCATTATTATTTTCCCAACTCAGTTTTACTTATTTTATCTGCCTGTGAAGAATGACAGGCTTTATGGGCCCAGCCAGGATTTGAGCCAGTCATTAGTAGCTAAAAAGCAGATCACAACAGAGAAATTACCCAACTGATGTGTGTATGGGCTTGAAAGAACTTGCGGACATTCCTAGAATCACTATTACAACATCAGAAAAATAATCAGTACAAAAATAGTTATACATATTCCACACACCTGGTACTAAGACTATTGACTCTTTAAGCACATAGCTCGATTAATCACAACGGTGTAAAATATAGTTAATTTTCAGTTTCTAATACAAGTCGAGATTACTTGACTGGTGTCAGTGCATCTTTGCGTTAAGATTTTGTTTTAGCATAGATTGTATACTGATGCCAGTGCAATTGTGCACCAACATTTCCACGATATTTGGAACGGCTAACCAGTGTAAAATGTCATGGTTTTACACGTGCATCTTAGTGCAAGTATGTTTAAAAAGGTGAAACCTGACTAGAACGATCTATGTAATCTGGAAATGTTGGGACAAAATTACTCTAGTGAACATTTTGGATCGCATTGTGAACTGTTGCATCAGTGTAAAAGAAGTAATCTCACACTTAAAATATTTTTGCCCCAAAGAAAGTATATAGTACTGTATTTAGTTCCAACAGGTACATTTATCGAAATGTTATTTATATGCAGAGCAAAACTGAATTACAGCATCAGAAAGTTGAGGTTGTTCACACAAAACAAAAATATACCCACCCGACATTAGCACTTTGATGATACTTTTTAAATTAAAATACACGAATAACACAGGGTGTAGAGCAACGTGGGGAAACGGCAATGCGCCGGAACCGGAAGGACCGAGACAACGAGGGGAAAGATGGAGACCCCGCATTGTGAACAGGAGTCTGGTCTCCATGGCCCGAAGTCTGAAACCGCCCTCCCCCATGCGAGTGAAGAGCAGCGACTGAGAAGGGGAAACATGAGCCCAGAACTCCCTGCACCCCCTCCCCCAGACAACAAGCGCTCGCGCTGAAAGTACAAAAAAAAAAAGGAGGAGAGGAGGAGGCAGCAGGGGGGGGGGGGGGAGTGAGGAGGGGGCCTGCACCTGTTTCCCTTGCGGGAGCGAGCAGGAACCATCTGTTAATTACAAATAGATGGTTTTAAATCTCGCTCCCGCAAGGGAATCGCCAAACGTGCACGCGTTGCCATTAACAGCAATGCAATGCGTGCACGTTTTTGGCAGAAAAAGCGAATCGATTCCTAAAGGTTTCCTCAAAAAGGACTTCTTTTTATGGCATAAAGTTACATCTTACCACTGAGCGAACACCAGGCCAGAAGAGATCAAACGAACGCAGCGACATGCGCATATTGTGGCCATCACGCAAAATCTGTCATCGGATTGGTTCTTTTAGGTAGAATATATCATCATGCTCTCCGAATGACCATGTGGCTGCTACTGAAGGACTCTGGAATACTTAGTACTAGGCCAGTAATGTTCTTCCTTTGGTTTGGAAACTCAGAAGAGGTACTCAAATGCACAGACCACTTCCTTGATGAGGCGCCTCTAAGAAGAAAGGCAAAAGTCAGCCAAACGACAATACAAACTGACATAATGAAGTCCCTCTTTGCCAGCAACTAGCAACATATTATATTTATTTTGTAAAGATACCACTGCTTGTGTCACATTTGTTCACATTCTTGCTGTTATCTTATTTCCTTGACCAAGAAAGGCCTCCGCCTGAGAGTGCTAAAATTAAAACTGAAGCCTAGCACTTCCACTTGCTTTCCCATTTTCCACCTGGAATACCTCTCATCAGTGGGGTGTCCTATAAATTATTAATTCGGATGGGCCTGCTAACTCCGGTTACCAGACCCACCAGAATTAAGGGGCCACATGTTTTGAAGGCCTAGGTGTTGAGATTAGGTGTTAAAAGTATCCAAACTCCCCACATTTTAGGGGGTATAAAAGGGAGGGACATCCTTGGCCATGAAAAATATTTTTTATCGGAGAAAAAACACAGTTTAAGATGCAGTTTGGACCAACTAACCATAATCAGGCATATTTCCCAACTCCTACGCATAACCGCACCACATTTCAATGATGGCACATAATGCACGCTTATTGGGATAATACCTTTCCTCTGTTACAGTCTTACGGTTCCATTTTCTAAACACTGTGAGCAGCATCATGGTAGGATTTCAGCAGTTCAGTTTCCAGTGAAGAAGTGAGCTAGTGTTCCTTGCAGTAGTAGAAATGTTTGGCTAAGAGCAGATCTTCCTTTTGTGTGTTCGTAAGATGAGAATCTATGCAATAAACTAGTGGTGGACAGAAATCGTGGAGTTTTACTCTGTGGAATTCCACAGATTTCCCCAAAAACTCAACGAGATTCCACAAAGTCCTGTGAGCAGCGGGAGTTTGGTATGTTGCGCTGCGCGTGCTGATTTTTAGCGCCTAGAATTTGTCCCGCAAGGTACAATCAGTGTGAATGGCACCACGTGGCGCGCCAGTGGGCACCGCTTCTTTCTGACGCTTGAGTAGATTTTCTACTCAATCGGCAGTTTTCTCAACGTGAGCAGTAGCGACTGGCAGTGACCGCCCATGTTGAGGAATCGCGCCGGGACTTATCCTAGCGCTCAATTTTCTCGCTTGCCAACTTAACAGTGAGCGGTGTGTGAGAAAAACTTCGCCACATGGTGGTTGGCTGAGTTTTTCTGGAACTCCACCATCCAGGCAGAGCGGGCTAAACTCCTTCAGCGGAGCGGTGTTTACCACCCACCCCTACAATAAACCACATGTTGTGTGTCAGATGTCTGGTACCCACTCTTTTCAGAATTATAAATATTATCTAGCTGTGTATACTACCTCCTCTCTCTTAGCTCATCATTGTCCTTACAGTAGGACGTGTCCACTCCCTTGAGTTCGCCAGTGAGCTGATCTACTAAAAATGCCCAAGTGTGTTTCTTTTTCAGGACCCAAGGTCCACATAAATTGTTTCACAACCCATTCCAAATGCTCTGTTGCCTATCAAAGCATCACCCAGCAACTAACTGCAATGCCAATCATGAAGAAGGGCGACACAGACCTTGATGAGGAAGAGTAGGGCCCTGAGTAATAAAGATTTCTGCAAAAGAGTTTGTTAATATGACCTGCGCTGAATCTCCATTGTGCGCTGGTGATATTAACAGGTGGAAGCGTGATTGAACCATTATAGTGAAACACCATCTGAAGCGCTGTGCGCGCTAGAACCAAATCTAATATTGTCAAGTTTTTTTCTTTTCTAAAAAGGGGCAGCACAAATTTATCAAATGTTTGCAAAGACCCATATTTAACTCAAACCTGTGCAAATGTCAGAATTGATCAGTTTTCCGTTTACACGAGTGCATACCAAATGGCTTTGCGGCGTCCTATAACACAAAAGGGAGCATCGCAGATGGGGACATCAGAAAAATCCCAAATATTTCACTCAAAGAAATCCTCATCTACTAAAGGACGTCACCTTGGCTTTCCATTAAACCCTAGCACCAAAGAAAATCTGGCGCAAACAGTGGGCACACACAATATTGTGTGATCTTTCCAAAGGTGAAATGTATTTTCGTCTACATAAAAATGTCATGAAGTTTACACGGAGTGTCATATAAGACGCCACTGTGTCAGCATTGCGCCATTGCCTAGCATCCCAGTAGACTACAGTTTTTTTAAGGGTGATGACATCATTGGTGCGCGATTCTATAGTAAATGTAGCTGAATCGCCTAACGTTCACTCTTATTTGGGTCATAATTTCTTCACATTACCGCATTATTTTATTTGACATTTTTTTCATTGCATTTACTTCCATTTCCTCCTGAGCGCTGACCTTGAAGGAACTTATGTTTTTTTCCCTGTTTCTCAGTGCTCAAGCTTCTTTCGCGACAGTATAATTTGTAGTTTCAAAGAAAATGTATTTGCATACTCAGCCCGTTCCACTTGCCCCATGACTGGAGGAAGTGACTAATTTTACGTGTATTTTAAGATCAGCCTGCCCAACAGGGAAGGAGTTAGTGACGGTTCACGTGCTTGTTACCAAGTGTTTGCTCAGGTGTCTTAATTATGTTGGTGATTTTTACCTGAGTGCTCGCTGTAACACCGTTGCCTTTCGACTGCTTCCCCTGAAAGACTTATCTTTAGGCGTTTCTTGTATTCTTTTTTCTTTTTCTAGACGATTACAGTTAAAGGTGGCCGCTATCGGATACACTCTGACGTGCTCCTGTTTCCATGGAAGCTGACCTACCGGAACATTGACTCCGGTTTCGTTCCTCAAGGCGCCTTCGGAAAAGTACACTTGGCCCAAGACCGGGAAACGAGAACACGGATGGCATGCAAACTGGTATGTTAGCCTGCAGCTTCGCACGAAAATATGTGTCTTTGTAGCGCGTTGCCACTGGCTGCTGTTTCTCTTTTTTAGTTTCATCTCCTTCAGCCGGTATTAAAACAAGCATTGGCATAGCCAATAGGTCTCGCCTTTGGGACCTTATAAGTGTTTAGCCATGCAACAGTTGCATAACTAAATACTTATAAGGTCCCAAAATCGAGACCTATTGGCTATGCAAAGCGGCCGTGCGGCCGCGAAAGTAGAAGTGATCGCCGTCACGATCAAACATCAAAGCGGCCGCTAAAGTGAAAGTAATCGCGGTAAAGCGCGTCGCACTTGCACTGTAGCTCCAGGCTGGCCTGGTAGCACTTTTTGGACCTAAAAATGTGAAGTGATGGCAAAAATGTAGAAAAGCACCAAAAGTTACGTACGATCTTTGATATTTTCTCTGATGCTGCCGACTTGACTAAATAGGAAGGCACTAGCTATGTTTCAATAATTTCGAGATTTAGTAAACTTAACTTTTAATAAATCTCATTTTCGTGCAGTATATTTTAAAATTCCTTCACGGGTTTTGATTTTAATTCATTATTGTCTCCAGTGGGACAGTGCAAGAGATGCCGCTGAATTTCCAGAGTAGGATTTGCACTTCGGAATTCCCAGAGAGGTCACTTTTCAGGGGTGCACACAGGGATGTAGTCTGTGACAAATACTTTACAGATTCAAGGGGTGGAAAAAAGAAAATGTTCTCTTGAAACACTAATCTGAATTTAACCGCCAAACTTTGATTAAGTGATTTGCATAGAATTCAAGGATGTTGCGTGACCGGGATCCCCAGCTCTCGAGTCAGTAGCTCTCGCCGCTGCACCACATGCTCTACACTCCCATGTTATCTGTCAGGGACCTCTTTCCTTCTCCCGGATGGTGATTGATGAAAACAGCTCTTTATTCATTACATAGGCAAAACCGATGCATTACCAATGCTTGTTTATTATCTCTTCGATTGATGGAGGTTTAAAAGTTTCAGCGCTGCTTCTTTGAAGGCCATGCTATATTATGCAGCCCACCTTACACTTGGAGCAGTGGAGTCTACGTCTTATCCCCGACATCTCTATTCATTGTTTTCCAGTAGGTGAATATTGCGTCATTGACGTCTTCTACTCTCCTAGCTCCTATAGATAAAAAGGCAAATTTCCATTAAAATATGAGTCCATGAAACAGAGTATTACGCTAGTTTGTCTTAATGTTCCCAAGGCAACAGTTCTAAGGCACTCATAAAGCCAGACATCTTAAACCAAGAATCTGGAACCTCCTCACCTGTTGACATAAGATTACGTCCCAGTCTGCTGTCCTTTTGACGCCCATTAAAGACTGTGCCCTTACACTCACTCATGCTTAGACTAGTAATACCCCAAGCCTGCCTGAACTAGCCTCTACTTCATGATCCTTTTATTGTGGTGCTATTGCTATTGCTGTGTGTTATCCACTTGTTATGAGCCTCGCCTTCTGAGGTACGTAAAGAGCACTGCCGGCTTTGTGGTATTCAAATCAAATTAGGGTGAGGTTGAAGCAGAGGTTTCATTCAGCTTCTGGTATTTTACGGTCTTTTTGGTATCAGCCATGCTGTATAAATATATTCAACGAAACAAGTTGTCCGTGTGTATGGACGCTATCCAGGTTTGAACTTCTGACCCAGCAATTCAACACCTGCTGGCTGTGCTTGGATTTTGACAGAGACAGCCTAATTTTTTTCCCAAGTGGATCTTTATTGGTATTTTTCAATGTCCAAGCAACAGGAACATAGTAAAATAGACAGTAATGGGCAACTTGGCCTGTATTACAAGGTATTGAGTACATAACATTGGGAGCAGAATCTCTGATATCACTAAATGCAAGACTCTAATATTCTCGTCCCAGGTGTACTGACAACCACCCATGCCTTGTGTCGCTCCATCAGAATGAGGAGGAATGGGGTTAACAGTGTGCCCTATATCGAAAGACCCCTTGTTTGTGATCGGGGTAACTATAAAAGACGCCCAACTGAGGCAACATCAATGTAACCATGAGTCTGCGGACATGAGCTAGGACCCTCAGAAAGGGAAGCAACATTATTCTGTGCCCCAACTGAGAATGTATAGGAAGCGTAGTGTTGTTTGGTTGACTGATGTTATCACCCACAGTGGGGCTGAACCATAGGGGAGGCAGAATGATAAGGGGAGTTGGTGGAAAGGAAGCGGACCGTCCCCAACCCAGAGCATGTCTCAGGCATTTATGACTCAGTCAGAGTTGTGGATTGCAGCACATCAGACGCCCTAGAACAGTGGGAGTGACCACCCTCACGAAGATCTGTTGTCCGTCTTAGGTGTGAGTTCCTCTAGCTATGCATTCCAGGCATCACTGAGCAATACTCCCACTTGGTGTATGGGTTGCATTTGCCAGGATGTGACCTCCGCTGTCGTCTACTTGAGCAGGTCCCTTGCCCATCTCTGTATTTGGGGATCACCTGGGGATTTGCAAATTGTGGCCAGTTCGCATGCCAGGTCGACAAATCTGATGCTGTGTTTGTTTTACCAGTGTGCACTGCTAAACCCAGGAGGCAGTGTAGTGCATCTACAGGCAACGTCCTCTTGGTCTGTTAGAGTCGACATCACCTCTGTCCAGAATTTTCTGATGGCTGGGCATGTCCTTACAATGTGGCAAAAGTATAAATCTAGGAATGAGCATCTAGGGCAGTTGTGAGTGGCCACAGGATACGTGCAATGGATTATCAGAGGTGGTAGGTATGTCTCATGTAAGTAATCATCAACTGAAATGGGTGTATTCAAGCAGGGATTTCTGGATACCCTGCGCACCTGTTCGAGCGCTGTGATCCATTGGCAGCCAGTAAGTTCATGGCTACTCAAGGTAGTCCATTTAGCCCTAAGGTCAGGGAAATTTGTGACCTGGGTGTCCATCAGTGTTATGTATAGCATTGTAATTACTCTTCTAGCGTTCCCGTAAGTGAGTAGTGTCTTTAGCAACCAGTAGGGCTCTGGTTCCTTCCACTCTGCGCCCCAAAATGTCCCTGTAGTGTTTGCGAGCACATTGTAGGTCTTGAACTGCCCTTCCGCGATGCTATCTTGTTCCTGTAACTCCTGAAAATGTACTAGTGTTTTGAGTGAACAGGTCCCCAAGCATGGTGAGGCCTGCCTCAGCCAAAGGTCTGATGTTGTGATGTTCAGTCAACCTTCGAATAGCTGGCATAGCCTAAACAGCAGTAGGCTTGGCAAGTACGGGGGGGGCTGCTCCCAGACCTGGCAACGTTGGTCCAGCAGCGCTTGGCTACCTCAGTCAGCCCACTAGGGTGCATGGCCGTCCATTGTGATTCCAAAAACTAGTCGATTATCTCATGCTCACCCACAGCCCTCTGTATGAACCCATGCTTGGGGCAAGAGCGGTCCTATAGCCAAAGCGTCTGCCACTACAGCTGGGCCACCACACAGTAAAATTAATAGTTTTTCACCCTAAATTCCCCTCATTTAAGGGGTGCATATAATTTGCGGAGCACCACTCTCTTACCGCCACACCCCAGATCAAGCCAGAGAGTATAGAGTCCAGATCTCTAGGAAAATTGGGAGATCCATGAAGTGATACAGTATCCTTGGTAGAATTAACATTTTGGCAATAGCCACTCTGCTCATGGGTGACAGCGGCAGAGCTCTTCAGAACGGCAAGAGCTTTGCGTGCTGCATATCACTACCCCGGGTTCCCCTAAACAAGATCATCATCTCAGTGGTGGATATTTATGCCAGCCGTTGAGGCCATAGGCCACTGCCTGGCTGCAGCTGATTGGTTGGCTCCATGCCCGATCAGTTCCCAATGCAGGCAGGGTCCGCCGCGTGTGTGGTCGCCCCCAACCTGCTGTAGAGAAGCCCAGAGATTGTGTCTGATGGGCCTGTGTGTTGGAGCTCCCCCACTCCATGACCGCTCCAGTTGCCATCCTGGCGACGCCCACAGTGACAGCCTCATGATGCATATTATGGATTTGCAAAAGATGAGTCCATACAAAGAGGTTGAAAAGAAGTATTGACTGTGATTCCTGTATTCCAGGTCTTTAAAAAAAAAAAAAAAAAAATCTGTTTCTGACCTGCTGCATCTAACAAATGAACTTCGACAAAGGAGCCCTTTCTATATTTCATTGACAGTTTGGTTGTATCTGTTTAACATTCATATGAATACCTGTAAGCCGTATATCCAAGACTTCTATACAGCCAAATTTGAAATTACGAAAGGTTTAGAAATTCATTACATTGTATACGAGGACTGTATTAACATAGAATCCAAATAAGTAAATTAACCCTCCTCTAAGCAGTGGGCTTAGGTTCTTTTAGTACTGCGAGAATTAATCAGTAATTGAGACCACAGGCACCCAGCATTGGATTTTTTTTAGATTTTGGTCTGTGGATTCCAACTCAGTGGAGGATGGAAACCACTTACCACAGCTTGAACAGAATATATAGAAAACACTGACATGTGCGATTTGTTTCCTTTGCTTTCAAATGCTAAAAAGTTACATTTTTTTAGCAGTAGAGGATGAAGTTGCAAGTTCTGGCAGTCTTAAACTTGTAGTGCTTTCTTTATGGAAAAGTCCTTGCCTTTGATTGGTGCAATTCTGCTTCATGGCCCTCTCTGTTCTTGTTGGAGTCGGGACATTTGAGAGACGAGGACTGGAAATGTCACTTCTGCCTTTGTTCATTGTCTTCCGGACTCCCAAACCCCTGTCACAACCATTTTAACTAAGAAGGCTGCTTCCATCCCATAGCTCATGCTACAAGATAACAGCAATTTCCCTTTCAGAATCGCTAATTAAAATAGCCATACCCTTGTCCAAACGATAGACTTCGTAAGAATGGAAATGCTATGAAGTAGTCAGCAAATGCATCCAAAATGAGAAGCGTTTTCGCTTCTTCTTTATCATCAGTATTCGGGATCCTTAGTAATGTATTTTGGACACTAACATATCCTTCACCTCACAAACACCTACGAGCCCGTCTCAGACTGTGTCTACATAACATCTGGAAATTGGTTGACGAGCTAAGAAATATTTGAATATAGTTCTGATTTTTAGGTTCTTCGTCAAGAACAAACCAACTGTTGACATCTAAGTAGATGATAATGTTGCCTCAAGTGTGACGTAGTAGTAGTTGACACATAGTTTCATCCTGATCAAAAATGTTGAGACTCCCCTCAGTAAAGAAATGCTCTAGCCATGCGGATGTTGCAGCGACAGAGCAGTCTTAAAGCACCCATGTTTTTAATCACCTCATCAGTGAGTTCTATGCCACACGTGGCGATGGTGGCACCTGTGCTCAAGAAAATGGGTTCTGCATCGCTAAGCATTTATCTCTCAACACCTGCAAAGACATAGTAGGTAGTGAGTGAAACTGGAACCTAGCAGTATTAGATGCAGTACAAAGGAGCAACAACAATGTAATGTGTGAATTGCCATTTTGGACAATATCGTTGTCTCTCCTTTTGGGTACTGTTCCTGAGTGAATTTACGTGTTTCATTGAAACTGTCCTTTTGATACAAATGTGTCTAATAGTCAAACAGATGCTATTCTTACCGGATTAAAGGTTATAACAAGTTTGTCTCATCAGGAGCTCCCGATTTGACATTCCATGCAGGAAAACTGAAACCGCATGATAGTCTTTCTTCCAGGAACTTGGAAAGAGAAGGTAAAATTGCATTGTAAAAAAAAACTCATGGTCAGTTTGCTTCCTGGTATTCCAAAAGTCCTCCGTTTGAGGGTTTATGTGCTTTTAATGAATAAGAGCTTTAAAAATGCAATTATCCAACAGGCAATTAAATAAGTGAGACGCCATCTTGGATCACCCTAACTTGGTGATCAGAAAGCGGCCTGCAGTTTTCCAAAGTGGAAAGTGAGAGAGCATTCCTCCGTCATTGGCAGTGTGGTTTTGCATGCCAAGTATGCAGCTCTCTCATCCACTGCAAACACAAAACAGCAAGAAGGTCACACTAGGTACATTGGAATGTAGCCATTATAAGGCCCCCCCCACTCTTTGTGGCCTGCTAATCAATTTTAAAGTAGAGAGACTGACATATAATACTTTTTTGCATAGCACTTCATGCCACACATCTGCAGCTTGTAAGCACTACCAATAACCGGTGGTATTATTATACCAAGTAAATGGTCCACATCTTCAGAATGTGAAAGAATGAGTTGGTTTTGCTGGATGTTTTCGAACCTTAGTCATGCAGACTACAGCAGGCGCCAGAGGCGACGGTTAACTCACAGAGTCAGTGGGGTCTGCTGGAAGCCTTCTGACACCACCAAGCACACAAGTAATCGGCTCAGCAGTTTCGGAGTTAAAACCCCTTGATTGCCCTGCCAAGATCCCACGTTAACAGTTATGGCTGTACCATTGACAAGTGTTGGAGTATTAATAGCCCGAGATTCATCAAGAACCAGTGAACATTGCTGCATCCTTCAGCTGTCAGAAGATTAGTAGCTTTAAAGTTGAGACCCTGGTCAAGGCTTCGCTCAGTGAGTCATTCTTTTTATTAGATCAGTCTCAGATCACCGAAACATTAATACCGTAATATCTAACCGTTGCGCACGGCTTACTTGTTCAGCCTTGGTATTTCTAGGCAGTTGCATCAGCATGGAGTTTCCAAAATTTATTTTCTGGCTGATAATTGTTCATCTTTTGGCTCACCGGTTTGAAAACTTCAAATACACTCGCAAAAGGAGAATGAAGTCCTCTGCTATTACCTTAGATTCGCTTTATTTTTAAGTCTCTTTTTAATCTCTTTTAGGTATGCATATTGATTTTCTGAAACTGTGTTTTCAGTATGTTTATAATTCGCAGAAAAAACTATTTCCAGCGTTGGTACACTGGGTGTTTTGAGTGACATCTTCAACTCTCCCTTCCAAGCACCCGGATTGACTTTGTAATGTATGAGCATTTCATGACCAAGTGCAGCCTGGCCTGGGACTTTGAGCGAGGTCCTTTGTGAAGCAGAGCAACATGGCATAGTACAAACCTGCTTTTGTGTGCATTCTGACTCCGCTTTTACATGCAAGGCTGTTTCTCCCTGTGTATGCGTTAGGAAGATTGACATAGAAAGGGACAAATCATGCCTGGATGCCCCCACCCCCTCCCACGTTCACCAAATCCTCTAGCCTCCTCCCGTACCATTGGGAGTGAGTGCAGGATGAAGCCGGGTATCGACTGATACTGCGACACAGAAAGGGCCGTAAGTCATGTCTCAACATCCCATAGGAGACCGCCATCTTTCCTCTCGCTTCCACCGGAATCTCTACACCACCTTTTACATCAGCAATCTGAGATGAAATCGATCCCACAATGCCCTAGGCGGCCTAGATCTGTATGGCCTCCAGCCTACTGTATACAGGGAGGCTGAGAATGTCTCACTTCGGAACTTCCTCTGTTCCTTGACATCAAAGTGGAACTGAGTCTAATGCAACACACAAGGTTTTACTTTAGTTTAAAAAAAACTTAATTATGGTAAAGGTAATGGTTGTAACTGTTTGGAAACGAAATGTAACACTGTGTAGTTAGAACTGTTCCATTTGTAAATGTCTCTGGCACCCTTTGGGTCTAGCCAGTGCTATGTTAAACTTCAAAATAAAATAAATAAATGTGTACTAATGCCGCTGAGGGGTTTCAGAAATGTCGCTCATCATTGACTTCACTGATACGGGTCTGTGAACATCCTCAGACGCAGCGCAAGTTCATCTGAATTCGTATGGTCTGTGGTGCCAGTTCAGCCAATCCGTGACCTCTGTGTCACTGTCTCTGTTCTTGCCACCAGGCCCTTCCGTGCTACCTAACTCTTTTCTTCAGATGCCATGCTCAGGAGATACTGGCCCTCCACACAGCTGTGATCATTTTGTTTACTTACCCAGCTGACTGAGGTTGGTGTTTCAGGGGCACACACGCGACATTGTAATGCTATTAAAGTGTCCTAGAAAACTAGATAGTTCATGGTGGTTTTCTCTAGCAGCAGCACAGATGTCATTGCTTGTTATACATCTACTTTTGCTCTTTTCGACTCATGCAGGTAAACAAGGTCAATCATTTGATCTATAGCCTTTGTTTTCAAGAAAAGCATTTGTAACCGAGGCAAGAGCTGTGACCAGTATTCACAGGGAAGAGGTGTCAGGGCGACTGACTCCGGAATCTGGGGATCACCGTTCGATCCCCGGCGCCGGTGGCAGGTTAGCCCAGCACCATGTGACTCTGGGCAATAGCTTGCTTAATCTTTCCGACGGCCCCCAGCGCCTAGAGCCCCTTACGGGTGATTGTTCGCGCTGATCCCCGGCGCCGGTGGCAGGTTAGCCCAGCACCATGTGACTCTGGGCAATAGCTTGCTTAATCTTTCCGACGGCCCCCAGCGCCTAGAGACCCTTTTACGGGTGATTGTTCGCGCTGATCCCCGGCGCCGGTGGCAGGTTAGCCCAGCACCATGTGACTCTGGGCAATAGCTTGCTTAATCTTTCCGACGGCCCCCAGCGCCTAGAGCCCCTTACGGGTGATTGTTCGCGCTTTACAAATGTGGATTTATTATTATTTTGTTTAGTGTAGGAGCCACCACTTCAGCCAATAGTGTTGCTACTGAGAGAACTGTGAAAGAAAATTCTGTGGGCTTGATATTCAACTGTAGTTGAACATATACACACACAAGTGAAGCCACCTCGGATGCGTGCACGTTTATATCTTTCAGGATATCACAAAACGTTCCCGAAGTATGCCTAGAAACCTGTGGCAATAGCAGGAATACTTCTGAGAAAACTTGTGTGAAAATGTGTATTTTCGACAACGCAAATCATTTCCACATTTATAATTGTAGATGGTGTGTGATTATGCATGGTGAAATGTCATTGCCATGTTGACACATATTTTTTGTGAGACCCCAAAATGTTTTTCCCTGTGATTAAACCACTTCCCGCACACCCAAACCAATTTTGGAAGTGTCTGTGGAAAGGGTTTTACTCCTTTGGCAAGACAACAGGAGTAAATCTACTACTATTTCCAGAATTAGATGGTCTAGAGAAAAGTTCAAACATACAAACTCTCAACTTTGTAGGAGTTCACAAACTTTCCAAGGTTACTTATCCTTCAGTGGAATTTACTCTTATTTAATATTAATAATATTGAGCATGAATTGATATACTAGTGCAAATTGAACTTTTGTGAATATTTTGCGATTATAATTTCTGCTATTTGCACGTGTAAGTGAGAGAAACCTGCACAAATAGTGCTGTGTATCTAGTCTTAGGACACAATTTTGTCAGCACATGAATACTTTTTATTCAAATGTTTCAACATGTCAAACAGTTGTAATTTTCCAAGCCCATTCTACCTGATTCCAATGTGGATTTGGACATATTTCAATGTTGTGGAAGAACCATATTTTAAGTAATTTGTGTGCTTCGAAGCAGTGATTTTCTTAGCTAATGTAGTCTATACCAAATGTGTTAGTGGCATTTAAAAATATCAATGTTTCTGTTTGATTTGATAATACTTTATTCAAACTGTGTTTACAGATTATAAAAGTTCATCAAAAAGAGATACACATTCCATAAATTATTCAATAAAAGATAATGTTAAAAACAGTAAAAAAACAAACTAAAAGAAATTCATTGTTCATTCAGGGGGATGGTATGGTCATCTGAACTTTAGGGAGAGTCTTAGGAAATGTTTCTGTTCTTGTTCACAGATCCCAGTGGAGCAGTTCAAACCAGCAGACATAGAGATCCAGGCTCACTTCCAGCATGAGAATATTGCGGAATTATTCGGAGCTGTGTTGTGGGACGAGACGATCCACCTCTTCATGGAAGCAGGAGAAGGTGGCTCTGTAATGGAGAAGCTGGAAACATGTGGACCCATGAGAGAATTTGAAATCATCTGGGTGACTAAGCATGTTCTGAAGGGACTTGAATTCCTGCATTCAAAGGGAGTCATCCATCATGACATTAAACGTAAGTTTTTGTTCACTTTTTTTGGCCGTTGCATTTTGTCATGGCCGTCGCGGTTTTATATGGTATACTGATACGCTCAGCTTCTGTGATGAAGCAAACACTCCCAAGAAATTGCCCCGTACAAATAAGGAATCTTTTTTTTGTTTTTATTTTAGCCAGCAACATTGTAATTATGTCAACAAAAGCTGCTTTGGTGGATTTTGGATTAAGCGTTCAGCTCACTGAGGATGTGTACTATCCTAAAGACCTTCGAGGCACCGAGGTAATGAGCATTACAAGTCAACACTTGTTAAAATAAAACTATTGTTGTTAATGAATATTTTTCAGAAAATATACCTGTCATATGAGAAAAATTATGTGAATATCTCAAGAATAAGCAAACATGTAGATTCTCTTATTTTTTGGTTTATGGAAATGACTTCCCAATAGTTGGATTTAAGGTATTTATGTGCGCCATCTTCCGAGGAGTGATCTGTCGTGCATTTGCATTACTAGGGATTTCCTATTTGGACCAGAAACTCTGCCCAAAATACATATTAAGAAAGAGGAAACATTTAACAATCTTATACCTGGGAACTACATTATAAGAATTTTGCATGCTAAGGGAAAATCCAGCAGTGCCCTGTTTGCAGATGGTTGAATTATGAAGGCTAGCAAATATTCAGCCCTCATTAGTTTGATACACACTGTTCGCCTCGGCAACCTTGTATTTTAGTTGTTTCTAAAGCATGACTACAAAGCACCAACTTGCTGTAAATACCAATTGATGATTTGGCAAGCAAGATGCTAGAAGAAGAAGAGATTGGTTATCAGAGTAAGGCGCAGATTTTTGAAAGTCCCTGAACTTAAACAAATGTGTCTCCCTATAGATAACAATGGCCGGCATGCTTCATAAGGAGGCAGCAATAACAGAGGAAGCTCTGTCTTGTGTGCAAGTTTGTTTAAATTGGTATCAATAAGAGAAATTGATCCAAAAGTCTAAGCTTGAGCAAGGGTTGATATCAACTAAACCAACTAACCAGCTACAAAAGAGCTTTGGAGTGCAATCTTTTGTGGACCACTGGGCCTTGACCTTAAACCGCTGATAGGCAACCAGTGTAGGCAAGCTAGTGTCGGGTTGATGTCCAAATGAGCGGGCTGCAGTGGAGTGTGACAGCTGCAGTTTGTGTGAGTTGCAGCCTGTAAATGCCACTCTGGATGAAATAAAATAGGCCAAAATTGACATTTAAGTGAATAAGTACAGAATCAGTTTTAAAAGAACAAGGGTGGAAAAAGCATGCATCTCTGACAATATTAACATGAGCGTTCATACGGAGGTTGGAATCTATCTCAACTCTAGACTTTTCACTTCGTTTGCAAGAGCTGGTAGATCTCCAAGGGCTAGTGGCCAGAAATAGTATTGCCAAAATGTAGTTTTTGTCACTGGTAGCAGAATTTTAGCCGTTTCGCTGTCTAGCTTGAGATATTTGTTGCACATCCAGATGTTAAAGGATTGAAGACATTCGTACCTGTTAATGATAGTAGTGTGTATATAATTTCTTGTCCTGTGGCTAACTTGGGTGTAGTCAGTGTACATGAAAGTGTACACAAGCTGCTTCAACGAGATAGGCTAAACGTAAAGGACGTACAAGTGCCATAACAGTGGTGACAAACTTGATCCCTGCGGGATCCCATGAATCAGATGCTGGTGGGTAAAAGTACAGTTAGACATAGGCACTTGTTGAGCTCTGAGGCTCAAAATATTTTAAGCCAGTTCAGCACTGTTCTCTGGACTCGTCTCTGACTGTTTCTCCTACAATTCCAGCATCCATCATATCTCTCTGGGATGCAGGCATTGAGGCATGCCCGAGATAGACAGCAAGCTGATGGGGCCGCAGATATCCCAAGTGCACCTTGGGGACCATGCCATGCTGAAGACCGACCACAGGCTACTGGTGGGAAGGCCCATGGTAGCTGTCCATGGTCCTGCAAGACGGAGAGTGTGCAGGGTGTTGCTGTAACAGATTTCAGAGAACAGGACATGGCTTAAGAACCCCAAGAATCCAAGAGAGAATTGCAGAGGGCTTTTCGAGTAGTTTCATGTGGTCTTAGTTTCGGCTAGACTGACACCAGCTCAGTGCCAGGTTACCCTCCTGGGTGATAGTGCACTCTGCATACCACCATAGAAGGGTAGAAGCGGCGGGCAGCTCTTCTCCTATAATGCCACCAAACTCTGGAACTCCCTGCCACTACACCTTTGCATTATTCCCAATCATCAGGCCTTCCGTAAACAACTGAAGACTTTTCTGTTTCCTTAGCTTTCCGCCCCCTCCCGTGTCGGTTCTTAGCGCTGGGACGCCCCCGGGTAGCCATGCGCTTTATAAATGTCATTTCATTCATTCATTCACCATAAAAACATAACATAATATAACAGTACCACCGTTCCATCCAGTGACTGGAACAGCTCTCTTCAGTATTTTGCAGGCCTGCAGATCTCCGTTTGTTTCATCTATTTTATTCATCAGTCGGTTTTCTGCCCTTCCTCGCATGAACGGAGGACGCCCTCTGTTTAGATTGTGCTGTGCGATGCACAAAGAAGCTCCCACTGCAGTGTGGGGAATGAATGCATTCGGCAAATTCAAAACATTGGCATTTGGCCGTCGTGTATTAATTCCTCTAAGGGAAACAGTTCCTTGTATTGTTTGCTTTCCTCCAGTAGGTCTTTGAAATTGTGTGCACAACATGAAAGGGAAAACGAAACTGTACAGGAAAACCCACACACCAGAAAGAAAAACATATTTGCCCAGTGATTGCATCACTGATTTTTTTCCATTCCCAGGTCAGCGTGCTGAAAACAAACAACGATGCCTTAGCTTACTGTCCAAGATCTCATTTAAAAACGGTCTGTTCCTTGTTCTGTCGCCTAGTTTCTTGGTTTTGGATTATCGTTGTGTTGTATTTTTTTCCTATATTTGTTGTGTACACAGTACATTGTTTTTAACTCAAAAAACAATATATTAACAATAAAAGTTAATGCTTCAGATAAAAGAACCTTGTACATTAGAATTAAAGAGAGGGAAAAAAAGTACATAGTTCAGGTAAATCGGAAGGGAAAAAGAACACAAAATTATCAATCACCGTGTAAAGCATAAACTAGTCTAGAAGGGCTAAGTAATTAATTTATTTAGGTGTTACAGAGCTCCTCGTAGATATTTCAGGACATCTGTGAGGAGTAGGAATGAGCTCACTAAAAAGAACCAACCATTTTAGCTATCTGGGTACGTGCAGTGGACGACCCGAGTTCTTTGCCGGATCATCTCACCTTATGTTTTAGTGGTATCCTCAAAATGTTATGCTTTTGGCTTTTTTAAAGGACCAGCAATTAGATAGCGATAAGATGAGCTTGTCCCTGAGAGTCTCTTTTGATGAAGCACCCATGTATTTCTGCAGGTGATTTTGAGCAGCTTAGGGCCAGATGTATAAAACATTTTTGCAATCGCAAACACTACGATTCATTTGCAACCGCAAAAAGTGTTCATACATTATATACATTTAATGAATCATGTACTGTAGCGCCGAGGTACCCGTTGGGTGATTGTTGCGCTTTATAAATACTGCATACAATATAATACAATACTGAACCCTTTTCCTGAGTTGTTGAAGTTTTACTGACTCCTAAAATGGGTTTTTGACTGCATATAGATATGGTATTTGGAAGGGACATGTTTTGGGCATCCGGTCCACATATCAATTCAGTACCAGTGGTTAAAGATTGAAATTCAAGTCACAAACCATCTGAAAGTTACTAATTGTTAGGGTGGACCCATTCCCCTGAGGCGTACAAATTTCAGGTGGAGTAGGCAGTGGTCCAGAGGACGGCAAGCTCTCACTATAACTGATTAAAAAAAAAATGTATTATTTTAAAAGCCGTGTTAATTTTAAAAGCAATCACAGGGATGGTGGTCTACAGACACTTAAATGCCACCATTCCTGTGATTTTGGCCAATTGGAGGAGTCACAGTTTGCGACCTTCTTAATGATTATTAATTAGATAATTTGGACTTCGACCCACTGTGTTTCGGAATATTGCAAACTGACCCATTAGTACGTAGGTCGGTTTGCAAAATTAGATACCGGTCACAAAAAGACTGGTTGCAAATTGAGACCACACTTTTGCAACCAGTATCTTCGTACATCTGACCATTAGTTTGTAATTGCAATGCCAGGCACATTAGAATCATATATTTTTTACTAGTGAAGGCAGAGAATTACGCCCTCTTACATTGTGTTACTTTTACAGATTTACATGAGTCCAGAGGTGATACATTGCAGAGGTCACTCAACTAAAACCGATATCTACAGCATGGGGGCAACCATCATCCACATGCAGACTGGCAGCCCACCTTGGGTGAAACGGTATCCACGTTCAGCGTATCCATCATACCTTTATATAGTAAGTATTATTATAGCGAGCCCATTCATGAGCATGCTGCACTAGACCCCAGTGCATTGATTTCAGATTAAATCCTTTATATGCATTACTGTGCCGGGTGAGACACCAAAGGTATTTATAGACCGACAACATTTGGGTGTTGAATCTGTACTCTGCTGATTTGTATCTCAGTGGTTAATTTGTAAGATAAAAAGTGCCGGGGCCCTCCTCCGGAGGCAGAGCTAACATTAGAAATGTGCTGGTTCAAACTGCCTCCTGACTAGAACCCTGGCACTTATTATTCTGGGGAGGACTTAGCCTAATGGCTTAAGCTGCCGATTTCGGAGCTGGGGAACCCGGTTTGAGGTTCGCCGTGGCTCAAAATACTATGATTTTGTAGAAAAGGATGTGCCTTCCAAATGAGTGTGTCCTTAACTGGTGCTATAAGCACCGATGCTGAGGATTAGGAGCCGGTGCTGAGCACCGGAAAGCATCTGCTCAAATTAAGCACTGCTCAAGCTCCAGTTGTCTTGAGGTGCTCCAGGCCATATCATTCCAGAATAACTTTAGACCACTATGGCGGGTATATGCACCACAAATCTCATTGCAAACTCCCCAGAAAAGTGTGGCATAATAATAGTCATGTGTTAGAATCCACCCCCTCCTTTCCTTGTTGCAATCTTTTCCTCCATAGCTATACCCCTCTGGCTTTTTTCTTTTCTTTTTAAACCACCTGATTCCTCCACCCCGACACCACCGGCTTTCATTGCTGCTTCCACCGTTGACTTCTCCCAACACCTGCTCTGCCATTTGTACCCCACCTCATGCTGCTGAGTTCTTTATTTTCTTAAACTTGTTTGGCGGACCTAGCAGCCGCAATTAACTCCTAGTTCACTCCTTTGTTTTTCATGTGCTTTTGCTTATATTTGTTTTTAACTTACTGCTCCAATATTGGGTTCTGTCATCTTGGAGCAGTCAATAAATTTTTTCAAAGTCTTTCACTTCATGACATATGGATGCATATTTGTACGTCATCACATGGCTGCGCTGTCGGGTCATGAGACATGCTTGTGCAAGCGTGATGATGCATGATCGAGTATACATATTTATGCCGTTTTTGCCAGTGCTTTTCAGCATCAGTAATAGCCATTTTTTTTCTTTTTGCAGACACTGAAGAGCATCGGCAAAAACGACTGGCAAAAGCAATAGGTCTGCATTGGCAAAACTAAAAGTCAAGCACAATTGGCTTTGCCAATGCCTGTAATTCCTAGTCGCTATGAAGTTCGGAAAGGGTCAATGCCCCAATAATTCTTGGTAACGGCATGGCTTTGTCAGAGCCGAGTATGAAAAACTGGTAAAGCAGGTGCTTGTAAAGGTTATAAAGAAGGGCTGAATAGATTAGTTGTAGTTTAATGCTACTTAAATATGACACATACCATTTGCATCCTTAAATGTACCCACTGGGGGCTTAATGGGAAGTGGGATAGGTTTTAAACATTCAATAAGAGCATTACATCCAGAGGAATCAGAAAATCCGAAATGTTTTGTCAATGTTGACTACTCTCTGAGCCAGAATCAATATGTCTGTTCTTTTTCCTGGAGGTGAGAGAGAGAGAGAGACACCAGGATCCTCAGAGCCAGCTTTGATAATCTAACTTTGATCATTGTAGCACCCTTCCGTCACACCAGCAGGCAGGGGGGAAATTCAACACCTTCCCTGCCTAATGCACTTTGGGCCAGATGTACAAAGCATTTCTGTGTTTGCAAATGATCCAATTTTGAGTTTGCAGGCCCAACATTGTTTTTGAATTATACTATACCCATTTTAGGAGTTCGTTTTTTTTGTATTCTTAAATGAATTTAGAAATGGATAAAAAAGCACTATTTGGAAGTGGCGTTTTGTTGATCTTCCTTCCAAATAGTTATTCCTGTCCATACCTTTGAATTGATTAGGACCAAAATTGAAATTGTAAACTACTGATATTTTTCAAAGTTGAGGTAGTAACCCATTCTTAAAATGGAAGAGGTCCCCTTGGAACCACTTCTACTTTGCGAATGTGGGAAAAAAAGTTGTTTGGAAAGTAGGGCATGGTCCATGGTAGCACTTCCAACTGTTAAAGAACAAACAAAATAAAAGTAAGCTTTTCTTTTCAAACGCAGCTCTGTTTCCATTAGGGAAAACTGGTTGAATTAAAAAAACAAAGTCTTTTGAAAGGTACTCACATTCGTGTTGGTATACTGCCTCCAGCAGGCTACCATCCCTGTCATGTGCTCTAGTCGGGCTAAGCAGCAATTTGCGACCTACTGCTTGAATATTAATGAGGCAGGTCTTATTGCGACCCAATCTGAATCTGAATTTTGAAAAACAGCCTATTTGTACATGATTAAGGCACAAATTCAGGATGTTATTTTAATGGATGATAGATTTTGGCTACAAAAAGACTGGTGAAAAAAATCCAAAGTATACCTATTCAAAAAATATCCCTAATCGTTCTTCCTGCTATTACAAAACACCTTACATACTACAAACGACCCACTTTGACTATGTATTAGAATGTATTAATTGTCCTTCACGCACCCACAAATGCTGTTCACATAAGTATATTCTAGAGACAACGGCCCCTTAGCAAGAAATGAAATACAGTTGTTCTGGAGACAAAAATCAGTTCCATAAATAGATTCAATGAAAATAGTATTCAATTTTATTACCACAATTGAATCAAAAATTTGAATTACCCTAGCCGGAATAATTTCAAAAACCAAAGATCAAGAGAGCAAGCAAACAATGAACTGAAACAAACAATAAGCAAAAAACAATAATGCACATGGTTCGTCATGTACAGACGCTCTGGATTACTTACTACTCCACTTAATGACGATTTGCTGAGGAACGATGCATCTGTTTTTTAGGAGCTGCCATACCTGATGTTTAGTCCATACTTACATTGATTTTTGTTGTGGGGCCTTGTAGATACACAAGCAGGCTCCACCGCTGGAAGACATTGCTGAGGACTGCAGCCCTACAATGAGGGATCTGATCAAAGCATCTCTGGAGAGGAATCCCAATCACAGGTCCACTGCTACCGAGTTACTGAGACACGAGGCTTTGCATCCACCGCCAGAGGATCAGCCGCGGTGCCAGAGCCTAGACACAGCCCTGTTCGAAAGGAAAAGGCTACTAAGGAAGGAGCTGGAATTGCCTGAAAATATTATTGGTACAATATGTATTTTCTTAATTTGAATGTGCTTACAGAATTACATTAATTTTGTTTGTTGTGTAATGTGCCACTTACCACTGGGTTGGCATTATAGTGTGAAATCAAATGGCACTTGTAACATGGAGTAGAGCTGAATGGACTACAAGTGTTAAAAAGATGTAGGAAACTCAAGGAGGGCCATGAGCACCTGAATGCAAAGTTAGAATTTCTCAGTGGTAGTACGACTTTCTTCAATCTTTCAAACACTTTTCCATACAGCATGCTGCAAGGATCAGGCAAGGATCAAACAGTGTAAATGTAATGTCTAGGGTTTGGGGGATTGAGGTCAAGAGAGTTTGTAACTAATATGACATAGAACTAACATTGCATGTTAAATGACACATTTGATTCTATTTGAGTTTGACTAGCTTAAAGTGGTCTTAGGTGACCAAGGCCAGGACCAATTTGAGAATCCCAAGGGACCTGACATTTCATATCATGGCATGATCATTGGAAATTGGTAATGTGTAATGGGCAAACACCTAGAAATCTGCTGCTTTCCTAGATTTCCCGGACCGCAGTGAGGCCCAGTTAGGTAGTGGGTGCTTTACAAATATGTTGGTCAGTCAGTGAGCAGCTCTCATTCAGTGAATCAATGCGCAGCATACACTTGCACATGTTGTTTTCCATCTGCAGAAACTCCTTACCCTACATTCTCATGCAATATGTGAGTTGTCCTTATGTTTCTGACCTTGAAAGGCACTAACTTGTGTCTTTTATGGGTCATTGTACATGCCTTTACAGGATGGAAGTGTATCTGGGATAAGACTGTGAATACCCACAAGTCTTATTTTTTTCTATAAATCAATTCTATTGATTTTGTAGAAAGCCAAATAAAGTATGTAATTCTGGCATCATCATACAGGTTACATGGTGATATCTTATGTTTGTGATTCCTTATCAAGCACTTTCTCAGTCCACTTCCGGCCCAAAGTATTCCCACCACCTTTTCCAGATACTGGAATACTTCCGGGGGCAGCCTCTTGCTTGGTAAATCGTTTTTCTTGTTTTGCAAGAATATACCCACAAATCGTATGTATGTTCACTGCATTTTGCAGATTCCCCCTACTCGCCTCTGACTTAAAATGTAAAGTGCTTTGAAACCCACCGTACTAAAGCTTTTCTACCATGCTTAATGCATACACTTTGAAACTTTTGAAGTGCATAGAACTTCTTTTTATATAACTAAGGTACATTTAGGTGCACAAGTCAAGCCCACTGTGATTTGAATAGTGTTAAAATATGCTTTTAGCATGGAGAAAAATGTGATTTGGAATTATAAACTTTATAAATGTTGATGTGCAAAATTTGCTGTACATTGTCCAGAAGAAATGCATCCCTAAATATAACCATTAAATATTTTGTACCCTTTTATAGATTCTTCATTATTTATGAGCGAAGAGTCCGATGTTCTGAAGAGGCAGCGATCCTTGTCTTTGGACCTGGGAGCTCTAGCTGGCTATTTCAACATTGTCAGGGGTCCTCCGGAGGTAGAAAACGAGGACCTGTAGTGATCCTTCAAAGTTTGTGGGCTATGGACAAATCAGATGCCTGTAGCATGATGGTTCCTTTCTAGCAAAGCCCCAGTAGCCAATGCTGTTAATTCAGGATTCTGGACTACCAGCACTTTTGATTAAGGTCTGTGATGTCTTGGTTAATGTACTATCCAAGTAACCACATGTGAAAGGACATTTGTTCGAGAAGGAGGACACACAAGTTGGTGGCTGAAGAACGAATATTTCTTGACAAGCATGGAAATGGATCAATTCCATTAAGAAAATCACTTTTGTCATGTATCTAAGGCTCTACCTTGAGCTATGTGCAACTTATTTAAAGATTACAACTTGTTGTTATTGCTGCTAATGTTATGTCCTTGACTTAGAATGTTTTCCTTACAGCTATTCAAGCGGTGCTCATAGAGGGCTAATGTTTGAAATGTAGGGAAGCTTTACCTTCTACAGTCAAATTAATTCAAGTGATACTGTATTTGTCATACATGACAAGCATACTGTTACCCGGTATCTGTATTCTAGTGAAAATCAATCTTTTAAAATGCGTACATTTGTATAATAACGAAGGACAAATCAAAAGTCCACAAGATATGAAAGAAATAAGAACATTTAAAGCTAAATCTTTAATTCATATCAGACAAGTTCAAAAGCTAAAGAGACTTTTTATGCTCTCCACTCCTTAAATGCATTTCACACTTTGCTCCACACCTGTGCAAGAGGGAAGAGATGAATGGTACATTGACCATTTGCTGAGAAAGTCATTGTTACACATTCACCAGGGTGGATTTAGGAAACTGAAGAAACTAAGGAATGCTGGACACTCTGTACTTCGGCACCTCCCAGATGTTGCATCAGAGGTTTAATCAGGCCCTTGAAGTGTGGGGGTAGCCCAACCCTTTAAAGGGAGCCCCATTCAACTCAAGGTCAATGAATATTTCTGAGATATGGAAGACTCTAGGGCCCTTAATCACAATGTGCAGGGGGCCCCTTCATTTTGTCTTACGCCAGCCATTGTATTGCAGCGTGCCTGCATTGCAGCTTCCTGGAACAGGGTTCCATAAAGATGAATTCGATTATGTCAACACTTTTCATGCACATCAATGTAGAATCAAATTCCGGGCTGCCACAATTAATTTTTGTTAATATAATTATTACAATTGTGTTACGTTTATTTTCAAGATTGATCAAGCTGGTTTTGCTCAGTCTCTTCTTTATAGCCTGACTCATAATACTGTCAAAGATTTAATGTAGGGAGCACAATCAATTCAAATCCATGTTTTTGAACACTGCACATTGGTTTGAAACAGGAGAAATATTACCATATTTTGTATGCTCATCCCTAAAAATAACTGTGTGCCCCATCCACGGAGTACATGAAAGCATCAGCATGGTCTACTGTGTCACATGCATTGAACAGTAACAGGACCAATGCCTCTCAGATATTGCAGTTCAAGAACTATCTAAGGTATTTTACCAGGCATTGATGTATACATTGCAATAGAGTGACTTTGGCCCATTAGACTACAAATTCAGCATTCTTCCCTCATTTCTCAGATCTAGTCTGTATTCTCATCCACAGATATAGATGTGTACCTTGGATATGAAGTGGCTGACGGTAGATATGCAGCATCAAACGGCACTGGAAGGAAAATCAGATGCTAATAATGCAACTTTGTGGAGAGTTGGAGGCCTCTGCCATGGTTACGCTGATGTTTTGCATGGACTGTATCCATGCCAAGCAGGATCCGTACCTTGTCACACATTCCATGAAATGCGTGCAGTAGATCCAGTGAAAATAATCATGTGTTCACACCTTTAGCAATGTATGTGTTTTGTGAAGTGTGCTCCATACCCTTCCGATCCATGGCTGGATCCAGGGAACAGGATATGATGTGAAAGAAATAGCTGTTTTTTAGCACACACTTCTTGACTGATTGAGGATCACTTACACTTTGCTGCTTTTTTATTATGTAATTACAGATTTTCTTTAAGTGTGATGCCATCACCAAAGTAAAGAGATCAGCGCTAGTATTGCCATGCCCTTTTACTTTTCACGCTCCCTGACTTAACATTTCATTTATCCGAGTTGCAAGGGTACTATAACAAGGGGTGAGCGAAGTTTCAAATTTTGCACTTCAAACCGTTTGCAATGTTTGCAAAGTTTATCAACTGTGAGAAATCTCCTAAAATAGTTTTTGCCTAGTTTTTCTATTTTCAATTCTAAGTTCAATTGACGTTTTCTTATACTATTTTTCTTAAAACTTGACAAGCTTAATGGAACTCACTAAGATAGTAAAAACAACTGTAAAAAAAGTCTCTGCCAAACTACTGAGGACCAATCTTTGTAACTACCCCTAACCAGGTTTTAGTTTCAGTAGCCTAGAATATCTAATCTATACCAAAACGTGTACATAACTTGCCGAGCTGTAACTTTGCTAATACTGGATATACAGTAATATCAATTAATTATTATCTTATAATTTTAGATTTGTACAGTCAATGCACTGTTTTACTAACACCCATTCATCTCCAAATGTAATTTGTGAGAAGGTGAAACGATACATGTTCCCATGGAAATGTAGCCCATATTGTGCCTGTTAATGCTTCATACATTTGAAACATAATGTTTTGAATTTTTATTTTCTGTGTAAACCACAGAATCCTGTACATCCTATGAGATGGAAATAGAACTGTGAATATGTCTAAAGCTAATCACCTAAATTGTGATGCATTTTTCAGTTGAAATGGCATTGTATATATGGGTGTCTTGTGTATATGTGACATGCAATGATTGTTATGTACAATATACCTTATTGTGCTGGAGAGTGCTTCTATAGACAATGTGATCTTTATGGCACTTTGTAGAAAATGTGAAGATATAACAATGATCAAAACAATAAAACTTGTAGTATTGTATACAGTTCTGACTGTAGCTATATATGTTTTGCTGGATGTTGGAAAAATTATAATGTTTGATTAGGACTTGAATCAAGTTCTAGACAGGTCTTCCCCAGATCTGTACCCAGTCAAGTTATCGACTACAGAACCATCGATGTCTCAAACGATTTTTATGCGTTGGAAAGTAAGTAAGCAAAAACAGTTCCTGAAATCTGCAGGTGGAATGTGAAGTAGCATTTTTTATGCCAAGATGGTATGGTTGGGAAAGAAAGTGGTGTGTGAAGTACTAGTATTATGTGGAAGGCAGGACAAAGTGATTTTCCACAGGGGGCGCAAAGACAGTTGTGAAGCGCAAGGGACAACAGAGTCAGGAAGGTTGATATTAGAGTGAACGTAAGGGTGGATCCAAAGGTCTGCTTTAAAATAAAGATGAGCGCAGTAGATTACTGCTGTTCTGCAGAGCTCCAGCACAATTAAGCAAAGTACAGGCCATGGGTAGTGATAAGCAGGTGCAAGAGGGAGATTTCCGAAGTGCAGGGAGTGTGGTGGGCTGTGCAGGGCCCCTGCAATCAACGACTGAAGAGGACAAAGGCCCACTCAATCAAAGTTCCTTCCTTCAGGGTTGTCAAGATTTTGTCACCGGCTGCATTCTATATAGGGGCCGATTCCGATTTCGGTCGGAAGGGCTCCAACCCGACGGTCGGAGCCCTTCCGACTGATTCGGATCATGTCGGCCGGATTCCTTTCCGACCGAGCCATTCCGATGGGCTCGGTCGCAAAGGAATCCGACACGGATTTCCGGATTGCGGACGACAGGTTTGGAGAGCCCCTCCGTGGTCCGGAAATCTCCCAGTACTCACCCGGCTGCCTCTTTGCGACCGAGGGAGTACGATGGCAGTTTTTAACTGCGTTTTCGTGCCGGTTTTTCCGGCACGAAAAGGCAGTCAAAAACTGTCTTTGGGGGCCCCCAGTAGGGCCCCCATGGGTGCGAGGCTGCCGTATGGCGGCCTGGGGACACCTATGGTGCCCCTCTGTGGATCCCTGCACCCGGTAAAGGTACCTTGGGGTGCCGCCCACAGGGTGCAGGGATGAACTGCACCCCTGCTTTCAAGGATGCAGGCATGCATTCCGCTCGGAATGCATGCCTGCATTGTCTTGTATACGAGTGCGACCGAACCCTGTTCGGTCACATCGTACTAGCAGGGCCGTAACCAACGACAGCAGATCGGTTGGTTACGGCTCCTGACCAATGTCGGACGGACCTGAGTCCGTCCGACTTTGGAATCGGCCCCTTAGTGTTAACCTAGAACTCGAACTGAGGGCATTAGGAAAGGTCTGCTCAGGAGGAACTGGCACTTTTGGGTTCTTCCTCAACGCCGCCACAGCAGTCGAGCAAGGAATCTGGAGAAGTAGAGTGATATGGGGAGCCTGGTGGAGCAGTGCTGCTAGCGCAACCCTCTGCTCCCTGTTGGTTTCATGACTTTATTTTAAGACACTATTTCTTAACTTCCATCTTTACGAGGAAATTATATTATCAAGTTTTCATTGGTGTAGTGAGTCAATGACTGAGTACCTCTACATTGTACACCATATGGGGCAAACCGCTTGCATGTTCTGGTCGGGTAGTGTGGCACTTACCCTAGCATTTTTGGGAGCCGGTTTCCTCTTCAATAGTCCACATGGAATTGTGGTCCTTGTGCATCAATTGTAATGCTATTGAATTAAAAAACACAAGGAGATATTTATGTTTTACTCATAATTTCTCCTAAAATTAAAAGGACAGTCCTGCCTTACTTGCTTTACAATCAGGTTGAAAATACGTTGCCAGCAAGTTGTGTTGGCTTCCATGCAATCAGTCATACCATGTTATGCTGGTTGTTCTCCTAAGATATTAAAGACCGAGATGAGAGTTGCCGCAAGGGAACTGAATGTATAGGTATGTGTAACGTCATCTTAATATGTCATCTCTAAATTCTTGTTTTGTGTAGTATGCCTCCATGTTTTGGGTCAGAGTTTTTCAGACAATTAGAATCAATTGTTGATACCATTCTATGATTTAAAAAACTTTTAGAAGAACTCATATTTCTGAAACTTTCAACTACAGAAAGTGGCTTGCACCCTATGGACTTCAAGTCCTAATTATGCGCTCCTTTCTGTAATATGCTACAAATCATGTACGTGCAAACAAGTAGCAATCCCCCATTGAGTGAAGCGATCTTCAAACCATAACGATTAACAATCAGGAGTACTTGAATTAAATTATATTTCAGATATGATTAGGGCACTCTATGAATGCATTTAGTCTGGAGAGACATTGCGCAATTATTAAAAAAACATTTTTTTATGGCTTAACTCACTATTCTACAGTTATCTGCTGCCATAGATGATATTAGTGAGACAGGAGATAAAGCGTGGATGGAAGAAGGCAGACCATCCTCCAGAGTTTCAGCCTTCTGCTTTAGAAGGAGGGGTGCAGGTTCTTCGGATAATTAAACAATTTTGTTTCATTTCCTTAGAAAAGAGACTAATTGAGTTAAAGATAGGGAGAGAAATGTATCTAGTTAACCAGTTGTTGAATTTTACTCTGATCATAATTATAGTGGTGGGCAAATGGTCACAAGCACATAAAAGCTTATTTTGTTTTTTCTCTGTGCCAAAACCTATCCATATATTTGTGAATCCATAAAGTGCACGTACAATGGTGAAAGATCTGTGAAGATGGCGGATTTTGCTCGTCATAAAAATGTTATTTGACTAGGGTGAACAGAAAAAGCACATGTTGAAAGACTACTTCCAGTGCCATGACCATTAAGGACACCATCAAATGTCATGTCAATCATGTGCATGACCATTAACCCCTTGTGTGCCCCGCCCTGTGCCGGGCGTTGAATTAGCGGGCGGGGTTCATGACGAGATAGTCTCGTCATGGGCACAGCGCAACCGCGCTCCATGACGAGACTATCTCGTCATGGGCACTGAAGGGGTTAAGGACACCATCAAATGTCATGTCAATCATGCGCTGGGTGTAGGAGAGAGCACAGGGCATGGCCAAAGTCTCAACCACTGCGAGGATACTGCTGGTCATGAACAGTGGGCATGTCCAGAAGCAACTGGGGACGGGGGAGTGTGCATATGGATTAGCTGAGAGCTATATTATCCTGTGCTAGCACCCTCAAACATGACTCGGGTCAGACCCAACAGGTACAGACAGGTAGGGAACTGGGCATTGGTTTCAGGCATACAAGCAATCTAAAGCACTATATTAAAATATAAAACCAAAAGAAATGCTGAATAAAACTTCCATTTAAGGGCCATTGTGGTTGTCTAATAAGATCAATACCCAACCAAAATTACAACAAAATAGGCATTTAAAAGTGTAAAGTAAAATGTTTAAAAAACACTAGCACAGTGACCATATTGAAGCGGACTGAGTGTGTAGAACACCGTGGGTTGTTTGGCTGTCTCTATCGATGGCACTTGGGGGTATTGGTGGCAGCCTTCAAGTTATAGGTGCGGGAGCTGACAGTACAAAATCAACAGTTCATCTGTCTGAGGTTGTTAAAGTGCCTATCACCTGTTAATAGTTAAATCTGTAATTTACGGCTCTACTAATACCAAGACTGTATCAGCAAATACCGGGTGAAAAATGACTTGTGATCATTATGTGCTGCTCTCTAGTGCTCACTTTGAAATGCATGTCCTTGAAATGGTCTGGTAACTCTTGCCTTTTGTTCATATTCTCAAGTTTCTATCTAGTATTTTGCTGAATGTGGGGCAGACACTGCTCATTGCCACCTCAGTATTTGCACATTGAATGCATATTTGTTATGCAAATGTTCCTGTCAATTTTCTTCCCTACACAGTACACACTTTTACTAACTACCATGTATCTCATCGGGTTCATCAACCTGAATCTTAGATGGATCTGTTAATGTTTCCATGGATGATTCATGATTTCCTGTGTTGTCCCCTCTCACCTACCAATTTAGGATAAGAGGGGAAGATGGTGAGAAAGGGGAAGCAAGGATGAGGACTTCAAGAGAAGCTGAGTATGTAGAGAGCACACCTCATAATCTCTCTACTTGCTACACCCAACTTTAACGTACCACACCATTCCCCACAATACAACAGAAGACTGCACCACATTGCACCATGCCACACCACCACACCAAACAAAATCACATTATTTTGGGTTACACCTGACAACAAGATATTTCACCTCTCCAAACATTATATGCTATCACACTGCGCATGAAGATCACATCACAACATCTAAATTCCCATCGCACTTACGACACCCACTAACTGGACAAAAGCGAACCCTCTGCACTTTCAAACTAAATTCCGCCCACACAGAATTTTACAATTCCTCCATAAAGCTTTCCCTCACGATTCTCTATCTCATGATGAACTATTTGGCATTTCATCACATCTTTACCATCGTACCACAACAAACTGCTCCAGATTTAGTGCATTAATTTCCCTCATCTTTCCTCCTCTTCCATCACACCATACTACCATGCTCTTGTATTCCTGAGACGCCCTTCGACATTAGCACAACAGTGTGTGCAGATCCTTCTTAATCATTGGTCAGCGGTCCTATCTTACTATCCAACATAAGAGGGTCATTGCAAGACACGGAAACAGGGAATTACCCCACAGTACTTGACAGCATGCAAACTACCGCCACACCAATGCATTAAGAAGCACCGCTATACATCACATTACACTACTCCATACAACAACTCATTTCCCCTCACCCTACCACACTACAGCAATACTGTACCAACCATCACTACAGCACACAATGCAACTCTAGCATCATTCTGCATGGTGGGGGGAGGAGATTAGAAGCCTGCTGGCATGCCTACATCTACAGTGCCTCTCTGAACTACATCGGGACTAGCACTGAACCATGAAACAAATCACCTCCTGCCAGACCGAGATGAAGGATACATGCAATCAACGTAAATACTGACAGTGAACTGCAATATACCATGCACCACAGCCCTTTGATACAGACAATTATTAAATGCACACCTATTCTCCACACACTCAAACAGGTTGTTGAGTGATTGCAATATCAGTATCTGCATGGAAGACACAAGATCACAACCTCCTAAAAGGCGATCGGAATTAAGTGCAGAACACAAAGGGATTTGCGCACTGGAAAGCAATTGCCTAATTCCAGTAACACATACTTCTATTGTTCTGAGAGACCCGCTGGAGCCATACCCTACTGTGAGCTCAATAAATTGGGCTTCTGTTTTCAGAGAGGCTTGCTCTTGGAGGCTGGTGTAGGACTCAGTGCCAACTACAGTCAGCACATGTACCTTTTGCAATAAATATGATGCAAGTGATACATTGTATGTAGAGTGTGATAAGATTTATTTACATGAAGGGACGCGCTTAGCACCTTTAGGAAGTCTAGTACCAGAAATCACTGCCCTGCTACACATCGGGCTCACAATGTAACTATTGTGCATTGTGTAGACTTCTGGGCGCATCTTTGGCATTGATACAGTTTCAAATGTAAAGTTAACTTCTTAGCCAAATCACATTATGAGACCATAAAGTGTTCAATTCTGCAGGCTGATAGTTCACTATATTCTGGCGGTATTGTGGCTCCTTTGGCTCTTGACTTCTCAACGTCTACTTTTTAGAGGACATGTGGATGAAGTGGCAGTTCTTGATGAGGGAGAGTGAACTTAGAAATTAAACCTGATGCCAGTTCCACATGGGCTCACACTCTCAAATCGGGAGATGTTGCTTCGGTGTAACTGTGGGTGTGAAGGCCCATAGGACCACACAATCTCTACGCACAGGTCATTGGGAAAAAACTGGTGTGGTAGCAGGAGCAGAGGTACATGGACCTGCACATCCTCGCATCACAGCTCAGGGGGGGAATTAATTCCAGCAGTGGGTGCTCAGGTACACTTGGTGTTGTCCTCTTGCGGTGCCACAGAGTGTGGAAAATGTTCCACTTCCGAGTGGCGAGGTACAATGGTTCTCATAGTCTTTTAGCATCACTCAGCAGGAGGGAACATTTATAGCAGTGGGTGTAGAGGCACAGAGGCCCTCAAACTCTCACTCAGAGTAGCTCTTTGGGTTTCTTGCTAGGGGTGGACATTGGTTGCTGGCTTCTCATTTTGGTAGACTTTATTCTCACAAGCTCCTCACAACAGCAGGATCAGGAACTGTCCCAAATAAAGGCAGATTATCTCCATTTTGGGCAGTCTATCTAATCTGCCTTCCTTGCCTTGGAGAAGTAGAGCATTTTCCTTGGTCCTTCCTTTGCACAAGCTTCAAGAACTCTTCGTAGCAAAAGGGTGAATACTGGGTAAACAAAAGTGGCCGTGTTATATTCAGTAGATAACTGGCCAGTGCAAAGACAGAATGTCAAGTCATAAATATTGAGTTGCACAAATATCGAGGCAGAAATATCGTGGGTCAGAAATATCGACTTCAAGATTATCGTGGTCAAGAATATCAAATTTAAGGTAAGTAATATCGATTTAAAAAATATAGAAGTGTTTAATATCATTGTTATTGTTATGTATTTTAGTATATATTTTATATGTATGTGTTTTGTATAAGAATTGCTTGTATTTTTAATATATGTGTTACATTTTTAGTACTTATTTTTTTATTTGAATTTTGCGTTTTTAGTTCGGTTGCGGGTTGTGGGTTAATAGGGGAATAGGGTGGGAAGTATTTTAATTATATTAAACTTAATAATTTATTTTTGTTTGAATTTTGCGTTTTTGTTCCGTAACAGGTTGTGGGTTTATAGGGGAATAGGGTGGAAAGCAATTTTATTATATTAAATGTATTGATTAATTTGTATTTATTAATATTTATTAACTTAATTTAATAATTTTTGTTTGATTGAGATGTTATATTGTTAAACGTGTAAAGTAAATTATAATTAATGAATGAATAATATTTTTATGAATTTTTTTGTTTGTGTTTGAGTGTTAATAGTAAAAAAATGTCTCCGCTATCCAACACTTTCCCTAATGTTGCACTCACTGGAGTGGGAATAGTAATTGTTTCCCCTCCGCTATCCAACACTTTCCCTACTGTTGCTCTCACTGGAGTGGTTATTATAATTTTACATCTTTGCTATCCAACACTTTCCCTATTGTTGCACTCACTGGAGTTAGAATAGTAAATTTAACTATTTTGCTATCCAACACTTTCCCAACTGTTGCACTTATTGTAGTGGGCAATTTAAATTTCAATATTTTATTTTATAGTTTAATGTTTTAAATTATTTATATATACATTTAATTTTTATATAATTTAATTTTTTTAATAAATTAAAGATAATAGTTTATTAATTATTTTAAAGTAAATATATGAATATGTATAAATTATTATGTTTGTGCCTTTATTTGTTTTAATTACATTTGTCATATTTTGTAAAAATGTATATTAAATGTAATTTATTTTGCTAAAATAATATTTAATATATTTAATATACATTATTTTATTTTATATATATATTTAAATCGATATTTTTTACATCGATATTTTTAATTCAGTATTTTTGTACTTACCTGTTTAAGTATAGAGAGTCGATATTTTTGCATTCTATATTTTTTTACATCAATTTTTTTACTTCTATATTTTTAACTTCGATATTTTGTCAGTGAACCAATTGACCGCAACTCCATGACAACCACGTACCCGGGAAGTGTCTCTCTCAGGTTGTGGATTACAAATCAAACAACCTCCTTCCAATTAGACATCGCTGAGTTCTGCCATCTTCAGTTGGACCGGACACAAGACGTAGGAGATGGAGGGCCTTCCCATCTTCTTTTCCTATGGTGAGGAGCTTGAGCCACTCTTTGATTAAAGCCTTTGTTCAGGTGCTGCTCCTCTCCTGCTACAGGCTGACCAGCTGGATCTGGCTGGGTCACAACAAATCTTCCTGTTGCATTCTTTCAGCCCAGATGTGTGTGCTTGCCTTTACAATTAGTTCTAATAAAAATGAGCCGTGCATGAAGGCAGGCAGACTACTACCAATATACTGTATAATTTTTTTTATTGGGGACTCCAACCATGGAACTCCCCAACTCTCATACCCAATCACTCTCAGGCACAACACTTACAACCAGGGGTAATAAGAGATCCTGTCATGATATGCTACACAGATATACACAGGGATGCTAGGTAGCAGTCTCCCTGCTATGGGGTAGTTAAAAAGCCTCAACTCACAACTATTACTAAGCTGTCTCCAACTGCTAGCTGTGTCATGGTCTGGTCATGTGGACAATAGTCACCCATTTTAAAAAGTGCACCATTTTGGGCCTACTTGTCAGGAACCACCTTGCTGTAAAGAAGAGTCTGCATCTTGGTAGGTTATCACCGTGAGCTTGTGCAGAGTTAGCGGCTGAAGGACTGTCATAGAAGAAACATAATTCTGCTGCACAGTATGAGATCTCTAGGAGGGTGCTGTCTGTAGTGGCGGAGCAGGACATTGTTCTTGGATGATTGATGGGTACGCTTCCCTTCCAAAATGAAAATCTGTATCTCATTTCTGTGTCCTCAAACCTGGAACCAATAGGAAAACGCCAAACTTGTTCTCTCTAGGCAACAGTGATCCTTAAAGGCTTCAGACTAAATCCCATTGGTTGACAACTTTGTATTAGTGGGCTTCTCCCTCATTGCACTTAGTACACGTTCGCATTTCCTCCCAGGATCACTTTTGTGTTTTTCTTGCACTCATCCAGAGTCCGTCCTTCCTTCTGAGCCTTGATCCCTACGCAGAGACGTGGATTATGACCCAGCTCTTCTCTTCCCCTGGGTCTGCGGAGCCACGCTGATGGCACAGTGCTGATTCAGCACTTCACAGCCCAAGCCTTTTTTTGACAAATGATGAACTTTCACCACCCTTCTGGCTTGAGATAGCTTTTCCATCAGGGTGATCAGCAGTGCTTAGATGAAGGCGTCCCACTGAGCTACACAAAAAGTGATGGGTGGAATGCTTGAATTAATCTTAACCACTGGTAATTACTCTGACCCACATTTCAATCTATCAGTTATATTTGCCCACCATGCCAACTCAGACAGGAACCAGCCATATGCAATTCAGTCCTGATCCTGCTCCAGCTGGAGCAGTCCAGCCCAAGCTACCCATCCAGTCTGAGCTGCCAGGCCCGACTCCCTTTGAACAAGGACACAAGCCAATTCCGACCTATTTGGCCCTTTCCACTCAGGTGCAGCTTGGTTCGAGTGACCAAGTGAGCGCGGGACCAACCTCAGGGCTCACCCATCCAACTTGAGGCGTGTCAGGGCAATTTAATTTTAGGTTGCAAAAATAAATCCCCACTTGAGCATTTGTTTCTGAAGAATCAAAAAATATGCTGAGTAGCAGCCATGACAGCACTCCGCTGGCATCAGATTTTTGCCAAAGTGCTCCTGACATTTCAGCGAGAACACAGCCAACAAACAAACCCCCATCCAGCAAGTGGGGATCTCAGACGCCGCCGGGGCAGGCAGGGCCACTGCCATACTGGTGGTTGCAAAACTTTAACCTAAGGCTCATTCCAAGGTGTATGGTATCAGGGCCGGCTCTAGAGCGATGCGACCAGGGCTTCCGCACCGGGCATTGACTTCGAGTGAGGGCCCCTGTTTGCAAGTAGATTATGGCTTTAAGAGCACCTGCTGCCGAGACCCTTGCCTCCAGCAATTTTCAGGCAACAATAAAAATGCCAAGATAACTCCGGTGTTTGATGTTCTTCCTGGAGAGAGATGAGTTTTGTCTAGTGTGATAATGTAAATAGGTTAGTGGGTTACTGCTGGTGTCTGAGAGATCGTTTTGTTACTTGTAGTTTATAGGTTTAAATGCTCCTATAGAACGGTGAGCTATTAACTGTCATCAAAGAGCTGCACACGAACTGCAAGGAATAGATTTCAGGTTATGATTTTTTCTCGTCTCTCATTATCCTAATGTTGCAAAAAGGGTTCATTATGGTAGAAATTAATTATTCGTATTAAAGAGAACCCTCAACCATGGTGGTACGTTTTAAATTCTGAGTTTGAGCTTCTCCAGACCAAGCACTCTTAAACTATACTGCCTACCAATACGGATTGACATGTGACTAACACACCTTGTAGTCCTCTGGCTAATGTACGTCTTATGATGTGAAGGGCTCTGACACGCTACACTGGTATGAGTGGCACAATAAAACTTAATGCATCTGAGAGAGAGTGGTTATGGAGTCTTGAGGGGCACTGTTAAAGGGTGTGACGGGAGTGGTCATTGGGTGGCGCCAACAAACATTGTCACACTGGGCGCCACCAGGGCTAAAGCCAGCCCTGGATGGTATTCGGTGTTACACAGCCACGCGATGCTCCTCGGTACGAGTTCTGCAGGTCAGAATGGGTGATAAGGAATTAATACTAATGTTCATTTTACTCACTCTGCCAACCTCTGTATTTTACAGGAGTTTGCAACAGTGTTTGAATTATACGGCACATAAAGGAAGTTTTGTGGGGGGAGTCAGAGAGGACTGTATAAATCTATGCTTTGGCGACGAGAAATGTGTAGTAACTTCGGTCCTGGCCTGTTTTCGTTACTTGTAACGGGTCCACTCCATGGGAGGTTTGGTAGGCACTGCCATGCACACGCATCTCATGCATGCACTCGGAAACCCATGCGCGTGGACGAAAAAGCGAACTGAAAGACAATGCTGGTAGCGGTTTTGAAACGCAATTCGGTAACAAAAAAAGACACTACACGCATTTCGGAATCAGTATTTTCTGAGTCAATATTTCCACGTGCACACCTGCTAGGCTGTGACTTGAGTTTTGTCCTGAAAACATGGACGAGGGCGCTTTCTTTGTTATATGTTGTGTCTTGTCAGAGTACGAAAACGAAGCTGAGCTGCGCCCTGCTGAAGGGGAATATTGTAGAACAGTGTTTCATCTCTTAGGGGAATCCCGCTTCTTTGTCGTCCACTGACTTTTGACCGACAAAACGGCTGTTATTTCAGTCTGCCCGTGTTTCCCCTTTCTGCCGTCTGACGTGAACTCTAATCTTTGCAGTTTCCACTGTGATTAATGGAATGAAAAGAGGCCGCTGGGCGGGCCGGCTGCGGCGCAGAGGCGTGGGAAGGCGGGGGAGGGGAAGCAGTGTGGGCTCGAGCTGCATGAGGGACAGCGGGGGGAGGTGCGGACATTGCAAAGAGGGTCTTAAAGGGAAACGAAATTTTAAAATTAACATTGGCTATGCCAATAGCTCTGACTTCGCACTTGTGCGCGCATGCGTAAAAAGCATGCACAAGGTGGGCTCCGGGTGGAGCATTTTCCATCATAATTTACCCACCAAAATATAGATGCTCTCTGTATAGCAGGGACTGTTTGTTTTTACGGAGGGCCCCAAATGAGGATTTCTTCATTGAATATATTCTCTATGTTCCAGGAGCATTCTGGAATTCTGGGGATCTTGAAAACATTTAGGGTTCACTCGCCCATAGCAAGGCCTCTCTGCCTGTGGCATAGTGCTGGGTTTTCTTTCTTTTCCAGGTGTATCAGAATCTCTTGGGCACTTCCAATTTTAAAGTCCTCTATCTCTTTATCAATGACTGTCTGTGTTACTCTGATCAGAACCTGTGCTGGTCACTATCTAGTCGAATGCTACCCGAGTGATTGTCACTGGTTAGACATTTGCAAGCACCATCCCATCACCTTTTGGGTATTTAATTGCCAATAGTATGCCTGGAACCCTGAGACTGACAAATTTCCAAGCCCACTACTCAGGGCGGACTGGGGATCCCAAGCAGCTCTGGCAACTTTGTCAGACCAGCCGGTGTGAGAGTGTGAGGCACTGCTACTTTTTAGGTCTCGCCTGAGCCAGCGCTTTAGCGCTGCTCTGGCGAGAGCTATTGAAAACGGGGATGTGGAAGTGCAAACAGTGCTTTCCAGGCCCCCAACTACAGTGCATGTGCGCCAGGCACGCGCACCATTTGGCAGCCTGCATGTACATTTCGCGGGCGCTTTGATGTTCTCAGTGAGCCGCGCGGCCACTGAGAACATCAAAGCACCCGCGAAAGTGCACACCATTTGCCACCCCCTCCCTTATCCCACTTCCTTACCAGGCCTTGTCTTCATGCAGTTGCTAATTCCATATTCTCGCACTATCTTCATTCACTTCTCGCCTCTCTTTCTCTCCTCGCTTAGCTTTTCTGCCATTTCCTGGCTTTTGTTGTCTGTTACTGTCTGACTTTGCCGTAACTTTCTATCTCCCCTTCTGTCTTACTTTTACTTTCAAACCTTACTTCTCTAAGTCCCTTTCTTTTCTTTCACCCCTCTGGTCTTGTCGTTTCTTTCGCTCCTTAGCCTTGCCTTCCTAAACTCCATCGCCTGGCTCTCTTTCCCTCCCTTTTCTTTAAATCTGCCTTGCGTTGTTTTTCTCTTTTACTCACTTTCTCTTGCTCGCTGCATCTTTTACTGCATTTCCTACACTCGTACAGCCATCGCTCTCCCATGCTCCCTGTAGCTGACGTACCTCGGTGTATGCATTGGATAACAGGATGTTTAGATGCAGTGAGCCACATAACGCACAGGTGCCAATAAGGAAGGAGTGACCCTGGGCGCTGCTGCCTGCCGTGTCCAGGCCACGCGTTGTGGTTGGGGGGGTGGGGGCTGGACAACAGGCAATGCACAATGTGCTGCCCTGTCTTCCAAAAGGTGGGAGGGGATCTTCAGTATTTGTGTGGTCTTTGTGAGAAGTTTATCTTGTTACAGGCACTTACACGGTCTTTGTCATACGTGCAATGTGAGTGAGGAATAATTTAAGGATATGTTCTGATTAATTAGCACCTGTAAATCGCCCACACTGCTATTAGTAAAGCATCGCGGCGCCATTATATAGTGCACAGTATGACTTCCAAGCGTTTACCATAATCACAGTGTGATTTGGCTTTGTTTTCTTGTGGCCAGCTGAACACAAACACAGCAGGAAACAGTCCTTTGGTGGTCTCACCATGCTCCGCATAGGCCTAAGGACTTTGCTCCCCGTCACATTATAAGTCTGGAAGTTTGCTCCAAACTCTCCCATCTATCTGCCTCCCTGCTCAGCAGCTACTCGGCAGCAGTGGACATCCCAAACCAAGGCGCGCAACGCCCATTGGGCTCAAAGGGCTTTAGCCAGCCCCCCCCCCCCCCATCCCCCCAAGTCGTGTGTGTCAGTCCGGGCTGAGACAGCTTCCCGGGCACACACAGCCGCACCGAGTACTTCACAGGTCTTTATAAGTGCATTCACTTACTAACGAGGCTTTGTGTTTTCATTCTTTAGAGCTCCTGCAGCTCCACTCTGCATATTCTGGAAGATACGGCCCTGCCCTACCCCCCCCCCACACATTTTTAGTAAACCCCACAAAAAAATGGCTCTAGTTGTGCTTCTGCCAAAAGCTGACATTCAGTACATAGTTTGGGCCTTTGTAATGTTTATTTTAGCAGCGAAACACCTGGCAAAAGGCAAAGTTTTATTATGCGTAGTTTACTTTTGCCAAGTTTTCATTTCACGTGCTGCAGGTATTTGGGTCTTCAAACTTTGTGCTCCGTTGGGCTCATTGAATTACTTCTCATACCTCCTTATCCATAATTGACATTCCGCAGACTGCGGCACACAGGAATGTCAGCGGCAGCACTTAAACATGATATATTTTGCCACCCGCATCACAAAAACCATTTCTAAATTAGAGCACAGCAAGCGGAAATGAGACCGGAGAAGCCAAAGCTGCAGAGCAGTGGATGGATGGTGTGGAGATCAAACAAATGCTCCTATACACCAACGCCACCAGTGCCAGCAAAAACAAGAAGGACGCAGGGATTCTGCCATTTTAATAAACGGAACGTAAGTGGATTTTTTATTACCTTTCCATGGATGTTTGCGAGGGGACCGGCGGTGGGCAATATTGCTGGACCTTGCCTTTCTTCATTCAGTCTTTTGTTGGTGTCATGAGGTGTTTGGGGGAAGGGCTGAAAATGGATGAGGCATTGTAATATTGTCAGAAGCAATCAATTTTTTTGTGGCACGGTGCTAAATCAGACCATTTGCATATGGATAATGCTTACAAGGGTACACAGCATGCAGCAATTGTATACCTCTTCAATACGTGGTGGCACAGCTCATGGGATAATGTGCTGCATGGAAGCGGATTGCATGGCTAGCACGCGCACAATCACGCGCATCGTGCCGCCATGCAATCTGCTTTTTGGGAGCACTTCAAAGGGTCCGCTCCCCCGCCTGGAATGCGCTCCCCCGCCCCCAAGCGCGCGCGCGCCCCGCCGGGCTTTGTTCACTCTGCATTCTTCGGTAGAAGCATCTTATGCATTGAAAATAGTACGCACAGCCACCATGTGCATAAGCTTAAAAAATATATACAATTTTGCTCCATTTAGTGCCGGAACCCTCAATTCCTTGCCTTGTATCCAAGCAGCTTAAACACTGAAGCTTCCGAAGCTGCATGAAAACGACGGATTCTGTGGTCGATAACTTTCAGGGACCGCACAAAACCTGGTTTAATATGTTTGCATAACGTGTAACCTGCGGTCACCATACTCTCATTTTGTTTGGTCACATATCAGTGTGATATTGATCTACGTCATCGGTAGGCCTGTTCAAATCACATCTAACTGTAGACCTGACCCAAATTGTTATTCCTCCCCGCCACCACCCCCCACCCCAGCCAGAGGCCTAGAGGTGAGAAGAGAGAGCAGGAAGACAGATTCAGAATCGACCACTGTCCTAAGACCCGCCAACTCAAATTCCATGCTTCCTCCCCCCCTCCTGCTACCCCCACATAGGAGATGTGTTCCATTAATGCCCCACATCAGAGCTTCACCTCAGTCCAGGCATCACATCACAGTAATCAAGAGCGCAAAGCAGAATAGTCACTGTGACAACAACGTCTTCCTGCGCCAGGGTTTTCACGCAGGTGTCAAAACATCACTACTATTTTTCAGCGCGGTTTGATGCATGGTCCGAACGCTCAGGTGCTGGAACCTGACTGTTCCACCCATGACTGTCTCTCCACCACCATCCTCATCGTCGCGCCACCACCACGACTCCAGCACCTGACACAACATTATCCATTCAAGGAGAGCCCCATTCGATGTCACTTCAGGAGGCGTTTTGCTGGGAGGGAGCCTTTGATTTTTACTTTGCTGAAATTCATACACAAAGCTACTGCTTCAAAAGGTTTTTTTCCACTTGCATGAACCCACTAATAATTTCACCCATCCTATTAACTTTATCTGCCGATAGAAACTAGAGGAAATACTTCAGTTTCCTCCGAGCACAAGACTAGCTCAATAACCAGCACAATAACCAGCACATTTACAACAACAATGAATAACCACTGAACTAACCACTAACTTTGGGTATGGAGATGCGTGTTACCAAAAATAAAGTGCTTCAAAGCCTTCTCAGAGGTAGTAAGTGTTCTAGAATTACAGGACAATACAATGTTTAGCTGTTGTCGCATCCTCAAGTGTTGGCTGGAGGTTGTCAAAAGTGAAATAATAAGTGAGACCCTGGAGAGCTCTGTGTGTGTTTGGAGACAATTTTAAATGACTTCTAGTGAACAATACAATTTTTAACATTTATAAGTATTCAAACATCTATTTGGACGTTGGAACATCTATTGTTTCTACGCAGAGAACCTTTTGGGAAGAAGGCTCGCACAATCATTTAACAAGCATGGGCAATGCCAGTAGCACTGGTTTTAAATGTAAATTGCATGGTAATGTGAAGCATTACATGTAAATAGCATGGGCATAGATGTGTGTTTGTGTGGAAGAAAAGAACTGTAGAATATTAGTGTAGTTTAAAAGGTCAAGTGACGCATGCACTGTCAAGCCAGACCTAAAAATCCATGTAGATGAATGACTACTACCCTCCCATCCCTGTTGCCGCCACAGAAAAAACAACATAAATTACCAAAACACTTTAAAGCTGTCCAATTTAATGTGTGTGCCCCTAAAAGATAAAGCTACGGCAGATGGATAAATAAATAAAATGGTCAAAGCTGGTGGAGGACAAGCACTTTTTTTTCTGGAAGCACACAACTTCTGCCCAATCAAAACGTGTACTCCTGGCTCACAACATGTGGGTGGAGCGAACATCTCTCTAGTGATGCTTACATTATTTTCTGGCAACAGCTGCGCCATAGAAGCATTGACAAAGCTAATAGGCCTCGGCAATTTCAGAGTTATTGGCTTTGTCAATGTCTTGTAGCCTTGTTTCCAATCCAATCCAAAAAGCTTTATTCGACGTATTAGGTCATAAAAGCACAAAACTTACATATAAAAACCATACACGAAACTTGTACAAACAATTCATGGAAAGTCTTTGCAGAATCAATGCATGCTCTCTAGGATGGAAAGATAGGTATATCATAAAAACTATGTACAAGGTAAATATGTTTTTTTTATATAAAAATTAGTTAGCTAAAAACTTTATGTGTACTTCTATACAAACGACCTTTATTAACAGTCAGACTAAAGAGCAGTTGATTACACCGAAATGCATTACAGCCAGGCATATATGTTAATAAACCATTATCTCTTTATGGGACCTTGCTCTAATTGCCCACACCCACCCCAGGAATTTTGCCATGGCTACAACAATCGCTTCAATTGTGTCACTTCAGAGGATTCTTTCAGCTTCTTGCGCCCTTCTTGTTCCCAAACGCTTGCATACTGGGGACAAACAGGTGCGCCACGGAGCTTTATAACCACTGCATTCAAACAATACATGGGCCAATGATTCGTTGCCGATCTGGCACACCGGACACAAATCATTACTGGATGTGGACCATTTGCTAATAAAAGCTTTTAATGGCAGTGTGCCAACCCTGAACTGGAAATATAATTTCCGCTCAAAGGGCATAGTAATAATGTCCCAATATTGCTCTAGCTAAGGTATGGATTTACAACTCAGGAAACACCCTGTAAGGGAAGAGGGCTCACAGTTTCTCACTAAATCGGTCTGGACCATTTCCCAGTATTTTGCCTTCAAGATCTGATTTGAAGGAAAGATTGTATTTTTGGGATCCTCCCATAGAGAACTCATACCCATATTCAATAGGGTGACTCTAAGATGTCTTAGCCAACTTATTTGGTGTAATGTGTCCGCCCTTTTTAGGTCTCGCCTGGCTATCACGTAAGCGATCGCTCAACGAGACTTATGTAGGGGCTTCAGAAAATGCTCCCAAAGGCTTCCCAGGCGGATCGGGTGGCGGTTACGCGCACAACCACGCGCATTCCATTTGCCACCAGCTACTTCCTGCGCGTGCGCCGCCTCACGCATTCAGAGAGATTTAGTAAGGGGCACAAGACCTTAGGAATGCGGTTTATGGCCAGTGCATGTGAGGCATTCAAGTGCGAAGCTGGCATCTGGCATCGGACTTGAAAGCAGCAGACTGCTTTCGCCAGTGCGCGCTTGGCCTCACTTCCTGCATCCCCTCTTACAACAATTAACTTTCGCTATAACTCACACCCCATATGCTCGTTCCCTCCCACCCTTCCTTTGATGTCCGCTTTTCTAGTTGTTTACAAACCACGCCACACACTGCTGCACGCCGCACACTGCTGCACGCCGCACACTGCTGCACGCCGCACACTACCGCACGCCACACACTACCGCACGCCACACACTACCGCACGCCACACACTGCTGCGCACACTGCTGCATTACACACTGCTGCATTACACACTGCTGCACGCCGCACACTGCTGCGCGCCTCACACAGCTACACGAAACACTGCTGCATGCCTCACACTGCTGCACGCCGCACACTGCTGCATGCCGCACACTGCTGCACGCCACACACTGCTGCATGCCACACACTGCTGCACGCCGCACACTGCTGCACGCCGCACAGTGCTGCACGCTGCACAGTGCTGCACTCCACACACTGCTGCATGCCGCTGCACGCCACACACTGCTGTACGCCACACACACCACACACTGCTGCACGTCACACACTGCTGCACGCCGCACACTGCTGCACGCCGCACACTGCTGCACGAAACACTGCTGCATGCCACACACTGCTACACGAAACACTGCTGCACGCCACACACTGCTGCACGCCACACACTGCTACACGCCACACACTGCTGCACGCCACACACTGCTGCATTACTCATTGCTGCATGCCACACACTGCTGCACGCCACACACTGCTGCACGCCACACACTGCTGCACTCCACACACTGCTACACGAAACACTGCTGCACTCCACACACTGCTTTTATGCGAGTTTATGCTACTGACATTGTAAATGCCAATGCCTTTTATTTGTTTTAAAACCAAAACATAAATAAAAGGCATTGTAATTTTACAATGCCAATAGCTCAAACTCTTATAAATGCGAGACCTATTGCATTGCAAATGCTTGTTTTACTTGGGGCCGATAGTTCAGCACTGCTAACAAAACCAGTCCCCACCACTAAACCCCCCCCCCCCCCTCCCCCACCCTTCCAGCTTCCCGGGGGAAACGCCAGATGCCCGCTACAGCTGGTCCAGCCTGTTACCACTTCCAATGTTTGTGAAATCCAAAAAGTAGTACATTTGCACCCATTCAAGATTTATTATTTGTTTGGTAAAACAGTCACTACATACATTCAAGTTAAAAACTATTAGTGAAATGAGAACAAGAAAAACTGACACGGACATAGGAGAGCCAACTTATGGCCCTCAAATCCAACTACAAGGCCAAAAATGCAGACATCCACCACCCAAAGCTATACCCCTGCCCATCCCACCTGGGCCTCATAGTTCTGGCAGGAAACTCTTGACTACGATCTTTTACAACACAATGGGCACATAAAATAAGTGATCCCTGCTCTGGGATCACTTATTTTAAATGTATTTTCACTGCATACACTCTTCTTCATCTCTGCTACGAGAAGCCTTGATGGTAGAGTTGTCATAATTATGCTTGTAAGCAGGGCTCCATCTTTCCAGTCCTCATCTTTTATAAATAATTTTATCAAGTGACTGACGGCCCAATGTACTAAGCCCGAGTTGCAAATAGAGGTGGTCACGCCAGCAAATTAAAAGGGCAAGCAGATCGAGAGCTGAGCCAAGGGTCTGGCTTGGGTCTAAGAGTCCATGTATAAGCCAAGTAATGAAAACATTTGCCACGTACATCGTGCAACAAACATAATGTAAACATATGATACATTGTGTATTTCTTTAACATGTGGAAGCATTTCACCTTAGCACATCAGATTATATCATTGCATAGACAGAAATTTTAAAAATGAACTTATAAACATGACAATGGCATTAGTAAACTGTGGCACGCGAGTAGTCGCATAAAGTCTAAACGTAGCCTTCATTCTTATTACAGAAGAAGCAACATTCTAGTCTATTAAATCAAATATAAGAGGTGCTTGTAGTGTGCACATCCTGAACTCACATATTTAAAAGGGCTCTCCTATGTGATGATAAAGTAAAAGGAGGCTCTGTGAAATAACCCGTATGCTTTTGGATCACACAATTTGGACAAGCTGGGAAGGTGGTATTGATTCCAGCTATCTGGGTTCACATTATGAAATTCAGGCACCAGATACCACAGAGAGGTATAGCACTGTCTCTCGCCTGTTTAACCTCAAAGGTCACTTATTTGTCTTTTATTCTTGGTGCATGACGATACAAACTGACACAGACATAGCAGACCCTACTTTGTGCCTCCAGACTCAACTACAAAGCCAAATATGCATTTATTTGGGGGGTGTCACAGCCCAAACACTCCCCCCTGAAGCTACGTCCCTGGGAATGTCCTGTTCTGTGTCAGATGGTCCCTGCTCTCCTGCAGGCATCAAGCTCAAACTTGACATTTCCTACTAAAATGTTTGCTCTTTGGCAGGAAGTGTCTACCCTCTTAGTGGCATTAAAACACACACTAGCCTCACTCTCAGTCCCAGTGGATTGGCCTGTTTCTGTGTCACAGTTACCTTCTCTATTCAGAACATGAGGGCTTACTGAATAGTTTGTAGTGCATTGTCCTTTCTCTGTATTAGGTGGTGTTTGTGCTCCTGAGAGCACCCAGATTGGGATTGGTGCTCTTCCTGAGACCAATAAGGCTCAGTTGAGAGCATCCTTTGTTAAGCCTAGACGCAGACAGGTGTATCATAAGACTTATTGCTACACTCTTCTCACTCACGGTCCCACAAATTGATGAAGCCGTAACCTCCTGAAAAAGACCCAGAGCTAAGAGGCATTTCAATGAGCAAGAAGGAGCATTGCAACCCTCACTTGTGTAAATTGATAAAAAGAATTTCAGTGCAGGAGAGTAGCTGTCAAAAGTGCAGCAGGTGCAGTGGCACCAGGGCTTAGAGATCTTAGGGGCCCTCTGCACCTCAATTATGGCTATATTTCAGTAGAATACCAGGGTAATGGGGAATGATTTTGTTTGCAATAGGGCATCTGGCATCCTTGCTCCGCCACATGATGCATTTTCAAACAACTGTTTATGCAAATAGGGTTTACACTTCAATTAAGTATTTTTCACTGAAGGAAGACTGTCTTATTAATAGTGCAGATTCATGATGAATAAACACTGCTAGTTAAATGTCTGCGATTTCTAGAAAAAAGTCTAATTTGTGGGAAAAACATGAAAGCTGAAAGGTTTGCAGCAGAGAAGGCACTTACTTATTGGCAGTTTGGTCTGTTTTTTGAGTTATTAGATTAGTAGGAATGCTATGCCAACATTTCACCAGCAGGGATTCTGCTTATGCACAGAACTATGCGCAGGAACCCGGACCCTCCGTGAATTGTGGTGTACCAAAAACTCACGTCAGAACCCAGAACCCCTTATCCGACCAGTATCAGTGTCCCATTCGTTATCCGAGGTTTAGCTCGGCGGTCCCAAAGTATAGACAACCCAGAACAAGCGACTTAGTGTATATCTCAGGAATGGTGGGAATCAGAAATACCTTTTCGTAATTATTCTCATATCAGTCCACAACAGAATAAACAGAGACATGGTAAAAGTTTAAAGAGTTTATTTTATAAACCTCGTGTCCTAAGATGCAGCAGTTTGGCTAACATAAGCAGACAAATGATTAAAATCAAAACCATCAGCATAGTTACAATACCATCGCAAATTAAAGGAGTAATCATACTAAAATGACAGTGGATCTAAGCCACCTTCCTTTCTCTAGCAAACTAATAGTATTATTATTAGACTAGTAAAAGGTCTCTAGGCTTGAATGGGGAACCCCATACCGTAAAGATCAGCTCAGTGAGATCACATCACAGTATCAGCAAGGCTCTGCTCCTGGGAACGCTCTTCTTCCGAATGTAATGAAAACATGTAACACTGCAATATTAAAAGCACCCGACTTTCAGGTATTTGCAGCTGCATGCGCTGGTCTGGCGAGACTTATTGAGAGGGCTCCAAAAAGTGCTACCAGGCCAGCCTAGAGCTACAGTGCATGTGCACGGGCGCGCACGCCACTTTTACCGCGATTACTTTGATATTTGATCGCAATAGCGATCACTTTCACTTTTGCAGCCGCTTGGCATAGCCAATAGGTCTCACTTTTGGGACCTTATAAGTGTTTAGTTATGCAACTGTTGCATGGCTAAACACTTATAAGGTCCCAAAGGCGAGACCTATTGGCTATGCCAATGCTTGTTATTATTTGGAAGGGTGGTGCTTCAACCTTAATACAATTACATAACGTTCTGAGCCATAATTTCCGTAACATTGAACTCACTTTGGAATATAGTAACAATTTCATTCATTATTTAGATTATACACTTTACATTGAGTATTTTAAAATAGTCAGTAAGATTTTCAGGAAACCCACTTCTGTAAACAGTATTTTACACTCTAATTCGGTTTGCCCTGTACATCAAAAACACTACATTCCTTTAATTTCCTTTTAGTCTCCCATTGATTATTAACACTGTTCTGGCATCAGCATCTTTTGATTGATATTTCGCTTCACAAGCTCTAGGATATGCACAATTTTGTCTGTCGTAAGTATAGTATTTCGCATTGTGTAACTATATGTTTTTTCACAAAATCATAGGCCTTCTCATAAATTGGAAATGATTATGTTAATTTAAATATAATTTATATTTTCTATTCGTTTTTTCACCTGCAAATCTTTGTTCCTGTGCACCACCCCTGGATATCACTTCAGTATTTTCACTACCCAACACTCTAAGCACAAAAAGGTTGACATTTATTATTCAATTTTGTTTCTGTCTTCAATTATTTTCCATTCCCTTTTTACTCCTTCCTCTTTTTTAGCTCTCGCCTAGGCAGCGATTGTACTGTCTCTTTGAGACTTGAAGCTCCGCCCATTTTCCCCACATCTTTTCAATTGGCTCCTCTTACTGTCCTTTGTATATGGTGGCTTTTGAATCATGAATAGGCTTAGTAGTCCCACCTTATTACCACCTTCTCTCCTTTGGTAACCTCCCATGAGGACTGCCCCTGTAACACGTTTTGTTACTCGGTATGTTTTATTTACAGTCTGTGATCACAATTTTATTAATTACTTTCTCCTAGCTGCTGTTGCAGGCATGACAAGCTCTCCCACTTACACCCTGCACACAACCTAATTTTAAGCAGTGAGGCATGCCTTCATCTTTAACAATGGCAGCCGCGCCTGTGAGAAGCTGGGTTTCTGTTACAGTAACCCACCACTTTTTGCCAGACTACTGATGCACTTTGACTTGATGTGCCCTGCGTCCCTGCCAATCAGGTTCCCAGGGCCTGTGTTCTTTCCCCAAAGCTAAGCCAAACTGAATTGGCGTCTCTGGCCACAGGCCAGCCCCTGGTAAATGGTATCACAGGTACCCAGTGCACTGTGACCAGTGAAGGCCTCTGAGGTCTGCAGCACTTTTTGTGCCACCCTTAGAAGTCCTGTACCTTTACACTCAAACACTGCCTTTGCAGGCTGCGTGTTTTGGTGCAGAACAAAGTGAAGAGTCGACATGGCATACCCTATGTGCCATGCCTACAACCTACTGCCCTTGCATATATCAGTCACCCCTCTATCTGGGTGCACTATACCAGTGATGAGGGTACAGGTGCATGAGCCCTGTGCCCCTACAGTGTTTAAGTCCATTCTTAGACATTGTAAGTGCAGTGCTGCCATTACAAGTATATGGTGCTCGGAGTCTGTCATTATGAACTCCACAGCACCATAATGGCTACACTGAAAACTGAGAAGTTTGGTATCAAACTTCTCAGCACATTAAACCCACACTGATGCCAGTGTGGGATTTAATGAAAAATGCCCAGAGGGCATCTTAGAGATGCCACCTGAAAAAACGACCTACCACTAGTGTCCAGGCTATGTAGGTGCTTTCAGCTACCACCACCAGACATGTTTCTGGACCCCTTGGTCGAGAGTCTGCTGCTCTCGGGGGCCTGAAACAATGTACATCCTGGGGCGAGGTGCCAAGCCTCCTCTCCCAGGATTGGCAGGGTCCACGAAGGGGAAGCTTCAAAGGCTTGCCACCTTTGGGAGCTTCTCCAGGCCACTTGCTGCTTTCAGCAACTGGTCCCTGCTGGTTCTGACCCCCACTTTGGGCAGGAGAACCGGTAGGAAAAACAAGTGAGGAAGAGAGGTGTGCCCACTTCTGCCAACTCCACCTCTCAGGTGGGGGAGGCGAGGTGAAGCTCAACTCTCAGTCCCCACCATCTTGCAGATGGGGGGACCCAGCCAAACAGGTAAAGGCTTTTGCCCCCCACCCCCACCCCCTATTATGGAATAATAGGGGGTGTACCCACCCCAGGGAAGGGACCCGTTAGTCCCAACCTTTTACCTACCTGTAACACCCCTAAATCTAGTATTTAGGGGCACCCCTGTACCTTGCTTTCTCAGACCAGAAATGAGAAGAAGAAAAGAAGAAGAAGGACCGAACAGCCATGCTGAAACTAACAAGAGGAGGACGCCCACTGACTTGGCCCCAGCTCTACCCGCATGTCCCCACCGCGAATCTGCTCCAACGAAATCCCGGTGTGCCCTGCAGCCAGCAACCTCAAGAAACCCGGAGGACCTACCTGCTTTCAATCCCAAAGACTCTGTCTCCCGTGAACACTGGATTTGTTCAAACAACAGACTCCAGCTCCGCAAGGATCCGCGAGTTTGCACCACTCTGCACCCGACGCCCGAATTTGAGTGGCCCAACACCAAGAGGAGGTCTCCCCAGTGATCCTGACTCGAGATCCGGGTGATCCCTGACATGCCTCAAGCCTCCAGCTGACGCCTGCAGCCTCAAACCGGAAGGTCCTCCCAATCGCGACCAAGAGCCGGTAAGAAGATCTGACCCTAAAAAGCACCCCTGCACCCGACGCCCCACGGCCTTGTGTTGCCCGCAAGATCCCAACTTAACTCCCCAAGTGGTAGTCACACCCAGAAGACCTTCGTCTCCGAGTCTGCAGTGCTTTTGCAAACCAGAGACTCCCCATTGAAAGCTACAGGGCTGCCAACGCCAAAACAGCACTCTGCACCCGGCCGCCCCAGTGCCACTGAGGGGGCATCTTTTGTGCTGGCCTAAACCCTTATTTGCCCTGAGCTTAAGTCCAGGAGCTTTGCTCCCACAACCCAGTGATCTGCTTGTCAGCAGCAATCGATCGGAGGCACCCTATCCCCCATTGGATAACATTGGGCCTCAGCACTCTGCACCCGGCCGTCCTAGTGCCGCTGAGGGTGTAACAAGAGTGCATCCTTGATCCCAGGGGACCCCTGAGTCTAACCCTAGAATACCAACTCCCACAACAAAGTACTTACCTTTGAACCAATAACACTATTTTCCTCCGTAGGATAACATTGACTGTGTGGAGTTGGAAAATCTAAGAAATTCTTTAAAACTGTAACTAAATAACCAAAACGCTTTAACTTACCCGTTTACAGGAGGTGTCCCCTAGCAGCATCCAGGCATACTGCACTGTGTAAGAAAAGCAATCTGAAAAGTAACATGATATTTTACTAAAACTCCTATACAAAGTATATGTACTGTATTCTGAAAAGCACTGCATTATCAGTAACACTATTGAAATAAATTCAAAGTACATTTACAATTGCAATCCAAACTGTGTTACAACTGCATTACTATTGAAAAGTATTTATTGCTTACCTGTGCCAGGCTTGCTTGGTTCTAGAAAATAAAATAACTAAAAGAATATTTTTATCCAAAAACAATTGGTCTGAAGTTTAGTCTTTGAGTGCGTGAATTCATTTGCTGACTGAGTGTGTACAACAAATGCTTAACACTGTAACACTGTCCTCAGATAAAGCCTTACTGCTCGACCACACTACCACAAATAGAGAGTGAAGTGCTATCTATTTTACCTCTGCCTACTTTTTGGGTTCCACGGGACTCTGTGCACACTATACCTCACTTTGGTATAGCATATACAGAGCCAGCTTCCTACAGCGCCTTTCCTTTCTTCAGCATGGCTCGCCAAACTCTATTTTTTCAATATTATATGCTTTTAGTAAGCAGCTCAGTACAGGCAGTGTGCTGCGCTTCTTACGAAAAATGTATGGCTCGATTTCAAATCTGGCAGTCTTTGATCTCCAGACTCCCTGTGGCAGTCCTGCGGCCGTGGAATTACGAGGCGGCTTATTGGACCCTCCACCACTGCGCCTGGTGCGCCAGGAAACCACTGTTCCCTGGCAGTGATTCAATATGCAAGGCTGGACCGCTGCGGTCTGGCGAGCATATTTCAAGTTTCCCCACCACCACCTTTTCATGGTGGGCTCATTGCCCTGAATAGGCTGTCAGTGGGGAAACAAAGGTCCCCGCCACCAGGGGGATGCAGTTAGGGGGACACAATATTTCCCCCCTGTTTACGTGCACCCCAAGTTGCAGCACAGCATAGACTTCACAGTCCATTCTTTTCTTTGGTGCGGCTCACCAAACTCTATTTTTTCAATATTATATGTTCTTAGTAAGCAGCACGGCACAGGCGGCGTACTGTGCTGCTTATGAAAAACATACAATATTGGAAATATGGAATTTTGTGAACCGCGCCTTTCTGTTCTTCAGTGAGGCTCGCCAACGTCTGTTTTTTAAATATTATATGCTTTTAGTAAGCAGCGCATCACAGGCGGTGTGCCGCGCTGCTTACGAAAAACGTACAATATTATAAAAATAGAGTTTGGCGAGCCATGCCTTTCTTTTCTTCGACGCTGCTCGACAAACTCTATTTTTTCAATATTGTAATTTTTCATAAACAGCACGGCTCACCACCTTCAACTTTGACAATGGCAGCTGTGCCTTTCTGTACTTTGGTGTGGCTCGCCCAACTTCCTTCTCTCTCTGTCTCGCACCATGCAGCTAAGATAACAAGCATTTGCAAAGCAATATGTCTCACATTACTAAAAGTTTGAGCTATTGGCGTTGCAAATAACAATGCAACACCAATAGCTCAAACTTTCAGTAATGCGAGACCTTTTCCATTGCAAAACCTTGTTTTTTTTAATGACTAATAGACTGCAGATATGCATGATAGGCACAATATATGTAAATCCAGTACGGTTTTTCTAAACAAATCTTTCCCTAAATATACCCCCTTATGTCTCTCCTACCTCTATTTTTCTTTTCAGCATTTACTTTTAATTGAAGGCAAGGGTTCTTTTGACTCAAACCTTGGTTCATTATCTCTTCCTTCTTTACGTTCTCTGTAAATGAAAATAAAAGTGAAGAATTGACTAACAGTCACTTGTAGGACCATTCCTGATTGTAACTATGTTGTATCTCTCCTCCCCACGTTTCATTTATGTTACCTCCTTATTTTCCTTTTCACTTTGTCTTCAAATTGGTGGTTATTAATTGCAAAATATATATTTTTATTTAGATATTGTTAAAAGCTCTGATGAAGCAAAGTGTGTCGGGAAACAAGTGTTGGTGCAATGTTTCTTGTTCTTTAGTAATTCTCGCAACCCAAACAATAAAATGTATTGCTTATTTTGCAATCAACTAAAACAAGTCAGGTGAATTGATTATGTACCTAACGTGACCTCAAAACCTAGTTTCTTTTTGTATCACTAGTGGGCTTTGTGGGATTGAGCCCACAACCGTTGAGGTCTATGTGCCATACCTACTTAAAAGCCTCACTATCCGTTCATTAGTATAGCAGGATGCATTCATGACTTTAAGTAGCTAAGAGCAAAACATAATAATTTAACACAAAGGAAAATAACAACACAACATAAGCGAAACAACATATAACAGCAATGCAGCATAAGTATAAACAATACAATAACACAACACAATGTAACACAGTAAGGCACTGAAACAGTTTAATAACAACACAACAGAAGACAGTGACATAACAATCACACCACCAAAATACACTGCAATAACACAATAACATGCTTTTACAACTCACAACATGGAACCAGAAGACAACACAACATAAGAATATACAACAAAAGCGCACCCACAGCACTGAACAGTAACACCACAGAAACATAAAGCATAATGCCACCTAATACAACACAATGGCAAATTATGCTGTTGTTTTATGTTGGTGTCTCTATGTGTAGTTTTGTCAGTATATCATGTTGGCATGATGTGTTACATTAGGTGGGTTGCTGAGTTTTTGAGATGTGTTTCTGTATTGCAATTGTGTTGTTCTTTCGTTACATTTTGTTGGTGCATTGTAACGTGTTGTGTTATATGTCTATTTTTGTTGCATTGTTGTGTTGGTTTAATGAGTTGTGTTGTTGTGTTGTGTGTTATTGTTATGTGGTATTGTGTTGCAATGCTGTACATCAATTGTAGATTGTCAGCTTAAATGTGAACAAATATTCTTGTCACACATTACCTCTTCCATATTCTGATTTCATAATAGATAGTGGCAAAACGTGTTTACCCTAAGAATTGCCTTATTTAGGGACATGTAGTAGCTTCAACCAAAGATATTTTTGACCTAGATCTGACAGCATTTGTTAGGCATGGTATTATATGTTTTTTTATTTGAAAATAGTGCAGTTATTTGGGTAAACCCTTTTAACACTACATCATGAAAATATACTTGTGCAGCTGTAATATGTGGCAACAACGTTTGTGAATATGGTCTGCAGACGAGGTACAGCAACAATATGTCAACAAAACCTCATATTACAATAACACACCATAATAACCACAGCAATACCGTACAAAAACGCAATAAACCAACACAAGAATAAATACACAGCACAACTACAAGTGTACAGCACAACACAGTCGAATGCACAAACAAAATAAAACCACACACCGGCAGACCACACTAAAAACGGGAGCACGCAATTCAACAGCACTCTAAAAAAAACATTCAGCACAAAAAAACAAGACAAAGCAACATAATACAGAAACACAAATTTTATGTGGACCTTAGAGTGGTGTCCTGTTATTTTATGCTTTTATTGTGCTGTGTGGTATTTGTACTTTTGTTGTCTTTTTTTGTGGCACCTTGTGTTGTTGCATAGTTTTTGTGTTGTAAGCAAATATTATTATGATCACATTGATAGTCTATTTGTTAAGCTACAGTGTTAAGTTGTGTTATTCTGATAATAATGTGTTGTATTATCTGCACTGTGATATTGTATTATGTTTGTGGTGCATTCTGTTGTCTATTTGCACTCTTTTATGTTACGATGTTGTTGTAGAGTTCTGTGCTGTTTGTTGCCATTTTATTGTGTTGGTAGTGTATTGTGTTGTTGTGGTGTTTTCTTGAGTTCTTTAGATCTGGATTGAATGCCAAGTTATCCCCAGGCCTATGATCAACCTAAAAAAGAGCTTTCACTAGTACAACATAGAGGTGTTGTCTCTGCCTACATGTTGGTGAACAGGAGTACAATATTTTGATTTGGCAAAAGTTGTGTGCTTGTCCTAAAAAATGAGTGCTTGCTGTACAACACTTTGCTTCAAAGGGGTTTCCCCTCACCTACGATGGCCACGGCGCCATGGCAGAGAATCCCATGGATGAACATATTCTGGCACTCGTCATGGATTGGTAAATAATATGTGAATGTGACCTAAGATTTGAGCCTTGTTGGGACATTGGCCAATCCAGGAGTGCTGCACAGTATCACGTTATGAAGCAACAACCGACGTGCCAATACTGATGTTTACTTTTAAAAAGAATATGAATAGTTTTGTATTGAAATATAATAAAGTACATTGAAACAAAGTTGTTTTTGAGGTCACATGAAGTGATTAATTTGTGACTTCTAAGTAATTTAAGAAAGAACCATCAGTATTGGCACGTTGGTTGTTGCTTCCTGATTATTGGTCTTAGCCTTACTGATAAGAGCCAGAACCCTTTTATGTTTGCACAGTATCATGTTATGGTAGCTAATCCCGTGACTGAGCATATTCTGGAAGTCGTCAGGCATTGGTCACCGCCGGTGGCGACGTGGGGCATGAAAAGCTATCAACAATTATAAGTAAACTAAGGCGGTGGGGCCTTCAAGAGAGTATTGTCAGAGCAGTAGAACAACTGTACACAGACATATGGATTCAAATTAAGTTAGTGGAAGGGTCGCGGCTGCCCAGGCATATACATACAACTACCGGCTTCAAACAAGGCTGTGCCCTGGCACCACACTTCTTCAACATATTTATATCCGACCTGTCCCAGGGCCTTGATCAAGTAAATTTGCATCCTCCAAGATTAGGATCCCTGCCCCTGTCGCACCTGGCATACGCTGACGACATCATGCTGCGTAGCCACACCAGAGTGGGCCTACAAAGATCGATGGAGGAACTCTAGGCGTTCGCCATGATAAATAATCTAGAAATCACCCCAACACAACTAAAACAAAAACAATGACCATGGGTTACGACATTGGAACCCCTCTACGGATCAAATGAAACATTGTAATCCTAGAGGAAGTCAACAGCTATAAATATTTGGGTTTCACCATAGGTAAAAAGCTAAATTTCATGATGCACAAACAATATATAGGGAAAAAAAGCAAGGCGCTTACATATTCCTTTAGTGCGCTTGCAAAGAAAATGGACGGACCTATCAGTGTGTTTCACTAGTGCGGTCATGCATGGAAAAGACTCCCCAACTTTGGAGAAAATTCAAACAAACACCAAAAAGTGAATCTTTGGCCTCCCTCAGAGTACTTCTCCAGCGCAAGTTCGTCTGGAATTTGGCTTAATTAAACCGGGCATTGCAAGAAGATACACAACTATTAAAACGTGGCATAAAATACGGACTAACCTAAGTAACCCACTGGTTAGTGCGTTATGGCAGTCACTGGAAGATGACAATGACTCAATATACAGTAAAGCGTTCCTCATTACTTGAAACAGACACCAATAACCTATGGGATCTGATTTTGCCACACTCTACATTCTGCTGAGCCATCAACAAAGTAGCCAAATTGCACTTCCTTATAGAGGATAAGTACAAACTAACCTCTTGATCGCATGCCTGGATTGTGGTCCAATCATATAACAGCTTAAAGCCAGCTGAATACCTGAGTACGACTTAATCGGCATACATAAAAAGAAAGGTAATGACACTTCGATTTGGAGCTCTCCTATCCTTGGCCGATCAGCCTGTTTGGAGAAACAAAGGCTTAACCTCGTGCAGAATTTGCGGTGCTTTGAAGGAAAACATAATCCATCTAGTCTGGTTCTGCCCGGCCTTAGGACAACAGCAACTTCTACTGTTGAAACCTGCACTCAATGAATGGGGGATTAGAACATGTGCGATGGCAATAATCAAGTGCCTAGACCCTAAGGACCCTAAGATTAATAGCGAACTCTTCACATTTCTGTGACTGCATGAGAAAGAAATGTAGATTTTCCACAGCCATGGTGGGCTGAAAATCTGGATTTTATTAAGGGCACGGAGGCTAAAATTATGCAATAAATCCTTTATTGCCACCACTCAGCAGCACAAGAAACAATCATTTGCAATGCAATACGTCTCGCATTTATAAGAGTTTGAGCTATTGGCATTGTAAAATTACAATGCCTTTTATTTATGTTTTGGTTTTAAAACAAATAAAAGGCATTGTCATTTACAATGTCAGTAGCATAAACTTGCATAAAAGCAGTGTGCGGAGTGCAGCAGTGTGCGGTGTGCAGCAGTGTGCACGTGCAGCAGTGTGCGTGTGCAGCAGTGTGCGGCGTGCAGCAGTGTGCGGCGTGCAGCAGTGTGTGGCATGCAGCAGTGTGTGGTGTGCAGCAGTGTGCGGCGTGCAGCAGTGTGTGGTGTGCAGCAGTGTTTTGTGTAGCAGTGTGAGGCATGCAGCACTGTGTGGCATGCAGCGGCGTGCAGCTGTGTGCGGCGTGCAGTAGTGTGCTGCTTGCAGCAGTGTCGTGCAGCATGCAGCAGTGAGTAATGCAGCAGTGTGCAGCAGTGTGCGGCGTGCAGCAGTGTGCGGCGTGCAGCGGTGTGTGGCATGCAGCAGTGTGTGGTGTGCAGCAGTGTGCGGCGTGCAGCAGTGTGTGGTGTGCAGCAGTGTTTCGTGTAGCAGTGTGAGGCATGCAGCACTGTGTGGCGTGCAGCGGCGTGCAGCAGTGTGCGGCGTGCAGCAGTGTGCTGCGTGCAGCAGTGTGCTGCTTGCAGCAGTGTCGTGCAGCATGCAGCAGTGAGTAATGCAGCAGTGTGCAGCAGTGTGTGGCGTGCAGCAGTGTGCGGCGTGCAGCAGTGTGTGGCGTGCAGCAGTGTGTGGCGTGCAGCAGTGTTTCGTGTAGCATTGTGCGGCATGCAGCAGTGTGTGGCGTGCAGCAGTGTGTGGCGTGCAGCAGTGTGTGGTGTGCAGCAGTGTGTGGTGTGCAGCAGTGTTTCGTGTAGCAGTGTGCGGCATGCGTGCAGCAGTGTGTGGCGTGCAGCAGTGTTTCGTGTAGCAGTGTGAGGCATGCAGCACTGTGTGGCGTGCAGCAGTGTGCGGCGTGCAGCAGTGTGCGGCATGCAGCAGTGTGCTGCATGCAGCAGTGTTGTGCAGCATGCATCAGTGAGTAATGCAGCAGTGTGCAGCAGTGTGTGGCGTGCAGCAGTGTGCGGCGTGCAGCAGTGTGTGGCGTGCAGCAGTGTGTGGCATGCAGCAGTGTTTCGTGTAGCATTGTGTGGCGTGCATCAGTGTGTGGCGTGCAGCAGTGTGTGGCGTGCAGCAGTGTGTGGCGTGCAGCAGTGTTTCATGTGGCAGCGTGCAGCAGTGTGCGGTGTGCAGCAGTGTGCTGCGTGCAGCAGTGTCGTGCAGCATGCAGCAGTGAGTAATGCAGCAGTGTTCAGCAGTGTGTGGTGTGCAGCAGTGTGCGGCATGCAGCAGTGTGTGGCGTGCAGCAGTGTGTGTCATGCAGCAGTGTTTCATGTAGCAGTGTGTGGTGTGCAGCAGTGAGTGGCGTGCAGCAGTGTGTGGCATGCAGCAGTGTGTGGTGTTCAGCAGTGTGTGGCGTGCAGCAGTGTTTCGTGTAGCAGTGTGTGGCGTGCAGCAGTGTGCGGCGTGCAGCAGTGTGCTGCGTGCAGCAGTGTGTGGCGTGCAGCAGTGTGTGGCGTGCAGCGGCATGCAGCAGTGTGTGGCGTGTAGCAGTGTGTGGCGTGCAGCAGTGTGCGGCGTGTAGCAGTGTTCGGCGTGCAGCAGTGTGTGGCGTGCAGCAGTGTGCGGCGTGCAACAGTGTGCGGCATGCTGCAGTGTGAGGCGTGCAGCAGTGTGCAGCGTGCAGCAGTGTGAGGCGTGCAGTAGTGTGAGGCGTGCAGCAGTGTGAGGTGTGCAGCAGTGTGTGGCGTGCAGCAGTGTGTGGCGTGCAGCAGTGTGAGGCGTGCAGCAGTGTTTCGTGTAGCAGTGTGAGGCGTGCAGCAGTGTGCGGGGTGCAGCAGTGTATGGCGTGCAGCAGTGTGTAATGCAGCAGTGTGTAATGCAGCAGTGTGCGCAGCAGTGTGTGGCGTGCGGTAGTGTGCGGTGTGCAGCAGTGTGCGGCGTGCAGCAGTGTGTGGCGTGCAGCAGTGTGTGGCGTGGTTTGTAAAGAACAAGAAAAGCGGAGATCAAAGGAAGGGTGGGAGGGAACGAGCATATGGGGTGTGAGTTATAACGAAAGGTAATTGTTGTAAGAGGGGATGCAGGAAGTGAGGCCGAGTGCGCGCTGGCGAAAGCAGTCTGCTGCTTTCAAGTCCGATGCCAGATACCAGCTTCGCGCTTGAATGCCTCACATGCACTGGCCATAAACCGCATTCCTAAGGTCTTGTGCCCCTTACTAAATCTCTCTGAATGTGTGAGGCAGCGCACGCGCAGGAAGTAGCTGGTGGCAAATGGAATGCGCGTGGTTGTGCGCGTAACCGCCACCCGTTCCGCCTGGGAAGCCTTTGGGAGCATTTTCTGAAGCCCCTACATAAGTCTCGCTGGGCGATCGCTTACGCGATAGCCAGGCGAGACCTAAAAAGGTTCTCAGAATATAGAATACAGAACCTTTTACAACATTCCAAAAAACAATAAAACTCCTCACCATCCTCTCTTCTTCCTTCTTTCCATTGCCTGCGAAAAGGAGAAACATCTAACAAATAAACTTTTTCAGTCTTTATGTCTCCAATTAAAACAAACAAAGAAATCTTCTTGCTTCCATTAACGTAGAGATGATGAGATGTGAATGAATCCAACAAGTCCTAGTTTTGACCTGCATTGTTAGCCTCCGTGTCCTTAATAAAATCCAGACTTTCAGCCCACCGTGGCTGTGGAAAAAATACATTTTATGGCACGACATGGAGGCCAACATTATACAAGTTCAAAGCATATTAACCTGACAGTTTTTTTTGTTTTGTTTTCCAAAACCTTTATTGTTCCATCGAAGAGTACACTGCTATTCAGCCAACAACCCGGAGGCAGGCAGCTAGTTTGCGAGGCGGAACTCCGCCCAAGCATTTGAGGTCGTACATTCGAACAGCAATACAACATTTTGCAATGGACCAAACAAAACAAAACTAACAGAGAGCCCGAGTCGAAAGGAAGCAAACAATGAATGATCGAAATGTCATAATCACCCTCACACTGCGCCCACAGCCCACCCAGACAACGCAATCGACTGACAACCCCCCACCGAAAGCGAGACCCAAACCCCAGATCACTTATGTCAGGCGGATCACCACGTACAGCGCACCACAGTCAAACTCCAACCTCGCCACGTCACCAAAGCCACAATCAGACCGCCTAGTCATCTTCCAACGCTGTCGTTCTAGCCAACCAATCCACCAGTGGCTGCCATATATCTACAGGCCGCGAGCACTGTGGCAGCTGGTCCCAGTATGAGGTCAGCTGCTCCCTACAGTACACCGCCGATCTTATCCAGGCCGCCACTTTCGGCGGCATCGCCTTCTTCCAGTGTAGCGCTACTTGACGCTTAGCAAGTAATAGTAAAAGGGCCACAAGCCTACGTGAGGCCTTAGGCACATTTCTAACGAATCCCAAGAGGGCCACAAGTGGGTCCGGCTCCAGTTCTACCCCCACAATCTGCCCCACGGTATTGAAGACTGCAATCCAGAAGTCGCGTATGGGACTACACACCCATACAAGGTGATAGAACGCGGCCTCCTTCTCACCGCATCTCCAACAGTTCGCATCAGACCGCAGCCCCATCCTACACAGTTGCATGGGCGTACAGTAAGTCCGGTGCAGATAGTTGAAGTGTACCAACCGCAGCCTATAATTAGGGGATAGGTTTTCAAGTTGGGAACAACAGTACTCCCACTGTTTCTCGGTAATAGATATACCCGCTTCATGTTCCCACGAGGATCTAGAGTCAGTGTGGACAACCGGAGCTGTGTTTTGAGTAGCTCTATAGATACGTGTGATCAGTTTGCGCGCGGAGGAATTCGAGAGTACGTCCTCCAGGGCCGCAAGCGTCGGCGGAGCATCTGGAAACATAGGGTACCTGCCCTTGCATGCAGACCGCAGTTGATAGTAGAGAAGAAGCTCCGAGGCCGTCGGTTCCGGCGCTGCCGCCATATCCCGCAATGCAAGGAAGGTATCGTCCGGGTACAAGTCTCCCGCCACCTTCAGGCCGCAGGCCTGCGCCCGCCGCACCACCGCCGCGTCCGTCAATGGCCCCAATAGTGGATTATCCGCAAGGGGCATGCTCGGCGCATATAAATCCTCAACGCCCGCACGTTTGGCAATGCTTGACCAGGCCCAGCGGACCATTTCAACAGTATCAATGTCATCCCGGGAGCGTCTGTATCTCTGATACACCGCTGCACGAAGGGGGCAGGGGGCCGCAACATCCATCTCGATAGCCACGTGCGGCTGGTAAGGGATCGGGTTCTGCCAGAAGTGCAGGTATTGGGCCTGAGCACTGTACGCATATAGCTCCATGTCCGGGGCCGCGAGGCCTCCCTGACGGAAGGGAAGTGTGAGGAGGTTCCAGGCCACTCTGGGCTGCTTACCCGCCCAGACCAGTTCAAGCAAGGCGGAGCGAAGCCGACGGAAGAACGACTTAGTGAGTGGCAGGGGGATGTTAACGAATAAGTAAAGAAACTTAGGAACGACCACCATTTTAGCAATTGCTATGCGGCCCATCAGTGATAGCGGCAGCGCCTTCCAGCGCCTCACCTTACACTCCAGCCACTCCACGGCCACACCAAAATTGGCCAGCCATATGTCCTGCACCGATCGGCTAAAGCATACGCCCAGGTATTTAATCTCATCAGTGACCCAGTCAATCGGGAATTCCGTATGGCATTGACTCGTACCGTCCGTCAGCGGGAACATCGCCGACTTCGACCAGTTGATATCGATACCTGTGAGGCCACTGTATCTTGTCACCTCGCGCATCAGTGGGTCAAAGTTGTCCGATGGATTCATCATATATATGGTTATGTCGTCGGCGTACATAGACACCAACAGGCCACGCGATGTGAAGCCAATACTGCGATGAGTGTGATGTTGGCGCAAACGAGCCGCCAGCGGTTCCGTCGCAATGGCGAACAGCAATGGCGACAAGGGGCAGCCCTGCCGAGTCCCTCTGGTTATGGGGATCGGGGCAGACGTCTGACCATTAACCCGCACCCTAGCCGTCGGGTGATTATAGAGTATTCCAATACGCCTGGCAAAGGAGGGGCTGAAACCCATGCGAGTGAATAACGCCCGTAGGAATTTCCACTCTAATGAGTCGAACGCCTTAGTGGCGTCAAGCAATGCGGCCGCGGCTTGTACCTTGGGATCCAAATAATGCAGGAGCCCAAACAGCACTCTGAGATTGTGGGAAGTGGACCTCCCCATTACAAAGCCCGACTGATCGGACAACGCTATCTGTGGCAGCATAAATTTCAGACGGTCAGCAAGTAATTTCGCGTAAATTTTGGCGTCAAGATTAATTAGCGAGAGTGGGCGATATGAGTCCGGGGTAACAGGATTTTTGCCAGGTTTAAGCAGCGTAATGATAAGGGCCTCTCGCATCGAGGTAGGGAGGATGCCCAACTCCATCGCTTCCTCAAAAACACTGTGCAATCGCGGGACCAGTAGGTCTGCATATTCCTTGTAGAAGGCCGCCGTCAGCCCGTCGGGGCATGGTGCCTTGCTGAGTGGCATAGCGGCTATCACCGCTCGAATGTCCTCCTGCGTGAAGGGTAGGTCCATATATTGTCGGGCATTATTACTGAACCACGCACGTGCTATGGTGTCCAGGTAGTCACTAATAATAGTGTCATCAGGTGTCACCTTAGAGGTATACAAGACCTTATAGTAATCTGTCATCACTGTCAGTATAGCCGGAGGATCTCGAATCACTTCACCCCCTGACCCTTGTAGCTCAAGAATATGCTCCGACCCACGTGGCGGGCGCAGCATGTTTGCTAGTGTTCGTCCAGCTCGATCACCCTCTCCGTAACGTCTGGCCTGAGAATCTTTGGACAAGAACGCGACCTCCCTCTCCGCCTCCTCTTGATGCTTGGTCAGTTTCGTCCTGAAGGCTGCACTCGCACCACCAGAAGGGGCCGCCATCATCGCAGCTTCAAGCTGGGCTAGTTCAGATTCCAACTTGCTCAGGGTATCTCTAATGGAGCGCAGAACCCCAGTTTTTAGCGCCATGCAATGACCCCTGGTTACTGCCTTACAGGCCTCCCAGAGCACGCCAGGTGAATCTACTGAGCCCTCGTTGAGTGCGAAGTATTCCTCCAATCTTTCCCGCAAAGAATGCTGGAAGACCTGGTCGCGCAGCGCACGGGAGGGGAACCTCCAACTAAACGGCTGAATGTACTGCGGCGGCGTGGATAGCGTCAAGCAAACCGGGGCATGATCAGAAAGAGACCGCGGCAAGTGAGTCACCTCTAACACCGATAAGTGCAAATCTCTGGACAGCAGCCAGAAGTCCAATCTGGACCAGGCCGCACGATGAGCTGTGATACACGTACCGGCGCGGGCCTCAGGGTGCAGTGTCCTCCAGGAGTCCACCAGCCCTGCCTCTTGCATAATATGGCCAAGCGCCTCCGACGCCCTGGGGTGATGTTCCCGAGTTGTGCCCTGCCTATCTTTAGTATCTGACAGTACCACATTATAGTCACCTCCCCACAATATCGCCGCAGGTCCACAGGTCCGCACCCTATGCCACAATTCCTCGTAGAACTCTGGATTATCGTCATTCGGGCCATACACATTCACCAGAATCACTCTCGTGCCGCACAGCGAACCGACCAACAGAACATACCTGCCCCCTGCGTCCCTAATTTCCTCATGCGTCCTCCAGTGAAGCCCCTTTTTGATAAGTATCGCCACCCCTCTAGAGTAGTTAGAATAGTGAGCGTGGACTACCTCACCCCATCGATTGTGCCTGAGCAGCTGCGCAGCATTGGCCGTCAGGTGCGTCTCTTGCAGAAGGCAAATGTCCGCACCTTTTCTAATTAGGAAGGCCTGTATCAGTCTCACTTTCCGTCTATCATTCATGCCCCGTACATTCCAGGTAATACACTTTATGCTATTCACAGCACCAGGCGTGTTAACAAAGTTCGGGCAAGCATCAGACATACACCAACCCCCCAGTCACCCGGCCAATTCCTGCCAAATCTCGAAGCAAGCATTTCCAACCCAGCGGGTCTCAACAGAGGGGGGCGGCCATGCCTCAGCAATCCGTAAGCCCGCCGACGAGGTAGGGAACCTCCACACGGCAACAAGCATTGGAATAAAGCTCGATCAGGCCACGGTCCTGTTCCTCGTTGCGTCACTTCCTGCAACCCTTCTCTGACAGACAGCACACATCCCACCCGGCCATCTGGGCAGCCTGCCCGGCAAATGCCAGAACACCTCTTGCTAGGTGACTGTCGACATGGCAGCGTGCAGTGCACAATGTGCGATTCAATAGCAGTTTTCGCCTCCTCCGACCCAGCTCTGAAACTTAAATAGAACTCAACAAAAACGCCCAACCACGACCAAACCCCTACCCCACCCGCTCCAACCCCCCAATCAGGTTGTGCAATGACCTCCCAGGTCCCCCTCCCAACTACGACAACTGTAACTACAGTCCCTAGATGTGAACAATGAATGGGAATCATCCCTTGAGGTACGCAGCCCTGTACTCATGACAGGGTGATCGAGCGCGGGCCTAGTGTACCAGCTCAAGGACCCTCCCCCCCCAGTCCCGCAGTCCTGCTCAGCTCCCTACCAGCATCTGAAATTGGTACTCCAGGGAATTAAACATTCTCTATGGCCCAGCACAGCGCGGACAGGCAATACCCAGCGACTTAACAAGAAGCATACAGGAGCAGTCATTCAACATCACTTAGCCTGTCCCGCTGGTCCGGGTCATCTGCAGGTGCCTGAGACTTTTGGTCCTTTAACAGTTGTTTGGCATATTTCAGAGCCGCCTTCGCGTCAACAAAGAAGGACGGTTTACCGGGACCTTGGACCCGGAGTTTAGCAGGGTAGATGAGGGAGTATTTGGTGCCCGCCTGTTTCTTCGCCGGCAAAAATTCCCTTCGAGCGGCCTGAACCTGCATCGTATAGTCTGGATATAGTGCAATGTGGTTGCCCTTGTATTGCACGTCTGACATGTCTCTTGCCATTCGTAAGATCACGTCCCGGTCCCTATAATTTAAGATTCGTGCAATAATAGGCCGGGGCGGTGCACCTGGTTTAGGCCTGGGCCCCAATGATCTGTGAGCCCTCTCGACCAGGAACATCGAAGACAAACCCGACCCAAACAGATCCTTACACATGTGTTCAACAAAGAGCTCCATGTTGGTTATGTCCGTCGTTTCCGCCACACCCGTGATGCGGACGTTGTTGCGCCTCGAGCGCGCTTCCAAATCCTCATTTTTCTGTTGTATGAGTGTCAGGATCTTATCCATGCCCCGCAATTGGCCGGCAAGGCCGGTCTGATTTTCCTCCGTGTCGGCCACACATGTTTCGAGCGATTCCACTCTCCCCTCTTGTTTGTCCATGCGAGACGTGATACCGTCCATACGGGCCGCCAGCGCATCCATTTTGCCATCAATGCCATGTAAACTTGTTTTCAGTTCCTGAAACATGGCTTTGATGTCCACATCCTGAGCACCACTCCGGTCTGCTCGAGAAGACTCAGCCTCACGGAGGTCTGGGTCTGGGTCCGGCGGCTTCTGCTTGGACTTGTCGAAGGTGATTTTCGGCTGCCGCGTGTCCGGTTTGCCCATGGCCGCTCACCGGACGCCACCCGGCGCCGGTAGTATGTGTGGGCGGCCGAGCCGCGAACTCCTCACACTGCACCAGTCGCCGCCAGTCGCCAGCCACCAGCGTCTCGTCAAGGGCAGCAGGGCGGTTAGGCCTCGTTGGTAGGTAAGAGGGCTGGGTCCCCAGTGGCGGGGCACGCACCGGGCACAGAGAAACGGACCAAGCGGGGAGAGTCACAACGCAGGCCGTCGGAGCAGGCCAACACTAGTACAGCCGTTCACTGTCCGCATCCCAGGTCAACGCCCCAACATCACTGCAGTATGGTCGGGGCATGTACGGCAGCCGACCACGACTCCCCGATCGTCGCCCTGGAACCTTCGACCATAGAACTACGGCTTCAGGGAAAATGGCCGCCACTGCAATCATCCGATCGGGCCCGTCACTGTTCACCGGCATGCAACCCAGGGGCAGGCGAGAGAAAGGAACAGATCAGAGTCTCAGACCATGAGGTTCGGCAACACGTGCTCCCAGACCCAGAGCAGGGCCCAGCAGCGCCTGCCGATCGCAAGCATCAAGACCTTTCGCGCCGTCCCCGGTAGCTAGCTAGCTCCCAGAGCGCCGCAGTGCGTTCGGGCCTCTCTCCTAGGATCACCTCCAGTCCACGTTCGGTGTCCCTCCACACCAGCCGCCGCTGTCTCAGCTTCACTGTTTCAGCCGAAGGGGGTGAACATCCGGCGGGGCGCGCGTCTCCTGGGGCGATCGAACAGCCTCTGCCTCACCCCTCGAACAGGTTTCGGGCCCTCCACACGCAAGGCCCCGGCTCTCGCGATTGTTGTAGGCCGCCGCGTCTCCGTGCTTCCCGCGGGCCGCTCTCCGCCCACGCGTCTCCGACGGGGTCAGAACAGCCAGAGCACAGGGCGGACACCCTGGACTACCGTCTCGGGCGGGGAGGTCCGAGCTCGCACCCCAGTTCAGCAAATAATTGAAGGATTTCTGTGCTCGATCGGCGGAGCTGCGGTTTCAGGCAGCCATTCCGCTCGGCAGCCAAGCCACGCCCCCCATATTAACCTGACAGTTAGCTGCACTTTCAATCGGTTTAGAATAAAACCTTCTAAAAATTGAATCAGTAGACCAATCAGCACATCGTAGAATGTCTTGCAGGCTACCACCTAAGACACATGCTTTAGAAGCAGCCGCACCCCTCTCAGAGTGTGCTCCAAACATACTTATATCAATACCTACCATCCTCATAAAATCTTTCACCCATTTAGCCAAAGTGTGTGAAGAAACAGCTTTATAAGGATACCTGAAAGCAATGAGTAATTGATCCACCCCAACAGGTCTTAAAGGGTTCGTTCTACGTTCATACTCTTTCACACAACGCATCACACAAAGTTTTTCTTTTTCAACCATGAATGGATAAAATATAGTAGAAGAATTAGTTTTCATTCTCTGTTTAACGTAAAAGCAAATTCCCTCAGGAGTAAAACACCTACTTGAGATTTCTAACGAACGAACATCAGATACTCTCCTGAATGAAAGAAGGCACAACAACATCGTAAGTTTGTAGGGTCCATCTTTCAAATTCAAATCCATATTGTCATTCCAAGATTCTAGAAAACACAGAACCAGTGACACATCCCAAAGGGAAGTATATCTTGGACCTGGGGGTTTTACTAACCTGATGCTTCTTAACAATCTCCTAACCATAATATTCTGTTCAACAGTAATACCATTCCCCAGAACAGCTGAAATAGCAGACCTATGTAAGTTCACTGATCTGTAAGCCAATCCTTTTGTGAACAAACCAGTTAAATAGTTCAACACCTGAACTACATCTGCTGAAACGGGATGCAGGTTCCTTTCCATACACCAACCATTCCACTCATTCCATGCTGATTCATATGCCTTCCTAGTCCTGTATGCCCATGATTCCTCAATGAGTTTCGAAGCCTCAGAAGAAAGTCCTGGCTTTCGCCAGACTCTCCTGAAAGTTTCCAAGCCATTAGTTGAAGATGGTCCGATTTCACCAACCAGTGAATCTCTCCCACAGGACCTCTTAAGATTCCCTGAAAATCCGGAAGAAGTACTGGGCAATCCACACTCATTTCCAACAACATTGGGTACCATGCTTGAGAACTCCAAAACAGTGTAATCACCACCACCATTTTCCTCCATTTCCGAATCATCCCTGTTACTCTGCTGATCATCGGAAAAGGAGGGAAAGCATATGGACGGAGACCCCTCTAATCCTGCAGGAAAGCATCTATCCCCAACGCTTCTGGATCTGGATGCCAACTGAAAAACTGCTTTAGCTGGGTGTTTATTCTGCCTACCGAGAAAAGGACCCCAAAGATGGTTTAATTTTGTAAATACGAACTTGTCTAGAGTCCAGTCACTGGAATCATAGAAATTCCTCGAGTACCAATCTGCCACTGAATTTGTATTCCCTGGGATATGCTTCGCCTAAACATAAATGTTCCTTTCCAGACAATATTGCCAAAACACCCTAGCTAGATCCGCTAGACCTTTCGATCTTGGACCTCCCATCCTGTTCACATACCTCACCGCAGAAATATTGTCCATCCTTAAGATCACTGAACATCTGGCAGCCTGTTCCCCAAAACATTTTACTGCAAAAGAACCAGCTAACAATTCCGAGCAATTTATATGCAGCTTCCATTCCTGTCTTGTCCAACGTCCGCCAGTACTTTGATACCCGCACCTTGCACCCCAGCCTTCCAAACTCGCATCTGATTCCACAATCAGATACGCAGTTACTCCAAAAATTGCACGCCCATTCCATGCTTCCATATTTCTCAGCCACCAAATCAATTCTTGTCTTGCCTCCTGAGAAAGACATATACTCTCTGAATATTTCAAACCATTCCTCAAATGCAAAGCCTTTAATCTGTGTAAGGCCCTGTAATGTAAAGGGCCTGGAAAAATAGCCTGTATTGTTGAAGAAAGTAGACCAACAATACATGCTAACATCCTAAAAGAAATACAATCCTTCATTAAAACATTTTTCAATTCTTTTCGTATTCTCTTTAATTTCTCTTTTGGTAGTTTCAAAACTGCTTCCACTGTATCCACAACCAATCCCAAAAACTGTGTTTGTTGATTCAGAATACATTGTGATTTCTTCCTGTTTACCACAAAACCCAGCAACTCTAGTAATTCCACAGCTAAACTTGTGTGAGAAAGAAGAGTCTTTTTTTTAATTGATCCATAATCAAAATATCGTCCAAATAAATAATCAGACGAATACCCCTCTCTCTCAGAAATGCAGACACTGGCTGTAACACCTTCTTGAAGCACCGTGGAGCTGACGACAGGCCGAAAGGCAAACAGACAAACTTCTACATCTTGCCTCTCCACACAAACCTCAGAAATCTCTGATGATCTTTGCATATAGAAATTGTAAGGTATGCATCTTTCAAATCCAACCTGGTCATCCAATCTCCTTTCAGCAACACATCCTTTAGCAAATGAATCCCCTCCATTTTGAAGTGGTGATAAACCACCCAATCATTTAACTCTCGCAAATTTATCACAGGACGCATACCACCCTTGTCCTTTTTCTCTACTAAAAATATGTTGCTGATAAAACCTTCTACCAGATCTCTCTCTCCTTCTATCGCTCCTTTCTTTAGAAATTGTTCTACTTCTAAGTCTATTAATTTCATTTGACTTTCATGAAAATACATTTTTCTTGGAAAAATCCTCTGAACTGGATGTGCGACAAACTCTATCCGAAAACCCTATACGGTTTCTGAAACCCAAGGGTCCCTTGTTATTGACCTCCATACGTGAATAAATTGGGCAAGTCTGCCGCCCAATTTTATTTGGATAACAGAAAGGTCTTGACTTACCAGACAAACCTCTTCCACGTCTTTTACCTCTGTTGAATCTTCCCCTTGAACGTTGCCTCTGGGGATAAAATCCGCCTCAGTGGAAAAACTGCTGTCCTTGATAGCCTCTAAATCCATAACCACGTAAAAAGGAGCCTCTCGTGATGCCCTGGCCTCGGATGGGGAACCAAATCCTCGTTCTTCCAGCCGATCCAAAATCACTATCACAGAAAACCTTTCTAATCTCTCTCTGAGATTTTTGCAGAGTGCTGAACGCTCCTACGTATCTAGATAGATCCCTAATAAACTCTTCACCAAAGAGAAGGCCCCTTGCCGAAGGCCCTTCTTCCTTTGTAGCTAATTCCACCAATTTTGGATCTATTCTAAGTAAAGTACTTTTCCTCCTCTCAATGGATAGCGCCGTATTAGCATTGCCAAGTAAGCAAGCTACACGTTGTATCCACTCACGTAACTCCTGCACATCAATATTGGACTTACATACATATGCCTCCTCTGCCATGTCAAAAATCTTCGACAAAGGCCCGGCAATATCCAATAATCTGTCCTGACAGGACTTTAATCCATGGTCAATACCCTTTCTTGGGTCCCGACCCCCTTTTGCAATGAATGCGATCATCTTAGTGTCTAACTCCGGAGTTACCAACACTTTGTTTTCAATGGATGGTTGTGCGCACTCAGATCTGAGCCTAACACGCACTTCTTTTGGCATCTCCCTTCTGACCCATTATTGAAGATACTCTGCCACATGATCAGAAGGAGACCATTCTATTGATAGGGGTTGCTTTATGAGCAAAGGATCAAACATATTCCCATCCAGTGGGTCTAAAATCGTTTTGCTTTCAAGCATGAGATGTCATCCTTTTTAGATTTTTTAGATTGCACAAAATCATTATATGAATCAAAATCAGAACTGCAACTTAATTCAACCTCTGCACTTCCAGAGGATTCCTCACAATAAACTGATTTATGTTTGCGCCCCCTCTTTGACGCATCATCACGCGGGCCTCTTTCTTGCCCCTCTTGCATGCCCATGGCATCATCAACTTGCCTGTCTGTACAGCAAACATGTTCTACCATAATAGATCTACTTTTCTTTCCCAGTTGCGCACTGGATGCAATTTGTATTCTTTTACAAGATGCCTTCTTAGAAAAGCCATGTGCATTTCATTTTCTGCTGCCGACCAAAACCTTTCTTCCTCTTGTCTTCCTGACTTAAATGCAGCAATAAGTTCTAATTTCTTTTCCATACAAATAGACACCGCAGAGGTTATCTTCTCAATAGCCTTGTTCAGTTTTTCTTCAAATGATCCTTCACCTTGCTCCATTTTATTAATTTCTCCCTTAAAATACTACTGAAACCTAGTATTAATTCATTATTTTGTCTAACTCAGTCAAAGCACCCAAAAAATAAGCTTTCTAACCTATCCAATATTTTTTGACTTTCCCTGATAAAATAAATCTCCACCATAAAAACCTCCTGTGCAATTGACAAAAACCGTCCTAAATTCCCCTCACGATCCTTAATAGCATACGCTATTAACCGATCCTCTCAGAAACAAACTTCTGTTGAAATAGGCCATCACCCTGGAAACCAGTGTGTACAGCGAATCCTGATAGTCAAAAGCCTCAAAATCGAAGTGAAAACTCTTACGTGTGTACGCGCGAGCTCACACGCTCTCTCCACTCTAATTTTACAGGAATCATATTTCAAAATGAAAAACCACTCAACGTTATCTTGTCAACAACCAATACTTTAACCCCCGAAGTAAATCCAAAACCAATATATGCTTCCTATCTTTAGAAAATTTCAATTACTAAAACATTACAAAGATATTTTGCCTATAAATGCACTTATTTAAAAAATCGATCTAATAGAATAGATAAATAAAACGTTCTTAAACATTAATTATATTAATTACGCTCAAACTTCAATGGATAATAATAATTTTCACTTAAAAAATCCACCAAAGTTAAACTTTCCTTTCAATAAAAAGTAAGTTTAAGAAATACTTATCTTGTTGAGCAGCAGCAATAAAAGAAGGAAGAAGAGAGGATGATGAGGAGTTTTATTGTTTTTTGGAATGCTGTAAAAAGGTTCTGTATTCTATATTCTGAGAACCTTTTTTCTTGTGCTGCTGAGTGGAAGCAATAAAGGATTAATTGCATAATGTTGGCCTCCGTGTCGTGCCATAAAATCAACAGTGTTTGACTTCCCAGGTGAGGTTTTAGGCTAAAAGAACACTACCCGACGCCTAGAAATAAGTTCTGAACAACTCATCAAGTAAGACATTTATAGTACACACAATGGCACTTTATCTTACTCGACTCACGATCGACCTAGAAACTCTAAAGTATTTTACAAAGAACTTTTAACAGCAAATACAGTGCGAACTTTGAGGTCCTATTCGTTTTATGAAATGACTGTATGTAACACTATTGTGATGTTTTTTGACAAACTCCAAAGTATTGTACAAAGAATTTTAACAGTAAATACAGTGTGAACTTTGAGGTTTCATACATTTTATAAAATGCTTGTACGCAGAACTATTGTAACGGTTTTTATTAACTTAAAATTATTGATTGATTGATCTCAACAATTATAAGTTTCTCCAATCTCCTTTGCACTCATGCCGTGACTCCTTGGGGCTGCACACACCTGTCTCTGCTTTGCTTTCGTTTCACTGTTATTCCTCTGTCTGTGAAACATGTTAATTGGACTGGTGCCAAGGGTGCAACCATATTACTTTGGTAACTGTACCCTCCACATATGAAGCGGCAGGGTATGCCTCCAGTCATTGCAAGGATCAGCACCCATCTGGAACTTTCAGGCTGGTCCAGGGACTCCATCCAAACCTCAGGGAGGCAAATGGGGAGGCTAAGATTATTAAGCCTCTAACACCCTCTGGAACTCTCTATTCAATTTTAGAAAGGTAGTGTGAAATCCACCTTTCCGCCCCAAACGCAATGACAAGAAAATTCCATTCAACAGAGTTCTTAAGGAAGCATGAACTAACTTGTTTTTTGTTTTTGTCTCAGCAGCTGCTACATTCAACTTAAAAGTTGATCCACTGAACCCACAAGGTCAGCCATCAGTTCAGTGGAAGAGGCAGCTCCCAGGAAAACATGGCTGTGCAAGAGGTCATGACAGACACGGCCTCAGGGAGAACCTAAAAATGGAGGGAGGGATAAAATATACCAGGCAATGTTCAGCGGGAATAGGGTGTATGAATAAGGAGTGGGATTGCTATATGATAGGCCTCATCAGAGCAAAGGTAAGCGAAGAACAGCCACTGAAAGTGGGAGTCCACTTAGAGCCCCTGACTGACTGAAGCACGGCTACTAGAAATGGGAAACTACCCAGCATGCCTGATTGACTTAAGGTGAATTACACATGGCTGCCGTAAGATTGCATCTGTTGAAGTACGTACTAGGGGCCAACGGGCATGACTGATTAACTAAAGGTAAAGAAACATGGTTTCTGAAAGATGGTTAATGTTAAAGCACGGCCAGTGGAAGTAAAGTTTCAACTGGTGTTATTGACTAAGGAGCAGCTACCAAAAGTGGCCACCAGGCATACCTGATTGACTGAAGGTGATGAAACATGCCTTCTGTAAAACGGTTAATGTAAGAAATTGGATGCCAAAGGAAGTGAAGGTTCACTTGGTGTGACTGACTGAGGCATGGCTCCCAGAAGTGGATGGCTAACAGGCATGCCTAATTGACTGAAGGTATTTAACCATGACTTCTTTAAGAAGTTGGCTCTCTACATAGTGCACCAAGCCGAGTGAAACTGTGGAGAGTGTCCAGGCAACCTTTATTGTTTTACAGAGGCAATAGTAACAAACCTAAATGCTCTCTTTTAGGGTAGTGTGGGCGAGTAGTTTAGGCTTATCAGAGGGTAGTGCTAAGCATTTGTTGTAGTCACAGAGGCAATAAATGAGACACACACTCAAGAATAAAGACAAGAAATATTTAGAAAAACAGCACATATTTCTATGGAAATTTCAACACCAATAACTGCGGTAATAAGTAAGTACTTTCCAAGATATTGATTTTTACAGGTAAAATGTTCACTAAAAGCGTCTTTACTTGGTAATGCTTTTGTATGGGAAAAATTATATACTGCATACAGTTACTTGGAAGAGGTTTCTGGGGGTCCCCTTCAGGACTTAAGGTAGTAGGGGGGCCAATGTCCAAAGAACCACCAGCAGATAGTCTTTACCAGCCTTGGAGCGTCCTGGTGTAGGGGTGTTAGTCAGGTTGGTAGCTTTGCGAGCTACACCAAAGGAGGTGGAGGGGCACCTAGAAATAGGCTCCAGATGGGGACTTGGGAACAAGTCCAGGAGCTCACAAAGGGGGGATCGGTTCGTGAGGAACCTAGGAGCAAGGAAGCACAGTCTGTTCTTGGGAACCCAGGCTGGGACGCTGGGGTGCAGAGTGGTTAGGTCAGAAGGGCTTGTGCGTCACAGGCACTCACGGTTGTCAGATTCGGTGGTTGAGGGGACAAAAACAGGACTGCTGGGCCACTATTGAAGTGGGTCTCTGCGGTGCTAATGTCCCTCGACGGCTACTCAGTCATGGAGTTGTTGGAGTCCGAATTGGACTCAAAAAGACTTTGGTTGCTGCAAGGGGTCAGGCACCTCGAGTATTGGTGCTGTTCAGCTCCACTCCGGGGCAGGGGCGTAACACAGGCCCCCGCATCCCCCGAGCTGCAGCGGCCCCCCTCAGCACTGTGCTCAGGCCTGAGCGCTCCAGATTAAATCTGGCGGGGGGCCCCAACGTGTGCATTGCAGGAGGGCCCCTTAAACTTTCGTTATGCTACTGCTCCAGGGAGCAGCAGAATGGTGGGCCGGACTTTGCTGTTTGGTGCCTGCAAGTTGCAGGGCAATAGTTCTTCTACTCCAGGGAAGATTGCTGTCAATATGTGCAGTGCTGGCAGTCCACCAGGGTTCTTGGCAAATGCCCAGCAGAGGGACCAGTTGGTTTGTCGCGATTGTCGGGGATGGTGCTCCAAAACGTCTGCAGTTGGTCCTCACTTCTCGCTTCTTTGCTCTTCTTTGTCCTCTTCTCCTTGTGTCCAGCGAATGTGAGTCCCTGGTGTCAGGGATGTCATCTAAATACTCAATTTCGGGGCGTTAAGGGGAGTGTAAGGTAGTAGCCAATGGACTGCTTACTTTTGGGATGCCTACACTCCTTATGTTACCAGTTCCTGTGGGGAGTGGCTTAACCCTCACCCAGTGTATGTAATTTCACCAAAAACCAAGATGGGGGGAATTCTACATTATGTGTTTACTTCAGGTGGCCCGTCTTGGGGGTGTAACTAGCCTGATAGTGAGCACGCCTCCTGACTAGCTAATTTACCCACCTATCCTGGTGCCAAATGGGCCCTGGGCAGGGGGTTGCATTTCCCCTGTCTGAAGCCTCTTGCCTTGATATGCTGATTACTAGCCATCCTGCTTGGAGAAGGTGACAACACCTCCTGCCAGGGCAGTGTTTTTTTCTTCCCTCAGAGAGCAAATCGCTCTCACCTGCAGGGGGTCAAAAACTTATCTGTGGTGGCTGGCTGGTGGCTGGCTGGTGGCTGGCTGGTTTACATTAGTCAGCCGCCAGTACTCTAGAGGTTTGTAGGTTTTCAGGGGGCACCTCTAAGGTGCCGTCTGGGTGCATGTCTTAATAAATCTGCTACTGGCTTCAGTAGTGATTTATTAAGACAAGGTGTTTGATACCAAACACCATATGTTTCAGTGAAGCCATCGTGTGGCTGGGGAACTCATAATAACCAGAGCCCAGTACATGTACTTAAGATTGCTTACCTGTTCAGTTTCACTATCTAGTAATTGAATTAGACAGCACAAGGGCATGTCTTCTCGTGCAGATATGACCACACTTTTAATATGATGCACTCTGCCTTAAGGCTGTAAGACCTGCTGTAGTGATGACTTAAATACATTGCATGCAGTGTCTGGGAACATGACACACAGGGTGTATGCATTGTCCTGTTGTCACTTTTGCCTGCACCGTGTCACACAGCTTGCAGTGGCATTCTGCACAAGTTTAGTGGTGGGTCCTGTAGTGTGGAACAATACATGCTGCAACCCTTAGGGACCAACTTTAGTACCCATGCCCAAGGTACCTGGGGTACCATTTACTAGGACTTACAGGAGTGCTAAAGGGCTTGTCAATTGTGGAACAGTTGCACAGTTACCTTGAGTTTGGGAAAGAACACTGGCACTAGGGACCTGGTTAGCAGGAACCCAGTGCACTTCAGTCAAAGTTGACTCAAATACCAGGCAAAAATGGGGGCCACCATTTAAAAAAGGGTCACTTTCTTGCATCTTTTATAAGATGGTGTACATTGGAACACGGCCACCGGAAGTGAAGGTTTATCCGATATGCTTGACTGACTAAGGCAATGCCACCGGTAGTAGGCAACCACCCTGATTGACTGGAGATAATGAAACATTGCTTATGTAGGATAGCGACCACTGAAACATGGCCACCACAAGTGAAGGGTCACCTAACTGACTAAAGCAGAGCTACCGGAAGTGGGCGGCCATCTGGTATGCCTCGATTAACAATGGTAATAACAGCAAATGGTTACAGGGTGGGAAAATGATATAAAACTGTCACTTTGGATGTAGAGCACACAGTGAAATTATGATGGATTGCTTGTAGGTGAAGCAGCCCATGAACTGCATCTTTTACTCTTCCAGACTAACAAGTGTGGTCTTCGTTATTGGGTTATGGGTGACCGGGTAGGGGTACTACTACTATGCTGCCTGGTGAGGAGGGGTGAAACGGGGTGTGACAACATTCCTGGCACCCTCACTCCAAGCCCTGCACAAACATCAGCTGTTGACGCTCCAGCTGTGAGCCACTTTGCAAATCTCACCCTTATTTAAGGACTATCTGAGGACCATGAGGGAGGTGGGTCTGTAGAGTCAGCTTACCCCAGGGGACTTAGACACCAGTAATTTGGAGGGATGCAGGAGAAGCACTGTGGTGAAGTCAACCCTTTCTATATTTTTAGTACCAGAGAGAACAGCAACACTGCAGAAAACAGTAGTAGGCAACTCCCACCCAATCCAATAATCTTTACAGTGCAGTTAATTAAAACTTACAATTGTTATAAGATAACAATTTAAAATGTATAATTTAATAAAAACCAGTGTTTTTGAGTGTCTCTATAAAATCGTCCTTGATTAGTTATAGAAGCATTTGACATACCTAAACACCAATCCCATATTAAAAGGAATATTCTCTAAAAAATCATGAAACAAGGTTGCATTACTAGTGCAATTACTCCGGTAAACAGGGCTGAATACTTTGAATTGGTGTCAAGATCAACACACAGGAGATACTGGGCCAACAGAGATAGATGACAGGAAATATAACATTATAACCTTTAAAGTGCAGATACTCAGAAGAAAGTGCTTAGTTTAGATTTCATCATACAGGATGTACTAGACCAGAGAAAGGAGGACAACTGGGCATAAAATGTAATAACATTAGTAGTGCAAATACTCTGGATAAACGTGCTTAGTGCTGTAGCTTAATTTTCATTTCCTCAGACAGAAAATACTGGGCCAAAGAGAGGAAGATGACAGATCATAAAGAATCACTAATGTTAATACTAATAACGTGGCTAACAAAAAATGCACACTGCTTACTCATTCCTGGAAAGTGCCCTGCAAATGAGTGCTTGGCGACTGGGACATTTCAGTTCTAGCACAATGTCCACTGTCTACTAGAGACTCAGTCAGTTACCCCCACAAGGGGATGCAAAAGCCAGTCAGCTCTATCCAATCTTCTCAACCAAAAACTGGGGCAAAAGGACTCTTCCATCACCCCGCCTCCTGGAGACCAGCAAACGCAGTCAAGTTTACCAAGCAATCCCACTGCAAAGGGCCTAAAGCCACTTGCAAGTTCAGGCCGGCCCATAGGCAATCAATCAATAGCAGGAACAAGCTTTGCACCTGTAGAAATAACCTCCCAGCCAGTGATGGCCACAACACCGCCGCAGCCGGATGGTTCAAAATCACTCCAGCTAAGTCCCGTGCTCCAGTCCGGCACCACGAGCAATCAAGGCCACAGTAATAGGTCCCAAGTAGGATCTGCCCTAAGCAAACAAGGAAGCCTAAGCTTTGCATCAATTTCGGCAGAGCACACCCTAGGAAGGGGAAAAGCGGTCCAAACCCCAGGCACACCAACAATTGTCCATGAGGTAGTCCTCATCCCGAGATTTCATAGCACGGGACAGCACGACATTCTGAACCGGAGCAATATTCTTCGCCTTTTTAAACACCTTGCCACCCTATACCAGATACAAACTGGGGACCTGGAATGGGTGAGATTCCTGAGTATCAAGGAGAACACACACAGCGACTCCACAGTGGTGGGCCTGAAGCAAAAGGAAATACAACAAGCCGTCTTGAATAACTCCACACAACTCACCAAGTGGGGCATTGATGTTCAGACTCTGTCACACCCAAAATATCCAAACATTTTAGCACCAGATAATGGGGGCAAGGGTCCTTGGTCGGTCCTGCACGAGACAAACAGCCTAGCGTTCCTTGGCAGATGTCGGACGGGCTCCAAGGACCCCATGGGCATCAGGATCTTATGCCGAAACAACCATCGGGTCATCTGCGCAACCCCCCTCGCACCGGATCCAACCAGAATTTCAAGAAGATGGCAGCAGCATCCCTAACAGCTGCGACACCAGGCCTGGTAGGGGAGAGGCCAGTGGACGAACCCCTTCCAAGCAGCAATTAACCATAATCTCATGGAACATTGCAGGGATCATTAAAATCTGTGAAAATGAAAACTTGAAGCAGTTCCTGGAAATTGGAGACTTACTCTGCTTTCAAGAGACTTGGGCTTTGACTAGCACTCCACTGGCAAGGTACCACGAGCATTATGTTCCAGCAATAAAAAGGAATCTCTTTGGCCATCCGTCTGGCGGTCTAGGAGTTTCTATAAAACATGCAAGCAGCCTCGCGGCTACAGATATCAGTCTGAACTCATCCGGGTTGCAAGCTCTACAGATCGGAGGCCTGAATCTCAGCTTACATACACTGCGCCTTCTGATAATGAACTGCTATATCAACCCGGCACAGACCACCATGAAAGACCGTGTGGATGCACTGTCATGGAAATTAGATGACCTTTTAAATAAATACAAATCTCACCAGGTTATCCTAGTTGGGGACTTTAACTTGAAGGATCTTGATAAAGTCAAATCCTCCTCTCGGGGGTTGTGCCGGGCTGCAACCCCTTCACGACCTCCTCAATAATCATAAGCTGACCACAACCCATGCATTGAAAGAAGCACGCTCGAATTCCTGGCATCCCCAAACTACCTTCCGGAAATCTCAAGAATCGACTATATCATGGTCAGTGAAGCAATAGCGGCCAGTTTGGAAGACTTTGTAGTCAAGGATAGGATGGAAAGCGATCACAGGCCATTAAGAGCAGTGTTCCAGTTGGAAGTACCATCAACTACAATTCTCCAAGCCATTGGAAAGTCAAGAGGGGACAAAAAACATATAGTCCTGAGGAGGATCAAATGGTCAGATAAGATAGGCAAGAAGCTTTAGAAGGTTAGATCAGAAACAGGAAGGGAGTCTATCAACGCTGCTCTCACCCACAAAGGACTGGGAGAACATTGTAGAGGACCTACAAGCGAAGATGGGACCCCCCCAGTCACGATGCCCCAGGTCCAAAGTGCAACCAACTGTTGGAATTGCTTGCCCAACCAAAGACATACGTGAAAGTAAACGGGCCCTGCGTAATGCCCTTGTAACAAAAAAAAGAGGGGGCAGACAAACGGAGGGACATTCGGTCACATCACTGAGGGCTGCCCTAAGGAAGAAATTGTGGGAACACAAAAAAGCCCACACACAGAGGGGATGACTCAAAGTCTTCTCCCTGCTCAAGCAGAAGAATCCATCAGGAATATGGAGACATATAAATCAGCTGAGCAGCAGAGGAGTCCTAAGAGAAAGCGGAGTAGCAGAGCAAGACTGGCTGATCCACGTAAATCAATTATATTCAATCACCCCTTTCAACAAAGGCAGCTCAGAAGAGACCAGCCGCGGGGTGGGACAACATAAGCAAACTAGTACAAACCCAGGAGAAGTGACTCCCAGCCCTGGCAACTCCCCCATGGGACAGAGAGCCCGGGCTGAGGAGCATTGCACGCCGCCAGCCCAGATAAACCATCAAATGGTGATCAAGATCCTGAAGAATGACGGAGCCCCAGGGCCCAACGGGATACCTGCACCAGTCCTCAAAAAGGCCCCTGACTTTTGGGCAACAATTTCAACTCCTCTTTACAACTACACCTTTTCGACAGCTAAAACCCTTGATTCTTGGAGGGGCTCCTTATAGGGGCCTATTTTTAAAAAAGGGGATCACTTAAAGCCATCAAACTACAGGCTCATCACCCTGCTTGAACTCGAAGCCAAGACCTATGCCCGCCTCCTACTGATGGACCTGGAGACTTGGGCTGAAGAGAAAAGTATCATTCCCTTCTATCAGACCGGCTTTAGGTCACAGTCGTCGACCATGGACAATGTGCTGGCACTAGCGCACCTATCAGCCCAGGCAGCAAAGAAGAAAAACCATCCACTCTTTTGCTGCTTTATTGATTATAGCACAGCCTTCGACAAAGTTTTATGCTGAAGATTATGGTGGAAATTAGGAAACTGGGGCATTCGACCACACTATTTCATTTCATTTCATTTCATTTCTGGGGGCCGAACTCCAGCCGAATTTGAGTTGGGGAGGCATTTAGAGGGTGGTTAAACACACAACAGTATGTCCTTGTAATGGCTTTATCAGTTATTTTATCCGCTCTTCCTCTCAGCACCTCACCTCCATACATTAGAGAGGGTGCATGTTTGGCAGCCATAACTTGAAGGAGCGGCTGTAGAGACATTCCTTTTAAAGGGGAAACAACCTTTACAACGCAGTCATTACATCACACTACCTTTACAGCGCAGTCATTACAACGAAACATCCTTTACATCGCATGCCATTACAACGCAGCCATTACATCGCATGTCACTACAACGCATGTCATTACAATGCATGTCACTACAACGCATACCATTACAACGCATAGTTTTTACCCTTACACTACCCAACACGTATCCTACTGTTGCAATCACTGGAGTGGGAATAGTAATTTTTACCCCTACACTATCGAACACTTACCCTACTGTTGCACCCACTGGAGTGGGAATAGTAATTTTTACCCCTACACTATCCATCACTTACCCTAATGTTGCACTCAATGGAGTGAGAATAGTAATTTTTACCCCTACACTATCCAACGCTTACCTTACCTGCAATGTAAGGGTATGCATTGTAATGGTATACGTTGTAATGGTATAATGCGATGTAATGGAATGCGTTGTAGATGTTGTTTCTGAAAATGCATTGTGATAGCATGTGATGTAAAATCTTGCATTATAATGGATGCTGTGATGTAAAAACTGCATTGTAAAGGCATGCGTTGTAAATGTTTGCGTTGTAACGTCAGACATTCTTTTAAAGAGTTCCTTAAGCAGCAGACAGCAGAGGTTGGAGTGTTGTTTCTCCTGTGTATTGCATTGCACTGTTAGATGAAAGCACCTCTTGAGTCAAAGATTACGCCCAGATATTTGTATTCCAGCACAGGTTCCAGGTCTGTACCATCTAGATGGTAAATTGGCGGCAGGCACCTTCTGTGAGTTACTAGCACTGTTTTTGTTTTGGAGAGATTAACTTGTAGCCCGTGATTTGCAGCATACCAGGCTGTTACATCTATTAGTCGCTGAAGACCAACCTTGGTGTGCATCATCAGGATGACATTGTCAGCGTACAGCATGTGAGATGAACTAAATCCAGACACCCTGTGAGAAAGAGAGTTGACTCTATTGAGTACAGGTGCCAGCTCTGCAAGATACAAGTTGAAGAGAAATGGAGCCAAGAGGCATCCTTGTTTAAGGCCATTACTCATGGGGATTTGTTTAGAGACTGATGAACCTTTGCCCAACTTTACACTTGTCCACTTATCGGTGTACCGGAGTTGGATGGCTCTTAGGAGAAGAGAAGAAATTTCCCAGCTTTGCAGCTTGGACCTCAAGATGTTATGCTGTTTCCCGTCAAAGGCTGAGTGAAAGTCCACATAACACAGATTTAGCTTTTAAGAACGGAATGTGGCTTGATCGTTTAGCAGAGCAAGCATTAAGATGTTTGTAGTTGTGCCTGTATTCTTGAACCCTGTCTGGTTCACCAGCACCAATGAGCCTGCTTAAGCCCAGGCAGTCAAATCAGCAAGCAGACATTTGGCAACATATTTTGCCTCCCCATCCAGAAGGGCAATGAACCAGTAGTTGGAGGGTAGCATAGTCTTCCCTGCTTCATTATTTGGGGCCAAGTTGGATCCCCACCAGCTATCTGGGATTATCTGGTTGGTGAGAATATGATTCTAGAAGGTGGACAGATGTTTGGCTCAATAGTGGGGGTTCTGTTTGAAAATTGCTTGTGGTAAGCCCCTAGGACCCGGAGCCCCATCACAGCCACTGGTGATTAATTTTCTCTCTCCGCCCCTCCCAAAGAGATAGGACTTGTTGTGTATACCGCCTCCAGGCTTGAGGGCCCTTCTTCTTTGGTGAACCTGTGATGACCTTGGACATTGATACATTTCCTGGAGATAAGTGATCCAGATGGTTTCAGAGGTATTCAAGGTTGAGGGGGACAACAGCGGACATGAGGCATGATAAGTCAGTCGCAAGAACTCTCTGGCGTAATTTTTCCTGGTGTCTGAGAGAATTTTGCACCAGTACAAGTCTATCTCTGACTTTGCTGGCTCCCATGTAGCTTTTTTGTAAATTGATATAAACTTTGGGAGAATTACACTCTGTAAGGTCAGGTTTGAACTATTTCGAAGTAAGTGTAGAGCATGGTTCAGCTTTTTTTCAGCTATTATGAGTTGGACCGCCGCCCTTCTGGGCCAGATTGGTGCTGGGACCAAAGTGTTTGAAGCCCCTCAGGTATGATCTTGATCCTCCAGAAGTCGCGCCGAAAGCTGTGCCCACTGGTCCAATGGGTAAGAGATTGCTACATATACGAGCTCCCATTTGAGCCTGGCTTTACGTTCCGCCCTCTCGATGGAACTCGCTGACCAATAAAATCTTCTATATTTGGTGGTAGAGACTGTGTCTATGCCCGGCTGGGCTTGTTCATGCATTGAACAATTTAAGCGTAGCAGGATCCTCAGTGGTTGATGGTCGCTTTTCAGCTGGCTTCCCAGTTCGTAATGAGTAACCATATGAACTAGAGCAAGGGAATCAAAGGTGTAATTGATATTTGAGTTGGAAGTTGCCGAATAGAAAGTTACCTGAGCATTCATGGCTCTCAGACCCAGGTGCTCCACATCATTTAAATATAGTCACCCCCTGGCATCCTTTCTCTGTGTGAATGGTTGATATGCCCAGTCTGATCAAGTATTTCTACTATTTGGTCCCTAGTTGTAACCTACAGTAAGTTCATATTAAAATCGCTCTTCTTGAAAATATGCGGAGCTGGATTTATAGTTGTTTGGGCTGTAATGAAGGCCAATAAAATGTTGATTGTTTCATGCTTTTTTGCAGGCGTGGGGTGGATATGTCAAATGTCAAATGTCAAATATTTTTGTAAAGCGCACAATTCACCAAAGGTCTCAGGGCGCTAGATATGGACATTTACAATCAGTAGGGGAAGATCATTGAGTGGTAAGCATTCTAAGAGTTTTACCGCTTGCAGGTTAGTTTGGTCGATGTTGATCGCTTCAGTTTTAATGTTGAGATAAGCCACTACATAGATCACCAGACGACCCAGCAGGATATGGCTGGAGTTCTAGAGCCTCTAGAGACCAAGTTTCTTGGAAGATCTCCAAGTGGAAGGTAATAATGTAGGCTATGAAGTGCTCATCCTTAATTTTACTAGCTAGTCCCTAGTTCCATACACAGATTGAAAAGCTTCCCATTGGGTAGCAATCAGCGAGATGGTTACTCTGCCAGTACTTCCGGCACCTGTGTGGATCTGGAAACAGGGTGCCCGGAAGCCAGGCCCAATCCGATGTGGCATGTTGGGGTTGTTTTTGTGGCCAGTCGGCTTCTTTACAACTGTTTATGTCAGAGTCTTGACCACATAAGGTTGAGACCGCGTGGCTCCGAGACCCTCTAGGGGACCGATTTTACTGTTTTTTCTCGTTGGCTTCTACCCCCTAATGTTAATGTTAATGTAAATAGTACTTATAAAGCGCGAACAATCATCCTAAGTAGGATATCACGGCGCTATAATGTCAATAGTGAGTAGTAGGCAGATAACAGAGTCATTATTTTAATCAAGCTTGGGGAAGAGAAATGTTTTCAGTTGCTTCCTGAAGGACAAGTGGTTGTCCGTTAATCTAAGATTCACAGGCAGCTCATTCCAACTGGTCGCCGCCAGGTGGGAAAAGGCCCGTCCACCCATCCTTGCTGTTTTCACATGGGTAATTCTTGCTCTTGCTGTTGTTTGGGAGCGTAAATTCCTGGATGGGGCGTAGAATGCGATTTTGTTTTTTAAAATACGTGGGCCTGTATTGTGCAGTGCTCTATGCGTTATGCACAGTAGCTTAAAAGTAGCTCTTTGTCTCATTGGCAGCCAGTGCAGCTCTCTCATGCAGCTCTTGGCTGGGTCGTATTTTCTTTTATTGCAGATAGCCTTTGCCGCAACGTTCTGCACGACCTGTAATTTGGAAAAGAGATAGTCAGCCATTCCCACGAACAAGGAGTTTCCATAGTCCAGTCTGCTCATTAGTAACGACTGGACCAGGATCTTTCTACACTCAGTAGGAATCCATGGAAAGACTCTTCTAAGCATTTTCAATAATGCAAAGCCTTTACCACAGATTGTTGATACATGGGTTTTCATACTCAGAGTGTTATCTAGTATCACACCTAGATTCTTAGCCGTCGTTGTCGGGCTGGGAGGGGTGCCCAAGGTTGTGGGCCACCAGCTGCTATCCCATAGTTGTGTATGTCTGCCGAACAACAGTATTTCGGATTTATCTGCATTTAGCTTAAGACAGTGGCCATGCATCCAATTGGCTAGTTCCGTAAGGCAATTTAGTAACCTATCCTTTGGGTCATCCTCCTCATCCAATGTGATCATCAGTTGGGTGTCGTCTGCATAAGAACAGATGTCGACATCCCACTTTCTTCCTGTTTCAGCCAACGAGGAGACAAATAGATTGAACAGAGTCGGACTCAGTGAGGCCCCTTGTGGGACCCCATACTTGATGTTCCGAGGAGGAGATGAAAAGTTACCCATCCGTACTGATTGTGTCCTATCTTGCATAAAAGACTGTAGCCACCCTAAAGCATTTTCCCGGATGCCTTTTGCTGCAAGAATTTCCAGTAACCGATTATGTGGTACGGTATCAAATGCCGCCGAGAGGTCCAATAATATCAGGGCGACCGTTTTCCCCCGATCTACCTGGGTTCTGATGTTATCCATCACTGCCAAGAGTGTTGTCTCGGTGCTGTTATTGGTCCGGAACCCTGTTTGGGAAATATCTAGTAGATCGTTGGCTTCCAGGAAAATGGACAACTGCCTATTGACTAGTTTTTCTAATACCTTAGATAAATAAGGTAATTGCGATATAGGCCGATAGTTTGCCGGGTTGTTAACATCAGAGCCTGCTTTTTTTAATAAAGGGGTGACTGTGGCGTTTTTCCAGATTTTTGGAAATTCAGCGGAGTTTAGAGAGAGGTTAAATGCTTTTGTTACGGCCGGGCAGATTATTGGAGTTAGTTGCGAGAAGATATGATATGGACATGGGTCCAATGGAGAGCCCGATTTTACTTCTAACATAACTTTGCCCTCCTCCTCCTCTGAGAAGGGGCCAAACCTGGGACAGCTAGCCTGAATTATAGGTGGCACATGGGGTTCTGTATGTTCCAGTTCGATATTGGAGAAAGAGGCGTAAATAGTGTCTATTTTCTCGCAGAAGTATTCATTTATTTTGTTGCAGCCTTCTTGCGAAGGAGTGAAATCTAATGAAAAACTCGCAGGGCTACATAGTTCTTTGACTATTTTAAAAAGTTCTTTCGATGAATTTTTATTTTCTGTTATTCTACGTGAGAAATAGTCTTTCTTCGCTTTCCTAATAGCTTTGTTATAAAGTATGAGTTCTCTTTTGTATGTGGCTCTAGTTTCTTGGGTTTTATTGAGTCTCCATTTATGTTCACGTAATGTACATTTCCTTTTCAATGACTTTAATTCTGATCCGTACCATTTCTCTGATGTTGTAGATCTACGTTTGTGCTTGGAGTGTGGTGCAGAACAGTGTTCCAGTGTACTCCTAATGTTGTTCTGGAGTAGTTCTATTACGTCGTTAGTGTTAGTATTTCCTGTGTTTACATGTGTGAAGTGTTGCTGGAATTTATCTACAGAAAAGTTTTTCCAGCTCCTTGTTTTTACTACTGCTGATGCCGGTAGTTTAGAATGTTTAGTAAATAGGTGAATGGAAAACACAATCATGAAATGATCTGTCCATATCATTGGTTTTATCTCATTGATGTCAATGGCTCCTATGTTAGAGAACATCAGATCTAATATGTGTCCTGCCATGTGTGTAGGCTGATCAATTATGTGAGTCAGCTGTAGGATTTTCATATCCTCCAGTAGCTGTTTAGTTAGGGGGTTGTTGCTATTGTCGTAGTGTACGTTAAAATCCCCTATCAGCAGGATATTTTTGTTTTTAAGACAGACTGGCATGATTTGTGCAAGAAGCTGGGCACTAAAGTCCAGCGTACTACCCGGGGGATTATAAATTATCACTCCGCCAAATAGAATGTTGGTATTTATAGACACTGAAAATGCCATTGCTTCATGGCTATTGGTCTGTGTGATCACTTCTTGCCTACAGGTGAGGGAGTCCTTAAATAGCAAAGCTACCCCTCCACCTCTTTTCTTCACTCTATTTAAATTAAGTATTTTGTAATCAGCTGGAAGGGCTGTTGCGACATCGGGGGTGCTATGGTTGTCAAGCCAGGTCTCTGTTATAAAGGCCAAGTCAGGTTTAAGATTGGCCAGTATGTCCCATATCTCCGTCGCGTGTTTGGGTAGGGATCTAGCGTTAATGTAAATGCATTTGAGGGCAAGATTTGGGGTGTATATTGGAGTGGGATCATGCCAGGTGCCACTCTCTCACCTGCAGCTATGGCAGCAGAAAGGGCCCATGGTGTTTAGTGGTCCCATTCGTGCACATAGTGCAGACTTGCTTACCCTTATACAGTTGAGACTCCTGAGCTCACTACTGGAGTAAGAAATAGGGCAGCTCGTCTCTCCTGGAGTATCGCTACTCATTTGGGCAGGGGATGTAGCCCCTGGTCCCGGCCCGTCGCGGATGGGCGCAGACGGGCTTGCTTTGGGCGCGCCTTCGGCGCGCCAGCGGCGCGTCCGCTGCGCGCGGTCGCGCTAGTGCCCCTGATATAGCCGTTAAAAAACAACTAGACCTGCCTTAACCACCCTTCCTCTCCAAGATGGCCGTCGTTTCCAGGATCCCGATCCGCAGGTGGGGCCTGCTCGGGTTCGGTGAGCGCTAGGAAGGCCCCTAGTTTGTTCTTGCTTGGCCATTTTCCTGAAAGAGCTTGGGGGGTATGGGCTTTCCTGGGGCTACAAGGCTGTAGTTGGGAATAAGCTTCAACCACCTCATGAGAGATCTCGATACTCCATTTTGCAAATGCCTGTTTCTCTGCCCACACTTGCTCCACGAGCCAGCCAGATGCCCAAGTGATGATTGTGGCTTCTTCCCTGGCAGGGTTTAAGGAGCTTTAAAAAGTAACTGAGTGGATTTCAGATGATTTAATGTGCCTTAGAGAAGGGATTTCCTGTACCATGCAAAGCATAGTGCCACTGTTGATTTTGTCAAAGAGTCCCCTTGAATTGTATTTTGGTGTGAAAATTAGGTTACAGGTTTTTTTAGTGGAGCAGTCAGGTCTCCCCATTGATCTGTTTGAAGTTGGTGAGCTCAGATCGATGAGAGATTGCTGTTTTATAATAACCTGCAGAGTAGGTCTTGCATCACGGCTGGTAATCAAGAAAGGGCCCAGTGATGGATAATTGAGCCTCTGATTAGGTACCTGGCCTTTAATATGGATTTTTCATGAACAATTTGTAGTCTCTGCAACCACTACAGCGAGTGGGAGTTGTTCTAGTTGGGCGAGCTGCCAGTCAGGTTAGTTTCATTAGTTGCTGGGCAATTTACTGTTCAGTTTCCCTCTCTTGAGCCCCAGTCACAAGCTAAATTGCTCGGCGGTTGATGCCAGCCTCTGTTAATAAGACCTATTATAGCCTGAGGTGGATGTTTAGAGATCTCTGTGTTGTCATTCGCTTCTTTAACGATGTTTGTTCCTCTGGGCAATCACTCTTCTCTTCTCAAGTCGTTGGTAGCTTTTGGGGATTTAGTGGGTGGTCTGAAGATAGAATAGACTTGTTCAATCTGCTCCGTTGGAGGACCTTTGACGGTTTGTTTATTCTGGGATTTAATGATCTTCTTACAATGCCTTTTGGTCGGTTGAGCCTTACCAACAAGGTGATCTTTTAGTGGTTCAGAGCTAGAGGCGGACTTACTGAAAGAAAATGAGTAAATAAGCTGGGTTGGTGTTCGTTCGTCATGTCTTGCCCAAAACCAAGAGCAGATGTACTTTTAGAGGACTGAGAAGTTGTGATTCTCTGTTGGACAGCATTTTCGCTGCTCTGTTGGTCAGCATTCCTTGCATCGCCCATTGTTAATGGGTTTGCGTTGGAGATCGCCGTAGTTGACTAGCCAATTGCTAAGGGTTGTATCCTTATGTTCCTATGTTGTCCCGCATTAATTTGGTGGCTTGAGTGCTGCAGACCTTAAGGGAAACGTTTGACAGACCTTAAAGGTGCGGTGTTTTGAGCAGCTGAAGGGTCAGTCTTCAACTGTAGTTTTATGTCTGTTAGAACCAAATCTAGAATGCCCGGGACACTTGCCAGATTATCAAGAACCAGGCCACACGCGCAGGGTGGAACTGGTTGAACTGCATCGGCTTGGGCACACTGTATCAGTGAGTTTAAAGCTCTCATTTGTTAATCAATAGCTGTGACATAGACAGCCACAGTATTAAGGAGACCCACCTGCAGATATAACTTATTTGACTGATTTGTTAGAGCGTTTCCAACAGGCTGGAATGAGCAGAGCACAACGTCCCAGGCATTGCTTGTCATGCCTTCCTGCCGAGGCGATGAGCTTTGGAGAATGTCTGAACTGCAGCTAGGGAATGAATGTCAGGACTCGCCGATGCCTGTGAGCCTACTGAAAGCCTCTTTGGTCCCAATATTGCCATCAGCCTGAGATAAGGAAAATTCCTGTCTAGCAGTTCCAGAGAGGGAGATCTGCTTTTTGGCGTAGCTGGGGCTGCTGTATTTTTGATTGTTGATTGGGCTATAAGCCAGGGCTCCTTCACTATGGCAAGCTCATCATTTCCCTGCTTATTTATGGAAGGAGTCGGCTGATCATATAATAAAGGGTGATGTACCTCCGCGGTGACCTGAATATCCTTCCCTTTCCCTAGGGATTTGTTATCCACAATGCCTTAGGTAGGCTCTATTTCAGAGATGCGTTGGACTTGTTACTCCTTGTCATTTGGCGCTGAGGGCTGGATCGGCCTCTTTTCTTTTGCCTCCAGACTTTTTTTGCCCAGTTCTTCCCAGTGAAAGGAGGCCTTTTTCTTTGTCTCAGCCGGATTTTGAGACCCAGAGCTGTCATGATTGTCAACCGACCATGGGTCAAACATGCTGGGTGATTGTAGCTGTATGTGAGTTTGTAGGCTTTGTGCGTCTTTATTATGTGAGAAAAATACATCCAGTGGCTCTTTTAAGAAGGACAGTTTGTTCCAAGATTAGCTTGTGGATCCTGAGGCTGAGCAACTGGTGCTGAAGGAAAAAGATTGAGCCCCACATCCTTTTGGGGGATGCCTGTAATAGCGCCGTAGACTCTGATATATCGCTGTTATTTGTAGGTGCATTGGGGTGCATCATACTTTCTGGGCCCGCCCTTTTCTTGCCGGAACCAATGGTCCCTTTGGCGCCTCTACATGATTATTATTTGTCTAAAGTTGGTAGGCTGGTAGCAAGAGACCGGAAGCCTGAATTATAGCACACCAGGCCAATGACAAGAGGGTCAATCTTCAGCGTAGAGGAAACTGCACCATGGACCTAGCGGGACCACTTCCGCTCGCTGCCAGCTCTACCCTCAGGAAGACCACTACGCGCTTCCAACACCCCTGACCAAGGATAACAACTGCAGATGACAAAAGGCAGAAGGCAGAAGGCAGCAAGCAACTTCAAAAGTAGTTTCAAAAGTAGCTTGAGACGACACCTCTATGTCACAAATTGAAAGTGCAATGATCCGCCTACCCTAAGCTAGCGGCTGATGAAGGGCTATTGAGCAGGAAGAGGCCTGTTGCTAATCTGGAAGGTGTGCTGCCATAGTAATAAGAGTGCAATGGTATGCCCACTCTAAACTGATGGCTGATGGAGGGTGTTAAGCAGAACCAAGTGTGAGCAGCAAGTAGGTTTACATTTTTGCTTGGGCGATATAGAAGGAAAATCACCTGCGGAGGCGCGCTGCAAGGAGTGGGGTTTGAGGTCCCTCCGAAGGAGCAAGTCGCGCTGGCCTACTGCTGGATGCTTCCACCCCTTACGGAGAAGACTGCGGCCCTAGAGCCTTACCTGCACCCTGTCGTTGCCCGCTTGCACCAGTGACAACTCTTCTTTATCACTGGTCCACAGGCTTGTGTTGCACCGTGTGACTTGTCGGGCTCAGCACTACTCCAGCCACGCACCACACTGCCAATCGGGAGCTCCCTGCGAGGCTGGAGGTTGAAGATAGGGCTGGAACTTGAGGCCGAGGGCAAGGAAACCATGCACCAGTTCCTGGGACCGCTGCGGAGCTGTTGCAGTGTGGCTGCCCTCGCTAGAACTGGAGTTGTGATGTAAGACGTCAGTGTGTTGCAACATATCAGCATATCCGACTCTCTGAATGCTAACCCCGATACTATCCATATTGCAAATCACTTAGCTGAGGGTTACATTACTGGTATCCCTGAGTCCCGGTGGCATGGCAGTTCTGTGAGTGATGCATTGAAAACACTTCATCATTTCTGGATTACCAACTGAGCTTGTGAGAGCACAGACACCAGCAGCAGCGCATTGAAGAGTCTTCAGAGCTGAGGGGCGTTGCAGCACACAGGGGAGCAAGGGCAGTGCTCCTGTAATGGTTCTGCATTTTGTGCCCTGTGTCCCATTTCAAGACATTCACATAACAGGGCCAGATAGACCATTTAATGCATTGTCTCATCTCCCAAGGTAGGGGCAATGGAGGCCGCTTTGAAAGGATCTCAGATGCCCATGGAAGGCCTCCCATACTGACGGGCGAGTGGTCAGAGAAAGATACGGTGCCAGTGTGAAGCCCTGCTGGCAGCAGTACTGGTACTCTTAGTCTTTAACACTGATCCTCCATCCACCAGCTGTCTGCAGAGATGGTGGCAAATGTGATTGCTGCTTGTTGAGGTTAGTAACGCAGCACAGGCAGACATGCTGGAACGCACATTATTTTGTGGGCTGACCTAAGTTCTTAACAGTAGCTGCTTCTCTCCTTACGCAACAACTCTAATGTTTGTTGGCATGGTGGCACACGACATGAGGTGCATGATCTCTACATGGCCGCCACCGCCCAGCCCCTACCCCCACCCCCCACCCCTAGCTGCAGAGGTAGTCAATTAGCAGATTATCATTGGTTGAATCCAGCCAAAGTAGTCAAGCTTGTCAGGGACTTTCTTTGCAATGCCCTGTTACAACGGTGCCCAAATATCCAGAGGATGCCTCTTAATGTGACAAGCCTCTCGGGAAAACAAGGACAGGGACTTAGCTACCAGTGGTGTAGCCAGTGTAATGCACTGGGACTCAGAGGTGGGGCGGGGCCCACTACAACAGCCCCTTGAACCCTGAAAGTGCACCTACTAGCATAGGTGCTCGGAGCAGGGGTGTGGGGTGGGCTGCAACAATCCCAAAATAACCATGATGGAGTTCAGAGTAACGTGAATGAGAATTAGAGAACTTTAAATGTTGCTTTTATATTGTCACATTTGTTATGAGTTCAAAAACAGAGGTCAAATGCCAGTCTAGTCTTTTGACAAATTGCTGCTATGTGACAATCTTGATGGTGTGAAAGGAAAGACTTTAGAATTGTGTTTTCTTCTTACACACAACACAATTTAAATACCTATAAATGAACTGTAAAAATATTTCTGAATAAATAAGTTAGGAAAGCACATATGAAGTGTCTTTTTTCCTAATTCTGAAGTGTGATTGAAACAAAGATTTTATAGGACCATTAACAAAAAAAACAATTTACTTGTAGTGCACAAATGACAACTATTTGCTGAAACCCAATTTCCACACTTTATTGTTTATACCCTACATAGTTTTAGTAGTACATCCAATGATATCACTGCCTTTAGAAGCACTTATTAAAAGTGATAGTTTTAAACATGAACCTGGAAACATTAATGCCCTCAACCACCACTCCGATGACAATACCATTAGAGAACTAAGAGGCATGTCAGGTGTCATGTACAGCCTGTATGTGAGCTATATTCATATTTTATACAGAGCAACTTTATAGTACATTAAGTCAAACACGAGAAAGATTTTTGTACATCACACATCCTCATGTATTTTTTAAGGTTTTCTCTTATGCAATAATGATAAAATAGGAAACACAATAAAATACAATAATTGTCTATGATCACACAATTTTGTCAAGTGGCCAGTCCTTGACTGATTTCAGGTTTTCTGGTTTCACATTGTGTAATTCAGCCAATAGATCAGTATCCATTTCTTGCTTATATTTGACATCAAATGTTAATGATTTCCTTTCATTCTTGGTGCATGAGGTTAGAACAGGGGTAGCAGCAGAAGCGGCACAGGGTCAAGACTGATTTGCTTATGGCCATGTCTGAACTGGGGTGGCAGAGTGGGCTAAAGAACGGTGATGGATTAAACCCAGATCTCTTGACTGGGTGTGAGTGTTTGATTGGTTCTGATGCTCCGTACATCACCACCCCCTTTTGTGCCGCTTTGTTTGCCATAAGTTGGCAGGGTATGCTCAGACGTTGAGTCCCTTGCTCACTTTGCCACTGGATTCAAGCAAGCCTGGCTGAAGATGGCTGAAATGCCAGAAACCGGTCCTAGGAAGCTTGTTTCCGGTCTAGGGAAGACATGGCTTGGCAGTTCGGGCTGGACTGTTCAAATGAGGCACAGGGTCAGACTGATTTGCATATGGCCATGTCTGAACTGGGGTGGGATGATGAGCAAAATAACAATGGATTAAACCCAGATCTGTGACGGGGGGTGAATGTTTTGCCAATGTGCAACATTCCGTCCATCATCTTGTGTGTTTTGTAGCAGGCAGAAGCCACACTATAGCTCAATTCATTTGGGGCTTTAGAGCTCAAGTAGACCTAGAGCTTAACCAGAACCTGGCATCTGGCTCGCACATTCAGTGGCACACCCACCTCTATACTTTACTCTGGGTATAGAACTAAGCTTAGATGCTGCGGCTAGTGTGACACCTGATGTGTATGTGAGGATATCTTAGCTTCCACTGCTGCTGACAATCCACAATAGAGTGGGTATGAGAATGGTACCAAGGGCCTCATATACAATGATTTGGCGTAGGGCAGTGCCGCAAGTCTGTTTGCTGCACTGCCCTATGCCATATCGAAAGGGCAGGAATGCATCATATTTACAAACTACCATCCTTTCAGCCAGCGCTGGTGCACAATATGGAGCCTGGCGCCAACACAGTCACCCTTGTACCATGGTGCATGGTGCATGGGTGTTTGCGTTTCTAGCAGGATTGTTTTTGTTTAGGAAGGAATAACTTCCTACAAAAAAACAATCCATGGTGGCATTTCCCTGTTTCTATGTGTGCTGCAGGACTGAAAAAACGAGGAGAAATAAAGATATTTCTCCTTATTACGCCTGCCCTGCAGACGCATAAAGTTTTGACACATTCCCAAGGTTTACAGATCCTTGTAAACCTGGGAATGCGTCAAAACCCATGAGTGTTGTATGGGACCACCCACCGCAACAGCCATGGAACGGCTCCCTGACGCAGTGTAAGGCAACACAGTGACTTGTGCTGCATTGCCTTACACCATATCTACGAGGCCATGAAAAGACATGCACAGTGGCTTTGAGACATGCACAGTGGCTTTGTGTGGCCTCCTAGATATGGGTCTGCACTCTGCTCCACCAGAGTGTCATAAAAAGTGACACACCGGCAGTGCAAGGGGCTTGTAAATAAGCCCATAAGTTTTGACAGATGCAGACTATGTCGAAGATTGTTGAGGAGCCTCAGGGACAGTTGACAGACTAAGATGTCACCCTATTGAGGGGGCCCAGTTACTTTGCTTGCAGTAAGATCAATGGCAACCTAGCTACACCACTGACAGCTGCAGTCTTTGCTTGTTCACTCTGCATGTGATGACGTGCAGTAGACGGTGGCCTCACTGAGAGAGGACTTGTGACATCAAGTAAGGTTTCAGTATAACAAGTATGAGAAGAATATATGAGTCGAGCAGAGAATCAGACACCAACCTATTTCACCCCACTGGCTCCCACATTTTTCACCTACACTATTGTGTGTAGCTTGTTTCATGCCTGTGTTCCAGCATGTACAGTACCTATTCCCTACTTCCCGACGGATCTTCCACAGAGTGGGTCATGTATTCAAGTTGCAGAATCATATTTTCTTCTGAAATATTTAATTTAAAAATAAGGTATATGTGTCACCCTACAATTCAGCAGCACCTTTATCTGTTTGGCACCTTCTCCACACCTGATCAGACAACTCTTTCACCTTTTTTCCTAGCTTCAAACAGCCCAGTATGATAAGTAATACACTCTGCAGTGCTCACATTTACAATGCATTCAATCAGTGCAAAGCGTGAGATGTAACTTCAAGGTGCTTTAACTTTATATAGGTCCTAAAGCCAATAGGCTGTCTCTTGGAGGTGGCCAGCTGGATGCCAGTGCACTGCTTGAAGCTCAATTTAGAAAAATCTGAAATCCTATTGTTCAGAAGTGCTGAACATGTATGGGATGGTTCCTGGTGGCCCTCTTCACTTGCCATTGCTCCATTGCCAAAAAAGCAGCAACAAATCTTGGAATTAATATTGACCAATCCCTCACAATGAAAGACCAGGTGTTATTTACCTGTTGCAACTGCTAAAACGTCTCAGAAAGCTGTTCTGATAGATCCGAATGGACTGGCGTTGTACGGATGTCCAGGCTCTGACAGTCAATCGCCTGGACTATGGAAACAAATTGTAGATGGGAATGGCAGACTATTTGTTCACACGCCTTCAAAAGATCCTCGATGCAGCTGCAAAACCTATTTACGATAAATTGCTATGCAAACAAATGATGGACGGAATGCTGAATAAATCATACATTCAACCCCAGTCAAGAGATCTGGGTTAAATCCATCGTTCCTGTACTCAGCATTCCACCCCAGTTTAGACCCAGCCATATGCAAATCAGTCTTGACCCTGTCCCTCATGGGAACAGTCCAGACCGAACTGCCAAGCCAGGTTCTCCCTGGACAGGAAACAAGCATCCTGGGACCGGTTTCTGGGTATTACCCTTCATCAGTCAGGCTAGCTTGAATCCAGTGGCACAGTGAGCAAGGGACCCACGTCTGGGCATACCCATCCCACTTAGGATGAAAAGTGCTACGCAAACAAATGATGGACACAATGCTGAATAAATCATACATTCACCCGCAGTCAAGAGATTTGGGTTAAATCCATCGTTCTTTTGCTCAACATGCCACACCAGTTTAGACCCATATGCAAATCAGTCGTGACCCTGTGCCTCATGGGAACAGTCCAGACCGAACTGCCAAGCCAGGTCCTCCCCGGACCGGAAACAAGCATCCTAGGACCGGGTGGCATGGTGACCAAAAAAACGATGGATTTAACCCAGATCTCTTGACTGTGGGTGAATGTATGATTTATTCAGCATTCCGCCCATCATTTGTTTGCGTAGCACTTTTCACCCTAAGTGGGATGGGTATGCCTAGACGTGGGTCCCTTGCTCACTGTGCCACTGGATTCAAGCTAGCCTGGATTATGAAGGGTAATACTCAGAAACCGGTCCCAGGATGCTTGTTTCCGATCCATGGAGGACCTGGCTTGGCAGTTCGGTCTGGACTGTTCCCATGAGGCACAGGGCAAGACTGATTTGTATATGGCTGGGTCTAAACTGGGGTGGCATGGTGAGCAAAAGAACAATGGATTTAACCCAGATCTCTTGACTGGGGGTCAATGTTTTGATTTGTTCTGCATTCCGACCATCAATTGTGTGTCATTTGCTTTCTCGCCCTAAGTGCGCCAGGTATGCCCAGATGTGGATCCTGGGCTCACTGTGCCACTGAAACTAAGCTATCCTGGCTGATGAGGGGTGAAACTCCGAAACCGGTCCTAGGATGCTTGTTTCTGGTCCAAGGAGGACCTGGCTTGGCAGTTCGGGCTGGACTGTTCCCATGAGGCTCAGGGTCAAGACTGATTTGCATATGGCCAGGTCTAAACTGGGGTGGCATGGTGAGCAAAAGAATGATGGATTTAAGCCAGATCTCTTGACTGGGGGTGAATGTTTTGATTTGTTCTGCATTCCGTCCATCAATTGTGTGTCTTTTTATTTACGATAAAGGCAGACACGATTCCGCAGCATCTTTTTTAAAACACTACACTGTCTGACAATTGCAAGAGGGCACAGTTCAAGCTACTCCGTTATACGTATATGTCTTTGCATGATTCCAGCCCTTTGATCCTAAGGAATAGGGTTGAACTTTATCAACCATCAAGAAATGTGAGATTATCCAGCTTGTCCTTAGCTAAAGTAATAAGGATCAAGAAGGCAAGAGCAGGTGGCCGTTCCTTTACTTTTCATGTAGCCACCCAGTGGAAATCTCTCCCCCCTGAACGTTCGATGTACCGAGATTATCCTGTGTTCAAGAAAAAACTGAAGACATGGCTCTTCCCTGATTAACGCAGCTCTGATTTCCATCCGTAGATCTGTACATCTGCTGAAATCAAATGGTAGTTATTAGTGCTGTTATATCCCTGTGGGGATGAGTGCCTGCACTCTACAAAAATCCCCAAAATAAATAAAAATAACTAGGTTTCTATCTTCTCAGCCCATCATGACACCGTCTCTTGCCACATTGTTCAGCTACTACTCCTTACCTGCATGTTAATTTATAGAGGTGTCTCGAACCACATGTTTATGTTCTGTCTCTTCCTCTTTTTTTTCTTTCCCTATTTCCATCAGCATATAACTTTTTCCCAGTCTTTCACTCTCTTCCCTTCCTCTCTGTATAACCACAAGGAAGCACCAGTAACACTCTTTATGACTGCATGTGCAGCATAATGTTCACGGTGGGCATTTGCCCAGGCTTCAGTGCGCTGAATGATTGAATCACCTGTACAAGCAAAAATTTGCTGTGCAGGATAGTCCCAGTGAGTAGTTTATTGAGGAGGTCTGGTAGAGTGTCACTACTGGAGGTTTGTGTTCTTGTCACTACAGCTTGGAGCAGAGACACCAAATTGTGCTAGCTCTGTCGACCTTAGCCACAACACTCTGCCTTCTCGCATAATCACACTATGTTGGTTCTTAGCAGCTGCAACTGAGTAACACTGACAAAACCTGCAATACCATCACCTTCTTAAATGCTGTCAAGTAACAGACACTGACAAAAAGTCAGGCTGGCCCATCCCTTTTAAGTCTGGCGTTAACCAAGACCTTTTGTTGTTCTAAAACAATCTTTAAAAAAAATACATATATACATACATACATAGAGAGACTTTCAGTCAACCCTCATCATCCATTGGTCTATTGTAACATCAGTCACATTTTACATCAGCCCACCACAGCAAACAACATAGGCAGTGGGTCTTCCCACTTCAACAGTTGGTGTGTCTCTAATCTGAATTATGGCATTTTCATGTGCACAATGTGCTCAATTGCCTTTAAAGTTAATTTCAGTGCCAGGGCATGTGGGCCAGTGTGCCATTCCCTTTCAAGTCTGACCTATTTCAAAGAGTCTGCATCAGGAGCCTTACTCCAAAAGAGTACCCTAATTTGTAATATTGTTTCCAGCTTCCTTTCTCTACGTTCTGCCACACCCCTTCTCGAAGATATAGGGGCCTATTATGATGTTGGTCATGAGGCCTCTACCCTCAGGTCAGAGGCCTTATGACTGACATTGTTGGTTTCAATTCTGACCGGCTGATTTTGATTCAGCCGGTCAGAATTGAAACCGGCCGGTCATTCTGGCTGGCTTCCGACGGGCTCATGGAGCCCGATGGCCAGTCGGAAGTGGCCCGTAATCCAAATGGACAGTGGTTTTCCGGCCTTTCTGACATGGAAACCCTGTCAGAAAGCGTGCTTGGGGGCCTCTAGCAGGGCTCCCTTTTCTTTTCCGGCCTCCAGTTGGTGGCTGAGGGGGCTCCTATGGTGCCCCCTGTTAATCCTTGCACCCCGTGGCAGGCACCTTGAGGTGCCTGTCACAGGCTGCAGGGATTAACACCACCTCCCATTTCCCTATGGGATCATGTACAACAGCCTGTTTACGGCAGATGCTCCTATAGGGGAATGTCGGAATGGGACTGCACCTTGTGCGGTGGCATCATAATGAGGCGGTCGGGACAGCCAACTGGAGTTCAGTAGGTCTCGTGTGCGTCCGCCCGACATCGTAATAGGCCCCATAATGTTCGATGCAGAGAACAACCTCCTCATAAATTTGGACATCAAGAATCTGTACACCAGTTTTCCTCAAGGGGATACCTTAACAGTTTTGGAGGGACTCCTGTGCTCTAGAGACTGGAATTATTCCACCCCATGACATATTGTCTTAGAATGTGCAAGAATGGCCTTGACAAAGAATTACTTTGAATTTGAGGACACAGTGTTTCAACAAGTACACGGAACATCAAGGACAACACATTTGTCCCAAGTGTAGCAGGCCTGTATGTGCACCATTTACAACAGGAGAGAATACTCAACACCAGTAATCCTTTGACAACCAGAGACATTGGAGTGTCTGTAGTTTGACAACAAAGACTAAGGAAATTGACCAAGGCTTGAAGAAAATATGTTTTTAAGAAAACATACCAATTGCATTTCCATGCAATTCATTTACCTGATCACTTGCCCATGCAACCGTAGGTACATAGGCATGACAATGAGAAACACTCTCTGACTGTGTCTTTACATAGACTTTCTAAACGAAAAAAAAGTAGGCCATGAAAAAGTGACAAACTGCTAGAAAATAACAACTATCACAAACCAGCAAAAAGAAATAAGAAAGTAAGAATGCATAAATTAATAAAAAACTAGAAACTAACCCAAATAGCGCGTGAAAATAAACCTAACACCCCCAACCTCTTCAAACTACCAACAAATTAACATTTAAAATGGAACTTTTGTTTTTTCACCAAACAACAGGAAAGAAAACACCTGTTCCACAGTAGACAACCCTGAATGGAAAAGCTTCAAAACCATGTGAAACATCGAAACAGCATACATGTAAGTATACACATTTTTCATGTAAGTAACAAACGTACAAACTTTAAAATAGTATATATATTCATACTATTAAACTACTTTCAGTTTCAATGACAGAAACTGCAAAGCACATTACTGCTCAGAAAGGAGTGCAGTTACTAAATCACAAAGGCTACATGTACGTACGGCCTAGAAAGGGCATGAACAGTAAATATAAACTGGAAATGTACTAAGTATTATTCTAATGCATGCTAAGGGAGGCAACTACAAAAGATGAAATTGTAATTCATGTAAGAGAGCACAACCACCCACCAAATGTAATAGATTTAGGAGTAAAAGAGATATTGCATGATATAAGAGAGGAAATTAATATCTCCCAGGAACGCACAACCAAAATCCTTAAAGATATACCAGTTAAAGTCCCCGAACACATAACAGGTCAACTACCACCTATACCCACTTTAAAACATTTAATTGCATGAACTAAAAAAGCCACCAGCGATACTCCACCTTCCCCAAGAAGATACCAAGACACATACCTGATCTTAAAACAATTATACATAACGAGAAACTTTCCTTTTACAGAAGAACCTTAACGATGAGAAATTAATCCTAATATCCTCTACAGCAGATAATGTAGCCAACGTCAAATGTAAATGATGGATGGGACCTTCAAAATGTGTCCCAAACCATTCACTCAGATATACACCATACACAGTGAATACCAAAACAGAAATATCAATTTTCCCTACTACCAAATAAATAAAGTAGCACTTACTACGACCTCTTAAACCATTTTAAACATATAACAAATAACTACTACCCACCAAAAATAATCACAGACTTTGAGCAAGCCATGATTCAAACCACACTACAGATTTACTCCCACACTGGCATACTAGGCTGTTACTATCATTTAAATCAAAGTATATGGAGACACCTCCAAACATCTGCACATAGGGGCCGATTCTGATATCGGCCGGACCAGAGTCCGTCCGACATCGGTCAGGAATCGTAACCGACCGGCCTACTGTCGTCCGTTACGGACCTGCAAGTACGATGCGATTGAACACTGTTCGGTCGCACTCGTATATTTCACAATGGGAGCATGCATTCCGAATGGAATGCATGCTTGCATTGTGAAATGCAGGGGTGCAGTTCATCCCTGCACCCTGTGCCTGCCACCGGGTGCAAGGATCAACAGGGGGGCACCATAGGTGCCCCCAAACCGCCATATGTGCCCCCAGGCCACCATTCGGCGGCGTCGCACCCATAGGGGTCCTACTGGGGGCCCCCAAAGACAGTTCCTGACTGCCTTTTCATGCCGGAAAGATGGGCACGGAAAGGCAGTGGGAAACTGCCATCATACTCCCTCGGTGAGAAAGAGGCAGCCGGGGGAGTACTAAAGGGATTCCGGATGGCGGACGGGTCTCCGAGCCCGTCGTAAGCCATCTGGAAGTCAGAGCAGATTGCTTTCCGACCGAGCCCATCGGAATTCCGATGGGCTCGGTCAGAAAGGAATCCAGTTGGCACATTCCGATGCGGACGGAAGGGCGCCCTCCGTCGGTCGGACACCTTCTGTCCGAAATCGAATCGGCCCCTAAGTGTAGAATAATCTATAAACAGCCAATTTGCCTTTGATAAAAGCACTAGCTTATGTCCCTGTCATAGAGGTAGCCTACCATTACAATCTACTAATTGATTGTAAGCCCTTTCTACCAACAAAATGAAGACAAACAAAGCACACTAATGGATTTTTGGGAAGACACAAGGCATTGCTCTGGACACAGATGCCAACCAAAATTCCAAATACCATGGTGAAATGTCTGTGACAGCACCTTGGCACAGGAAGCCACAACAAACAACGCAGTGGAAGGATGGCACAATGCCTTCCAATCCACACTAGGTAGAAGCCAATGTATACTCTATAAATTTATAGATGCACCACAAACAGAACAAAGCAACCAACAACTACCAATGAAGCAATCTGTTAGCCAAAATGCCCCTAAACTAAGCAAACAAACTTTAAAAATGTATGATATGCTACGGTTTAAAGTAAAATTCATCATAAATAACAAAGGAGTACATTACTTAGAAACAATAGCCAAAAGTATATTAAAAATACATGGTAACCTACCAAAGTCCTCCAAAATGATGACAAAATCTAAACCAACATAGCAAATCTATTTCGTTTTAAAATAATAAATATAATATTGTATTACATCTGAAGACTGATATTATCAATTTTTTTTTTTTAAATGTAACTGTCACCACCAAGAATTTAAAAAACAAACTCAGTCTATCACATAAATGAATTACAACACATACACCAAACAATTGCAAAAAACAATTGCATAATATTTACACAAACAATATAATATCACATTTCCGACCCCAAAGAAAGTAAACAAAAAACCTTACTGTTTTGTAGCTGCAAATCATTCTTTGTATCCACACAATCAAAAATAATAAACCCCCAAAATTAGAAAAATACTGTCCAAAAAGCCCCCCAAAATGCAAAAATAAAAGCAATCCAATAGAAATCCCTCAAAGCAATCCAAAGTATCTTAGAACAATAAAAAAATGTTTAAAAATTGTAAAGCACGAATTAAATAATAGTATAAAGTATATATACAATTATTTAATATATACTTAAAAAGTATGCTGAAATGATATTGAAAATATGTATATAAAACTATTTAAGAAATGTTAAACACTGTTAAGCAATGAAAAATAAAAGTTGAAAATGTATATTTCTTTATTGTATAAAAAATTTAATTAATTATATTAATGGTTATAAACATACAACTAACTAATATTTATTATATTTCTAATCACCAACAATGCAATTAAAACTAGACAAACTATTTGTACTACATACAAATAAAATGAAAATAAAAGACTTCAGACTGAAATTATACATTTTAATAATCACACTGCAACATAAATAATTTCTTTAAAAGTGTTGGACACTAAAGGGATGAAGTTTACTGTGCCAACTCCAATCTAACCATATTAGGGGAAGATGTTGGACACTAAAGGGGTAACATTTACAATTCCCACTCCAATCCTAACCAATTTGAGGAAGATGTTGGACAGTAAAGGGTTGACATTTACTAGTTCCTCTCCAATCTAACCATATTGCGGGAAGGTATTGGACACTAAGGGGCCGATTCCGATGTTGGACGGACCGGAGTCCGACCGACATCGGTCAGGAACTGGAACCGAAAGACCTCTTGTCGCCGGTTCCAGACCTGCAAGTAGAATGCTACCAAACCCTGTTCGGTCGCAATCCTATACTTAACAATGGGAACAGGCATTCTGAATGGAATGCATGCTTGAATTATTAAGTGCAGAGATGCAGTTCATCCCCGCATCCCAAGGTGCCTGCCACCGGGTGGAGGGATCAATAGTGGGGGGTGCAAGGATCCACAGGGGGGCACCATTGGTGCTCCCTAGGCCACCATTCGGCGGGCTAGCACCCTTGGGAGCCCTGCTGGGGGCCCCCAAAGATAGTTTCCCACTGTCTTTCTGTGTCAGAAAGGCTGGCACAGAAAGGCAGTGGGAAACTGCCATCAGGAGTACTGAAGGGTTTCTGGATGGCAGACGGGCTCTTCGAGCCCGTCGGAAGCCATCCGGAAAACCGAGTTGGATTTCTTTCTGACCGAGCCCATCGGAATGGCTCGGTCGGAAAGTAATCCGAACTGGTAGGTCCGATGCGGTAGGGGTGGCTCCGACCGAGGGTCTAGCCATTCCTAAACGCATCTCTAAATTGGTGACATTTACTATTCCCAATTTAATCAGACCCTTTTAGGGGAAGGTGTTGGACTCTAAAGGTGTGACATTTACTATTCCCACTCCAATCTAAACCAATTTGAGGGAGGCATTAACCACTAAGGGGGTGACATTTATTATTTCCACTCCAATCTAAGTTTACTTGAGGAAGGTGTTTGGCAGACATGATGCATCAATGTGCGGGTTCCCAATGTTTGCAAGGGTTGGGGCTGTTACTGTGGGATGCCATAATTATGATGTGTATGTTGCTATGTGTTCAAGAATAACAGCTAAAGTGCTGGGAAGGGGTGGGGTTGGGTTGAGGGTTTGTTCGTTGAGTACTTTTCAGATATAAAATGCTTGTCCTGCTGGGGACGCGCTTTTCAAACCTGGTGCCACTCTTGCTATCGATACTGCCGTGAGGGGAACGGCACATTGGTGAGAATCTTCCCTGGTCCTGCATCCTAGCCGTGAGGGGAACGGACACTTCGAACTACACTACCCAGAACTCCCTGATCCGGGCGCCTGCCGTAGTGTCATCAGGCAGCGCCCGGGCTTTACTTAAGGGCTGTCAACTAAATGCAGCGCGGGACGCGCTTTTCAAACCTGGTGCCACTCTTGCTATCGATACTGCCGTGAGGGGAACGGCGCATTGGTGAGAATCTTCCCTGGTCCTGCATCCTAGCCGTGAGGGGAACGGACGCTTCGAACTACACTACCCAGAACTCCCTGATCCGGGCGCCTGCCGTAGTGTCATCAGGCAGCGCCCGGGCTTTACTTAAGGGCTGTCAACTAAACGCAGTGCGGGACGCGCTTTTCAAACCTGGTGCCAATCTTGCTATCGAGACTGCCGCGAGGGGAATGGCGCATTGGTGAGAATCTTCCCTGGTCCTGCATCCTAGCCGTGAGGGGAACGGACGCTTCGAACTACACTACCCAGAACTCCCTGATCCGGGCGCCTGCCGTAGTGTCATCAGGCAGCGCCCGGGCTTTACTTAAGGGCTGTCAACTAAACGCAGCGCGGGACGCGCTTTTCAAACCTGGTGCCACTCTTGCTATCGATACTGCCGTGAGGGGAACGGCGCATTGGTGAGAATCTTCCCTGGTCCTGCATCCTAGCCGTGAGGGGAACGGACGCTTCGAACTACACTACCCAGAACTCCCTGATCCGGGCGCCTGCCGTAGTGTCATCAGGCAGCGCCCGGGCTTTACTTAAGGGCTGTCAACTAAACGCAGCGCGGGACGCGCTTTTCAAACCTGGTGCCACTCTTACTATCGATACTGCCGTGAGGGGAACGGCGCATTGGTGAGAATCTTCCCTGGTCCTGCATCCTAGCCGTGAGGGGAACGGACGCTTCGAACTACACTACCCAGAACTCTCTGATCCGGGCGCCTGCCGTAGTGTCATCAGGCAGCGCCCGGGCTTTACTTAAGGGCTGTCAACTAAACGCAGCGCGGGACGCGTTTTTCAAACCTGGTGCCACTCTTGCTATCGATACTGCCGTGAGGGGAATGGCGCATTGGTGAGAATCTTCCCTGGTCCTGCATCCTAGCCGTGAGGGGAACGGACACTTCGAACTACACTACCCAGAACTCCCTGATCTGGGCGCCTGCCGTAGTGTCATCAGGAAGCGCCCGGGCTTTACTTAAGGGCTGTCAACTAAACGCAGCGCGGGACGCGCTTTTCAAACCTGGTGCCACTCTTGCTATCGATACTGCCGTGAGGGGAACGGTGCATTGGTGAGAATCTTCCCTGGTCCTGCATCCTAGCCGTGAGGGGAACGGACGCTTCGAACTACACTACCCAGAACTCCCTGATCCGGGCACCTGCCGTAGTGTCATCAGGCAGCGCCTGGGCTTTACTTAAAGGCTGTCAACTAAACGCAGCGCGGGACGCGCGCGGGATGCGCCCGGGCGAAGCCCGGGCCAAGGGCGGGCCCGTCCTAGCCCGTCAGAGTCAGGAGGAGGCAGGGCAGGGCCTGCCTGCTAAGCTGTAGCCAGTGGCAGATCGTTGTGTATCAGAGAAGGTGGGCAGCGCTGCACTTGTCACATTGATGAAGTATTATTATTTTTAGTTTATTGTATTTGTTGCTGCACACTGCCTTAGGTTGTTGTGTTGTTAGAGGGGAAGGTGGGCCGCTTTCTGAGCAGGGCGGTTTTCTTTTCTTTTGTCCTTCTCTAACATGACCAAAAGGAGGGCAGTTGATAAGGTGGGGGGGACATTAGATGATTATTTAATTCGAGCTGAGTCAGCACTGAATCTTGAGATCTTAGCTGTGGAACGCAGACTCTCCTTAGATCCCGCTTCTTCCTCACTCCCTTGTGCCCAGTTACAGAATGTCTCACTCGCTTCTGGTCATCCCAGTATAGTTGACGGCACCACCACCCCCTCATTGCCTATTCTCTCTGATATGGGGTCATTGGATACCTCCCAGGCCTGTGTTATTATCCAGAGCCCTCCTAGGGTTACTACAAGAGGGAGGTTGGCCCATAAAGGCAAAAAAAAAGAGGTTTCTAGTAAAAGCAGGAGAGGCCAAGGGACCAGTAAGCCTTCTGCTGTGTCGCTTCATCCCGAGCCTAGTGGAATTACCGCTAAAGGGAATTGTCCTGACTGTAAGACTACTCCCCTGACCCAGGATTTGATTCAGCCTCTTCTGGATTCCCTACTTGTTAGTCTTAAAGACCATCTAGCTTGCCTCTTAGACCCTGTCCGCCACAAACTGGATCTTGTAGCCGGTAGGTTGGATATGTTGGAAGCTAGACTCGCTGGTGACAAGATCTCAGTAATAGGGCCCCCCACACTGTCAAACGGGGTGACGTCTGTTGGTGTGACCAATGAGGTTGGTAATGCTAGACCACTAAGGTCAGTGGGGGTCTTACCAGTTACACCTCCTTTAGGGGAAGAGAAGGGTTACGATCCAGGTTTGGAAGTGGTTACTGCTAGGGGTAACAACAACTTTTGTGATGAGCAAAGTCGCCCCCCCCTGAGTAATAGGGCTGGTAATGAGGGGGTGGGAGCAGGGGCCCCTACACCCTTCCCAACTTACATCTTCCTCCCCAAGCCACCCCTTATTCCATAGTCTTGGCTAATGTTCCACCACTCTTGGAAGGAACCTATGAACATTGGTCAAACCTTAAGAATAAATCCCTGCATTACTTGAGCTCTAAAATTGGGAATAGCAAGGCCTTGTTTGATGATTTCAACATGGTTAGGCGCATCAACTGGATTGGTCAGTCTTATAAGTCTCTCCCTGGGGATTGTGTGGTGTTGAGTTTTAGGTCCCCGGCTCTGGTCGAATATATTTTGGAATCCGCTTTCAGCCAAACTTCAGCATTTAATTCGATTAAAATTCTCCCATTGGGTCTCTTTTATGAGCCAGGATGCATTCAGCCTATGTGGGATAATCGTGCTTTCTCAAGTCTTCCAGTAAGGTCTAATCAGCCCATTGTGACCACCAACCGCTTTGATATCCTCTCAACATTGGAGGATAATGATTGACGTATGGCTAGCTCTGTTTGTCCCCTACTGACTGATCCTGTGGCTCCGGGTCTTTTTTGTCAACAGAGCCCGGATATTATTATGTTACCACCTCCTAGTGTTGCTTCTTGCATGACTAACCTCTCTGTTTCTATACAGCCTTTTTCTGCTAAAATGACTGACCTCTTGGTTGTCCCAGGACAGGTGGTGGAAACTGGTCTTGTAAACTCGCCACTGAAATTGGGTTCATGGAACATCGCAGGGTTGGGGTCCAGGCTTGATATTCCTGATTGGGCCACTGTTATCGACGATTTCGAGATATGGACATTTCAAGAGACCTGGGCAATGGTCCCCCACTTCCGTACAGGCTTTTTGAATTTCTTCAAACCTGCTGTTAAGGGCCATAGGGGTAGACCGATGGGTGGTTTAACCACTTGGGTCCGACAATGTGAGGGTGTCACTGTGGCAGAGGTCCCAATCGATAGTCCAGATATTTTGATCATCAGGGTTCAATCTCCTAATGGCCTTAATCTCCTCATAATAAACATCTATGTTAGGGGCCTCCCGGGAGGTAAATGTTCACCCACTTGTCTCCTTTTGGAGAACTATTTAGGGTCCGAATTAAAATCCATCAATAAGATTGTGGCTGGAGACTTTAATGTCTGTTTTGAGCCCTTGGGTGTCGATAGTGGGGATTTCACAGAGGATGAAGATTCTCTCTGGGGTGTTCCCCAGCTAGAGCTGGAACCTGTAAGAAAGTGGACACAAGCGGCCCTGCTCATGAAAGGCTTATGTTTAAACCAGGGTATGAGAGCAGTTAATGGGCGAACAAAATCGGATAGGTTGGGGAGGATGACCTTTGATAATGGTAGAACTGGGAGCCGAATTGACTACATTTTAGTCAATCTGGAGTTGTGGTCGCTCATTGAAGATATGGTGGTAGTAAGTAGAGTTGAGAGTGATCATAACCCTCTTGTTCTCTGTATTAATGACAATAGTTTTACTGGCCCTCCTACTATTCTTGATGGCCGTACCTCTATAGATGTTATTTTCACAAATGATTTAAGAAGGGTGAGATGGCCGAAAATCGCCACTTGTGAGACTTCCCGGGCGGCTATTAGAAATTTGGTCAGCAATACCATGGCAACCCTCAACCAGTTGAAGTCTCAAGATTTGATCATGGATAATATACGGGATATTCATAACATGCTTTTTTCCGAACTTAAATCATTTTTTGTTAGAACCTCTCCATCCATCGGTAAAGGCAAAGAGTTGAGATCCTGCACGTGGTTCAACAAGGACTGTAGACTGGCCCAAAGTGCTCTGATACAGGCCATTAAATCTAGTTCTCCCACCACCATTCAAAAATGTAGGACTGCATATAAAACTGCCCAACTTAAGGCCAAGCAAAATTGGGATGAGGACCGCTGGAGAGATCTATACCAGGCTTGTCATAACCGCAACATGGTCCAATTTTGGCATCTTCTTAAATGGGACAACTGCTCCTCGGATATTCGGCCCACTAACCACGTTGAGCCACAGCAGTGGGTAGCGTATTTCGAGGAACAGTTTAAGGTTGGTGATAGGGTGGCTAATAATAACATTTGTCCAATTGATGTTGAAAACCCTTTGGAATTCTCCCCCTGTGAAGTTAAGTCTGTTCTAAAATGTATTAAGAGTGGCAAGGCCCCGGGTCCCGATTGTATCCCGGCTGATCTATTCATCCAGGAGCAAGATGTATGGATCCCGTACCTGACTGTGCTAGCAAATGCCCTCGCGGGTGGTGCTGCTGTCCCTGACTCGGGGCTTGGGGCTGAGATATTGCCGATCTATAAGAAAGGCGATCGCTCTGCCCCGGCCACCAATTATAGACCAATTAGTCTTATTGACGCAGTACAAAAAATTATAGCCCGTCTTGTACTGGGTCGTATACAATCCTGGATGACCGATTTTAATGTGTTGTCCCCTCTTCAGGCGGGGTTTCGTTCACATATTGGGACCCTGGACCAAGCATTTAGGGTAGTACTCCTTTACTGGAAGGAAGTTTTCTTGGGGGGTGGTAATCTTTACGCGGCTTTCGTGGACCTACGGTCTGCGTTTGACCTTGTACCGAGGGTCAAGCTATGGGAAGCACTTTTGGAGATGGGCATGCCAAAAGAATTGGTATCCTTCCTGGTTATTATTCATGATAATACGTATGCCCGTGTTCGTTGGGGCAAACCAGGGGAGGTGACGGACAGATTTAAAGTGTCCAAAGGAGTTCGCCAAGGGTGTGTGCTCGCCCCCACTTTGTTTTCACTATTCATTAATAGGGTTATAAACTATTTCTCCAACAACCCAACCGATGCACCCTCCCTGGCTGGAATGAAGATTCCCCTACTCATGTTCGCAGACGATACTCTTCTGATTTCGAAGACAAGACAGGGCTTACAGTTAGCCCTGTCTCGCTTTGAGGTTTTTTGTCGCGAACATGAGTTGGAAATAAATGTTGGGAAGACCAAGTTCATGGTCTTTCGAGGCCCTAGGCGCATTATTGCGCGGGTATGTCTGGATGGTGTCAGTTTGGATCAAACGGCTGTGTTTACTTATTTAGGGGTCACCTGTAGCGAGACATGCAGCTGGTCTTACCAGCTGGATCTTCTCGCCCTTCAACATGCCCAATTAGGTGGAGCTTTGTTGAAAGAGCATAAACATTCTCTAACAAAACCAATAGCTCCCCTAATGAAGATTTATGGCTCCAAGATTCTTCCTGCCATTTTATATGGTGCTGAAATTTGGGGCTTTAGTAACCTGTCCAAACTGATGACTGCCCAGAACAAATTTCTCCGGTCAGCAATAGGGCTTCCGCAATCTACTCCGCGCATTCCTTTACTATATGACCTGGGAAATTCAGCCTCTAGAGGACTTGGCAGGGTATAGACCCCTGGCGTTTTGGCGTCGCCTGTGGACTACACCTGAATTATCTATTTATGCTAAAGCCCTCTTGGAGGTTAAAGGGCTGGAGGGTTCGCACAGGATACCATGGTTGTCTGGTATTAAAACCCTGTTGATTGACCTTGGGATGGGTGACCTTTGGGCTAACCCAGATACTGCAGTTTTCCCGCCGAAAAATGTCCTAAAGGATGCCTATTGGTGCTTTATTAAGAATAGGAGATTTGCCTCCCTTATGGGCACCTCAATGACTGCCACATTTTTTGCATTTAAGGATGAGTCTGTTTATGAGGGTTATTGGGACACCATTTTGAAACATTTTGATCGTAAACTGTATCATCAGTTTAGAGTGGGCGCCCTACCATTGCGAGGACTCACCAAAAGCTGGAGTCCTCTTGGTAGTGATAAGTGCCCCTTCTGTGTAGATATGATCGAATCTATGGACCATTTTCTTTTCTGTTGTCCAACTTACCTACTTCCTCGACGTGTTTGGCTTCGACCTGTTTGCAGATTAATGAGCACTCGTTCTGCACAGGTTGCTAGTAGAATTTTGAAAACAGACACATCAAAACCTGTAGTAATAGGTGTTGCCAAATTCATTAGTTGGGCATGGATTCTTAGGGTACGGAAACTCAAGTCGTGATATCTGTCTCATATGGCCTCAGCTGTTTTTAATTAGCGCCATCACTATGGACTATTAGGTTAGACTGGCGCGTCTTTCACTGTATTTTATTATGTTGTCATTATGTCTTAATCATTTGTTCACTATGAAACATCTTACATGATTTTAGAATTTTTATCTTGTATTGTAATATGAATTGTACTTTATATGAACTGTTTTTTAACTTGTATAGAATGTCTTTTATGATGTTAATCGAATAAAGACTTATTGACTGACTGACTGCTTGTCCTGCTGTATGTTTACAACAGCTGTGGTGGGTTCCAACTGTGGGACTATGTATATTTGTGTTACAAGCTCATCAATCAAAATATTTAAAACTTGAGGAAGGTGTTGGATGCTAAAGAGGTGAAATTGGCTATATCCACTTCAATCTAAAATATTTTAAACAAGGTAATACAATTTTTTTTAAAAAACACAATTAATACTCAATTCTCACAAACAATTTTTGTTACTACAAAATTAACTACAATTGAATCGAGAAATACACTAGCTAGATCTACAAACCTATTTAAACATTAAAATTATAATGAATAATAAATAATATATTTTCAAACACATTTGATAACATTCCTAAACTTTAAACCATAAATAAAAAATTGCATTCATAATCCAAAATTAATAATCATAGAATTAAAAAAAACATTTTATATTTAAAAAATAAAAGAATCATCTAAAATTACAATTTTAAACAATTTATTTTTTAAATTCTAAAATTTAAAGTAATTTTTCACAAAATTAAAAAGTGTTTTACGTTTCATATAAAATATTTCTAAAATGTACATTTTAAAATATGTATTATTAATTAAAAAATATTTTAATACAATTATATATATATATATAATATATATTTTATTTATTACATTCAAATTTATTACAAATATTAATGTAACCAAATACATTTTACATTTCTAAATTATTTATTTGCATATCATTAAAATAATTAACATAAAACCTCATTTAAAATGTAAACTTTTTAAATATCTCCCCACCCTTATCCCCTGAAAACCCAATATCCTGCTACAAAAAAAAAGTATACAATTATTTATATACATTACTAAGACTGAAAATACAAATTTCAACATTTTCATAACTACTTCATTATCGTACTAAAAACAAAAATAAAAAAATAATAAACATATACAATCAAGCACACTACACTGAATTACATACTAATTAATACTTACAAATGATATTACATACAACATTTACTCCATTTATATTTTTACAACGATAATAAAAACAACACTGAAAACAATATTTTTAGCTTTGATATTCCTGTTGACAATATTTTTGATATACCAATAATCTTCATACATTATTTTTGTATCACAATATTTGTTTCTGATATTTTGTCCACACACCCTTTTGATTGTGTGGGAGAATGACCAGGAATTATTGTCCCCCTTCTTTCCATGGCTGAACTCTAATTTGAAATTCACACAGACAACCAGCAAGGAAGAAATGGTATCCCTTGATGTAAGAATCACAGTGGAACATGGAATGCTACATACAAAAACGTATTACAAACCAACAGACAAAAACAACCTGTTTATGTTTGACAGTTCCAATCTGAGACCACTGAAAGAAAACCTACCATGCAGACAGTTTCTACGTCTTAATAGAAACTGCAGTAGAATAGAAGACTTCCAAAAACAAGCAGACACGCTAACAAAAAAACATAAAGCAAGAAACTATCCAGAGAAGATCATACAAAGGTCAAGGAAAAGAGTATGTAACCAAAATAGGGACGCACTTTTGGAAAACATCCCAAGGAAGCAGGAAGAGGAGAGGATGATCTATGTCACCACGTTTAACATAGACTCAAATCATATAAAGAAGATTATCAACAAGAATTGGAGAATTTAAAACTCAGGCAGTCTCAGAAAAGCCTTTCTTCTCATACAGATGCAGTAGCAACTTGTGGGACTTGTCAGTGCATCCAAGACTACTAAAATCAGCACGGGAAGCAGCGACAACATCCTTAACCTGGAACTTACCTAGTGTGGTTGAACATTGCCTATGAAGACATTGTAGTGTCTGTAGCTTGACAACAAAGATCAAGGCAATTGACTTAGGCTTGAAGAAAATGTGTTTTGAGAAAACATACCAATTGTATTTCCACACAAAGTCAAAGTCAAAACAAGCTTTATTCGATTTTAGGCGTATAAAATCATAAAACAATACAAACATCTCATCTCGATTTCAAAAATACAGTAATCGGAGGGAGGAGCCTAGCGCGCAACCAAGATGGCCGCGTAGGTGCGAGGCTCCAGAGGACCTCCGCGACCTCCTATGACTATCCTGAACATATCCTGTCCCAGATGAGGGGACTGTGTTGGTGAGCCCGAGCTGAGGTGGCGCCCGTTTTCCGCTTCCAAATCGGACCTCGGACACCGACTTTAGCACCGATTGAGGTTTGCGGCCTTCTCCTAGCCGAACCCCAGATTTGCGTTGTGGGGCGATCCAGTGACGAAGTGAATAACAGCGGCGGACAGGGCTTGGTGGCTCGCGTAACCCGCACTTTCACTTTCGCTTTCGCACCCTCCTTGCTGTCTATGCGAGGTTGGGTCGCGGGGCTTTGTGTGTTGGTGTGGCCTCGCTGGGGGACCCTGCCTGCCCGCCGGCTGTGATCCGCCCCGCAGATCTGGGGTGGCACCCCCCCGGAGCCCGTGGACCGGCTTGCCCACCCTTCACGACGTGGCTGGTGCGATCGGGAGACTGGGACCATGGCCACGAAACAAGATGGCGATCGGGCAAAGGTAAAATCGACCCGGCGTGGCGCAGCCCATCAGTCCAACAGCATGGATCGCTATACCCTCCAGAAGGGATCTCCTGAGGTGCCACACAGGTCCCCTGAGGGTCCTACTGATGCCCCCGATCTGCCCACGGATCTGACTCTGCGGGATGTCATGGGCGCCATCGCCGAGATGAAGGCCTCTGTGGGCCAGCGTTTTGACACACTGGCGCAGAAGATCGACTCGGTCCTCATAGATGTTGGCCTGATAAGGGCTGATCTCTCCAAGACCAACGACCGAGTCGATTCTTTGGCCCACACCGCATCGGGCCTTACGACAGATGTGGCGGCCCTGCAAACGGAGGTGCGCCGGCTTGCTCGGGCGAGTGCGCTGATGGATCGTCGCCTGGAGGACTCCGAGAGTCGGGCCCGGAGGAACAACATCCGTATCATCGGGGTGCCTGAGGGACGTGAGGAAGCGGCGGCGGACCTTTTCGTGGAAGACCTGATTGTTACCCATCTCCAGCCACGGGGGCTGAGTAAATTCTTTGCTGTGGAGAGGGCCCACAGGGTTCCCGGGGGAAGGCCTAAGGTCGGAGCCGCTCCGAGACCTCTCATCGCCCGGATTTTTAATTTTCGGGACAGAGACGCTATCCTTCAATCCTCCAGACTACAGGGACCGATTAGACTTGACAATATGGACATTAATTTCTATCCTGATTTCACCCCTGCGGTCCAGAAGCAGAGACTGAGCTTCCTTGGTGTCAAGCGCCGTCTTCGGGACCTAAATCTCAAATACGCCATGCTTTTCCCAGCTAAGCTGCGAGTGGAGGTGGAAGGTCGCACACACTTTTTTGATCGTCCCGAAGCGGCCGGGGACTGGCTGGATACTCTGTCTGGAGATCGGGATCGGGGTGGCGGGGGGGGAGCGGCCGGGGGAGAGGGCTCGCCGGATCAAGACTGAGGGACTAATATTAGGCCTCGCTCGGGACAAAAATGATGCCACTTTTGACTATACGTCGGATTGCTTAAGTTCCCCTCCTATGGAGGTTGTGTGGGGTCTCTTGGGGGTTCTCCCTCCTCCTCTGGGGGTCTAGTTAGTTTAACTATCTATGGGGCGACAGGCACACTGCACGTTGGGGGGGCTGTCTGGGCTCATGCAGGGGTGCAGGGAGGGGGAGTTTTGTTGAGGTGGGTGGGCAGGGATGGGGTGTTGTTCGTTATTATCACAAGGCAACCCTTTTTTTGTGTTGGTTCTACTGTGCTCTCGGGGGGACGAATGATGGTTTCTGTGTATGATGGGGGGTAGGGAATTAACTTTGTTGTCTTGGAACGTCAATGGACTGGGGGACAGGATCAAACGAGGTGTGGTCCTACAGTATCTGAAGCGACTCTCGCCTGATGTGGTCTTCCTGCAGGAGACACACCTTATTGGCAATTCCTTCTGCGCCATGAATCGGCGTGGCTACCGCCTCGTGGCCCACTCGGGCTTCACGTCAGGCTCGAGGGGTGTGGGTATCATGGTAAAGAACTCGCTCCCGTTAGAAATTGATGAGGTGCTCCACGATGACAGGGGACGTTACACTGTCTTGGTGGGGAGAATGGAGGGCAAAGTGGTTGTCTTTGTGTCAGTGTACGTCCCACCGGGGTTGCAGTCGACCACCTTTGCAGATCTGGGGCGCCTCCTCCTTGGCCTTCCGGGGGGGCTTCTGGTGGTGGGGGGGGATTTCAACGCGGTGGTTTCCGGGACTGTGGATCGTCACCCCCCTAGGGACCTCCCCCGGGCACAGGCGTGGCTATCCGGCCTCTTGGATACACTGGGATTGGTGGACACTGCTGGCGCTTAAAACATCCCACGCGGCTGCAATACACTTTCCACTCGGGGGCCCATGGTAGTCTCTCACGGCTTGATTATGTCCTTGTCCCGGCGGCCCATGTCGGGAGGGTGGGGGAGGTGCGCCATTTGGCACGGGGTATCTCGGACCACTCCCCGCTATTGTTGCATTTTGATGTCTTTCCGAGGGCTGAGAGCAGGGTGGTCCCAATCAATTCCTGGTACCTGCGCGACCCCACCATTCGCGCTGACTTGATTAAATCCCTCCAGCGCTATTTTGAGGAGAATGTGGGGTCAGTGCCTTCAGCTATCTCCCTGTGGGAGGCCTTCAAAACAGTACTTAGAGGGGAGGCCCTATCCCTTATTTCCCACGCCCGGAGGCGCGAGCGGGAGGAGGTGACCCGGGTGGAGGCTGAAATAGCTGAGCTGGAGGGTAATCTAGAAGATGGGGTGACGGATGCTGCACTACATGTCCTCCAGCTCAAACAGGCGGCTTATAGGGCCCTCGTTACGGAGGCGGCCAGGGGCCTTAGTAGAGAGCAACAGGGGCGACTGTATGATGTGGGTGATAAGGCTGGTAAACTGATAGCGTGGTTGGATAAAAAGGAGAGAGCGAATCGTGTGGTCCCGCTGATTGAGAAAACGAATGGTGTGTGTGTAACTGAGCCAGAAGACATTGTCTCCTGTTTCGCGGAGTATTTCCGCGAGGTGTATTCCCCGATCTCTTCTTGCTCGGAAGAGGATTCCCGTGCCCTGCTCAGGGATATCGCGCTGCCTTCCCTGTCCAGGGAGGACAGGGTGTCGCTGGACGCCGCTCCCACCTCCGACGAAATCGCCCTCGCCATACGCTCGGTCGCTTCTGGCAAGGCCATGGGCCCGAACGGTATCCCTATCGAGCTGTATAAGCTTCGACCGGATACATTGGCGCCTCACCTCCGCGCAATGTTCCTCGCGGCCCACTCGCTGGGCTCCCTCCCGCTTGACCAGCGTCTGGCTACAATCCTGGTGATCCACAAGGAGGGGAGACCTCGGGATCGGGTTACTTCTTATCGGCCTATCTCATTACTGAATGCGGAGCCCAAAATTCTCGCTAAGGTACTCGCCAATCGGCTGGTCGGTGTGGTGGGAGATCTGGTTCATCAGGACCAGTCTGGCTTTATTCCCCATCGCAATACAGCCCTTAATCTGCGGCGTTTGCATGGGGTGCTTGCGCGCGTCCCATTTATACGGGAACCGGCCATTTTGGCGTCCTTAGACGCCACCATGGCGTTTGACACGCTTGAGTGGCCATACATCTGGGCGATGCTTGCGAAGTTCGGATTTGGCCCAGGATTCATCAGTTGGGTCAAATTGTTGTATGCGGGCCCATTGGCGCAGGTGGTCGTGAACGGAAGAGTATCGGCCCCGTTTGAGCTGGGCCGGGGCACGCGACAGGGCTGTCCCTTGTCGCCGCTTCTTTTTGCGCTTGCCTTGGAGCCCCTGGCGGAGTGGCTGCGGTGGGAGCCTTCCATCCGTGGTCTCCGTTGGACCCCCGAGTATGAGGACCGCGTATCCCTATACGCTGATGACATCCTTCTGTACCTAGCCTCCCCACGTAAATCACTTATAGTGCTAGTTGATGTTTTACACTCGTTTGGTCGTAACTCCGGTCTCGTCATCAACTGGGCTAAATCGTGTGTGTATGTTCTCTCTGGGGAGGCTCCTATTCTCCCGCGGGGCTGTCCGATCCAGATCGCCCCGCAGGGATTTCGGTACCTGGGTGTCTTCATTACTCTGGACCCGGAGGCCCGGTATGAACGGAATCTGCTTCCCCCCCTCCAGCGTCTGCGGGTAGATGTCGCACGCTGGCGGCGCCTGCCGCTTTCGCCGCTCGGCCGGGCGGCATTGTTCAAGATGATGTCTCTGCCGCGTTTTCTGTACGCTTTGCAGAACACTATGGACTTGGTCCCGGCGCGCTACTTCCGTGAGGTGGAGAGTCTGCAACGCCGCCTGTTCTGGGACGGGAGGCCGCGCATTGCTCTGGCCAAGCTGACGCTCCCATGGTTTGACGGGGGGATTGCCCTCCCGGATATTAAACGGTACTATTGGGCCTCCCAGCTCGCTGCCATTAACCATGGCCTCTACGGGCCCGCCTTAAACCCGGCATTTGAAATGGACAAGATGCTCCTGCCAGGTGGCGACTACAATCGAGCGCTCTACTCTAGCGCGCCCGACGCTCGTCTGACGGGCCCCACGCGTGTCATGGTGCAAGTCTGGCACGCGGCCAATGCAGCTATGGGGTGGAAGGACCGTTTGACCCGGGCGTCACCACTATACGCGTCTGAGCGGTTAGGTTCCCTGTGGACCTCTAAGGGCTTCGAGAAGTGGGACTTAATAGGTATCAGTAAAGTGGGGGATCTTTGGACGAGGGGAGGATTTAAAACGTTCGATATGCTGCAGACGGAATTTCAGTTGCAGGGCAGTGAATACTTTCGGTATTTGCAGGTCCGTCATGCGCTGGGCTCCGTCTTCTCGGACGTTGCCTCCATCCCGGAATATTCCCCCCTGGAGGATAGAATGCTGGATGGGCACGTCCCGGACAGCACGATCTCACTTATATACAAAAAGCTCATAAACGACCGCTCGGGCCTGTTGACTGCCCTTCGTGCGGCTTGGGTTGCCGACGGGCTGGAGTTGGACGACGAGGACTGGACCTCCGCGGTGGCCTCCCCGAAGGAGGTGGCCATACCGGCTCGCCTTCGCTTCGTCCAGCTCAAGATACTCCACCGGGTCTACATGACGGGGCCAAACCTTCTGCGTATGGGCTATGCTGGAGATGGGTTGTGTAAGCGTGGGTGTGGTGCTTTGGGGACCTTTATGCATATTTTGTGGGAGTGCCCGGAGGTAGAGGGGTTCTGGCGTGGTGTACATGAGGTGCTGCGACTGGTTACGCATGTGGCACTGTTGCCTGAAGCGAGGAGATGCCTGTTGAATGTGTGGGAACCGACTGATTACTCGGCGCCGCAGACGTGGTGGGTGACTCTGGGATATATGATAGCCAAGCGTGATATTGCTCAACTGTGGGGATCCCAGAGGCCCCCGACGGTCTCGGCCTGGAAAGAACACATGGACTGGTGCATGTTTCGCGAAAAGGTGGTGTATGTGGCGAGGGGTAAGCCTGGGACATGGGTGAAAGTATGGGGCCCCTGGAACGCCTACCGAGGGGGTATCTGCGCACCACCGCTGCTGCCTGGTGTCTCGCCAGCCCCATCCCCTTAGCCGACTCATTCCCCCGCAGCCGGGCATTGGGTTCCCCCAGTCCTCGCTTTGTTCTCTTCCCCCTCCTCACACTTCTGTGTATAGTTGGGATCCCCCCTCTTGGGGAGCACGTGCTGCTATTTTTGATTGTGGGTTGCCTTGTGGGTGTGGTTTTAATTTTTGTTGTTCTTAATTTAAAATGAAACCGCATAATGGGGCCTGGATGATGTGGCTTTTGACATTGTTACCTACTGAGAAATGCTCCTCCTGTAATACCACGTGTTCCATAAATGTATGTCGTATGTTCCTACCATTGCTAGCGGCCGGCCGGAAGGTTGTGGGCCCATACTTGTATACTTTTAAGACTTGTAATAAACGGTTTCAAACAAAACAAAAAAAAAAAAAAAAAAATACAGTAATCTGTAATAATATATATAAATTCATAAAAACAGTTCAATTTGCTGCAGCTTTTCCTATAGTTAAAAAAATTATAACATATAACCTGATTGCCAAAATAATACATCACAGTATAAAAAAACTTCTCATATGTGTCCCCTCCACCTTCTAAGCATTTATAGTTTTCCTTGCTCTCAATGTGCTTTTCAGGAAACCCACCATAGTTGCAATGCAATAGTAACTATCCAACATCTGTAAATACAATAGAGCTGGTCGACATTGTCTCAAGCCCCCCTGTTTTAATAACGGCTTAATCCATCTACATCTTTCATTTGCATAGAATTTACAGAATAGGATTACATGGATAGTTGTTTGTGAAGAGATGTTGTCACAAGGACACCGGCCTAAGTCCCTTGACCAATTATTTATGTCTGGGTAACTGATCAAACGATGGAATGTCCCAAATCTGAAACGTGTTAACACGTATCTATCGTATCCTCCCATACAGCACAATAGATACGGTTGGATGTTGTACGTTATGGTAGTTATTTGGTGCTGCACCACCATGGGTTTGTTCATTTCCAAAGCTAACCAGTTATCTTCCAAGACAGTCAATCAAACTTTTTTGAACTCCTTCCGGTGTATTGAGTTGTAATTGTAATTGTAATTGTAATGGTATTTGTAGAGCGCGATTGCTGCCCATGGGCGTCCAAGCGCTAAGCTGACCAGAAGTGACGGAGGAGGTGCTATGGTACAGTGGGTTTGTTCATAGTTTCCGGTCGAAAAAAGTACTCTGGGTGCCCTATATCCTGCATGAAATGTTTCAAGTATCTTAGACAAATGATTTTATTTGCATGGTCTAAACTCATTGCATCGGTTAGGATTTGCTTATTTAGCCCTGTGTTCGTGGAGGTCCAGATTCTATGCCAAAGCAGCGCGGGTTGTACTTTAATTAAATCTGAGATGTATGGTACACCTAGCTTGCTGTGGCAATTAAAAACTGATGCACTTGCAGGAACTGCCAGTATAAATCTTAAGAAAACATTTTCGACTTGCTGAATTGGTATACAGTCATGGAGCCCCCATATACCTGCCCCAATGATTGCTATGCTCACGCATTTGGCTTGGTAAATTTTCAAGAGAATTGCAGGTGACCTTTTACCTAGTTTTTTGGGAGAAATTTATTAATGCCGCAGTGGACTTCATAAACAGTAGGCTCCTGGTCTTGATCGCTTGTGTCCAAGACCCAATGCGATTAAATAAAACACCGAGGTATGTAAAACTATTAATAGATTCTACCCTGCTTTTCCCAGCTTGAAAACTTCTACACTTTTGTTTCCCTCTCCCGCAGGTCATTATAAAACTTTTCTTTGCATTCATTTTCAAACCCTGGGTGTCCATAAAACTGGTGTAAAAAGTCAGAGCCCTCTGTAGAACAACCTGAGTGCGTGCCATAAGTACTGCATCATCAGCTTAGAGGAGGGAGACTATCGGGCGCTTGTTTACGTATGGCGGATCCCTAGCATTTGACACCAACCCCTGTTCCAACGCATTAGTGTAGAGAGTGAACAGGAATAGTGCCAAGACGCACCCTAGCCTCACTCCCCTCTCCACTTTAAATGATGCGGTACATTCTCCGTTAAGCCCATAACAGACTTTAGCTGTAGCCCCAGAATATAGCTGTCTTAAAAACTGGATTAAAATTGGGTCGACCTTAAGATCGCTAAGAATGTCCCACAGTTTGTTGTGTATAACACAGTCAAAAGCGGCTGTAAGGTCGACGAAAGCCAAATAAAATTTCTCTGATTTAGCCTGCGTGTACTTTCCAATTAAAATACTAAGATTAGGAACCTGCTCATTGACGCCTAAACCAGATATAAAACCGTACTGTACATGACTTAAAATTTTGTTTTCCTCTGTCCATGTTTGCAACCTGTTTAAAACAATCCTTCCAGCCACCTTCATAAGGGAATCTAATAACGATATTGGGCGATAACAGGCCGGATTTTCCCGATCCCCCTTCTTGAAAATCGGAACAATAATTGATTCAGACCATGTATCTATAAAACCTTTTGCACAACATGCCTGTAAAACCCGCGTTAATATTGGAGACCATAGCTGCGGAATTGACTTAAAAAGGTCAATTGGGACCCCGTCGGGGCCTGGGGCCTTGCCACTCTTACTTGCATTTACTGCCCTTGTTACATCTTCCAGAGTGATATTAAGGTCAATAGGCTGGAACACACAATTCATTTACCTGATCACTTACCCATGCAACCGTAGGTACATAGGCCCGACTATGAGAAAGGTAAAAAACTAGATTTGTGAACACCGTAGTAATCTAAGGTGTGGTTGAAGTACAACAAAAAAGTCACAGCACTTTTTGACAGTAGGACATACAGTTGAGAACCTGAAATGGGTAGTAATAGAACAACTACAAGAAGAGAATATCAAAAACCTAAAGAGTGCCCGATATGAGAAAGAACACAGACGGATCTACTGTTTGCCAACTCACAAGACATGATTAAATGATGAGATTTCATGGATGTTACTTTAGACACAGGATCCTGAAAATATCCCCATGCTAAGATACGGGGGAGGAGGAACCACATAGGTTCACAGCCCGGAACAAACCTTTGATGAAGTGAATGGGGCATAAGTAGAAGCTTTGATGGGTCTATGACCAGAAGGATCTCGACCTTGAAACTCTTATGGATGCTCTTTTTACCTATAAGTTAACAGTTTGACTACAAGGTCCACTTGGCTCCTTGCCCTCATGGAGCTCTAAATAGGATGCTGCTAAGTAAAAGGAATTAACAACAATTAAATGTTATATGCATAATGCGTGCAGCACATACACTATCTTGGTAATCTTAATGATGATACTTGCACACTGTATACCAACTTAGTGCATGCAGAGTATGTGTACGTTTTTAGAATAACTGTGATGGAGACTCACACATTGTACTGCTTACACACTGGTCCTGAGACATGTACAGACCAGCCAACTCACGCGGTGCAGAGTCTAAATAAAACTGAGACAGGGAAAATTAGGTGAAAACCACTGTAAACAGCGGATTTCCAGCTCGTTTTTGGAGGCAGTAAGCAGCCGATACAGCTGTTCAGAACTAGATGCAAAGAGTGCACAAACACTACGGGAAAATCCTTCAGAGAAAAGTTTGGTTTGTGATGTGACCGAGGGCCTCATTGACGCCAGCATTGTGGCAGTCAAGGGGGTGAGAAGATGGCAAGGCCGGACAGGCCTTAGTGGGCACCGGATGTTTTCCATTTTGGCTGGAAGGGTGAGGGTCAGTTTTGGAACAAAGGGATATGAGTTTGTTACAGGGTGCTGGTTTTGCCACAGACTTGCAATATCGACCCCATGTAACAAAAGAGGCAGCAGTGCTTCGCATATCGCAGCACCCCCCACAATACCAACTGAATTGCCAGGGCTGGTTTGTGTTCCCATTCTGACCCTGCAAAACAGGTGTAGGGGAAGTTTACATCTAGTGGCTGAATTGCACAATGTGAAATCAGAAAACCTGGATCAGTCCTGGGTTCCCTACTTGATGAAATTATGTAATCCTAGGCAATTGTTTTGTTTCACTGTCCATCCTTTAGGTCGAGGACTTGGTTTGCTAAAGACATCTTGTGGACATTCAGAAAGCTGACCTAGGAATGCATTCCGCCCGTTGCTTACCATTGGCTTTGTGGTTTGTAACTCCCATTTACTGGCTTTCTATTTGCTGGTTTTATTTGCTTTAGGCTGGCCAAGTTGAGTTAGAGCCTCCCAATGCCCAAATCTTCTTGACTGTATTCTTCCACTAACTCGTTTTCCGTAAACAGCCCTTTAAATCTTGTTTTTACCTTGTCACATTTCTGTGCATTCAAAAACAGAGGTCAAATGCCAAGCTTTCTCTTCCGAGGGAGCTTGGTTTTTACTTTTTTTTCTCTGACTTCAAAGTGAGAGAATTTATGTAAAAATCCTGCAGATTCTCCATGTAAGAGGAGAGGGTGTAAGGTGTTTTATTTTTCTAGCACACAACCAAACAAAATAACTGTGCTGATGTTTCAGAATATATCAGATTTAGTACAACTGAGGCACATTTATTTTTGTTATGCTGATGTGTGATGGAATAAACATTTGAATACGATCAAAGCATATCAATACACTAGATGATGACATTTGGACACATTATTGTTGGTGTGCATTAAAACCATATTTTGGTGCAACTGTAATAGTCATTTCAATTGAAAATGTGTTGTCTGTAATGGCAGTGCACTACCACACCATATATACTCCACACTATGCTACTCCACTCCATGCTATGCCCTTTCATTCCAAGCCACGCCACTCCAATCTATCCTACCCCACTCCACCCCACCTACCCTACTCCAATCTACATGCCCCAATCCAATCTACCCCACTCCAATCAACTCAATCTACACCACCCCAACCCAATCGACACCACCCCATCCCAATCTACCCCACACCACTCTATTCAACTCCACTCCAATCTACCCAACTTCAATTTCCCCATCTGCCCCACTCCAAACTGCCCCACTCCTATCTATCTCACTCCACTCTACACCACTTCAGCCTAATCTACCCCACTCCACTCCAATCTACTCCTCTCCACTCCTATCTACCCCACTCTACTCTAATCTACCCTCATCCACAGCAATACACTCTTCTCCAATCTATCCCACTCCGCTCCATTCTACCCCAATATATCCCACTCCACTCTAACCTGATCTACGCCACTCCAATCTACACCACTCCACCGCAATCTACTCCCCTTCACCCCATGTGGCCCCCGGGTGGTACTTTGAGTATCGCTGGTGTAGGGCCTCATTACAAGCCTCTGGTGCCGGTCCATTAAGTTCGCCTCCCAGAGTACTAGGGGCACCTCTAACTCCAAGAAAGCGGAGTAAATGGGGATTACAGGTGGAACGTGCGTTGAATTCATCATTTTACTTCGTAATCTCACCTGGAGAGTTTGACTATTTTTAGATCATGAGTATCAGAGTGAATTTCACCGGTCGCTGATTTACCACAGACCTTGTAATTCCTGGTGTGATGCTGATGAGCCTGTGGAGTTACCGGCCTCATCGGAAATGACAGAGACCTTGTAGTTGGTAACTTAGATGATGACCATTTTAAGACTTTCTAAAAACAGTGACATTCGAATGGAATCATAACTGTATATCTATATAAGCACTGATGGAACAAATTGAAGATCTCGATATACATCCTTTGTTTCGTGGCACAGTTATACTACTTGAGGCAGGGGCCATTTCGGAGGAATAGTGTGGCGCTGCGGCACGCGCTGCTTCCGATAAACTGCAAGTAGAGATAAGCCAGGCATCTTACTTATCCGGAAGTATTTTGTAAAAGATTTTGCAATGCTGAACTACTCCTGGTTGAAGAGACACTCTAAAGTTGAAAATCAAAACGCATCAAGTTACTCAGTTTACATTGCGTGAAATTATCATATTTGTTTAAAGACTTTAACAGGGATAGTATAGAGACCGTTGATTAAATGAATTGCCAATACAATTTAATGCGTGTAGATACGTGCGCACGCACACACGTTAATTTAATTCATGTTCGTTTAATTTTATATGTTTGGCCAAATCATTTCCCAAAATATATCATGAATCTACTCTGCAAATCGTTTTTATGTTGGCTGTAATTCATCTCGTCACATACAGGCAATAGGTGTTACTTTAGTCATGTATGTTCTTTTGTCATTCTATCAATTTACATTTGATGCACTATATGCTGGGGATGGGAGTCAATTTTTTCTTTCAAAGAAACACATCCTTTTTAAGTATCGTTGTAACGCCTTGGCTAAGATTACATACTGACCTCTTTTTACCGCAAGAGACTGTTTCCGTTCCAGTTTCCGTTACAGCTTCCGGCCATAAAGCGTCGTTTATACCGTGGTGTTATTATTTATTGGGTGGGGGGGGGGGGGGGGTTGGAGGGAGTGGGGGGGACACACACTGCGCTAATACAATTTGATTTTGACGCCTGCATCTGGTATATTTTTGACACCAATTTAAGCATTGGGGGTTGTAGACCAGTTGGCCTGTTCACATACTTTATTTTATACCCAAATATTGTGTCCCCCTGTCTGCATGCAATGGCCAGAAGCCACCAAACTCTTGCTTAATTTGTTGCATGGGCAGGTACCACCAGGGGATCGGTTTTTCATGGGTACAGTCTTATAGCATCTTCCTAAATTCTCCAGCAGAGAATCAGGGAAGAGGTGGAAATTCTGGATGTTTCCAAGCATGGATGTTCACTCACGAAGTGCCAAGGGTAGAGGAAGCAAAATCACACAGCCCAATACCATTACAGGAAGTGACATCATATGACCTTTGATGTCTTCCAAGAAAGTGATTTCACTTTAATTTTACCCCTGTGACATCACAGGAAGTACATCACCAACTAAATAATCCTTCAATTACTGCAAGATTAATAAAAGGAAGATACCATTTCTACTTCATAACTTTTCATTTCTTTTTTGACATCTCTATTTATTTTTACAGCTCTACTTCAGTATCCTTGCCGCCTACATAGCTGCTTTCTACTTCACACCATTCTTACCGGGTTTACATCTTTTTCTTTCATATTCCTCTCTATCAGTTTTTCCTTTCCTTGACCTCACTCCTATAGTTGCCCTATCCCACTCTTTCTCCCATGCTTCTAGTTTTAGTCGGATTTTTATGGCCCTTTCTTTCCATGTGATTTTTATTGGCTCTTGCTCAATCTGTAAGAAATCAAAAGCTAACATTCTGCAAAATGTGCAATTGTCTGGGAATTTGTTTTTATCAGGGACAGTCTGCGGCAGGACCTGGATTCATCAGGAAAATGCGGTCAGACTAATCTCGATTGCTCCTTGCGACTGGTCGGACCATCACGATATTACATTCCTAATACCGGGCGCACTTAAGAAAAGGCCAGAGCAAACAGTGAAACCAAAACTATGGCTTAGGGACACAAAAAGCCTAGACCTCGGGAAACTGGCAGCACGTTGCATAAAGGATCTCCCCCCACCCCCCAAGCTATCAAATGTCAGCGAATTTACTGAGCATTACAATCAATTTTCCCTCTAATTTTTTCCCACTGTGTGTGGCACTGTAAGATCTCTGTGTGCTGGAGACAAGTCTATGTGCACCAAGGATCCATTGAGGCATGCGATTAAGCGCTCAGCTATGGAAATCTGTATCAGTCAGCTCTCCAAACTTTTGTTTAGAGCAATAGCGAAAATAGGTGCAGTTCACACATACAGCTACATTTAAAAAGGTTTTGAGACAGTTTTGTAATGTCGATACACTTTGTCATGACATGTATTGTTTACTCTAGTGGCACATGCACCCCAGGTTTAGAAAAGGATAGGACCATTCAAAGATGTTGCTGAAGGTAAAGTGGTGGCCTGGCGACGATGACCTGAAAGGGTTAAAGCTAGGGAATGCAACCTTTATGGGCCTAGAAGAGGGGGTTGAGGTAGGGGGTATTTGTCACAGCATATGATTAGAAAACATCCTCCAAAGCAATCCTAATGGCAAACAAGTCATAAGTGACTAACGAAGAGAGTGGTGGGCGTCTTACCTGCAAGAGTGTGAGCTACTCCTTGAAGCTCTGAATCATTAGGGTGATCATGGCCCAGTAGGAGTATGGGGTCTTGGCATGACGTCTGTTTTTCTTCTGCTATACTTTCTCCTTCTTGCCTTGCTACCCCCGAGTCTCTTTCCCTTCAGCCCCTGAGCTTCCCTTACCAGGCTCTCCTTAATGGAATCCAAGACCTCAACGGGTGTTAGGTCGTGGACTTTGAACTTCACATTATCTACTCACTAAATCTGTCAAGCAACATTATCAGTGTCCCCTCACTCCTGGACAGACCCACTATACCACCCTACTCAGTGGCATTGCTATCTGCTGATCCACTATGAAGTTGGAAGCGCAAGTGAAAGTATTTTTCTCATTATACTGATGAAAACCAAATAGGGCAAAGTGTGTCTGTGATTTTTGAACAATTTTGAGAACTGTTTGACTCCGGATATCAAAGTCGAGTTCAAACAGGTACTGGCCTCAGACTGTGACATTGAGAACCTTTGCTTGGAATCCTTGAAGCTAAAATTGGGTGTCTCTAATTCACAGTCTGCATAAGACACAGCCTCTACTTGTGAATTGATTGTGGGGTGAAATCCTACAAGATGAGGTGTAGGGGCAAAAGTCCCTATGTAATTTGTGGATAGTCATGAGAAGTGCCATTTTAAACAAGGTGAAAGTAAATGCAGTCCTAACAAGTGAGCAGGTAATTGTGACACTATAAAGACCACTACTCCTTTAACAAACCACAGTAACAGTTACACTTCTTTTTGCTGCACCCCTTTCAGAGACTCCCCACTTTTTCATCTCATCTAAAGCCATCCATGGTGACAAGAATGATTTCTCCTTTTGCTGGCAGCACACTTCACACATGAAACAGACTGAGGTGCGGACGTTCTGTGCCATAGCAGGGGAGTAAGAACAAATGAACAACTTTCTGCAGTCCAATGCAGAGTGGGTGGTGAATAGAGGTTGGCGAGCCAACTAATTAACAGGGAGACCTGAGCCAAGGATTGGCTCTGACTCTAAGAACCACTGCACGAGCCGAGCCCTGAAAATATTTGCCATCTAAATTGCGCGACAAACATTACGTTAGCTTATAATAAGTTGTCTTTGAGAATCAAGAAAGAGTATTTCTTCAACACACAGAAGCATTTCACCTTAGCACATCAGTATAATTGTAAAGTATTTCTAAAAAGTGGGAGTTATTAAACCTGAACTGAAAAATCTTCCTACCTGGGCCCGATGACCATGCTATAAGTAAACAAAGAGGCAAGTCAGCTATACACAGGAAATATGGCCTAGATTCCTATTTTAGATAGAACAACTGTATAAGCTTTTAAATCACAGACAAGAAAAGTTTTTTTATACAGCACACATCCTGATTCAATTATTTGAAAATGGTCTTATATGTGATAACGAACAAAAATGTTGCTCAGCGAAATAATGTATTTGCCTAGGATCACACAATCTGTTCAAGCAGAAACTGATCCCAGGTTTTCCAGTTTCAGGCTGTGCACTTCAGCCACTAGATTGGTATCTCTTAGTGCCATCAAAGGTTAATGCTTTGGGCTTAATTCTTAAAAGATGTGATTAGATTTTGGTTCCAGGCAGAATCCACCTTTTATTTTGTGCAGATTTACCCAGCGCTTTACAACAGATAACATATATTAAGTTTTATCAGCGCTCTGCTACATCAGGCTCCCAGAGGCCGCTGTTGCTGCTGTATCCTTGCAGGCCCCCACTCGACAATAATAAAAGAAATCAGCAATTTAACAACTGCCTGCTCTGAGTGCTGTCATCAACCGAAGCAAAACCCATGCACGTAGGAGAAAGGCTTTCAAGTCCTTCCACACGCATTCTGCTCTTCAACCTGGGCTTAAAAACTCGCTGTCACTGCAGTTTAGCTCCAAGAAAGTGAGCTTTTTGTCGCACCATGCACAAACCATTTCTTGGTCTTGCATGGAGCAGTGAAGTGCACACTGTGGGAGAGTGTGTGCGCGCTGGTGAAAGGCAGTGTGCGCTCCCGCACAGGTGCGCATGTTACAGGGAATAATCATTACAAAGCAACAATATCTGATATAATTGACTCTCTAGCCCCTTTAAAACTTAAAAGAGTCCAGGTTAAAGACAAAAATCCCTGGTTTGATGGATCCCTAAACAATGAAAGGAGAAATCTGCCTCTAACGGAACGGAACTGGAGACAACAACCCTCCTCCCCCCAGCTAAAACATCTGAGAAAAACTAGAAATGTGTACAACAAAAGCATCCTCAATTCAAAAAAAGAATTTTTCAGATTGGAACTAGAGAATGATAAGAACAGACCTCGTAAACTCTTTGAAACTGTAAAACAACAATGAAACAAACTGGTCCAATCCTCTAAAGAAGCAACAAAATCCCTAATAACCTGTGATGAGTTCTCCTCCTTCTTCTCAGACAAAATTGACTTGTTGGGTAATGAGCTGAATTCCGCTGCTATCGTCTAGTCGCATCCATAGGCACTACAAATCAACGTGTCTACACTCACTCGTCAGATAGCACCCAAAAATGAAACCCACTGGACCACCTTCAAACTATATGACGACAACAACATCTCGAAAATTCTATCTGCCATAAAACCGAACAACACTTCAATGACCCGCTCCCCTTCAATTGTCTACCCGCAACCAACCAATTTATCCTACCCATCTGGACCACAATAATCAACGCTTCCCTAACGCAAGGTTCCATGCCCGATTCTCTAAAAGTTGGTCAAGTCATCCTGTGGTTCCCACCCCCCCTCTTTTAGGCGTATGGGATGCAGAGACACTAGTGTATTAAGTGATTCTTTTATTTGGTTGATTTAGAGGGGGTCCAAGAAAGGAAGGAACCAGTCGCTGGTAGGGGACATAGAACGGAAGAAAAAGAGTTCTTTAGACGCTGATTCCGCCTTTGTGTCTCAGGGAGGGACGCTTTGACAGTCTTCTGGACAGGGAGGAAGCTGTGGTGGTTGTCAGTCGGCTCCTCTTCGTCGTCAGGGGTAGTGATGGGTGGCCGGTTCCCTCAGGAGAATAAAAGGGACAATAGGGTCAGCAATCAAGGCACGGGTTAATGTATATACCGCCACCTACACCCTCAAGGCGTGTATATGTTAAAGAAGGGAGGGGGTGTTGTGTAGTGAGGGTGGAAGTGCATAAAGAAAAAAAAACGGTGTGGTACAGAGGACCAGGGGGCTATTTAAAATCCTGCCCTCCACCAGCCCAACGTGAGGTAAGTAAATAAGGGTACTTGCCTCCAGCCACGGCCCTCCCGGGTCGTGGCTGTCGAAGTCTTGCCGCCCTCTTCCTCCTCTCCTTGGGGCCGGCTGGACTCGTGCGCGTTGCCACTGGGCGGTTCGGTGCTTAATTCCTTGGTCTTCTCGGTGTCTTCCTCCTGCGTTGAGGTTTCGTCTGCTGCTTCGTGTCTGTGGGTCTCCGGGACGCTGTAGGACGACGCGCTGTTCTCCGGCTCCCCTCTTTGTTGTTTCGCTTCCTGCCTTGGCGCGCTGTGTCTGGAAAAGACTAGATAGCCTACGGCTTGTTCCGGCGGTCTAGTCGCGGGCACCATCTTGGGAGTCCCGCTCGTGATGAGCGCGGGACTACACATCCCTATTTTAAAAAAACCCACATTGAACCCGACTGAACCGGACAATTTCAGAGCCATATCTAATATTACTCTATCAGTGAAAGTGCTTGAGAAATGTGTGCAACAACAACTTAACCAACACATCGCCAAATTCAATCTGCTAGATGATTGCCAATCTGGTTTCAGGCCAGAGCACAGTACTGAAACTATTATTCTCCATATAGTGGATGACACCCTTCAAGCCCTAGACAAAACGTGTCTCTTAATTCTTCTGGACCTTTCATCTGTATTCAACACAATTAACCATGAGAAATTACTTGATCAGCATGAAAGCAGGATGGGTTTAGGGGGAACCGTTCTCGAATGGTTTAAATCCTTCTTACCGTTCTCAAAGATTCTTAGTTATTCAAAATCTATCCTCTCCTTCCCCGATTACGATCAGAGTCCCGCAAGGCACAACTCTCTCCCCAACTCTTTTTAGCCTCTATCTGGAATCTTTAACTGAAATTCTGTGTAACACCATCTCTTTCCATATGTATGCAGATGACACACAGATCTACATCAAAGTTTCATCCCCAGCAGAGATCAAAACAATGAACAAGGCTCTAACGTTGACTGTGCAATGGCTAGCTAGCAACCAGCTCAAACTTAATGCGCAAAAAACTGAATTCTTACTAATTTCCCCTCCCAAAAGCTCCACTGACATGCTGGATTGTACCTAATCGATCTATGCACTGAACTGCCCCCCCGATCATAGTGGACTCAGCCAAATCCCTAGGAATCACACTGGACAAGAACCTGAACATGCGAGCCCACATCAACACACTGGCCGAAAACGCCAAGTTTCACCTGAGCTACCTTGTAAACTAAAACCTTTCCTTGACACGTTTGACCTCAAAATGGCAGTACAGGCATTAGTTATCTGTAGGATAGAATACAGATGCGCAACCCTCTCTGGTCTGCCCAAGATCTCAATGGCTCCCCTAAAAGCCAGCCTCAACTCAGCCGCAAGACTCTTGACAGGCTCAAGAAAATTCAACCACATCTCACCCACCTGAAGGCCCTGAATTTGCTTTTTTATGAAGCCAGAAACCAACTCAAACTGGCCTGTATCACACACAAAGTACTACACTCTTAGTCATCTTCGTATCTTGCTCATAAAATTGAGGTATGCGGAGGAGGCAGGCACTCCCGGAGTGCCAGGGATCTTACACTGAAACCTCCCTTCTTCCGGAAGAAGAAAACTTACAACAGAGCTTTCTCTGGGGCCGCACCGTGAATCTGGAACACGCTGCCGCCAATCATCAGAAGAATAATATCTCTGCCAAGATTCAAGAAGGAAGCCAAGACTTTTCTAAAGGACAAATTCCTGCCATAAGCTCTCTCAGAGCATTTACGGAATCAGCGGCTTGTTGCCATTTTACTGCTATTTATATAACACTACCCGTTTTAAGCCTCACTAGACTTTGCAGATGTAACCTATGCGATTCTGGTATCATGGACAATGTTTAGCTTACGGCATAATTCATAAATCTCTTTAACTTTATTGGGCAGAGGTCGCTATTGTGCAGTCCTCCCTTGCTCCTGCTTGTATTTTCTCCCTTAAGTGTATTCATGATCAATTGCTCCTAATCTTTGAATTTAGCTTATCTCTGTAAAGCACTCCGATATCCTAACAGGTCACGTTTGCACTCTACAAAACACTAAATAAATAAATAACTAAATAAATCACACTCCATTCACCCTGCACCCTTTCCAGGAAAGCAACACGCTCCGAACCTCATTACGAGTGTCATGGTATTGGGCCAGTTTCCCCCGGAATTACGATACCTGGTGCATTAGAGGTGTACTCAGTGCTTAATTAGTAAAAAACATAAGTGCCAGGGCTCTCTCCAGGAGGCCATGACAGCTTGCAGCACACATTGCTCCTGTCAGTGCTGTCAATGACAGTACCAATTTAACTACTAACCATCACACTCCTACAAGTGTAACAATTCGGCCCCTAAGGCTATAAGAATAGCCTGGGCAGCAGGTAATAGTCATTTTTTATGTATTTTGAATCATTAATTAACTGCTGTTGTGGTCATCTCTAAACTAGCCAGACATCGCCACCTGTGGCAGACTGTCACATGCGCTGGTGTTGACAATTAAGTTTCTGTGCGGAACACAGAAAAACACCGGCTCAAAGTAAGCACTGGGTGTACTCTGCAAACACCTCCAGAAAATTAGAAAATTATAGTGGGGGGTGGGGATGGGGGCTCAGAACTAGTGCACCCGATTTACTGGTAATTACTCATTTCATTCTCGAGTTTCATCTGAAAAGTTCACCTATTGATAGCAGCCGAAGTTGTCTGGATGAAATGCACTAGCTCGGCAAAGTTACAGTAGATTTCATAATCCAGAAGGGGCCAGTAACTCTTCTAACTGGCCCCATCAGGATTGCCACAAGACTCATAATGATGCACTCAGAGATTTGTCTCACTGGAATTGGCTTTCTTTTCTGGAGAAGTGGAAGTGGAACTCTGTAGCTGGCATACAACCCTAAAATGCACTGCCTGGGCATGTGGGTTACTAGCCACACCTCAGAATGACTCCACACCTTCTATAAAAGGAAATATCTATCAGTTACCCCCCCTCCCTGTAATTGGTTTCCGTTCATGACGAGGTGCGAGGCTCCCAGGACTGTCTCACCTCATTTGTCGCATCACACACCGAGACGCTATGAACCAATTTTTATACCCATGCCTTATTTTTGGTCTCCTGCATTATAATCTGTTGTAAAGCGCTCTGATACCCTCGGGTCTGGCCAGCGCTATATAAAACTCTGTAAATAAATAAATAAAATAAATAAGTATCTGGGCCTACCCTATCCTCCCTGCCTCCTTCAGTTGGCTTAGCTAAAGCAACTGTATCCTGCTACATTTCAATGCCATTTCCCTTTGCAGCAATACGGTGACCAGTGAATGCCTGAATCCCACATCTTGGGGGCTGATCTGGAGGTGTTTGTTACATCCCTGAAAGATAGCAACATTTGAATGTAAGAGTTTGTGTATTGCATTTTAAAGTGTGTTTATTTTGCAAAGACATTTTTTTTCCTGTTGTGGCGGAAACACAGAAATTAAACAGGGTGCATCAGAGCCCGGTTTTCCTACTGTTTCTGGCAGTACCTTAGCATCTCAGTGGTCTAAAGAGTATTTCCATGGACTCCAGGAGGCAAGCATCGGTAGCAGCTGCTACCCCTAACGACCTTTAAATGACATCCATAGCTGCAAGCTGAAAATTCTGTATTTTATCCATCAAAAAGTTTGCCAGATTTTTCCTAGTGAGTGGAGGTGTATGTAGACCTAAGAGTTAATGAGTGGGTATGTAGCTATTGGTATTGTAGTGTCTATGGTTTTGAGAATGGACGTCTGAAATTTTGAGTTGGTGTATCAAAGGTTAAATTAGGGTGTGAGAAGATGCAGTAACAAAATTGGTGTGTGGAAAACAACTTTGTCTGTGTGGTAATTTGCATTCTTCTCAATATAGATTCAGGTTCAAAATGCTGACTCAGAATTTCCAGTTTGATCAGAATGAGGGCCTAAAATGTTCCATAGGCATTTCTGCAATGTACCACGGTGGTACCTGATACTGCAACAGTTCCTGTACTGGCATTGGAGGAGGCCATATATGATACACACAGGACCAATGCATATATGATATACTGAGGCAATTATTCTCATTAAGATGTGTACAGTTCCAGTAAACCTTGAAATACATTGGGTCCGATTACGATGAGGCTCGGAAAGCCTCAGAAAGCAGCCTCATTACAAAGGAGGCTGTCAGTTTTGAATCCGACCGGACATTCCCTCTGGCCTCGGACGGGCTCAAGGAGCCCGTCTGCCAGTAAGAACTAGCACATATCCCTATGGATGGCGTTTTACGACATCCGGATTACGATGCTCGGTTTCCAACAGGCTTTCCATGCCGGGCTTTCCGACATGGAAAGCCTGTCAGAAAGACAGTTTGGGGACCCAAGCAGGGCCCCCTTCTTCCTGAGGCCTCTGGTTAGGGGCCAAGGGGGCATGTTGATCCTTGAGGTGCCTGGATGAACACAAACTTCCTTTTCTGTATAGGAGCTTGTACTGCAGCTGGTTCCCGACCGCAGCACAAGCTCCCATACAGAAAAGGGAGTTTACGACAGCACCATGTGTGGTCGCATCAAAATTAAGTGGTTGGGAAGTTGTATCCAGACTTTTGTATTTGGTCTTAGACCTGTACCAGGTAATGGAAGGTCAAGCACCTGCTCTCTGACCTGTAAGAGCGCACAAAGTGGGCCCTCATATGAGCATAGAACTACTGTCTGTGCCCTGCTTAAGTCACATATTTCATGAAAAGTCTAGAAATGATTTTATTTAAAGGCTTTTACTTTGGACATCGCCATCAGGAATGTATTGATATTTTACCAATGGAAAAGACTTGGAAGGGGATTTCTGGAAATGATAGTTAACATAAGTCCCAGTTGGCATGACCATTATGATTGCAAGCGTTGATTTTTTGCTTTTAGACATGTAAACCCTCATCGTGCAAGCACCTGCCCTGCTATTTCACTCTACTAGGTTTAATGCACTGTGAAGGCATGTTTATTTTTTAGCGTTGATGCATTTTAAGTTAGTAAAATAGGGAGTGTAGGGAGGAGGTAATTCAATTTTAAATCAGAGTTATACTGACAACCATCATTTAATGAAATGAAAAAAAAACAGAGCTGCTTTATGGAAAACGCCCCCACAAAAAATAGTTGGCTGTTTTTGAATAGGAAATATGACTTATTGCACTAAACATCAAATGGATAAGATAGCTATAACTTAAGAGGAAAACATTCATCCGCAGCTGTCATGGCGTGTGGATCATCGTTTTTCATTAAATAGCTGTTGCTGATCAGGCTTCATATTAAATGTACAGTACTCCAGCTGCAAGGCTCTCTCAGCATTAGGTGTCCGCACTTAGCGCGTCATAAGCATAGCACACAGAACTAGCCCTGAATAGTTTAACTGCAAATAGTCATTTCTCTAATGGCAAAAGTCCCCTTACCTACTGTAGGAATGGACCCTTAACAACAAGAAAAAGAACGAGTTCAGGCAGATATCAGTTTAAATAATTTACAGACTTCCAGTAGTAGCATTAGGGAGACTGAAACCGGCTTCCAGCCCACACGCCCACTAGGGGATTGCTCGATTCCCTCCATAGTCAGTCCAGCTGTGTCTCAGGTTGGCTTAAGGGGTTCAGAGGGCTGTATGATGGAGTCTGAGAGCAGTCTGAGGGGTCTGAGTGCCATGGGCATTATTTGTAGTGTCTGTTGCAGGATTCTGAGGGCCTGCAGAAGGTGGATCGAGGAATTAAAGCAATGAGTCTCTAATGGTTGACTCTTTGTCCCTGAAGAACTGTGAAGGTTCTCTCAGGATTGCCATCTGGTCTCTGAAGACTAGCTAAATCCTAGTGAGGGGTGTTGGGCTTACTCCCTTTGCTAGCTCATGTGGTGCAATGTGGGCTGATTTGTGTTCCCAGTCTAGCCCTGTCACCTCTCTGTGAAGCCTTTGACTGTGTTATAGCATTATACTGGGCCCAAAAACTCACTCTCTCCTATCCTCTGTTATTTATTTATCTAGCCTCTGTCTACCTATCACTCACAATTGGCCCTCTGATGGATCTTGTTCTGTGCTGAAATGGATAGGATATTCAGTGGATGAGCAATTACCCAATGAGGACCAGGAATAAGTTAATTGCAATATTAAAATGTTATTTCATTCAATTAGGAAACGCAATGGATGAACTGAAAAGATATAATCCAAATGATTTACGCACAAAAAATTAGTCAGAATCAGCAGAATTCAGTTTAAATGTTTAGTTATTTATTCAGAGGTAAAGAACATTAAAAGCATACAGTCCTAGTATTAAATTAATAATAGATTTAATGAATTAATATTAATTATCAAAGATTCAAGGATGACAGTAGAAACTATTCCTCAGCCTAGGCAGATTTGGTCTATTACAGAGTATGGGTCGATTGAAATTCAACTGGGCCTCATACAAGCCCTCAAGGAAGTTCAGTAAGTTCCAAGTGACCAGTTCTAGTTCGTAAAGACAGCAATTTGTCTCCGTCTGGTGCTACATCAGCACACTGGTTGGTGAAAAGCTGCAGCGTCATGTCCTTAGTAGCCAAAATACTTGGATGTCCAAAATCAAGCCATCTCCAATCCAAGGATGGGGGATGTGATGCCTCATCAGTCCCAAAATCTGAGCAATAATACTCCATACATTTCCGGGGGGACACCCCTTGGCATTACCACAAATGTCAGACCACTCTGTCCTATTGGTCATTTTCGATGGGATGAGGGTGATGTAGTTGGTAAAAAGAATACAATCCGGAAGAATTAAGTAATTCAAGTTGCATAGTTTCCTTAAACCATGTAAGCTTAGTCATATGAACAATGAGATATTCCAGAGGGAAAGTGAAAAAACGATATGACTTGGCGTTATCCCCTTCCCAAGCATCTGTTCTAGTATGTAATATATTTTGTAACAACTGCAGTTGAGCTGTACGGAGGATGTCAAAGAAAACATTTGAGAATTAGAATACAAGTGGTAATTTTGCTTAATATTCCCACAGGCTTCAGACTATTCAGTTCATGAGTTCACGTTTGGAAGAGAGAGCAAGATTTGAGGCCTACATAAAGTACAGCTAATACACGATGAGTTGTAGTGAATTATAAATCTTGCATTAATGACATCTAACATTATTCATTTCATAATGAATGCATTAATAAACATTTCATTCAAGTCATAATTAATTCATGTAATTATAAGGTACTCAAACGTTTTGTCTCAACATTACTTATACAGAAAAGGTACATATAACTCTCTTTACGTATATGCATATTCATTGCACACATATATAAAGTATACGTTGGAGGAAGTTTCACGAAAACAACTTAACTAAACCTATGTAGCACCTACTTTTCTTTTGTCATTTTCAGTGCACACATCACAGCATGTAATAATAATTTATCTCTCTCACATGTAAATTGATCTATTGCATATAGAATTTCTTTGTTATTATTAATATCACATTACCAAATCATAAGATCAAAATCATCAACAATTGTTAATAATTCACGTCATTGAAGTTGAAGATAAAATATAACATTTACTTCTCTAGCATCTGCATGCTTTTACACTGCAGTAACTGAATCAAAGCTGTATGTCATTTTCAAAATCGTCAAACTTAGCACACGTTTGTCATAATTTGTTTTAAGTGTTGCCATAATCATTTCTTTTTGTCAGAAATTTGTTATATAAAATCTCTGCTCTGTCAACGGTTTGACCTCGCTACCCTTAGAGTCAAGTGTTTACAGAGCCACAGAACTAGGAATCTCAGGACGTAAGTAGCAAGCAACCAAGGTTGGAGCTCCTGTCTGCCCTGTGCCCCCTGAATGGGGTCTGACATACCCCAATAAATAAAATATTAAAATGTCCACACAACAAAACATTTTTTTTAATATTGGAGAAATTAATTATTATTCATAAAAATGAATCCATTTTATCCTCAAATCATGCTCTTAATGTGGGGGCCAGTTTGTTTCTGTGTATTATTGTACTTGTAGGTTTTGTATTTTACATTCTAAATTCATAACTACAAGCTATAGACGGCAAAAAAAGAAAATGACTTATTTTCACGAGGCACAGCCATCGAGATCTCTGACTCTGGTGTTTGAATTTCTGTTAAGGTTATGGAGACTCAATCTGGTGCTAACTGGGTCACACATATAATCAAATTTATGTTATAAAATGTATTGTGTGGATTAACCTTGCAGTGTCTGGTCTTATGCTTACTTGGAAGATGACAATGTCTAAAAATAAAAAACAACTAGAACAAAAACAAAACAGCACATACATGGAAGTACTAAATGGTTTGCTGTCAAGAAGCTGTCAGTAAGGGCTGGGCCAATCATTTAAATCAGTGGGTTCATGGCTCTGGCGAACCTGTATGCAGCAGTGCTTAATTTGTAAGAATAGGTGTTAGGGCCCAAAGTTTTCCTCTGTAACCTGCAGGTGGTGCTATTGGATGTTGGTGTGCCAAATACCAAAGCCGCGTAATCTTGATTCCACTTCATGCCTCTTTAATACACCAGCAGATACTCCCTGCCCCTTTATCTCTCACTTGCTGTTTTCTGCGTTTGTCAAGGTGTTTTCCATCTTTCTCTTCTTCCTTCTATTCGACTTGTGTGTTGTCTGGGTCAGAGTCTGACGAGGAAAAATTAGTGGCAATCGCTAACAAGCATTGGCATAGCTGATAGGTCTCACCTTTGGGACCATACATGTGTTTAACCATGAATCACATTATCAGACTAACCAATTTGTCACAAAACCTAAAATAATTAACTGAAAATGGTCTGAAAATCAACTACCTTCTGGAGAAAGCCTGAAGCACATACGTATGTGTTGCAAGTTATGCTTATGCAAGCAGGATGCCTTTTGCGACTCTTTGTAATTGTCTACAAAACTAGAGATGGAGCACTGAGAAGGACCGCAGACTTCAATCCCCGTCTTCCCTGCCCATGCCATAGACACTGGTAGTAGGAGAGTTGGGGGGGATGCTGAAACAACCCCAGAATAACCATGCTGGACTTCAGAAGTGAATGAGCAATAAACAGCCCTTTAAATTTTGTTTTTGTCTTTTCACATTTGCTGTGCATCCAAAGACAGAGGTTGGAGTTGAGTGTTGTGGAGTGGTGTAACGTGAAGTGACGTAGAGTGGCATGGAGTGGCGCAGAGGGGAGTATTCATGGTATGGTAGTGCACTTTCATTCCAGTGAACACATTTTCAGTTGAAATAACCACTATAGTTGAATAGACAGTTTAACTGATAACACTATACAGCATACAACTGATAATGTGTGGAAATGGGCATCACTTAGGGGCCGATTCCGATCCTGGAATAAGGCTGTACGAATCGTTGTACGGAGCGTTTTCTCCAACCGACTCGTACCCGGTAAACTTTTCTTACAACCTAGGAAGTACGATTCGTACAGAAAGCCTTTTTCCGTACGAATCGTACAAAAGACCGTACGGGTAAAAAAAAACAACGATTCTGATCCGGAACAGCTTGTACGCGACGTCCGGACATATTTAAGCAGCGGTTTCCGGCCCAGCAAGTACGATTCGTCCCTACGGCACTCCGTACGGCTCTTTTCTTACGGGAGCCAAACACAGCCGGAAAAGCAGAGTCCTACGCGAACCGCTACGCAACGAGCACCGGTACGCGACGTACACGCAATGAACCCCAACGTACGTGTCATCCCGGTACTCTTGGTCTACAACCTGGTGCACCGGACCCGATGCACACGCCGCAGAAGGTGAGAACAACACCCAGGGGCCAGGGTGGGGGTGAGGGGCAGGAAACATACCCCATACCCAAATCCAAACCTATAATATGGAGCCCATACATTACCAGAGAGCAAATGGAGGGACAGAGGAGGGCGTTTTCCACCCACAGAGGAATGGGAGGTCCAGTAGGAACAGGGGCCCCTATTGCAATAATGGCAAAGGTTGTTCCTATAGTTCCTCAGAGAAGAGAGGGGAAGAGTGGTGTCAACACGAAGGCTTAAGGCGGATGAAAAGCACCGTATAGTTAATGTGGAAAATCCTTATGTCGGATTTAAATGCCCTCACACACCCTTGCAGGTATCATGCTTCATCATCTGGGCTGCTCCTCGTCGGGCCGGCGGTGCAATGCCCGACGGGCTCCCTAAAAAGGGGCTCTTTGGCGGAGATCTTCAATCCGACTGCCGTATAGATGAAGTGCGGGTGTGGGGCCTAGTCAATGTAGATATGGAACAGTGAGATTAAAATAGGGTGAAGAGTGCCTGATGGGAGTAAATTTTATTCGGATGGCCTCCTACCTTAGTTTAAAAAACGTGCATACATAGCACTTATACGAGTATAATGTCTCCTGTTAAAGTGGCATGTATTTTACAATAGTGGCCCATACATTACCACCAGGGTCTGGTCACTTGGGGGGGCGTGTCCAGCAACCCCTGCGTACCGCAACAACGGAAGTGGACGTGTACGGTGCGTTGCACACGTACCCCTATGGCACCAGTACAATAGTGATACGATGCGTACAGACGCAATGAATGCGTGGGTATGGTGCATTTCACACGTACCCGTACGGCACCAGTAGAATAGTGATACGGACCGTACACACGCAATGAATGCGTGGGTACGGTGCGTTTCACACGTACTTCTACGGCACCAGTACAATGGTGATACGGACTGTACTCACGCAATGAATGCATGGGTACGGTGCGTTTCACACGTACCCCTACGGCACCGGTAGAATAGTGATACGGACCGTACACACGCAATGAATGCATGGGTACGCTGGGTTTCACACGTACCCCTACGGCACCAGTACAAAAGTGATACGGACCGTACACACGCAATGAATGCGTGGGTACAGTGCGTTTCACACATATCCCTACGGCACCAGTACAACAGTGATACGATGCGTACACATGCAATGAATGTGGGGGTCCGGTGCGTTTCACCCGTACTCATACCGCACCAGTACAATACTGATATGAGCCGTACACACGCAATGAATGCGGGGGTACGGTGCGTTTCACACGTACCCGTATGGCACCAGTACATTTGGGATACGAGGCGTACACACGCCACGGATGTGGGGTTACGGTCTGGCCCTGCATGTTACCTTCATATTGGTGTGTGTGTAGGTCCAGGCCAGCAGTGTACTGCTCCAAGGGGGCAGGTGGGTGGGTGCAGAGGATTCCCAGCAGTGGCCAGCCATATGGGCGTGGCTGCAGATCAATACCAGCAGTGTCCAGACATGTAGGGGTGGCTGTAGAGGACTCCCAGCAGTGGTCAGCCATATTGGGGTGGCTGTAGATGAATACCCGCAGTGGACAAACATATAGGGGTGGCTGCAGATGAATACCAGCAGTGTCCAGACATATGGGGGTGGGTGCACAGGACTCCCAGCACTGGACAGAGATATGGGGGTGGGTGCATATGACTATCAGCAGTGGCCTGCAATATGAGGGGTGTGTGCAGATGAATACCAGCAGTGTCCAGACATATGGGGGTGGGTGCACAGGACTCCCAGCAGTGGACAGAGATATGGGGGTGGGTGCATATGACTACCAGCAGTGGCCTGCAATATGAGGGGTGTGTGCAGATAAATACCAGCAGTGTCCAGACATATGGGGGTGGGTGCACAGGACTCCCAGCAGTGGACAGAGACATGGGGGTGGGTGCAGAGGACTCCCAGCAGTGGACAGAGATATGGGGGAGTGTACATCATTATCAGATGACCACACCTACATGGTGGCATGTACGCATCCCTAACTTTGGACTATGATGATAGTGCTATAACAACACATCACTGACAGCAGTGTCCCACTCCCAGGAGGATGGATGTCTTTCACCCACTGCATGACACACCACATGTGGGTGTGAGGACAAATAACACATGCATACCCACCCATGGCGGATGCAGCACAATACACACCCTGATATGCCACAAAACTGTATAGTCATGTAACTGCCTACAAAATTAAGATAGCCAAAGGGAACACACACTGTCACGCACATCCCAGGACTGATAGGAATGTCCAGGTGCTGGTCCAGCCACCAAGATGTTGTCTCTCATGGAAGGAATAGGGTGGAACTCCCCTAGATACAATGCCCACAATTGTGAGTCAGGTGCCCAAATACCCTGCATAACAAGCACCATTTGTGTGGTAGGCTGTGATTACACACATGCACAGTGCTGAAAAAGGTGAATATGTCCCTGAAGGCATTTCGACATACTCAAAACACAAGAACAGTGACTAGCAAGGATGGCACAGACGATTCAGCAGGAGACATCGGTGAGCAGGCATGGCCATTGTTGAAGGGATCCATCACCAACAAAGGAAATGTTGACACAGATCAGCACAACAATTGTGCAACTGTTTGCAGGGAAGATGTCAGGTAACACAGAGGAAGGAACACTCCTTGGGACAATGTCTCAAAACAAAATGAACACACACTACCAATGATTCTTTGCAGAGACATTGTGATGGCACACAGATACCATGGTCCACCTCATGACCATCATACAAAAACATTTCTCAGAACCCTAACTCATTACCAGAACACCAACTCCAGGAGCCTCATCACCAACATCAAGTACCTGAAATGCAATAGTGATGAAAGTAAAAATAAAGGCTTTATTCAGCACAATTTTTTTTCTTCAAAAAATAGACTATTTACACAGGCCAATGGCCAGTCCATATATAAAGTCCAAGGGGGACGTAGGGGACCGCGTCTACCCCTAGCTTGCCTGCACAAATGAACCTCCAGGTTCGTTGGACGGGGGTGGGGCATCATCTGTGGCAGTACCAGGCACCGCAGGGACAGGAGGGGGAAGGGTAGGTGTGGTGGGTGCAGGGGTGTACGTCTCCACCACAGGTGGTGGGGCAGCGCCGAAGGTGGAGGCGAGCTCGGCGCTGCACACCGCTGCTAGTACGTCCATCCGAACCCCTGCACCTGAGGATTCCCCAGGGTCAAGGGAGGATGTGGTGGGCGAGGGATGGGGTGCAGCGCTCCTGGGGGAGGGGGTTGACATGGTGGGGGACTCAACTCCCGTGCCCGGGGACTTCCTCGTCCGCTTGTGGGGTGGTGGCTCAGCGGGGGCGAGGTCCAGCTCAGCCAGAAAGAGCTGCTTGGGTGAGCATTTGGCAGGGGAGCCAAGGGGAGTGGTTTTGGAGGGACAGGGTTGTGAGGACTGCGGACTGCGACTGTGGCTGCGTGTATGTCGTCTGTCCCCAGACCCTGTGGGTGTGCCTACATCCCCCTGAGTGTGCGTGCCAGGAGGTGTGCGTTTTGCCTTACTTGGGGGTGTGCTGCCTGTGTCTGGTGGGGTGCGTGCTCGTGACTGTCTGGGTGTGCGTTGGACAGGTATGGGAGAGGGAAGTGTGGATGGGTCCGGGGTACGGGGTGGGACGGAGCGCTGCAGGAGAGTAACTGCTGCCGTCAGGGAAGAGTCCATGGACCGCAGAATCTTGCGTTGGTCACACATCGTTGCTGACATGCCCTCCATGTACGACACCATCTGTGTGAGCAGTTTAGTGTGGCCATGGAGGACATTCAGCACCGATGCCTTCCCAACCTGCAACTGCCGCAGTATGTCTACAGACTCTTCACTGAGGGCAGCAGGGGTGACAGGGGCAGGGGGTGCGGTACATGGGCCAAAGGAGACATGGTGGGCCTCTGCACAGACAGAAGGGACGGGAGCAACTGGGAGGGCGGAGATGGTAACGGAGGAGGCGGGGACAGATGTGGGGATGCTGCCAGGTGGTGTAGCAGCCTCCGCCTCCTCGAGTAAGTCAGCGCCGGACCCATCGGCGTCGTAGGTGGTATCGCCTCCAGACAGGTCCTCGGACTGACTCTCCTTGCCCTCAGTGCCACTGGCTCCCTCGGACTCGCAAGCAATGGTGGCACTGTCGCTGGGTCCCTCCTCCAGGTCCATGCAGGTGTCTCCTTCTGTTTCAGATGATGATGCTGTGGGCAAGGAGAAGAAACAGAAATGCATCAGTCACCTGTATACATCTGACACATGAGCACAAAAACAATAGGTCACAGTGCATATCAGGCAATGCATCATGAGTAACAGCTAGATTACTCCGCACATATGTAAGCCCTGTACTGCCCAGTTGGTAGACCCACTATGCCACTTGGACACAAGGAAAAAAAAACACACCGGGCCACAACTTGAATGAGAAATACACTGAGAAGCTAGTGTCTGTGAACAGGTGAGCACAGCAATACAATGAAGTCATGCCACCTCTTGTTTACCCTGAAAGAAACAGTAGTGGTGCACCCAAGGTAAACTAACACACCTCACTACTCAAGGTGTCATCACACTCAGAGACCTGTAAGTACTTTGGAACACAAAACGAAAAATGTTTGTTACCTTGGGACTCACAATACTTTACACAATCGACATGTATTGAATGTGGCAATTCGCCATTTCGTGAAAAGAACACTCATGTGCCTGCATGAAAGATGTCTCCCAAGGAAGTGCACACAAAACTACATTTACACTGTCATTGAAGAAGCTGGCACCTTGTTCAAAGAAGCCACTGTTAGAAATAAATGGTGTTGCAGAAAGTACATATACATGGGCCCACGGAGGTCTTGATGTCTTGACACTCGTTAGTTTGTATCACCAACAACAAAGGAGTTTCACAAAATCAAGACCACTGTGGGAACATGTATATGGATAATCTGCAACACCATTTAATTCTAACAGTGGCTTCTTTGAAAAGGTGCCAGTGTGTTCCATGAAAGTGGAAATGTCGTTTGGTGTGCACTTCCTTGGGAGACATCTTTCATGCAGGCACATTAGTGTTCTTAACACAAATCATCAAATTACCACATTTAAAACATGAAGAACAGTCGACAAGTGCTGTGAGTGCCAAGGTACAATCATTTTTGACTAACAACTTGAATTATGTCAGTTGTCACATGGCCATCCGTTACCTGATGACACAGTTGGCTACACATATGACCCACTGCCTGTCGTGTAGAGTGGCACATATGTCCAAACCCAGGACAATGCATAAGCTAATGGACCTGCAATTGTGTTGTAAAAAAGCATAGCTGTACTGTGGAGACACCCTCATGGCAAGCCAGAATGTCCACACAGATGTCAGCACACAAATACCAAACTGTGTTGCATCTGAACCACACACAGGTGCCAAAAATGTATGAGCAGGAATCATGTTTTTAAAAAAATGACACAGGCTGCAAAGCACGAACATTAAGCACTGGCCACCATCACAGGGGCACTGCACGGTGATTCTTTGTACAGCCAATTCTCACACACAGGTCCGACCTGGCAAGGAGAAATCAGGGGTGCCCATGTAGGCCTCTCCCGCACAACCCCCCCATACCTGAGTCAATGTGATTGATACAGATCAAGAAGTGACACCTCTTAATCAGGGTTTCAAAAACTGTGCAGCAGCAATTGCTAAATTGACACAACATCACCTCGTGGGGCTGGCAACACATATTTGTGACAAACAACCATCAACAGATTGTTGTGAATAGCCACACAGGCACTGCCCAGTGTGAGTATGCACAAGCCAAATGGTGTATCCCTGTCCAGTGGACACATGTAGCACACATTGGAAAAATACAAACTTGGCCAGGGAACAATGCAACAGAGGCAGACCTATCCTGAACCCACAGAGAATGTGCAGTGTTGGATGACACACATGATTAGGAGGCCAGGGTATCTCAGGGGACTGTAGTGGGCACACTGCTCCGTGGTCCTGGAATGAGCTGACTGTACCATGAGCAACCGTCATGGCACTATGCATATCTCCCTCTCATGCACATCATGTCTGAGGACACAGCATTGGTCATGCATGCTGCAAGGGTGTTCAGTTGAAACCTCACACTCCTATGTTGAGACTCATCATCAGTGACAACAAATATGGACCCCCAACATAGTGAACAGGTCATGGCACATGCAAGGTACCAACACATGTCACAGACCACCCTCCCACATGATGCGGAAAGCAATGTGCTCTTTGATTTTCTGGCACCCTAGATGACCATGTGCAAATGTGATTACACACAGACCAGGGGACACATGTCAAGGAGGGGAAGGGATGAAAAAGAGCACCAGGTGACATTGGGGAACAGAAAATGCACTGCACATATAAACTCTGGGAGTGTATCCAGGCTACAGAGCACTTCCAAAAGCTGGTGACATATAACACAACAAACAGCCATGTACCTACCCCCTCCTTGCTGCAGTCTCTCCTGTAACTGCCTATCGAGGTCAGGGATGACCACCGCCAGGACACGGGTCATGTGGGCGGTCAGGCACCTGCGCCTGCCATGGGGGCGAGGAGGGTCGAGCCCCAGCTGGACCCGGGCGATCTGCCGGGTCCAGCACGGGATATCCTGCCACCGTTTTCTGACCTGTGGTAGGTGCCGACTAAGATCCCCGCCGATCTCACGGCCCTGACGATGTCCTGCCAGATCAACATCTTCTCGTAGGCAGTTACCTGTCAGGATGACAAAGTGAGACAACATCACTACACCTGCTCCATGTCCCAGAGACACACATTTGAACATCTTTGATATGTTGAACAGGGCATAGGATGCTGACAGGAATTGCATCATTCTCAATGAGAAATGTGCCTGTGTGCAAGCCCCAATGCACTACATGGCATTGAAAGTCAACAGGTGGCATAAGGGGTGCGACACGCTCACTGATCATGGCACACACTGTGCAGCACATGCAACAGCAGGCTGATGGACAGCACGTGCCAAGCAGTCACATGTCCCACTCCACTGACGCACCCTCAGCAGACTAGACAGACACACCCAGGCACAGATCACTCGCCTGTCAGTCACAACAGTGGATACAACCCTCACTCTGCACATGTGCCACTTGCCTGTGGGGTGTCACAGGTGTCGTGCTAGCTCTGCCAGTCAGACACACAGCACGGCTTACTTGTCACATCAGATGGGTAGAGCTGTTGCCTCCACCATGCAGCTGTGGTGCAACACTTCACATAGACACTCACCCACATGACAAGGAACATTCACACACATCAATGTCCATGAGGTCGTACACATCATTTGGACACTCACACCACAGGTCCACTCAACTCATACACATCTGTGGGTACAGTCACCTGTCACACCGGGGGACCACTGAATCACCTCAGGACAATAGGAAAAAAAGCCACCAAGGATTTGCCAGGCTGAATGTGTCATGCACTATGCAGTGAATGTCACAGTAAGCACAATGCAAGTGAGGAGTGCACACAGGAACTACCTCATGCTCTGCATGAGAGACATAAGCATGTCCCCCCCCCCGGGACCCACTCTAAACAACATTGCATATCTGTCACACCTGGACACAATGCCAGAAGTGACAGTCACACAACAGGTGCATATGCAAAGGTAGTGGAGTCAGCACTCACCTGCTCCCCTGGTCTCCCATACAGCTTGGGGTACTGTGGGAGGAGGCAGTCCAGCAACGCCTCATTCTCCTCTAGGGTGAATGGCTGGGCCCTCTCCACAGTACGCAACATGGTCCAGAGGAAGCAGAGACAGCAGCAGTGTGGTCGACTTGAAAGTTGTGCAGGCAAGTGCGCTCTCATGGGTTCTGGCTGCCTTATATCTGTCTTGCTGAGGGGCATTCATTTAGAGAAGTACATAGTGATTGGTCAGACTCATTCGCATCATACGTTTACTCCAATCCCTTTAAACATACACCAATGACACGCATTCGCATCGTTCAAATTTTGAGCATCATGGCAAGTCAACAACCACTTTGCAACATTGTATTTTTTGGCCAACTGACTGTTCCAGGACACCTGATGGACACATTGCAAATGAAAACTCTGTATCCATGACAACCAGCATGCATTTTGGGCCTAATACTTGTCCCCTAGGTGTCCCCTATGTAATTTTGAAATCCACTCACATGTATGGTGCGTTTCACACGTACCCCTACGGCACCAGTAGAACAGTGATACGGACCATACACACGCAATGAATGTGTGGGTATGGTGCGTTTCACACGTACCCGTACGGCACCAGTAGAATAGTGATACGGACCGTACACACGCAATGAATGCGTGGGTACGGTGCGTTTCACATGTACCCCTACGGCACCAGTAGAACAGTGATATGGACCGTACACATGCAATGAATGCGTGGGTACGGTGCGTTTCACACGTACCCCTACGGCACCAGTAGAATAGTGATACGGACCGTACACATGCAATGAATGCGTGGGTACGGTGCGTTTCACACGTACCCGTACTGCACCAGTAGAATAGTGATACAGACCGTACACACGCAATGAATGCATGGGTATGGTGCGTTTCACATGTACCCCTACGGCACCAGTAGAACAGTGATACAGACCGTACACACGCAATGAATGCATGGGTATGGTGCGTTTCACACGTACCTGTACGGCACCAGTAGAATAGTGATATGAGGCGTACACACGCCAGGAATGGAGGGCTACGAGTCGCACAAGGATGTCCATCAAGTACTTGTCATTGCATACTTTCATGTGCAGGCCCTAGGTGTGTCAGCCAGTGATATTGCACAGGTCATCTCATCTAGTTGCACAGTTGATGTGTGAAGACCTGTGTACACATGTCATGTGTGATGGGGCACTATGTGGCACACATCACCTTGACACTTGCCACATGTGTGTCTGTAGTCCAACTGTATCATGCACAGCAGCAGTGGGATGGCACAGTCATCAGCACCTGTCTCCTGATGCCAGGGGCAGGGACACTCTATCAACTGACATGTCACGATCAGCGTGCCCCTATGTGACTATGTCAGGTGTGTGCCATGTGTTCCCATGAGCTTGCTGTTAGTGTTCCGTCAACTGCATCTGCTGTTGGTGCATCCAACCTGGGTCTGTGTGGAGATGGGCTTTGCACACATCTACGCACACCATGCCACATGTGGATTCCCACGGCTGTAGGGTCTGTGTGCATCGGACATCATATTTTCCCAGGCTTACATGTCTGCGTTGTCTCAATGGCTGTGTTTTTTTGTTGTCACGTGTAGCCCTTCATCGCAATGTGTTTGATATGTACATTTGACATCCCATGTGACCTGTGCGTGTGCCTTGCAGTCAACTGTCTGGATGAGATGACATCCTTCCAATGCAGCTATGTGGATGTGTGTCACTCCGGTGATGTCTCTGGCTGTTCACTCAGACTTGCCCCCAGCTCATTTCAGGGCATGTCATGTAGACTTGACAATCAACAGGTGTATCTGGCTTTTCGAAGGAGTGCCAGCAAGCTGGCATATGTGTCCTGGATGTATTGCACACACCAGACTCCATAGTTACCTGATGTTTAGTAGCAGTTTAGCATGTGCTATGTTCATTGACATTGAATTTGGCAGACTCTCAATCTTCATTATTCCTAACAATGTCCTGCAGGGCACCGCCTGTCCCAAGACCAATTCCAGACTTGGCTGCCATGAGGGAACGTGCCTGCATCCGACGTCACAGATTCACTCGACAGTTGATTGAGGACTTGACTGACAAGCTGGCACCACACCTCCAACCGCGACACAGGTATCCTACTGCGCGGACCCCCAAGATGAAGGTGATGACAGCCCTACATTTTTTTGCCACAGGTACGTTTCAATTGACCATAGCTGATGTTGGTGGGATGTCACAGACAATGTTCAGCCGTGTCCTGCGTGATGTTTTGGCAGCCATGTTGGAGCACCTTGATGAATTCATCAAATTTCCTACTCCTGAGGAGTTGACAGATGTCAAGGGTGATTTCTATGCCCTGGGAGGGATGCCCCATGGCATTGGGTCCATTGATGGGACACATGTGGCTTTGGTACCACCACAGGCACAGGAGCAAGCCTATCGCAACCGTAAACATACCACTCAATAAATGCCCTTATGGTGTGTCTTGCTAACATGCTGATTTCCCATGTCTGTGCACGTTTTCCAGGATCAGCACACGATGCCTACATCATGAGGCGTAGCAGGGTGCCACAAATGATGCTGCGGCTGCACAACGAATGAGCATGTCTTGTTGGTGGGTATACTCTGTTTGTCCTGTGTGTTGCGGTATCTTTGACTCTTACGGCATCTCCTGACTCACTTATTTACATGATGTTTCCATGTAGGGGACTCTGGATATCCCAACATGCCATGACTAATGACACCTCTCCGCAACCCAAGAACAGCTGCAGCACACCGGTACAACAATGCACACGGGCAGATCAGGCGAGTGATTGAGAGGACGTTTGGCCTCCTGAAGAGCCGATTCCGGTGCCCTGACAAGACAGGCGGGTCCCTCCCATATGCACCAGAGAAGGTCTGCAAAATCTTCATTGTGTGCTGCATGCTGCACAACATGGCCGTTGAGAAGGCAGTGCCACTCATCCTTGATCCTGATGAGCAGCAACATCCACCCGTGGAGGATCCAGGGCTTGGTCACGAGGCAAGTGATGAGGAGGAGGAGGATGATATCCGGAGTCAGCTCATACGCAACTTCTTCTCATAATGTTGAGTCACTGGGTATGAGTGTGCAAGCTTGTAGCATTGAGTGGTATGTGTTGCAATGTGTGTGTCCAGCTGACTGAATGCAAAGTGACTTTGATGTGTGTACTGATGTGTCACTCGAGTGATGATGTCATGCCACACAGTTTTGCGGAGAGACTTTCTTTGAAATTTGCATGTGTCCAACATTGTTCATGTTTCGTAACTGACCATGTGTGCGGCGAGATTTGTTTTAGGTGACTTCTTGTGTGTCTGTCATTCCCAGGTTTTTGCGCCTGTTGTCTGCTCGTGTCATCTTTGTCCTCCTGCTATTCCTCATGAGGATTGCAACGTGTGCTGAATCAGCGTTCCATGCACGGACATGTGGAAATGTCAGTTTGGGTAAGGATTGCAGCAAGGCTTTTTGGTGGCGGTACGGGTTGGGAATGTGTGGGGACTGCTTCTGTGCATGTTGTGATACAATGCATACATGTCTTCTCACCATGGAGCATATAACATGTAGCATCACTCCCATGACATGATAGTCACCCTTCTTGACAGTCATCTGTAGTGGAGTGTGGAGTCTGATGAAGGCATCAATGTGCGTAAACCTTGCCTCTGAAACATTGCAGATGCTACGGGTGGACATAGTGTGGGACATCACAACAACAGGCTCTATGGTGAATTGCAGCCTCTCCGTGTGCAGCAGGATTTGTTTGGCTCATCCCCTTAACTTGTGTGCCAGTTCATTGGGATTTACAACATCCGTGTTGTGAAGGGGGGGTCCAGCGTATGTCCCACATGTTCTGTCAACTGACCTGTGAGTCTGTTCACATGGATGCATTTCCCTTTGTGTGAGTTTGTGTAATAAAGGTGTTCAGCACATTCCAAAGTGCCTCATCTCTGTCCCTGCAGATCTCTTGCCAGTTTGCATGCGTCATCTATGGCATAATTGTCAAAGATTGAGCATATGAGTGTATGTGTACTTCGGCAACATGCATGCAGTTCTTCATGGCTAATAATCTCTATTGTGCATGAAGTACCTGGTTGTGTATGTATTTGTGCAGGTTGCTCCCCACAACGGGACGTCAACGCCTGCTGACGGTATGTCTGCTGTGCGCAGCTCCGCATGTTGTTGCCTGATCTTGTGGCCGTCATTTTTGGTGATTGTTCATACATTTTCTCGGAGTGACCCATGAGTAACCTGACACTCCTTCCTTTACATACACCTGTTGCACTGTGCCTTTCTGACCTCCTTGTCTTTGTGTGCTACTTTTTGTCTAGTTTCTCACCCCTTCTGCCTGCTGCTGCCTCACCTGCGGCACCGCCCCACCGAGTGCCCTGATTCTGCAACCCACATGCCTCCAAAATGCTCCTCCCTTCCCCCTTCCACCCATTCTTAATGCAGCCAGCAGCTTGTCTGTGCCACTGTTGCGCCAACGCCGTGCCAAAGGCAGGACCGTCTGCGCCTGCAACGTGCACAGTGCACAACCCTCTGGTCCTTGCATGACCCATGTCACACAACAGGCTCATGCTGCAGCCACCCTCCAAGCAATGTCCACCAGACAATCAACGGCCTGCTATCAGGCAACCCCTGAGCGCACACACGACACCTTCGCATGCTGAGTGTGCAACTCCAACTGCCTACACAGCGCTGCCCCGCCTACCAGACCCTCTCAGAACAACCAGGTCATGTGCCTCCGACTCCACACCCGCTCTGTCCACCAGCACGCCATTGGACTCTGTTACCTCCTCAACACATCAGCCCCACACATCACCCTCATGACAGTAACCTGGATAAAAGCATCCTCAGCACACAACTTCTTCATTGCCTTCTCTGACGGATACAAGATCACCCGCAGGGACGGCACCAACAATCCCGGAGGATGAATTGCAATTTATTCACAAGTACACCCTCAGAGTCACAAATCCAGTTTCGCACCAACCCCCTGGCAACCCTCAGAGTAACACTCATCTAGAGATCTCCAGGCCTACATCCACAATTCCGCAAAGCCATCAACATGTACATCTGCACGCACGCACTCACCTCCACAGGCTACATGTGGCTGGGGGCCATTAACTTCTTGCTGGAGGAGAACCACACCACCATCCATCATTGGTCCATCAACATTTGCATCCACGTCTCCGACAAGCAACACACTGCCACACACCCCGCTAACGATCCCCCAAAGATGCTTGATGTAAGTCACCACAGACAAGCTGTGTGGGACACTCGAACCAACACCACCGCCACACCTTGCAACCTCACACACTGGATCAGCAACTGATCCAACAATCTTGCCACATTGACGGACTTTCCTGTGAAGCACAACAACAGTTAATCCCCCTGGGACAAGGCAGACCTACTGGACTCATACAGATCTAGCCGGACTCTTGTGCAAACCTTGCAACACAATGAACCATCAGTTACCTTACAGCCCTGGAAAACGCCACACACAGCCATCACCATATCATCAGCAAGGACAAGTGGAGATCCTTCAGATAGGGCCGAGGCACCAAAACACACGACATCAAGGAGCTCATCAGCATTGTGAGTGAGCTGACAGCAGCTCTCCATCCAAAAGCCACCCCACCCTTGCAAGGGAGATCAAATCCCTTGCAACTTTCTACCACTGCAAGCTCATGGACATACACGACAGCCTTGGCACACAGAGGCAGACAGCACTATTATCCACGGGAGAAACCCCCCTCAGGTTCTGGACTCCCGTCAGCAGCAAATACACCACCTGGCTCATGTGCACCATCCACTCTGGCTCTCCATCAGGCCCCTTCCCACACAACATCTCAACCACATCATTCTCCATCCTTGAAGCCCACGTCCACCACGTCATGAATGTCTCCTTTGAGTTTGCCACATTCTATGGGAGCTGGAGGCATGCAGAGACCCAGGCCCTTCTTAAACAACAGACGGCAGTACCGCAGGATCTCCTGGAACATCATCCTGCTTCCCTACCCAGCAAATGTCATCAGGAAGACACTCAACGAGCAACTGACAAACTTCCTCCATGCTAACAGCTCCAGGCAATTGGCACCAGACCATCTTCCACAGTAATCACACCACTGCAACCGTCATCATTGCCACCACCAACGACAACTTTGCCCTTCTCAACAATGGTGAGACCACCCCCCTTGAGCTTCTACACCATGTGCTACCACACTGTCAGCTCACACATCTCCAACACTGGTAACCAGAGGAGGGCCCAGGATTAAATCAACAAGTAGCTCACCAGCAAGGCCCAGGGAGTCGGCCTCCACCCTTCAGCATGTAGTACACTGGGGTCATCTGGCCCATGCCCCAGGGCTCATCTCTTAGCGTGACGATCTTCAATGTCTCCATGACCCCCCTCTCCACCATCACATGCGCACACGACCTCATCATCCTCTCGTATGCCATTGACACCCAGCTGCTCCTCACCCTCAACAAAGACCCAGCCATTGCCAGATCCAACCTTCAAGAAGGCATAAGATCCATTGACGAATGGCTGAACATCAGCCACCTGAGGCTGGACTTGGACAGGACTGAGGTCATCATCTGAGGATTGTCCCCTTACGGCTGGGTCAACTCCTTGTGTCCCACCAGCCTGGGCACCGCACCAGCACCCAGTGGCCACGCACGCAAGCTCTTGTTCATCATGGACTCATCGCTCACAATTACCATGCAACTCAACACCATCTGTACCTCATGCTGCAACACCCTCTGCATGCTGCAAATGATCCACAGATAGATCCACTCCAAGGCAAGACAGACCGTCCCCCAGGTCCACGACACCAGCCGGGTCAACTACAGCACCGCCCTCTACGGAGGAACAACAGCAAAACTGCAGGAGAAGTTGTCCACATCCAGTGTGCATCGACACACCTCACCTTCAACATCCCCCGCCCCAGCCACATCACCATCCACCTGAGATAGCTACAATGGCTCACTGTCTGCTGCAGGATCACCTTCAGACTCCTCAACCACACTCAGGAGGCAGTCCACAACCCCAGACCCAAAACTGACCTTGGACGTCTGTCATCCAACACCCCGTTGGCCCAACTCCGTGCAGCCAACCTTGCCCTGGCCACCATTCATCACATCCACAGAACAACTGCATGCAGGAGATAGTTCTCCCACCTCGCCAAACAGACCTGGGACTCCCTCCCCGGGCACCTCCACATGACCCATGACCTCTACGCCTTCATGATACTCTTCCAAATTGGTCTGTCCGAGCAGTATTGCCAGCCCCCCCTCAGCAGCTTGAGGCCATCACGGGTGAGTATTGGGCTCCATGTCTGTATTTGATGATACATTGTGACCCATGTGTGTCCTCGACCGGACTCAGATCCCAGTGTATGGATGGCTGGAGTTAGTTCCACACTCAGGCATACTTTGACATATCCCGACACGTATGCTAAATGACTGCAACATAAAATTTCATTTATTCTTTTTTGTATTATAGGTCTGGTGCGTGATTTGTGCAAAGAAAAATGTGCAATACAGGGACCATAGAATCCAAAGTTCACAGGGGGAGATGGGATCCTTGGCATTTGAAGTCAGCAGAGTCCAGACCACAGTGTTTGGCATCATTGGTCAGACTGTGACCAGCAAGTCCATGTGGCAGATAATGTCAGTCAATGAGGTGATTCTGTTGCAGATGAAGGCCAGCTGCCAGGCCAGGTGACCTGGGAGATGTGGATGGGCTGCTGCTTCTCACGGTCTTTTCCGTGGACGACCCACCTTCCTCGGGGGACCCTCAGATGCAGGCCTTGACGATGCTTGGGACGGTCCGTTGGACGAATCCTCCTCCTCCCTCCCTGTGGCTGGTGGTGGTCTTCGCCTGGTGGCACAGGGAGGGTTGCCCATGTTGTCAGCGATCAGACGGAGTGAATGGCTTATGTCCCTTTGCACCGCCAGGAGCTCAACCAGTCTTGCCTCCATCCGTCCTTGGTGTTCTTGTTGACTGGCGTGTTGCTCGGCCTGCTGGTTCTTCATCCCTGTGATGGTCCCCTTTATCTCTGTGAGTGTCCCCACTACCTGGCTGAACTCCCTGGTGTCACGCCGATATGCGTCCATGATGTTGTGTATGTGTGACATACCGGTCCCTTCATCTGGCTGGTCAGGTTCTCGCCTCCGCCTGCCTACACTCCCACCACCCCTGCCCACACAAGCCTGGGCTGCCGTTGTGGGCACATCGGGTCTACGGGACCCCTGAGGGATGGCAGTGGCGGTGTTGTCTGCCTCCTCCTGGGTGCCCGGGTCACCTTGTCCCGGTCAGACTGGCTCAGTTGTTCACTGCGGGCACGGCTCCTCTGTGTCTCCTGGGATGTGGCAGGAATGGGGGTAGTGGTTGGCACAGATGTTCCTGAACCAGGTGCTGCAGGGGCTTGGACAGCAGAAGGTCCAGGTCGGTCGGGGTGATCCGCGGAGTGTTGAGAGGCATCGGCGGTCGGTGGGATCAGGTTCCTCCCGAGCCTGGGACTGTGATTCTTCACCCCCATTGTTGGGAGGCGATTCATCACGTTGCCCTGTGTGTGAGAGACAGACAATGTTAATGCTGTTTCATGCAACATCCATGTTTCATACACATCCAAGTTGGCACTGTTCCTCAGGTAGTTGTATGTGCCTAGCATTCTCCTCAATGTTCACTTATGGATGGGTATATTGCGGGGGACAGATTGATATGTTCTCCTGAGTCTTTGACATGTAGATTTTTGGCTTGGATGCTTCTGGTCTTGTTGTGTTACATGTCCATTGTGACAGTGGGTAAATCCATTGCCTGTCCTGGGGGTGTCTGCTTGTGTAAGGGGTGTGTGTGACAGGGCCTGCTGGTGGGTGTAGTGTGATTTGGCACTGGGGCTCCCAGGTGATGTAGCTGTCCCCCCATGGAGCATGCTGCCATGACAGTGAGTGTGAGTTCCTGTCCTAGATATCTGACCTTGTTGTCTTGGTGTTTGTGTTTGCACTGGTCACAGGAGGGCCTTGTGCTGCCTACACCAGGGCCAAGTGTCAGCTATCTTGTCAGTACTTTCCCAGTCCCTGTGCATTGCGCATGGTGCATGGGTATGTACCTGGGCCATATGGAATGAGGGCAATTGTGTCTGATTTGAAATTCAACAATGCGTTTTGTGACACCCACCCTCCCAGCATACCGGACATCCATTCTTGGGTTAGTGCTTCGTGTAGCATGGGACATAGCATGGCCTTGCTTTCTCAATGGGGCATACACATGTTAGTGGCATTAGCGTTGTTTTTGACTGTGGTTCTGGCCGGTGAGGGCTTGGGGGTAGTTGCGTGCATTTTGTGTAGTTGGGGTGTGGATGCCATTACCCCCATGTTACATAAGTTGTTTGTGTACTCACCAGGCTCTGGAACTCCTTGAAGTTCATGTACTCCCACCGGCGAAAGCAGGGCCATCACCTTCTCCTCCCAGGGATGGAAATGTACTGGTCTGCGGGGCCCACCACCTCCAGTGATGTTGCTCTGGGCGTAGTCGTCATTCATTTTTCGCTTGACTGACCTCCGCAGATCGTACCACCTGGCTTGGCATTCAGTCCTGGTCCTTCTGATGGGTGCAACAGCATTCACCCTATCGACGATCCTCTGCCACAGGCGTGATTTTTCCCCTACGCTGGTCTGTCTGACCAATGTTCCAAACAGCTGTAGCTCGACTCTGATGACTTCATTGACAAGGATCTCCAGCTCCTCTCTTGTGAACTTTGGATTCTTGTCTGTGGGCATGGTGTGGGGTGAGGGTGTGGATGGTTGTGGGTGTGTGGGTCTGAATGTGAAGGTGTGGGTCTGAATGTGAAGAGGGGGTATGTGTGAAGGAGGTTGTGTGAAGGTGTATATGTTAAGGTGGATGAGTGCAGTTGTTGGTGTGTGCTCTCTAGCGGCAGTGAGTCTGTTGCAAAGGCTCATGGTTTGTGTGTGTGGGCCCTTTTTATTGGTCCATTTGTGGGTGGGCCTCAGTTTGAATTTTTGGTGGGTGTGTTATAAGGGGTGGTTGTGAGTTTGCCCCTCTGTTTGCCTGTTTGGATGTGGCCAGGTCAGTCATTTCCATGTTTTGTGCACTGCAGACGTGTTTTGTGGTGATGTGCGAGTCGTATAGACCCTCCTTGTGCTGTTTTACGGTGTCCGTGGTTCAGTGCGACTCGTTTCGTTGTATTTGCTTCTGTTTTTTGGTGTGTCCGACTCGGTCATACGCGACGTTCTCCGCGGTACGAGTCGTACTCAGACACGTTCCCAGGGGTGCGAGTCGTACAGGGGTATGAGTCGTACAGGCATACACCCCCATGCGTTGTGTATGTATGGTGCGTACCCCAACATTGCATATGTACGGTGGTACCCCAACATTGCGTATGTACAGTGCATACACCAACATTGCGCAGGTACGGTGCGTACATCAACACTGCGTATGTACGGTGCGTAGAACAACATTGCGTATGTACGGTGCGTAACCAATATTGCGTATGTACGGTGCGTACACCAACATTGCGTATGTACGGTGCGTACACCAACATTGAGTATGTACGTATGTACGGTGCGTAACCAATATTGCGTATGTACGGTGCGTACACCAACATTGCGTATGTACGGTTCGTACACCAACATTGCGTATGTACGGTGCGTACACCAACATTGCGTATGTACGGTGCGTAACCAACATTGCGTATGTACGGTGCGTACACCAACATTGTGTATGTACGGTGCGTACACCAACATTGCGTATGTAAGGTGCGTACACCAACATTGCGCACGTACGGTGCGTACATACGCGATGTTGTTGTAAGGTGCGTACATATGCATGGGGGTTCCTGCACGACTCGTACCCCTGTACGACTCGCAACCCAGGAACAACTTTTCCCGGGATACAGTCGTACAAAGTTCGCTTCGTAGCGGGTAAAGTCATTCCCAGTGTACGGGACGTTTTCCGTACAATTTGTAAATCGGAAAGCCGGTCTGGATCGTACTTGTACGGTCGGACTGTATTTTTAGGATTCGTACGGAAAAGTGTCCGGGTCCGTCTCGTACACATTTTCCAGATCCGATTCCTACGGATCGGGCAGATCCGTATGTATTTTTCCAGCACGAATCGTACTTCACGGGTCGGACGGGACTTGTACGATTCGTACGGAAAATATTACGGATACGAGTCGTACGGGAAAAAAAAATACAGGATCGGAATCGACCCCTTAGTGTACTGTTATTTGTTTCCCCCACACTTCAGAATTACAAAAAGTACTTAATTTGTGCTTTCCTAATCCCGATATATTCTGAAATATTTGTACATCTCAGTTACCTGCATTTACATTTTGTTGTCCACTAGAAAAGAATAACATGGTACTAAATATTTTTACATTCCTATAGCCAGAAAGGTTGTCACATAAATCCTTTCACTTTCTAGTAAAAGAAGGAAAAGTAACGTTTGACCTCTGTCTTTGAATGTACCACAAATGTAACACGAAAAAAATGCATAGGCCTGTTTGAAGAAAGTCAGCACTTGTGGAAGAATACAGTAGGCAGGCTATGCTCTACAGGAGGAACTAACTCAAGCTGGACAGCCTACATTAAACAAATAAAGCCAGCAAATTGAACTCAACTGTGAGTTACTAAACACAAAGCCAATGGAAAGCAATAGGTAGAATGCATTGCAAGGGAAGCTTTCAGAATGGCCCCAAGAAGTCCTAAGCAAACCAGACATATGTGCTTTCGGGTAGTCTTCGACATAAACGTCCTAAGCAAAAATGGGAGGAGGTTTACCACCCCAGAAACAAGTCCATTCTAAAGCAATGCAGAAGAGAAATTTCCATCTGAGTCAGAAGAGAAATAGGAATATCCCTATTTTTCTGTTGGCTCAAATAAAGTAATCTAGTCTGGATTCAACCTTGCTGAAGAAGTGAGCCAAAACCTAAATAAAACTGCAGTTTCCTAAACCTATAAACAGAGACTCATGCAACCACAATACTTTGGAAATGATTTGTGCCCTCAAATATGCAAAATATACAGATACAACGCACGTACCTTTTCCATCGTAATAAACTTGTTGATACAATCAGCAATCACAGCACTAGGCAAACAGCTTGTTATTTTTATTATGCACTTACATAGTGCATAACCTGCCATTAGTATTTACTGATTTCTGATGCATGAAAATTTAACTCAGATAAGGTTCTGGGGCCAAATGTTTCTGTAATTGACCCCAAGCCAAATTAGGCAGGGTGGTAGTGGATTATTAGTGGCACATACATGGTAAGAGAGCCTATGTGATTCTGTATCAGCAACAAAGACTGTCCAACGTTTGCTTGGGACTTACATTATCAGGATGGGTGTACGTGGAATCGTGTTCTTTCAAGTAGGAATCATTCCCTTTGACAGCTATCATTCTCATAAATTGGGCTTTGGGGGACAATAGATTGGAGGAAGGTATTCGACCCGGGGGCATTGGGGGAAAGCAGGTGCAGTGTAGTCAACTGGGCTTGTTGGGGTACATCTGGTAAAGGATGTAGCCCAAGGGTTATATATGGCTCAATTTAGGGCTGCCACCCACTATTTTGTTAGCAGGCTGACACAGTGGCAGCCCCTTAGATGTGCAGCAATTTTTCTGTTTCCACTACCCCTCAATTGTTGTAGAAGGTTCGGGACAGAGTAGGTTGTTTAATTGCAGTCCAGATTTAGGCAGTCTAGTTGTAACAGGTGCATAGGGGTATTTATTGTATTGGTTGTCGCTTTGAGACAGGCGCAGGGTTGGGCAGTAGGCCCAAAAGGTTGCAGGCCTTTACTTAAGAATATTTTGGTTAATATAGGCTAAGCAGGCAAAAAGAGAGGATCTCAACAAACCCACACCGGAAGTCCTGTAGTTAAACTGTTATGTCATAGGAATAGCAAGTTTAGCACATGCTAATTAGGGCACTGCTAGGCAGGGGTGGGGGAGTTTAATGGGGAATGAGCAGACAAGTACAATAGGACAGGATGTAAAAGTTTGAAGGGTATGCATATGGGGAGGAGCTAGGAGAGGGGGCTGGGGAAGGTAGGTGATTGAATGTATAGTAAGGTTTTAGTTCTGTAAGGCCTTAGGCTGAGGATTTTTATGTGATACGCACCTGTTTCAATAAAGCGACCTTTTCCACACATACAAGAGTCAGTGGTTTGTAATGTGCCCCATTTCACCCAAAAGAAAAGTAAATGGGTTACTGGCCATTAATGAGGATGCCTGGCAATGTAAGAATACAATCGATGCAATCTAGTAACGAGCTGGACATCCAAGACTAAAAACAAAATACAAGACCAGCAGGTGATTTTGAAAACATGGGCGCACAATTGCAAAGATTAAAATGTCCGATGGTGGGATTCAGATTAATACCTTCACAAGAAGGTGATGTTATTCCTGTAATCGGTGGCAAGAGAGCAAGGATGTGGAAGACTTAGCCCCACTGTAAAACAAAAAAAGCTTGGCCACACCGCTGTGTATGTTTTTAAAAGGCATAGCTTAACCTAGTTAACACGGCAAACATCTAATTTGGCCGAAATTGTTTTTAGGTTTACGAAAGAATGAAAATTAACACGCAAACCTGATGACAATGTACAGAGATGCTGCTTCCTTTTGAAAAACTAAATTTACATATTTAGACTTTTTTTCATGTGTTGACAATTGACACTTATATAGGAAGCTACCAAGAAGTGCCTCAGCTCGCTCTAGTCTCTTTATTTACATGATGTTTTCATGTAGGGGACTCTGGATATCCCAACATGCCATGACTAATGACACCTCTCCGCAACCCAAGAACAGTTGCAGCTCACCGGTACAACAATGCACACGGGCAGATCAGGCGAGTGATTGAGAGGACGTTTGGCCTCCTGAAGAGCCGATTCCGGTGCCTTGACAAGACAGGCGGGTCCCTCCCATATGCACCAGAGAAGGTCTGCAAAATCTTCATTGTGTGCTGCATGCTGCACAACATGGCCGTTAAGAAGGCAGTGCCACTCATCCTTGATCCTGATGAGCAGCAACATCCACCCGTGGAGGATCCAGGGCTTGGTCACGAGGCAAGTGATGAGGAGGAGGAGGATGATATCCGGAGTCAGCTCATACGCAACTTCTTCTCATAATGTTTAGTCACTGGGTATAAGTGTGCAAGCTTGTAGCATTGAGTGGCATGTGTTGCAATGTGTGTGTCCAGCTGACTGAATGCAAATTGACTTTGATGTGTGTACTGATGTGTCACTCGAGTGATGATGTCATGCCACACAGTTTTGCGGAGAGACTTTCTTTGAAATTTGCATGTGTCCAACATTGTTCATGTTTCGTAACTGACCATGTGTGCGGCAAGATTTGTTTTAGGTGACTTCTTGTGTGTCTGTAATTCCCAGGTTTTTGCGCCTGTTGTCTGCTCGTGTCATCTTTGTCCTCCTGCTATTCCTCATGAGGATTGCAACGTGTGCTGAATCAGCGTTCCATGCACGGACATGTGGAAATGTCAGTTTGGGTAAGGATTGCAGCAAGGCTTTTTGGTGGCGGTACGGGTTGGGAATGTGTGGGGACTGCTTCTGTGCATGTTGTGATACAATGCATACATGTCTTCTCACCATGGAGCATATAACATGTAGCATCACTCCCATGACATGATAGTCACCCTTCTTGACAGTCATCTGTAGTGGAGTGTGGAGTCTGATGAAGGCATCAATGTGCGTAAACCTTGCCTCTGAAACATTGCAGATGCTACGGGTGGACATAGTGTGGGACATCACAACAACAGGCTCTATGGTGAATTGCAGCCTCTCTGTGTGCAGCAGGATGTGTTTGGCTCATCCCCTTAACTTGTGTGCCAGTTCATTGGGATTTACAACATCCGTGTTGTGAAGGAGGGGTCCAGCGTATGTCCCACATGTTCTGTCAACTGACCTGTGAGTCTGTTCGCATGGATGCATTTCCCTTTGTGTGAGTTTGTTTAATAAAGGTGTTCAGCACAATCCAAAGTGCCTCATCTCTGTCCCTGCAGATCTCTTGCCAGTTTGCATGCGTCATCTATGGCATAATTGTCAAAGATTGAGCATATGAGTGTATGTGTACTTCGGCAACATGCATGCAGTTCTTCATGGCTAATAATCTCTATTGTGCATGAAGTACCTGGTTGTGTATGTATTTGTGCAGGTTGCTCCCCACAATGGGACGTCAACGCCTGCTGACGGTATGTCTGCTGTGCGCAGCTCCGCATGTTGTTGCCTGATCTTGTGGCCGTCATTTTTGGTGATTGTTCATACATTTTCTCGGAGTGACCCATGAGTAACCTGACACTCCTTCCTTTACATACACCTGTTGCACTGTGCCTTTCTGACCTCCTTGTCTTTGTGTGCTACTTTTTGCCTAGTTTCTCACCCCTTCCGCCTGCTGCTGCCTCACCTGCAGCACTGCCCCACCGAGTGCCCTGATTCTGCAACCCACATGCCTCCAAAATGCTCCTCCCTTCCACCCATTCTTAATGCAGCCAGCAGCTTGTCTGTGCCACTGTTGCGCCAACGCCGTGCCAAAGGCAGGACCGTCTGCGCCTGCAACGTGCACAGTGCACAACCCTCTGGTCCTTGCATGACCCATGTCACACAACAGGCTCATGCTGCAGCCACCCTCCAAGCAATGTCCACCAGACAATCAACCGCCCGCTATCAGGCAACCCCTGAGCGCACACACGACACCTTCGCATGCTGAGTGTGCAACTCCAACTGCCTACACAGCGCTGCCCCGCCTACCAGACCCTCTCAGAACAACCAGGTCATGTGCCTCTGACTCCACACCCACTCTGTCCACCAGCACGCCATTGGACTCTGTTACCTCCTCAACACAACAGCCCCACACATCACCTTCATGACAGTAACCTGGATAAAAGCATCCTCAGCACACAACTTCTTCATTGCCATCTCTGACGGATACAAGATCACCCGCAGGGACGGCACCAACAATCCCGGAGGATGAATTGCAATTTATTCACAAGTACACCCTCAGAGTCACAAATCCAGTTTCGCACCAACCCCCTGGCAACCCTCAGAGTAACACTCATCTACAGATCTCCAGGCCTACATCCACAATTCCGCAAAGCCATCAACACATACATCTGCACGCACACACTCACCTCCACAGGCTACATGTGGCTGGGGGCCATTAACTTCTTGCTGGAGGAGAACCACACCACCATCCATCATTGGTCCATCAACATTTGCATCCACGTCTCCGACAAGCAAGTCACTGCCACACACCCCGCTAACGATCCCCCAAAGATGCTTGATGTAAGTCACCACAGACAAGCTGTGTGGGACACTCGAACTAACACCACCGCCACACCCTGCAACCTCACACACTGGATCAGCAACTGATCCAACAATCTTGCCACATTGACGGACTTTCCTGTGAAGCACAACAACAGTTAAGCCACCTGGAACAAGGCAGACCTACTGGACTCATACAGATCTAGCCGGACTCTTGTGCAAACCTTGCAACACAATGAACCATCAGTTACCTTACAGCCCTGGAAAACGCCACACACAGCCATCACCATATCATCAGCAAGGACAAGTGGAGATCCTTCAGATAGGGCCGAGGCACCAAAACACACGACATCAAGGAGCTCATCAGCATTGTGAGTGAACTGACAGCAGCTCTCCATCCAAAAGCCACCCCACCCTTGCAAGGCAGATCAAATCCCTTGCAACTATCTACCACTGCAAGCTCATGGACATACACGACAGCCTTGGCACACAGAGGCAGACAGCACTATTATCCACGGGAGAAACCCCCCTCAGGTTCTGGACTCCTGTCAGCAGCAAATACACCACCTGGCTCATGTGCACCATCCACTCTGGCTCTCCATCAGGCCCCTTCCCACACAACATCTCAACCACATCATTCTCCTTCCTTGAAGCCCACGTCCACCACGTCATGAATGTCTCCTTTGAGTTTGCCACATTCCATGGGAGCTGGAGGAATGCAGAGACCCAGGCCCTTCTTAAACAACGGACGGCAGTACCGCAGGATCTCCTGGAACATCATCCTGCTTCCCTACCCAGCAAATGTCATCAGGAAGACACTCAACGAGCAACTGACAAACTTCCTCCATGCAAACAGCTCCAGGCAACTGGCACCAGTCCATCTTCCACAGTAATCACACCACTGCAACCGTCATCATTGCCACCACCAACGACAACTTTGCCCTGCTCAACAATGGTGAGACCACCCCCCTTGAGCTCTCAACGGCATTCTACACCGTGTGCTACCTCACTGTCAGCTCACACATCTCCAACACTGGTATCCAGAGGAGGGCCCAGGATTAAATCAACAAGTAGCTCACCAGCAAGGCCCAGGGAGTCGGCCTCCACCCTTCAGCATGTAGTACACTGGGGTCATCTGGCCCATGCCCCAGGGCTCATCTCTCAGCGTGACGATCTTCAATGTCTCCATGACCCCCTCTCCACCATCACATGTGCACACGACCTCATCATCCTCTCGTATGCCATTGACACCCAGCTGCTCCTCACCCTCAACAAAGACCCAGCCATTGCCAGATCCAACCTTCAAGAAGGCATAAGATCCATTGACGAATGGCTGAACATCAGCCACCTGAGGCTGGACTTGGACAGGACTTTTGCGTATGCACGGTGCGTACACCAACATTGCGTATGTACGGTGCGTACACCAACATTGAGTATGTACGTATGTACGGTGCGTAACCAATATTGCGTATGTACGGTGCGTACACCAACATTGCGTATGTACGGTTTGTACACCAACATTGCGTATGTACGGTGCGTACACCAACATTGCGTATGTACGGTGCGTAACCAACATTGCGTATGTACGGTGCGTACACCAACATTGTGTATGTACGGTGCGTACACCAACATTGCGTATGTAAGGTGCGTACACCAACATTGCGCATGTACGGTGCGTACATACGCGATGTTGTTGTAAGGTGCGTACATATGCATGGGGGTTCCTGTACGACTTGTACCCCTGTACAACTTGCAACCCAGGAACAACTTTTCCCGGGAAACAGTCGTACAAAGTTCGCTTCGTAGCGGGTAAAGTCATTCCCCGTGTACGGGACGTTTTCCGTACGATTTGTAAATCGGAAAGCTGGTCTGGATCGTACTTGTACGGTCGGGCTGTATTTTTAGGATTCGTACGGAAAAGTGTCCGGGTCCGTCTCGTACAAATTTTCCAGATCCGATTCCTACGGATCGGGCAGATCCGTATGTATTTTTCCAGCACGAATCGTACTTCACGGGTCGGACGGGACTTGTACGATTCGTACGGAAAAAATTACGGATACGAGTCGTTCGGGAAAAAAAAATACAGGATCGGAATCGACCCCTTAGTGTACTGTTATTTGTTTCCCCCACACTTCAATTACAAAAAAGTACTTCATTTGTGCTTTCCTAATCCCGATATATTCTGAAATATTTGTACATCTCATTTACCTGCATTTACATTTTGTTGTGTACTAGAAAAAAATAACATGGTACTAAATATTTTTACATTCCTATAGCCAGAAAGGTTGTCACATAAATCCTTTCACCTTCTAGTAAAAGAAGGAAAAGTAACGTTTGACCTCTGTCTTTGAATGTACCACAAATGTAACACGAAAAAAATGCATAGGCCTGTTTGAAGAAAGTCAGCACTTGTGGAAGAATACAGTAGGCAGGCTATGCTCTACAGGAGGAACTAACTCAAGCTGGACAGCCTACATTAAACAAATAAAGCCAGCAAATTGAACTCATCTGTGAGTTACTAAACACAAAGCCAATGGAAAGCAATAGGTAGAATGCATTGCAAGGGAAGCTTTCAGAATGGCCCCAAGAAGTCCTAAGCATACCAGACATATGTGCTTTCGGGTAGTCTTCGACATAAACGTCCTAAGCAAAAATGGGAGGAGGTTTACCACCCCAGAAACAAGTCCATTCTAAAGCAATGCAGAAGAGAAATCTCCATCTGAGTCAGAAGAGAAATAGGAATATCCCTATTTTTCTGTTGGCTCAAATAAAGTAATCTAGTCTGGATTCAACCTTGCTGAAGAAGTGAGCCAAAACCTAAATAAAACTGCAGTTTCCTGAACCTATAAACAGAGACTCATGCAACCACAATACTTTGGAAATGATTTGTGCCCTCAAATATGCAAAATATACAGATACAACGCACGTACCTTTTCCATCGTAATAAACTTGTTGATACAATCAGCAATCACAGCACTAGGCAAACAGCTTGCTATTTTTATTATGCACTTACATAGTGCATAACCTGCCATTAGTATTTACTGATTTCTGATGCATGTAAATTTAACTCAGATAAGGTTCTGGGGCTAAATTTTTCTGTAATTGACCCCAAGCCAAATTAGGCAGGGTGGTAGTGGATTATTAGTGGCACATACATGGTAAGAGAGCCTATGTGATACTGTATCAGCAACAAAGACTGTCCAACGTTTGCTTGGGACTTACATTATCAGGATGGGTGTACGTGGAAACGTGTTCTTTCAAGTAGGAATCATTCCCTTTGACAGCTATCATTCTCATAAATTGGGCTTTGGGGGACAGTAGATTGGAGGAAGGTATTCGACCAGGGGGCATTGGGGGAAAGCAGGTGCAGTGTAGTCAACTGGGCTTGTTGGGGTACATCTGGTAAAGGATGTAGCCCAAGGGTTATATATGGCTCAATTTAGGGCTGCCACCCACTATTTTGTTAGCAGGCTGACACAGTGGCAGCCCCTTAGATGTGCAGCAATTTTTCTCCTTCCACTACCCCTCAATTGTTGTAGAAGGTTTGGGACAGAGTAGGTTGTTTAATTGCAGTCCAGATTTAGGCAGTCTAGTTGTAACAGGTGCATAGGGGTATTTATTGTATTGGTTGTCGCTTTGAGACAGGTGCAGGGTTGGGCAGTAGGCCCAAAAGGTTGCAGGCCTTTACTTAAGATTATTTTGGTTAATATAGGCTAAGCAGGCAAAAAGAGAGGATCTCAACAAACCCACACCGGAAGTCCTGTAGTTAAACTGTTATGTCATAGGAATAGCAAGTTTAGCACACGCTAATTAGGGCACTGCTAGGCAGGGGTGGGGAGTTTAATGGGGAATGAGCAGACAAGTACAATAGGACAGGATGTAAAAGTTTGAAGGGTATGCATATGGGGAGGAGCTAGGAGAGGGGGGTGGGGAAGGTAGGTGATTGAATGTATAGTGAGGTTTTAGTACTGTAAGGCCTTAGGCTGAGGATTTTTATGTGATACGCACCTGTTTCAATAAAGCGGCCTTTTCCACACATACAAGAGTCAGTGGTTTGTAATGTGCCCCATTTCACCCAAAAGAAAAGTAAATGGGTTACTGGCCATTAATGAGGATGCCGGGCAATGTAAGAATACAATCGATGCAATCTAGTAACGAGCTGGACATCCAAGACTAAAAACAAAATACAAGACCAGCAGGTGATTTTGAAAACATGGGCGCACAATTGCAAAGATTAAAATGTCCGATGGTGGGATTCAGATTAATACCTTCACAAGAAGGTGATGTTATTCCTGTAATCAGTGGCAAGAGAGCGAGGATGTGGAAGACTTAGCCCCACTGTAAAACAAAAAAAGCTTGGCCACACCGCTGTGTATGTTTTTAAAAGGCATAGCTTAACCTAGTTAACACGGCAAACATCTAATTTGGCCGAAATTGTTTTTAGGTTTACGAAAGAATGAAAATGAACACGCAAACCTGATGACAATGTACAGAGATGCTGCTTCCTTTTGAAAAACTAAATGTACATATTTAGACTTTTTTTCATGTGTTGACAATTGACACTTATATAGGAAGCTACCAAGAAGTGCCTCAGCTCGCTCTAGTCTCTGGGGTTCAGAACCTCTTTAAATCGGGCAACAGTCACTGTTACAAAGAAGAAACTGCTGGGAGTCAATATACAAACCAGTGAAGGAGCATTTCACAGTCAGGGGGTGGGGAATCCACATGCAGTATGCGACCTTAGAGGATTTCCAAAACAGGTTTGTGAGGGCTTTTGGGTAAATCAATACTAGTGCAGGTCACCCCACCCTGCAGTCTCACACATGTGTAGCTGACAGAAATGTCTGTGTTTGGTAGACATCCCTGTGTGGTAGCTGAGCCCAGCACAAACATCCATAGCTACCCACATTGCAAACAAACGTCAGTTTTGAGTTGAAAGTTTTGATCTGCCCATCTTGCGTTTTGGAGTGGAAATCTAGGGTGCTCATGTTTAGTCTGAGTGTAAACTGATGTGAGGTATGGGTTGCTACAAGGAAGGTTTTATGAATAGTTCCTATACTTATGCTTTTCATGGTGGCAAAAAGCATGCTAATACTGTTTGGATTTTGTTGTTCAGTGTCAACAAATCATTTTGCCCTTGAGCTAGGGCTAGAGTGAGACCATTTTGGCTTAAATGCCTCTTACAGATCTTGTTTGGCAATATCTTTTTTCTGATCATTCACCAACATTACTAAGTGCTCACAGAATAAGTCCACAGGATGGATGACTTTCATGGTAAAAAACATGCTATGACAGGACATGCAGCTGAGTCTCTTTTTTCATAGTACCTTTGCTGAAGTTGCAACTTGGTTTGTATCTCATCACAAGATTTAATTACTGGTTGTGAGAAGAATGTCTTCTGTAACAATTGGATGGAATGTACACAGACAGTGCTTAATTTCAATGATCCTTTGTTAAGGTCTGCAGATTTTTTAAATGCCATAGCATTTTGCATAGATTTTAGCCCTTTGCTTTTTCCTCTGAACTTCCGGCCTTGTGCTTTGGTATTAGTGTCTATCAAGAATGGGTTGGATAGGTGACATGTAGTCATCCTTGGTGATGGTTTTGGATATTTGCCCAGATGATGGACTCCATGTCCCTGTGTGGGCCCTGTTTAATTAGGGAGGATTCCTGGGTAATACTTGGGTACCTAGTGTAATATCTGTATTGTATTGTGGGCGCATTTACAAAACACTTCATACCTCAGACGAGACACACACGTACATTAAGAGATAGATAGCATTCTCATTGTAGATTGTTCTTGGTTGGAAGGATGTGGGATTATAATGTGAGATGTATTTTGTTGTCATGTGGGGCTACCAGAGGGATGCTCTTACCTTGTCATCTGTTACTGTCTCTAAGCATGCAGTAGAGCCAAAATGAGTGAGGGGTGGAATGTTTGAAGTACATAATATTGGTTAGGAAAGGTAGGAGTTGTAAGTGCTGAGATGTGACTTTTGCTTTAAGGGCCTCATGTAGGTAAATAAAGTTTACCGGTTCGTAAATACCGAGCCGTACCGAATCGGTAAATTAGAATCGGTAAGTTATATGTAGGTAAAAATTCGGTAACAGTTACCGATTCGGTAACATTCGGTAATTACGAATCGGAATACACCGAATCGGTAAATACCGAGGTGGAATCCACCGATTCGGTAAATACCGAGGTGGAATCCACCGATTCGGTAAATACCGAGGTGGTATTTAGCGATTCGGAAAATACCGAGGATACTACCAACTACCCTTAACCAAGTAGCCAATATCACAATCATGCCATCATAGAAGGTCTCTCAGGCTTGAATAGGGGACCCCATACCTCAAAGATCAGCTCAGTGAAATCACATCACAGGAGCATCAGGAGTCTCCTCGCAGGAAGGCTCGCCTTCGGTCTGAATAATAAACATGATGTCTGTGATATTAAAAGCACCAACTTTCAGGTATGTGCAGCTGCGCGTGTGCCATGGCTAAATCGTGGGTCGAACAACCCAGAGTGGAAAACATGCATTGTGTAAAATTCCAGACTGTGTGTCACAGCATGTACAGACCAAGGTCGCTGCGCAGTGCTTGGGATGGGAACAACATAATGCACTCGTCTGAAGGAATTTTCGAGTCATCAGTTTATTCAAGAAAGAACATGTAAACGCAGTGTCGTGTGCAAAGACACAAATATGGCTACATAACATTCAACGCGGTCATGCCAACTGAACAATGCATGTTCGTATGCAGGGAGAACTCACTACACGCCCCCTTGAGCGAAGCAATATGTAATAGGCAAGAAAAGAGAGAAAGCAGAGTTCAGTTTGGTCAGAGCAGGACAGGGCATAACCAATGCAGCGCCAAAGTCCTACAGTCCAATTAATTGCAGCATACAATTGTAAAAAACACAATGCATATATAGTAAACAACTCAAGCAGACCATCAGGAAGAGAAAAACGAGAAATAAAAGAAATGAATGTCGCGCCAGGGTGCTGTCCAGTAGCACAGGCGCAATGGACGACTATCCAGTCAATCCATGAATGTATAGGCAGCATATGTGGCCACGGCTTCCAACAGCCAATCGTTTTCAGGGCCACTAAAAGTCTCAGCCATCCAATTGAGTAAAGAAAAGGAACATACGTGTGCTCCAACCAATGGAGCCTCTAGCACAATCTGAGGGCACCCGGAATGTTCCTCCAAATAGCTCATGGACAAGAAGTCGTAGGCTGCCGCTGAGATGTCCCAATTACCCAGGATACCAAGCGCCGCTCCACACTCCATGATCCGGACACCATAACAGGACAACTCGTGAGACACTAAGGGCCGCATCAGTCGATCGAAATCCGGCACCGGAGACAGCATGTTGGTCAAGCACAAATCCAGAGGCCATTCAAAGGGACAATCCAGGCAGTGCAATACAGGTTGTACGCAGGTGAAGTAGGAATACCTGAAGGATAATCCATAAGCCAGGCTCAAAGTCGCCAATGGCAAAGTACCATAGAAGTCAAGCATCCTATCACGAAGAAGATGCAGACGGGACAGGCGCTCGTGTGGCACAGAAGGAGCAGCCATTCCGTAGTATGAAAAGTAAAAGCAGCACACCTTCCACCAGCGCTAGATGCAGCGGAACACCTCCAAAGATGCTCGGGAACAGTGAATGTAAAATGCCGAAATTACACAAATAATAGTGTGGAAGGAGGTCACGAGACCCGAGCCCCACATGTTCACACAAATTGAGCCAGGCCGGTCGTGGACGAGGCATTGATAATACATTGGATCAAAGAGCCGAAATGCAGGGGGAGGTCAGTATTCAGAAGCGCCTGTTCCTCAGTGCGCGTAGTAGCAACGTGAAGGACAAATATTTCACGAGGGAAGTCAAAGGCACCTGTTTGTGGGACAATGGCGCTCTATTCTGCTCAACTAGTTGGACTCTGCTTTCAAGGTTGGAATCGAAGGTCAGATGGAAACATCCCGCCGCCCATGCGGGGGTGGAATAAGAACAGTATTGCAGCAGACAACTTCATGCGAGACAGTTATGTACGGGATTACCACTCACATCCCGCAGCAAACATCATTTATCATATTTAAATGAATACCGTTTGCAAGCACAGTGAAAGAAGGTGTAATCACAGGCACTGGGATACCTCGTAGGACGCACGCCGAAATCGGGGCTTGTACATTGCATGCGCCGTGTACTTGCATGTGCCCATTGTCTCATGCATGAATCCTAGGAGTGAGAGTGCTAGTGCTAATATCTATAACGGCTTAGGCCTTCTCCATGTTCGCTTGGTCAATGGCTCTCAGTCTGGAGGCCGCCTCACTGTGCGACAACTTGCAGACCTCGTTGTAAATAGCATACGCGCACCTTTTGGTTCTGCCACCCACGGGACCTTTCACAATAACATTCCATTCGGTATGCACATTGATGGAGTGGGTGGACTTCCTGATCCTGTAGATGTGCTCTGTGTCAGCTGGTGGACAGAGTGGGATGTGTGTCCCATCAATGCAGCCAATGTAATGGGGGAATGAATTCCTGAAGGAACGGGACAGGCAACTCTGGGATACACCACCCACCGCAGCTGTCACCACCTGCGAAATGCCGGATGCCAGCAGATGTGGGCTGCAGAGCACCTGCACATGTGGGGGTATGGCGTGCGCCCTTCTTATTGGCTGGTCCAGGAGTGGGTGTAGGTCCCTGCTTAAGTCCATGATGGTTTCGGGGTGTAGCCTGTACCTCTCATGTATCTCTGCATCAGTCAGCTGGAATAGTGTGATGCGCTGTCTGTGGATGCGTTCCTTCCGTCGCCAAACCCTCAGTCCTGCTGCCTGTAGACGTAGGCGCATTGCAATGACGTGCATGGCTGCCAGGCTGTCCACGCTGTTGCATTTTGGGATTGCTGAGCTGCACTGCTGTTGGTTACCACCTGCTTTCAATCCGTGTTAATTACCGACTCTTATTTACCGATTTTCCTGGTTTTCTTATTTACCGAGTGCTCCTACATGTCATTTTAATTATTTCCACTTCATATTTACCACTTCATGTTTACCGATTCGTTAATTATGTATTCGGTAACTATGAATCGGTATTTACCGCCTCATGTTTACCGAAAAGTGGTTTTTGGACTCCTACATCTCACTTGTCTGTATACCGGTCGGTAACGGCATATTTACCGAAATTCGGCCGTTACCGACCGGTATTTCGCTACCTACATGAGGCCCTAAGTGTTTTGGTGTCATGCATGACAAGTAACGGATTGGTCTTCTCTTGTGGTTGAGATTATTGTGTTGCATTGGAATGGAAAATAAGACAATGATACATAGGTGTACACATGATCATCTGTACCGTCCTAGTTGGATGAAAATGTTTCCAGTTCTTAGGTAAGGAAGGTCCCCAGTCATTTGGTTTTGAAACCATCCTTCTGTGGAAACTGGAACTGTTTATTGGTTGGTGTGATCATTTCATCTGTTTCAGATGAGCCAGGTGTTGACCTCCTTCAATTCCAAGTGATCTTGTATTTTTTTGTCTTGTCTGGAAGAGAATTCCATAATTGTTGCTGCTTGTAAAAGGAATAAGGTCCCACCAACAGTGTCTATTGTAATTGTGATGATTAACCAGGCTGACAGTCTCAAATGGAGGGATCTGTTACTTATGTATCTTTAGAGCTTCATTTGGATGAAGCATGGATCCCTACTCGGGATGGACTTGTGGGGAAGGTAGAGTGCCATGAAGGCAGAGGGTCTGGTCATAGTAAGCCAGTGAATCACTTAGAGCACAGGTGTGATGCATTCCCAGGGGAAAACGCGTAAGAGAGGCCTTGATTCTGATACATGGGTGCTTTGAAATATTCAAAGAAGGTAGAGTGGCCCCCCTAAATACAGATGATTTACGTAGTGTAGATGAGATCTGACTTTGTGATGATGGCCTGTAGTCCAGGATCAGTCCTAAATTTCTTACTTCCTCTGATGCCACTTCTTGTGTTTATCACTGCTTATCCTTTCAGAGGATTTCTCACTGAGCTCTTCAGTTCTGATGGGTAACACAATTCCAGCGGGTTTCACACCTGGCTGAGTCTCAGAAGCTGTTCTTCACACTCGCCTTAATAACCTATGCTGATTTTCAAGTTGGCACAGTATTGATGCTCTGGTCCTCTTGAAAGTATCTACAGGAGTTAGCATTGGCAATCACATCTTGATGCGTAAACAAATGGAGAGAGCGAGGATTATGATGGGGTACATCCCTATCCCCAGGATATAGTACAAAAAACACAGTGGACGAACCCACTAATAAAGTCAACTCAAAGTAGTTATATGAGTGCCAGAAACCCATTAGGTTTATAAAAAGACCCCTCACTCACCAACCTAGTTGGTGGCATGCTTTATCATCGGGGTCCCAACTGGGTAGTCGAATGCCACCCAGTTGTGCTACAACGCCTGATTACAGCAGAGCTGGATTTGTGTAAACATGTGAAGAGAAAGTGCTAAATAAGTGGTGCTAGTTAAAAATGTCTCTGGGAATCCTTACTGAACGGTGTTTATTCCCAGCGGCCCAGGACAAGGTTAAAAAAGGAATAAGGACAACATCAAGATAAATTGATCTTAGTTGTCACTGTGGTCTACATGTTTCAGCCTCTTTTAAAAATAGTGAGGCTTTCTTCAGGACCAGGTGAGATGAGTGAATTTGTGGCAAATACACGCCACATGTATAATTGTGCAGCACACACGCTATGGTGTGCTATGCATGCAGTGGTGTCTGTGTACTTACGGACCCACTGGAGGAACACTAGCTACGAGTATGTTGTAGCTTTTAGCAGAACCCGGAAGGGGCGCCTGTCTGTAGTCACACATTTATCTAGACAGAGCACTCGCCGTGCACCTATTTGGGATCTTCTCGCGGTTTTGAAAGATCATCTTGATGTCATGACACTGGATTTACAACAGTAGTACTTCAATAGATGAGATCAAACCTGACATTGATTTTCTCTTGTGTCCGATTTATCTAACACCTTAAAAGTACAATGAGGCACTCCCAAGTGACTGGCACATTCACTTTTATTTAACACCATTTTACCTCCTCTAACAGAATAAATTAAAGCACCGTTTGAATTATGCAGTTAACAATTAAATTATACTGCACGAGAAATCCCTGCCACCCTTCTTCAAGCCAGTCTTTTCTCCAGTATTTGATAGTGTTGAAATACCGGATGGAGAACAGTTGTTCGAAGCTAAATCAATCCAAAAAAAGCACTTTTTCATGGGTACCTTCTCCATTATCATCAACCCAATTTGGCCGTCCTCCTTGGGGCCATTGCCTGTGTCTGCCAACAAGTTAAATTTGGGATCTAACTTGTCCCTTTCTCTCTGTGGCTACCCGAGTCGCTGTCTCTTCCACCTGAGTTCAATGAATAAAATGTGTTATTATCTTCGAAAAGAACAAAGAGTCCATTGTACCCTGTAGTGGAGGTAGGCTCCTTTGTATTTGATGGGACTGGTGCAAGAGCGGCAAAGTGTTTAAGCCAGGCAGGAAAACATATCGTTTCAATTCAACAAGAACCCTGTATAGGTGCAAATTTTGCCACATTCTGAACAGCTTAGTTCCTTGGTTTTTACATGGTGACGTTATAGCATTTGCACCGTTGCTTATCTTTTACCAAATTGTAACATAACGCCTGCCAATTTTACTGCGTTTCCATTTTAATGTTTGTGAGGACTGAGTATAGTGCCCTCTGTTGTGCTACTGAGTGCTTGTCTGTTTTTGTTACTGGGAAGTGTGGGTCAGTTTAAGGGGATATGGATTAACCTCTGTTTTAAAATCAATTATTTCTAAAAGACTTGAGAGATGTTGAATTAATTGGAAGTCGGTTTGATTTAAAAATCGAATCTTTCTTTGATCACTTACACTTTATGAAAAACTGCACTAGCACTTTAGTCTTTTTTCAGTTTTTATCTCGGTAGCCATTTTAAGTCAGACCTTGAAGTTGACCAGCAGAGCCTTTTTGCAGCTGGCTGAGATGCACTATAAAATATGGCGCAATGTGTGACCTTGCTGGTGGTGCGCCAAAGACTCGCCATAGGCAAGCCCGTCTGCACCGCCGCACGCCACGCTGCCAATTTTACCTCAGGTAGGGTCTCTTATTATAACATATGCTAGTGAAGAATGTATAATGCTGTGGTGGCCTGAATAAATCCCCAGTTCAACAGCAGTAGTTTTCAGCTGGTTTCCACTGGTTTGCCTTTGGGAGGCTGGCATATGGCAGGCTCACTAAGTGAGTGATAAAAGGGGAATCTTGGCCCAGAAAGATTCTGGACAATAGTACCAGTCACTGCTGAGTACCAGCAGGTGGCGTCTGAACATCCCTGGCCTCTGTCTGGGCAGGGATTTTAGAGATAAAATAAGCCCAAAATGGAAGAATTGTAACTTCCTTTTCTCCAAAGAAGCGAGTGGGACATCAGCAGTTACTCACAGTAAATGACAATTTCCATTCTCACTCATGGGTTTACATTGATTAAAAATGTAATTACTTGTAGGAATGTGAAATCTAGCTTATATAATGCAATGGTATGTCTCCAGTTGTATTATGCTTATTCATATTACCCCCTCAGCCACTAATTTACCCACAGTCAATGCGGATAAAAATATTTGGAGGCGGGTTTGCTCCCAATCGACGGTACTCGTGGGAGATTATGGCCAGTGATGGAGATACTCATTTTCTATTGACGGTGGATGCTTTTCACACCTCACAGCTGCACTGAAGCTTGATCCAAGCATGAAAAATCGAAGGTCACAAAAGAGTAGCATCTGCAGGGCTACGGGAGCAAGAGTGGCATCTTGAGGTTCCATTGTCTTGAAGATTAAGGTTGAGGGTGATATCCGACTTTATGGAAATTTGGTTGAATCCATGTTTTGTCTTCCCTACATTTTAAGTGAATCATGAATGAAATGTGGAGAGAATGACCACAGCAGGTGCTCTACATTGCTGAACTTTGGGTAAGTAACACTTGGGAGGCCAGGGATGAAACACAACATTGTGCCTTCTGTCAGGAAGATAGGATGAGGTACTCTGGTAAGCTTGGAGCTGATTCCAGAGTGAGTGATCGTATATGCAGTGATTTGTACTGTTCGAGCTGTGGAGTGACTGCTGAATATTCAGGGTCTTGACACTTACAGGTGAGATTTAGAACTTAGGAAGCTGAGAGCGAGGAGTGAGGAGTGAGGAGCTTGCAGACCAACTTCAGCAGGGACAGCCCTTTTGATCCTGGGCTGATGCAGACTGCATGGAGTCAAGAGGAACCTAAGATTTCTCTCCAAGAGGACCCCTGGTAGACATGACTCTCCCAACCTCATGGAGGGATCGGATGTAGGGACTGGGTCCTCTGGGAGCCACGGTAAGTACAGTTTGGGCCCTAGACAGGATTGAGCAAAAGGTGTGCAAAATTTCTGAGACCATCATTGTCAGACTCTACACTCACCATAAGCACGGACAAAGGATGGAGGGGGGTTTGTGGAATCCGGGCCACTTATTCCTGCACATGCAGTAAGGCTACACACACTGAACTACCACGTTTAGGGCTACTGAGTGGGAGGTTTTAAGGCACCGGATGGGATGCTGATTCAATACCTTAGGGTGGGATTTTCTCACAACATTGGTTCACAGCTTTTTCAGAAATAATGCTTTTCAGGTAGGAGTTCTGAGTAAAGTCTGTCCCTTAGTTTGACCCTTAGTGGCATTAGTAGGGAGAGACCGCCTGCCTGTCCCCATACCGCCTCATCAACCACTGCGTCACCATCCTACAGCAGAACCTTCTGGGTTATGGTCCGCTAACGATGGAAGAGGTGGCCCTTCCTATAATGACGGGGAGAGTAATATGCGAGTTAGGAAGAATATATGTGTTTCGTTGAGTGAGAGAGTTTATGGTCACCCATTTCACAAAAGACTGCGCAGTTACAGGGATATGTACAGAAAAAACAGAAAATAACATCCAGCTTGCTGAGTATTTGTGTTTCCTTTGGGAAACAATGGTTTCTGCTTGTATGGTTTCTTTGACCCCAATATCCATGCAGAGGCACTGAGTAAATCTTTGTGAAGATTGAGGATGTTTTTCCCCTCCAGACCTTGCTAGAACACCAGGCCCTGAATGTGGGCCGGCTGGGTAAAGGTTAGCAGCAGTGAAAGATGCTCCCCAAGGGTTACTATCCCAAATATCGGGAAACCAGGGATACAGTATCACATCACCACACACAGAATCACTTCTAGGGGGTTTCAGGTTGAACACAATGCCCCACGTGTTTTAAACTTTTTTTATAGTACTTTTATGTGATGTTCAGCCAAGATGCAAGAATATAAGTACTGGGGGGCGTGGCCAAGCACGTGCTGAAAATGGACGCGTAGCCCGTGAGCTCCGTCACCCGTTTCAGCCCTCGACTATCCTGATTCACAATCCGTGACACCCGTTTGCAGCCCCTGATGCCGGATCGACAGCAGAGCCCATCCCGCTTGCTCCGATGCATTGATCGTGCGGAATGAAGGAGCAATCACCCTTCCAAGATTGAGACCTGCACAGGTGACCGAGCCTCCCGCATAAGGGATCCAGCCAGCCTATTCTTGCCCGGAGGTGGTGCCGCGGATCAAGACGCCGCCATGGTTTTTTGCCACCAACGCTTCCTGAGAGAGCGCTGAAGACCACAGAAAGGGGAAAATCACCGCAGGCACAGCGGCACACTGGTGGGAGTGAGAGGCGCTCGGACTGCTGCAAGTAAGGGAGCGCTGGCCGCGAGACACAAAATGGCGGTGGCGTGACCTGTATAGTGAGCCTCTCACTCCACCTACCCCGTCATTGCCGTCCTCGCGTGTCTGCATCCAGCGGCGGCCCGGAGTGGGACCTAAATCCTAGGCGCACGGTAGATTGGACATTTGTGTTCCCGCAGCGGCGCCGCAAACAGGAGCGTCGCTGCGATCCAGACTCGTCAGTGGCACTGAGAGGGGCTCTCTCTACAAGGACCAGCAGGAGTGCTCACAGCCTCACAATCAAGGTACTGGTGCACTCTGAGGGCGCAACTGTTGGGCAGCAGGGCGCGCCGGCCGCGGATCAGCTGGTAGCGGCAGCGCGCCCCTGATTGTGACAGCCCGCCCCCCTCCGCCTGCTTTGTCAATAGCGGATTTCCCCCGGCTCTCTGCCTATCGCGGCCCACACAGAAGCCTGGAGCCGAGACCCACGGTAACAGATCTCCTGACAGGCAGCCCCAGGCATCCTGCTGCTCTACTACGGAGGCGCCGAGATTACACGACACAGCTGTGCTCCACACATAACGGAAGTGTCTGAAGGGCGGATCGCAAAAAACAACATTGAAAGCGGGGATTGTGACCTCGCCAAGTTGCGCCAGCGACATAACTTTTCACACCAATTTGAGGCCAACCGAGGTGCGCCAACTGCGGAATGACTAATGGAGGCGACACTGCCCCACTGGTGAGCTCTTTTTTCTGTCCTTCCCATCGTTGTTTCCCCACTGACCCCACCCCCCCAGGGAACGGGTGGTCCCATACGCCTTCTCCTTTCTCTGGTAGGATCAGGTGCGGTTTTGACTGTAACGGGTGGTTCCAGGGTCCAGTGGGACTCACCCTTCGGGGCCGAGAGACGCCCTTGGCTGGAGATTCCTTTGTTTTACTTACCTGCTGTGGCTCAAACCTTGCGGTGAATGAGATAGGGTGTGAAACTCTCAGTGTCACTCTCAATAAACCTATCCTAGAGCAGAGCACTGCCTCACAGTCCATCTGTGACACACCTTAGCTACTACAATGGAGCTCACTAAGGGATCCGGGACCAGGGGACCGAAGCCAGTCCAAACCAACAAGCTGGATCGGTACACGGTGTCCAAAGACTTGCAGCGGGGCCGTCCATCTGAGGAAACTGCACAGGGAAGCCCTGGGGAGGAAGAACATGAGCTTTCCCTCAAAGACGTCATGGAGGCCATCACAGGTGTCAAGACCTCCCTGGACTCAGTGGCCATCGACATTAATCTTATCAGGGCCGACATGGGGAAACTTAATGAAAATGTGAAGCAGGTGGAAATTACAACTACTAGGCTAGTGGGTGATGTCACGCAGTTGCAAAGAGAGGTCCAGGAACTACAAGACTCCCGAAATCTCACGGACCTCAAGCTGGATGACTACGAAGGCCGACTTCGCCGCAACAATCTCCGCATCATAGGAGTTCCAGAGAAATCAGAGGGGCAATCTCCGGACCTGTTTGTTGAGGACCTTATCCTCAAACACCTGCAACCTAAAGGCCTCAGTAAATTTTTTGTGATAAAGCGAGCTCACAGGGTCCCGGGCGGCCGACCCAAGCCGGGCGCTCCCCCGCGGCCCATGCTGGCTCGTGTTCTAAACTACCGGGACAGAGATGTGATCCTCCAAAATTCTAGAGCCAGTGCTCCCCTCCGGTATGAAAATGCCGATATTTCCTTTTTTCCTGACTTCACGCAGAGGGTGCAGAAGCAGAGGAGATCATTCCTGTTCGTTAAACATGACCTGAGAGAGAGGGGCCTGAAATACTCGATGCTGTTCCCAGCACGCCTCAGAGTCGAGGCGGAGGGAAGAACGTGTTTTTTTGATCGGCCTGAAGGCAGTTGCGGCCTGGATTGACTATCAAGGGACTAAAAACCCGACGGAGTGAGGAGCCGGGGGCCAGGCGGACAGTGGACCGACTTGAGGTGGAGTTTCGGACAATGGTCGCCTTTTTGAGAAGTAACGGGAGCAGTTGGTGCGGGGCGGGTTGGGGAGGGGGTATAACTGTATTTTATTTAAAGGGGACTGCTGACTTATATATGGTCTTACGTTAAATGTTCAACAAGGGTGTGACAGTGATGTAGCATAGGGCAGGGCATGGAGCCTACTGCTTCCCCCCCTGTTTTGTTTTTCTTCGAATTTTTAGGGCGACAGACACTCTGCGAGTTTCTTGATGGGCAGTTCTGAGCCCAGAGGGCAGGGCAGCGGGGTTGGGGGGTTGTTGGGTTGGTGTATTTTATTTAGTTGTTTTGTGGTTTGTTGTTTATTACTCTCGACATTATTTCAATGGTGCAGTCCCGGTCTGTAGCATAGGCCGCTGCGACGCTCAACATACGGGTCAATGGGCGTACAGCTTAACAAGGAAGTTAAAATCTTAAGTTGGAATGTTAACGGGTTGGGGGACAAAATCAAACGGAGTATAGTATTGCAACATATCAAGAGATTGACACCGGACATAGTATTACTTCAAGAAACTCACCTCATTGGTAACACTTGTAAAGCTATGCATAGATGGGGCTACTCGATGGTTGCGCATGCAGGCTTTGCGTCCAATTCCAGAGGGGTGGACATCATGCAAAAGAAGTCATTCCCCCTGTCACCTACGTCCACCCAAATAGATGACCGGGGCAGATACGTTGTTATCACGGGCTCCTGGGAGGGTCAAACTATATCTTTCATATCAGTATATGCACCTCCAGGGTTACAGGCCGCAACATTTGCTGATCTCAGCACAGTGCTGCTAGCGCTACCGGAAGGGCACCTTGTGCTCGGCGGAGACTTCAACTCCATAATATCGGGCTCACTGGATAGGCATCCCCCTCGCACAATCCCTCACGCTGCTCACTCCTTCTCTAGCTTCTTGGAAGCGATGGGATTAGTGGACGGCTGGAGAAAGTACCACCCGACAAGATCCAGCACACATTCCACTCAGGGGCCCACAACAGCCTTTCTCATTTGGACTATATAGTTGTCCCTGCCCCACAGGTTACGGATATCTATGAAATACGGCACCTAGCTAGGGGCATCTCTGACCATTCCCCCGTTTGGGTCCATATTTTCTGGATCACTCCCAGGCTGGACGCGTTGCTCCAATCAACCCCTGGTACCTTAAAAGCCCGAAAATACACAAAAAACGGATTAAATCCTTTGACAATTACTTTTTAGAGAATGACCATACTGTTGACTCACCGCAAACATTATGGGAAGCCTTCAAAACTGTGGTCCAAGGTGAGGCTCTCTCTCTAATAGCGGGATCCAAAAAAGACAAGCTAAAAGACATCTCCGACGTAGAGTAAGAGATTTATTGTCTCGAGCAAGACGTTAATTCTGATCCTTCACCTGAGGCGCTTCATACCCTACATCTCCGACAGGACGAATACAGGGCTCTGGTCACTGACCGTGCCAAATTACTGGGGCAAGACAGACTGGGCCGACTTTACGACTGGGGAGATAAGGCAGGGAAATTAATTGCCTGGTTGGACAAAAAGGAGCATGCCAGTAGACTTGTCCCAGAACTACACAATGCGGAGGGAAACCCCATAATAGATCCCCAAGACATAGTCGACCACTTCGCAATGCACTTTCACACAGCCTATAGCTCCATTGCGCCTTATACCGAGGTGGACTCTTCTGAACTCCTACGAGATATCTCCCTCCCAATGCTATGGGACGGAGACTGGGCTTTTATGGATAGTGCCCTCACCGCTGACGAAATAGCGACCGCTATCCGAGCTCTTCACTCTGGCAAGGCTCTTGGCCCAAATGGTATCCCGATCGAAATTTACAAGCTCCGACCAGATAAATTAGCCCCATACCTGAAATCAATGTTCGAAAACAGTCTAGAACAAGGGTCGTTGCCCCTAGATCAAAGAATTGCAATCATTGTCACAATTCACAAGGAAGGGAAACCCAAAACTGACTGCGCCTCCTACCGCCCTATCTCATTGCTTAATACAGAACCTAAAATCTTAGCCAAAGTGCTTGCAAACAGGCTGCTTAAGGTACTGAGCGGTCTGGTGCACCCGGATCAATCGGGGTTAAGCCCAGGAGAAACACTGCTTTGAACCTGCGTAGAGTCCATGGGGTCTTGGGAAGGGCGGCGACTATTCGCGAAGATGCAGTCATAGTCTTCCTAGACGCCACTATGGCCTTCGATACAGTCGAATGGCCCTACCTCTTTGCTTTACTCACAAAGTTGGGATTTGGACCGGGTTTCAGCCAGTGGGTGCGCTTGCTGTACACCTTCCCTATGGCACAGGTTGTTGTGAACAACAAAAAATCGGATACCTTTTTGGTTAGTCGAGGGACCCGTCAGGGATGTCCCCTCTCTCCCTTATTATTCGCCTTGGCCCTCGAGCCCCTCGCGGCTTGGATTCGTCAGGACGTAATGATCCGAGGTCTACGGTGGTCGGCAGATTGGGAAGATCGTATCTCCTTATATGCGGATGACATCCTTCTATATCTCGCATTCCCCAAACGGCCCCTTATTGTTGTATTTGACATCTTAGCCATCTTTGGCAGATATTCAGAGTTTCGTATTAATTGGCAGAAATCTCTACCATATGTCCTCTGTGGAGAACCCCCCGTTACCTCGAAACTGCCCCATATCAATAGTTTTGGAGGGCTTCAAATACCTGGGTATATTCATCTCGCTTGATAGTTCACTCCGATTTGCCCGTAACCTTGTTCCCCCGCTGCAAAGGCTCAAACGTGATATTACACACTGGAAATCACTTCCACTCTCTTTTTTGGGCAAGGCTGCCCTTTTTAAAATGATGTCCCTGCCTCGCTTCCTTTATGTCCTCCAGAATTCAGCTGACCCTGTCCCGAATTTGCACTTGAAAGAAATAGAGGGGCTCCAGCGGGAACTTCTATGGGATGGGAGACCACGGATTGCTTTACCAAAACTTACACTCAGCTGGTACGATGAGGGCATCGGTTTGCCCGACATCAAGAAATATTATTGGGCAGCACATCTTATAGCTATAAATCATGGCACCTATGGCCGGCCCGACGACCCGGGGTTCAATATGGACAGATGGATCCTTCCAAATGGAACTTACACCAGAGCTTTATACTCTAAGCCGAACAGGTACTCACTCACTGGTCCCACTAATCACACGGTCAAGATCTGGCATTCGGCAGCTGCATTGTTAGGCTGGAGCAGTAGACTGACTCTTGCCACACCCCTGTGGGGCTCCCAGAGGCTAGGCGCCTTGGGCAACTCCAAAGGCTTTCATAGATGGGATCTAATTTGCATCTCCCACATTAGAGACCTCTGGGACAAAAATGACGTGAAGTCCTTTGACACCCTCCAGCGTCAATACGCTATGGCAGAGTCGGAGCGTTTTCGTTACCTGCAAATTCGACACTACACTACAAACAGCATTGCCCCGTGAGTCCTCCCCACCTGACTATTCTCCACTAGAGGACAGGTTGCTTGACGGCCATCTACCTAAAAAAGCTATCTCCCTGACTTACAGAAAACTCATTAACAACATGGACGATCCCCTGCTGTCCCTACGAGAAAAATGGGTTGGAGATGGGATCGAATTAGATGACGAAAATTGGCAGACAGCAGTCTCCTCCCCCAAAACGGTCGCCATCCCAGCGCGTCTCCGTCTAGTGCAACTAAAGATACTGCACGGTATTTACATCACGGGTCCCCAATTGACACACATGGGTGGTCCGGCAGACGTGTCTTGCAGACGGGGGTGCACCCAAATGGGCACGTTCATACATATCATATGGCACTGTGACTCAATCCAGGGGTACTGGCGCAAAATTCGCAAAATAATGAGCGAAACACTGGAAATTGAAATTAAACCAGAGGCCCCTAGATGCCTCCTCAACATATGGGAACCCACCGACCTCAATACACATGCCATACTATGGGTCACACTGGGCTGCATGATCGCTAAGAGAAACATCGCTCAGCTCTGGGGGACGTCGCATGCTCCTAAAGTGGCGGATTGGAAGAAAGATCTCGACTGGTGCATGTTGAGGGAAAAGACGGTATACACAGCCCGGGGCTGTCCCCGCAAATGGTCTAAGATTTGGGCTTCATGGAATGAATACCGTGGCAATATATGTACTCCCCCCTGTAACCTTGATTGTGATGATCCCCCTCCCCGTGATTTCCAAGCATTATCCTACTGTATCTGTATGTATCTTGATTTCGCTGTGCTCCCTGTTATTGACCTATGCGGAATTGTACCTTTATGTCGAGTATGTTTAATAAAAAGATCCCGGTAAAATAAGCGGGAGGACGCCGTCCACCAGCGTGGTACCCCGACTCGAGCCCTGCCCTCATGGGTGATTAGAGCGCTATAAAAACACAAAGCACGTCCCGTAACGTGACGGGACGTGACATAACCATTTTGCACGCCAGTCTCTCTGCAATTCTGCCTGTTTTTTCTGTTCTCGGATGTACGCTGATGAAGTTTTTTCCGTCGACAAACTGATAATTTTCATCATGGTTGCATGCCTGAAGGCGGGCATTTTGTTCATGCATGAATGCATCCATACTTTTGTAAATGCATGCATGGATACACGGCACTCATGCATTCGGTTTTGGTTGCTGATGAGCTAAGAGAACAAAAATCACATTACTGTATATCTTGAATTGCATGTTTTTGCTCGGACATTTCCTGGTGCCGGAACCATATTTGGGATGTCACATCTTTCATGACAATAGTAGAGTTCAAAAAGAAGAATTTGGGGGCAGAATTACAAGACCCTTGCGCCACCGGTGCTTCACTTTTTGTGTCGAACCGGTGACGCATTTTACTGCTCCATATTTACAAGGACAGGAAACGCCACCCTGCGTGAATTTTCCTGTCCTTGTAAATACGGCCCCTTTACACGCCCACTTTGCGTGAAAGGGGTGTTCCATGGGCGTTGCTAGGGGTGTTCTCACGCAACACCCATGGAACCAGACACATTTCCAGATTTACGAGGAATCGTAAACCTGGAAACAGTGGCGTAGCAAGGTCAGGTGGTACCCAGTGCGGACAATTTCTTGTCACACCCCGCCCACATTGAAATGATTAAAATAAGGAAAAGAAAGATAGTTACACATATTTTTGCCATTTTGCTACCCCCCTCAGTGCCATTTTGTCACCGACCTCAGTGATGACACCCGGGGCGGCCGCACCCACCGCACACCCCTTCCTACGCCACTGCCTGGAAATGCGTAAAAATGTTATGCCACCCTAGGGGTGACGTAGCGAGGCGCAACGAGGAGAAATGTTTTAATTTCTCCTCGTTCTTTAGGTCTCGCTAGCGAACGCAGCGCATGCGCAGCTTCCCCTTGCAAGACTCTATAGTCGTCACTTTGGGGAGCGAAGGGAGACAAACGATGTGGGTGCACGGACAGGCGATGTGCGCACGCATGGCGCCTCCTCTCCCACCACGCGCTTGATTCAGCTCCTTCATGCGCCTGGACAGGAGATGTGCACGCATTTGCTGTGCTGGCACGGTGGTTCAGCGTGCTTTCACTTTATTTACGAACTTTCTTTATGGCGTTTCCTAGGTCAGCGCTTGTTTTTTAAGAATTCGCCAATGAGTTTGCCATTCCTGACGAGAATGAGAGAACTCCGGAACGTGTCCATGCCTCAAAAAACAGCACTGATGTCAGCACGCGTCAGCGGTGCTTTCTGGCTTCAATGACGTCACAGAGACACAGCGTCATGCAGTGCAAGAAATCTGAGGCTGTGTGACAGCAGAATTGTTATAATGGACACACATATCGCGTTTGATCAAAAACATTCAGCTATGAACACATCTCACCAAGCTCACACTGTGTAAGATTGAGTCTGTGGGTGCTTCACTTGCGGTTGCCGATAGACGACCAGCATTCAGACAGATGAGTAAAGCCCTTTCTAGGCAGCATGGGATGGAGCAGAGATTTAACACACTCAAGAAGAGCTTTCAACAGCCCAATACACTGATCCACGAACATATGTGCAGAATGTAGATGTTGGTAGTTTACAATTGCCTTAACTATTCCAGGTGACACTGGAGAAGTTGCAACAGTTGGGCCAATGCTGATAGTTGAATGGAGACTTGAAATTGGAGGTAACATCTAGGGGCCAGGATATTCTAGCGCAGGAATGACTTCACTCAGCTAAACTGAGATGTTGGGTTTGATGCACTTACTAATGCACACCCCACTTTGGTGTCTGGACCGTGCACAATGTGTATGCATGATCTGCATCCTTGATACATGTGCTTGGTGTGACGACTGAACTGTTACTTATGGTGGTTTAACTGAATAACGATTTTAAATGGGTAATATTGAAGGTGAGCCGAACTGTGCTACACGTTTGCTAATAAGCTTTTTAAAATTAGAGCTACAGTGAGCCATTTAACAACACTCACAACAAAATGTGCTTATGTACTGTAACTGGTGGCCTTCCACCACAAATGTGAGGACCGTCCCACGCCGTCCACAAACAAGTAGACGGCAGCTGAAACTACATCAACAGAGAAACGTTTCATCTTCTCAAACAGGTCCAGATTTCCATTTTCAAGTGTATATTGAACCTTTTCAGTTGAAGAAACCAGTCGTCTGAGAACTATCTCAATGACACGAAGAATTAGAAGCTTCTGAACTTTCAGAATGACAAGATGATCACAAATTGGCGAACTTTAAAAGCTTTGAACATGCTGTTTTGGGGAAATATCCCCCTGCCGCCCAACAGCAGGCTCACCTGGCATGACGTCATGCCGTAAGTTGTCCACTAGTAAGCAGTGTGAGCACGCGCACATGGGTGTGCCTGCTGTCACCGCAGTCCGGGAAAAAACAGACCGCCTGTGCCAGGGCAGAAAACAGAGCTCGAGAGAGACCCATTTCGAGGCCCCTTTAGTTTTAACAAGCATTTGCAATGCAATAGGACTCACATTTGCGAGAGTTTAAGCTATTCGCATTGTAAATGACAATGCCTTTTATTTATGTTTTAAAAACCAACATGTACAAATAAAAGGCATTGACATTTACAAAACCAATAGCTCAAACTCTCACAACTGCGAGACCTATTGCACTGCAAATGCTTGTTTCCTCTTTCAATGCGTGCTACATTCTACAGCACACATTGGAAGAGGAAAATGGCTGTAGTGATTGTTTTTGTGCAGGAAGGTGCCCCTTCCTGCACAAAAACAATCTCCCCATGACGCAGGCAACCTTGCACCATGGTGCAAGAGTGCCTGCGCCGGCGCATGGCAGCTGTTTGTGCACCAGCGCAGGAGAGAGCACAGGAATGCGACATATTATTGTAAATATGTCGCATTCCTGTGCTTTGAAAGTGCCTCAGAGTGGCGCAGCCAAAGGGCTTGCATTGCCGCTCTGCGGCACTTTCTTGTAAATCTAACCCTTAAAGTTTATATTACAAAATTATGTTGGTCTGCTTGTAAGCCTTGGATTCATATATATTTTTATTTTTTTGTAGTTTTATATAGTGCAAACTCGACCCGAAGGTATCAGAGCGCTTTACATGAGCACCAGTTGCATTACAGACGGACACATTATATATTTTTTTTTTAGGCAGAGAGAGATTAAGTGATTTGCCCAGAATCACGGGATGATTAAACCTCCTGTCAGACTCGAACCTGTTTCCAAAGCTTTCTACAAAGGGTGCATCACAACAGCTTCTTCAATGGAAAAGTTGTTTAATGTGTACTAATATTTATGTGATAATTTTCTCTGGTAAGTCGCAGTACAGTTTTCAATTAAAACCCCGCCTTCAGTACCGAGCATTACCACAGCTCACAAATGTTAGTGCTTTTGACGGCTCTTCCTCAATGTGGCGTGACTATTACTAAACACGCGCAGCGCGGATCCATTCATAGCTTTCCGGTTATTCGCGGCTCTGAGAGGCGCAGCCACGTGAGAGCTTGTGGTCAGGGGACGTCAGAGTCCCTGGCAAGCGTTAAGCGCCTCCCCAGTGCGGCCAAATAGTAAATTACGCATCATACCCCAAGAATGGAAACAGAAGGTGATTTTAGATTTAAAAAACAAGATTACGTTTTATGATGACCTTATATATGAAGTGCGCAGGCCGCTTTTTCACAAGAGAAATGTTGAGTGGGAAGTCCAGCCGTGAGTCATTGAAATCCCCCTTCTGAAAGGCCGTGTAACCTTGGGGGGGAGGGGGGCTGGCTGGGCTGAAAAAACAGAAAAAAGTGCCAAGAGCCACTGTGGTCACGAAAGGGTCTTTGTTTCTGTTATGCAGGATTTGGTGTTGAGAAAGTGAGCAGGTTAGAGGCCAGCCCTATGCTTGAAGGGCGTCGGGGCACCAGGTGGCCTTGAAGCACATTATTGGGCTGGTGTTCACGGTTCAAATTCACACGACAGTAATTCTTTGAGCTAGAAGTTAATACAGTGTACTAATAGAACAATCCGATTGAAACGTTGTGCTACAGAAATATTTGAGTCAGAATATTGTCAACAAATACATTGTGAAGGTAAGTCCGGATAGGTAAGTATGGGTCTACTGTACTTAGCTCCACAATATGTACCTTGAATATATCTACATTTTCAAGATACGTTGACGTGCAGTCCTGGATAGGCGGTGTTTGATTGGCAACTATTTTGCAATATTATTTATCATGAGATGCCAAATATACATTTTTAACACACATCATTTGACTGCTTTCATTACATTATGACTAACATGTTTATGCGATATACAACATAGAGCATCAAAATGAGGGCGGTGTACTCTCCAGCTAGACGCTAAATTCATCCTTCTGGATGATTGTTTGAAATAAAGTCCTTGACATGTCAGTAAATTGTAAGGAGACTGCCTAAAGGATGTCCCCAGAATACATCTGCGGGGTCCCCATAGCAGGGTCCCTTTACATTCATCATGGCTGAGACATCTTGCTGTTTCCAAAGCTTCCTACAAAGGGTGCATCACAACACTTTCTTCAAATGAAAAGTTGTTTAATGCGCACTAATATTTATGTGATCATTTTCTCTGGTAAATCGCAGTACAGTTTTCAATTAAAAACCCACCTTCAGTACTGAGGATTACCACATCCTCTGTGATGTTGGGATAATAATAGCAATACCCTTGTAATTCTTTAGATGCACCCAACACAACTGCACAACTACATTAATTGGGGGTGACGAGAAGATGACACCCAAATCCGTAATTGTAGAGCCTGAAGAAGGGAGAAGGCTAAGATAATCTGTCCAAAGGTCTTCTGATCAGAGGCTGGTCACTTTAAAATCCACTCGTAAGAGGCAATGCCTCTGATGAGAGTGAAGGAAATATACTATGCCAGTTTTGCAGACACAAATGACTGTGCCCACGAGAGCACTAGTATCCTGAAGCATACATTCTCTAGGAGTGATAACAACATTTTGAGATTCACTATGTCGCACACTGCTGACAGGTACAGCATTATCGTACTGTTAATTAGAGCCACCAGTATCGGCTGCTAATCGAGAACCACCAAATGCACTGAATCTAAGCCAAGTCGGTCACTGAACTCTGAATTGTGAGGTTGCAGACCTCATAGGACTCCAATGAAACCTGAAGCTGGAGGGTAGCTGCTTTCCCTTAGGTTGCAGAGAAACAGCAGATTGGAGATGGGGCAGTAACAACATGGGTTAGTGTTAGAAGGATTCAATGGTTGTTTCTTCAGTAAAAAGTGAACTAAAAGCTTTTTTAATTCATGAGGAATGGTACCATTGGGAAATTAGGTGCTGTAAAGCTGAATAAATTGATTTGAGAGAACATTGGTCCTTGTTAAGGAGCTAATGTAGGTATACAATCAATATAGACTAGAATCAGTGCTATATTACTCCTGTCCAGCTGGACAGTGAATTTTAATGAATAACAAAGTAGGAATCTTAACACAAAACAATAAAGTGGGACACAGTCCTGCGTCCAACAAAATCACAAGATATACATTGAACAAAACATTCAGGCAGCGCAAGAAAAGCTTGTATGTAATGCAAATAGTTAAAACAAGCATGAAAACGACAACCGTTGCACTTAAATATCAAATAGATTTGTGTGTACGGTGTTCCAGCAAGTCGACGACGTTTCGATCCTTTAAAACAATACTAGGATCATCATCAGGCAATTTTATACAAGCCTGAAGTATATGGTTCCTGATTGTGAGGTCCGCGGTGGCAATGCACGTCAAAAGTGCACGGACAGTAAGAGTTCTCAAAGAAATGGTAGAGGAGAATTGAAGGGCCGGTCTTCAGTGGCAATGCCGATACGACTTGGGCGGTATTGATTAAGTCTGGTGCTTTGAGAACTCTTACTGTCCATGCACTCTTGATGTGCATTGCCACCGCTGACCCTCCATTCCCTCCCGGCCTCACAATCAGTCCACAAATCGAGGAGCCACGACCATCTCATTCATACTTTCAACTGTCCGAGCACTCTTGATGTGCATTGCCACCACGGACCTTCCATTCCCTCCCGGTCATCCAATCAGGCACCATACACTTCAGGCTTGTATAAAATTGTCCTGATGATGATCCTCGTATTGTTTTAAAGGATCGAAACGTCGTCGACTTGCTGGAACACCGTGCACACAAATCTCTTTGATATTTAAGTGCAACGGTTGTCGTTTTCATGCTTGTTTTAACTATTTGCATTACATACAAGCTTTTCTTGCCCTGCCTGAATGTTTTGTTCAATGTATATGTTTTGTGGTTTTGTTGGACGCAGGAATGTGTCCCACTTTATTGTTTTGTGTTAAGATTATTACTTTGTTATTCATTAAAATTCACTGTCCGTCTGGGCAGGAGTAATAGAGCACTGATTCTAGTCTATATTGATAGTATACCTACATTAGCTCCTTAACAAGGACCAATGTTCTATCAAATTACTGGCGCCCAAGGTCCTTGCTTACCTTTTCGGGTCCCTTTGTTTTTGTTTAAACACATGAAGCTGAATAACGGCTAAAGCAACTGTGAGGGCAGGCAGGATCATCAGTGTTCTTGAGCAAAGATAACTCAGGGTGATGTTTTAAGGTTGTGGGTTATCTTCGAGTGTCAGGTGGAAATATTGTTCGAAAGAGGCAGAAAGGCATAGTTCAGTGTTACTTGTTACTATGGTAGGGAGGTTGACAGATATGAGTGCGACTGATATAAGTATGGCCTACAAATTGCTTTGATTTTGTCCCCAATAACTCAACAAGGGAGATACATGAGTCTCCTAAGTGTTTTGATGTGTCTTTGTTGGGGAATAGAAATTATTTTGAAAACATATTAAAAATCTCCTTGGTATTTTTGTGGCATTCAGCTTCATCCAGGATGAAAAAAGTGTTTTTCTTCTCATTTTCTTTGCCTTATATTCCTTCAGCAGAAGTTGAGACCTTGAGAATAGCTCAGAATTACTGTGGCTTGCCAGTGCCTTTCATGCTGCCTTACACAATACTTACACCAAGATACACTAGTAAACGATTTGTTACACCTCAATCTGTATTTGAAAGATATAAGGAATGTTATGTTATTTTAATTTATTCAGCACACAGCTACTCGGAAGTGTCCCGGCGCTATAGACCGCTGGGGAACCCGTCCTGGCTATCCCTGTGAGATGGTCCCTTTCTGGGTATCTCCAAGGTGAAACCAGGCATCCCCGGTGTCTGTGGGGGGCCGTTGTAGAGATGAGGCAAGCTTAATGCCCAGAGTTGCTGAGTGTGTTCCTGGTTAGAGTAGGTACCGAGGCGAGAATTAATATGTACCGATGTTTCTCAGTCAGTCATTAAGAGCAGAAAGAAGGTAGCAAAAGCAGTTGTTGAGTCACTTCTTTTTAAGTTCCTTCATGTTAAACTTAGAGCAGGCACTTGCCATTTATGCTGTCTAACTAGAGGGGGAGGCATTAGGAGTAGCTAGAGTTGTATTAAAAAAAGAAATGGCCACTCAGTTGTTCAGGACACAAGGAAAATATTATGAATAGGGCTCCCGGTTTTATGGTATTTATTTTTTCAACATTTCCGTCTGTATTTATCCATATTTATTTTATGCTCAGTTTTTCTGCATTTATCCATTTTTATTTTGTGTTTTCTGTATAAATGAAGCTGCAATGTGTATTTTTCCACATTTATTTAACTGATAAATGTATACTCGCATTTGAATGTCGAAAAGGTTTTAGCAGAATACAGTGCAATAGCGTTATCTGAAAACACCTGAATTGCAGGATAGCATAAAAAAACTGTAGATCTGCACTTACTTAAGCTTAATTAGGAAATCTGTTATCTTTTTTCATCTCTCCTACCTCTCAGTCTGAACACCTACTGACCTGGCACTCATGTTTGACAGTAGAAAAAAATCATTCAAAGAAGCCCTATTTTCCGTATTTAAAAATAAATACAGACAGGAAAATAAATAGTTTTCTGTCTGTATTTATCTGTAAAAATCAGTAAAGACGGAAAACTGGAAGCCCTAGTTATGAAGCAGTGCTCCAGAATTCAATATGAGTAATAGGTATTAAATGTGACCTCTTTGAGTGATCAAGGAAACAAGTTGCTGTAACCCCAGTTGGAACATTTTTACATTAACTGGTTTGCTATTGGCAGATTGGGTTGATCCACCAAGGGACTACATTAACCTGCTCCAACCAGCTTGTTCAACCTGATAGTTAAAGCATGGGTGATAATGACTGCTGGTTGCCTTGTATTAGAAATTGGGTTTCTGGTTGTCAGAGTATGCACCCAGTACAAGTGGGAACCACAATCCTGGTCAGGGTAAGTCAGATACACACTTGGAGATTGCCTGTGGTGACCCTCTGGTAGCATGGCACAAAGTATTCGTGCAACAAACTAACACACAGTGATCCAATGAAAAAAGACTCCAAACAGGTTTAGAATAACAGATTATTATATTCTGAACAAAACAAGACCAAAAGGCAAAACACCAATAATTACAAGTCAAGATATGAATTTTTAAAGAATAAGCGTATAAATAGCACTCAGAAGCAAATAGCGCTTTAGGGGTTACTTGGAGTCGCACTGGACCTGGGCAAACTCAAAGTTTGGGCTGACTGCGATGGAGCGCAGGCCGGCTACAGGACACACGTAGGCGCCGGTGAACAAAGTACCTTTTCTGGTCGCTACAATAAGATCCGTTGTGAAATGCGTTGATGTTGATCCTGCAGGTTGAGGATGTGTTGTTTCTTCTCCACACAACCCAGTCGGTGTGCTGGTTCTGCTACATGCAGACAGGAGATGTGTCACACTCTGTGTTGCAAGTATCTGGCTCCACTTTCAGTGAACCAAGCACAGGAGCAGGGGTAGAGACTTTGAAATCTCTGTGTCTTAAGCAGTGGAAGTCAAGCCAGCAAGCCCTTGGAACACACTTGGAAAAAAAGCAGAGTTCAGGTTCCCTTCAGCAGAGAGCAGCAGGTAGCAGGGCAACACAGGAGAAAAGCAGGCCTTCCAGGTCTGCAGTCCAGCAATAAGTCCTTTTAGCAGCACAGCAGTCCTTCTGGCATAGTGCAGTTGTAGGTCCAGAAGTATCTGATTTTAGGGTTTCAGAGACCCAGAATTATACTCAAATCTGCCTTTGAAGTGGGGGTGACTCCAATGCAGGCCCTTGAAGTCCACTTCAATGCAGGCCATTGAAGCGCACAGGTCCCCCTTTCTTCCCATTCTGGGCTCCAGACTAGATATGGGGGGGTAAATCAGCCCTTTGTATGGGGACATACACGTGAAGTGTTAGCCCCTCCTTTCCATCCTGTCCAGACAGAGCCATCAGAATGCAGATGTATGAAGATGGGTACTCAGACACACCAATCCTTCCTGTGTTTGTGGCTGTCTAGAGGGAATGTACAAAGTGTAGCTGTCACCCACCCCAGACGTGTATTGGAGACAGGCTGCAAGGTGCACAGAGCTACGAGTGCAGAGAAATGTCCACTTTCTAAAAGTAAAAGGAACACATGATGGATGGAATGCTGAACAATGCCAACATTCACCTCCAATCACAAAGATCTGGGTTTAATCCATCTTTCTTTTGCTCACCATGCCACCCCAGTTTGGACCCAGCCAGGTCCTCCCTAGACCGGAAACAAGCATCCTGGGACCGGATTTGGGGCATCACCCCATATCAGCCAGGCTAGCTTGAATCCAGTGGTGCAGTGAACACGGGACCCACGTCTGGGCATACCCTTCCACTTAGGGTGACAAACGCAAAAGGAACAAATGATGGATGGAATACTGAACAATGCAAACATTCACCCCCAGTCACAAAGATCTGGGTTTAATCCATTGTTCTTTTGCTCACCAAACCACCCCAGTTTGAACCCAGCCATATGCAAACCAGTCTTGACCTTGTTCCTCATGGGAACAGACCAGCCCGAACTGCTAAGCCAGGTCCTCCCTGGACCGGAAACTAACATCCTGGGACCGGTTTCGGGGCATCACCCCTCATCAGCCAGGCTAGCTTGAATCCAGTGGCATAGTTAGCATGGACCCACATCTGGGCATACCCTTACCACTTAGGGCGACAAATGCAAAAGGAACAAATGTTGGACGGAATGGTGAATAATGCAAACATTCACTCCCAGTCACAAAGATCTGGGTTTAATCTATCCTTCTTTTGCTCACCACGCCACCCTAGTTTGGACCCAGCCATATGCAAATCAGTCTGGACCCTGTTCCTCATGGAAACATTCCAGCCTGGTCTGCCAAGCCAGGTCCTCCCTGGACTGGAAACAAGCATCCTGGGACCGGTTTCAGGGCATCAATTGTTCTTTTTAGCATTTGTCACCCTGAGTGGGACGGGTATTCCCAGATGTGGGTCCCGTGCTCTCCATGACTGGAGTCAAGCTAGCCTGGCTGATGAGGGGTGAAACCCCAAAACTGGTCCTAGGATGCTTGCTTTCCAGTCCAGGGAGAACCTGGCCTGGCAGTTCGGGCTGGATTGTTCCCATGGGGAACAGGGTCAAGACTGATTTGCATATGGCTGGGTTTAGGCTGGAATGGCATGGGGAGCAAAAAACGATGAATTTAGGCCCAGATCTCTGTACTGAGTTGAATGTTTGCCATTGTTTAACATGCTGTCCATCAATTGTTCTTTTTCCATTTGTCACTCCGAGCGGGTTGGGTATGCCCAGATGTGGGTCCCGTGCTCTCCAAGCCATTGGATTCAAGCTAGCCTGGCTGATTAGGGTTGAAACCCCAAAACTGGTCCTAGGATGCTTATTTTCCAGTCCAGGGATAAACTATAGTGGCAGTTCGGGCTGGACTGTTCCCATGGGAAACAGGGTCAAGAATGATTTGCATATGGCTGGGTTTAAACTGGAATGGCATGGGGAGCAGAAAAATGATGGATTTTGGCCCAGATCTCTGTACTGAGGTGAATGTTTGAAATTGTTCAACATTCTGTCCATCAATTTTTTTTGCATTTGTCACCCCGAGTGGGACAGGTATGCCCAGATGTGGGTCCTGTGCTCTCCATGCCGCTGGAGTCAAGCTAGCCTGGCTGATGAGGGGTGAAACCCCAAAACCAGTCCTAGGATGCTTATTTTCCAGTCCAGGGAGAACCTAGCCTGGCAATTCAGGCTGGGCTGTTCCCATGGGGAACAGGGTCAAGACTGATTTGCATATGGCTGGGTTTAAACTAGACCTTTTGCTTGGCTCATTACATGGTCTGCGTTGGGTGAGCACTATTTTCTTTAATGCTCTTTCCCAATTCCACCCAAACAACGCCGCAGCCCTCTTTTACATTGTTGTTATGTTTTTGTTTGTAATGTGTAGCGCGATCCGCTTTAGTGGTCACACTGCTTTACTTATTTAATTGGCGGCACTGCAGCCCGCTTTTACATTATTGTTACGTATTTTTTATAATTTGCAGTGTGGTCCGCTTTCACTTTTGCGGCCACGGTGCTTTATTTATTTAACTTACACCGTGGTCCGCTTTTACTTAGGTGGCCACGCTTCTTTATTTAACTAGTTTTTTTTATCCCCGGTGGCACCAGTTAAATTCCTATCATCCCTCTGATATCACTTCAACATCCCTAATTCTCAGAGCAACCATATCCAGAACTCGCAACAAGCGAGGTACACTCAACCTTGTTTTTTTTGCGACAACATGTACTGACCAACCAATGGTAGTATATGGAGGCCCCTATCTAATTGTTTATTTGCATGTCAGCCAATTGCGCTATAGCTCGTAGATTTCTGTTAGCTTCGTGATCTGCAGTCATTGCCTTATGCGGGGGCTGCTATCGAAGAACTGGGCACGTTCCACTCTTGCTGGAAGAGGAGACGCGGAATATAGAAGCTGTAGATTTATCTGATATTGTTGATAAGTAAACGGTTGTATTACATGCTCTCATTTTGGTAATTGCTCTGCTTATTATTCTCAATCAACTCCGAGTCAGAGCAATTAACAAACGCACAATTTCTGATAATTATTTTGATTTTGTACGGATTTTTAATAGCCTTATTTTTAGATTGGCAGCCTTTGCAATTTCTGTCACGTCTTCGGACTGAGTTTATATTACAACCATAGTAAAGAGGTGCATGTCGAACATGGCCACGTTACAACATCATCCAGTGTGCTTTTGTTGACTGTAGCCTGTTCCCTCTTTCAATACTTGCTCCAGAAGCTGGCACGCCCTCCTTTGACCCAAACAAAAAAACTTTTTAACCACAGCGTATTTGTTCAATGATTTGAAAAGAGGCCACGTTATGTTAATTCACATAAATAATACCAATGTGCCACAACCTGTTGTGTATCATGTTTCTCATGGCGGCAATGTGCCATGTCTGACGCAGAGGTCAACACTACCATTGTAGTTGTGCCAATTTGATCTTTTCGCTATGTACCCTAATAGTCCATTTGCTCTCCCTGTAGATGAGTGATACAAGGGGTACGCCATCTACTGCTTAGGTTCAAAGTGTCAGGACCAACGTTCTATGAAATAGTGTGCCACATAGATCTAGGTGGGGCCATTGATGTGGACTAACGGCCAGAGCTGCTGACTTTGGAGCGTCATTTCCACATCCTGTGATTCGGGGCAAATCACTTAAATTCCCCATGCCTACCAAAAAATGAATGTGTCCTTGTGAAATGTAACTGGTGCTCACGTTAAGTGCGCCAATTCCTTCAGGTCGAGTTCGCGCTACATAAAACTGCAAAAAAAAACCAATCATTTGCAATGCAAAATGTCTCTCATTTACGCGAGTTTAAGCTATTGACATTGTAAATGACAATGCCTTTTATTTATGTTTCAAAAACTTAAACATAAATAAAAGTCATTGTCATTTACAATGCCAATAGCCCAAAGTTGCATAAATGTGAGACCTATTGTATTGCAAATGCTTGTTTTTTTTTTAGCTTTTATTCACCAAGTCAATTTCTCATGCAAAGTATTTGAGATAGAGTCCCTGTCGCCTTGCTGTGGAATTCCTGTCAGTGGTGTAACACAAAAAGATGGGGACCCCTGCAGAATTCGATGAGCCCCCACCCCCCCCCCCAACATATTGCACAGATATCCATTGACTTTGAAGGGTTTGGGGCCTCCAAGAGAGCTGGTGGCCACCGTGAGCCGCAGGGGCCTACGTTACAACCCCGAGTCCTGCTGCATTTTATTGTGTGATGGTTCCTTTTTGTCGTTAAGAAAGTCAAGGAAAGTAAAAATATTGTTCGACCATTCGCGTCTCCTCTCACTTACACAGCGCTCTTTTGCCCATGTGAAGCAAGTCTACATTTGCCAGTGTCGCAGTGGGGCGATGTGTCTTTTTCCTGTGATTCTCAGACGTTTAGGCTGACGTATTTTCTGCACTTTGCTCTACGACTACGTGGTCCAAAACTTGGAGTAGGTGTTGCCATCTATATGGCACGTTGGTGTGTCAGACTAGGAAATGTTTCGTACCTTGGTTTTTTCAACGTAATTCTAGCAAGGCGTTACTCTGTGTGCCGAACACAGACACATTGATTCTTGTAATAAACTGCGAGCACGTGTTTGTATAAAAAACGTGTATTTCATATACGTTTAAAAATAAAAATTATTTCGAATCTGCCTTGAAGAAAGCTCAATATTTAGGGGCAGATTTACAAGCCCCTTGCGCCACTTTTGCGTTACTTTTAACATGGGAAAAGTGACGCAAAAGTGACGCAAGGGGCTTGTAAATCTGCCCCGATGTGAGCCTGAGTAAATTGTGGAACAATGACAAAATGTTTAGGGTGTGTTGATCGCTACGAATGACATTCTTTCCTATGTGTAAAAGGCGCGACAGTGTTTAGTTCAATATAAAGTGTTGTGTTAATGTCCATTACCACCTAGTGGACAATTGAAGGTATTAACAAGATAATAAAACGGTTTCGATGAAGTTTACCGGCATGCGAGCATGTTTATTTGTTAGGTTTTAATTTAAAGTACTGAATGCAGCTTGATTTGTAGTTTACGACGAGTCGTCACGAATTACAAACTTTGAGATATTGAAAAACCTTTGTATACTAATGTTTAGTTAGAATCGTTATTCGTTGCCCTGGTATTTGCTTCTGCCGAACACTTTACAAACAATATAAGAGAACTGAGGGTTTAAACATACCTGGTGGCGCGTTGGCACGGGGTTACAATTTTCATTCCACAAACCTTTGTGTAAATACTCGACAGTGTTTATTTCAATGTAAAGTATTATGTTAATATCTACCACCACCTAGTGGACAACCGAAGGTTGAAGAGAATAATTAAAACAGTTTCGATGAAGTATTACCGGCATGGTTTCAATTCGAAGTACTGAATGGAGATTTGTAATTTACGTCGATTCGTCACGAATTACAAACATTGGGATATTGAGCAAACCTTTGTATATTTATGTTTAGCTAGAATCTATAGTTCGTTGCCCTGATATTTTCCGCTGTCGAACACTTTACAAGCAATAAAAGGGAACTGAGTTTTAAAGACGTACCTGATGGCCGTTGGCACGCCATTACAATTTTCACATTAGTGGTTGACTGAAGAGTAAAGGAGTTAGCATTCAATAAAACAATTAAAATTCGTGTAGCCCAATTGACCACACAATAAGGACTAGGAATCGGTAACTAAAGTCAAGTGGGTTTATTACACATTAGTAATCAATTCAAATCAATGCACATTAAGCATCGTTTAGATACAAAGTTTAAAAGGAAGCTTTAGTCGACAAAGTAAATTCAGTTTGATAGCATCAATATGCGACCATCGCAGCCACATAAGTACGAATGGAAAAAGTCTTAAAGTCATCTAAACCGGGCTTTAAGTTTGGGCTGGGGATGGTCAGGGCCAGACTAGCCATAGCAGGCATCAGACTTTTTCCAGGAGGTTGGGAGGTTGGGGCCGAATTTGCAGTGGTGCAGGCCATTTTCTTACTGGCGGCCAGTTTTGCAGTGATGCTGCTATATCGGCCCCCAATAACAAAAGCAGCAGGGGGATGGTCCATAAAAATTGCCATGGCTGCTTTGGGTTCCCAGGCCGACCCTGGGGATGGTTCAGAATGGGAAATCTCATAATTGAGGTTTAAACACGTACCTAAATATTCGTTGGTAAAACAACTTTAAATAATGTAATATTTTATACCAAGATAATTCAATTTCTATTCACTGTTTTATAAGTAAACTTTAATAAACCCCCACAGAAATAAAACCTGGCCTGGTGCTAAATGTGCAGAGGTGGGGTATTAGGGGGGCAGCGGAAAGGGTTGTAGCCCCCAACCCACTAAGGGAGCCCTTTACCCACCTTAGGCGGGACCTATCCACCCTGTGGTTAACCATCTACCTTATTGACTTAATGCCCCCTGCGCCTGCAGGCCCGTGCTTCCTCTCTGCCCAAGCATTTTAGGGGCATATTTTCAAGAACTTGTGATAACCACTGCAAGAGTAGCATATTGCAATTCACCACATCGCAGTCCATTGCGGGAAAATAACACCTTCATAACGCGGCATTCCCAAGCCGGCAGCACCATGCGATAGTCCCACAATAACGCGTCAAATGTCCGTGATGAAGTCAACGCGACGCCGCAAAAACGCGAAACACCAACGCCCAAAAAGTTGTGATGATGCCAATCGCTACACTAAAACCAGCAAAAACCAGCCACAGGCCTGCAATTCCCACGCGTCATGCGGGAAAATGCACCATAAAAGCCACGGAAATAAAAGGGAGATAAAAAGCAACTGCGTAGCACCATGGATGCACCCGGACTGAGTGCAGAGGCCAACGCAAACCCCACAAGCCTCACAAGCTACCAGCAAGGAACAACGGGGTCAGGGAAGGCCAAGGAGAAAAGTGAGAGGACGACGGGGTGCAGTCCGCAGGAAAAGCAGATCAGTGTCACAGAGGTGACAGAACACTACCATCAACTGACACACAATTATACCACCGTGAATGCAGTCGGAGTGTCGAGGAGGTCAATGGAGGAGGACAAGAGGCGCTGGTATGATGTGAAAAGCCAATCCAAGCACAAACCCACTGCCAACAGGAAGGCAGCAATTGCAACAGGAGGTGGGAGTCCTACGCCACAGGAGGAGCTGGAGGAAACTGAGGCCACAGTCATTAGTGTGGAGACGCTGCAAGGAGGCGGGAGTCAGGACACAGCCCGAGAGGACCTGACACAACATCAACAGGGTGAGTAATGACCAGGGACTGGGGGGACGGGGGAGATGGGCACAATGTCACACATGCACAATGATGTGTATTACACTGCACACCCACAATGACCCTGGAACATGTCCCTACTCCCCGTGGCACACAGCAGCACACACACATAGCAATAACAGCACATCCACATTGACAACAATGGGGCACAAAGTGCAAAACCGACTCTGCAAAACAGAGGATACAACTGGCTGCGCTCATGCACTGAAACAGGCTAACCACATCTAACAGAGCAGGAAACTGTGATAAGGAAATGTACGCGTACAAACCCACATCTGTCATGTAGTCCAAATATCCACTGTTCCGCATCAAAATTCAGCACCTCCCAAACAATCACACTGTACATAGTCATACAGTCTGCATGTCAACAATGACGATGCGCCAAAATACATGTCAACACAATGTCAACATGCATCTCCCACTCACATTGCAGAGGGACAAATAACACCTCCAGCAGAGCAGACCAGACTACCCATCAGTGATGCTGGAGAGGACCACCCCACTATCGGCACCGACGCCCTACAACAGCCCATGGACATCTTAGGCAACCCACACCCAGGAGCAGGGCAGCCAAGCCACACAGAGGAGACCCCAGCCCCTGCACAGACCACACAGCAGGAAGCACCCGCCACCACGGCTGGCTCCCAACACTTTACCTAGGCACACATCGCATTCCAATGCCAGGTGTCAGAATGAAAAAAGGAGGTGGCCGAACAGGTGCGGGTGGGGCCTAAACCCATGGAACAGGAACTAGACCACATGCGGGGATGTCTAATTCCCCTCAGGGACCACCTACACCAAACCAAGGAGACCCAAACTGCAACAGAGACACATGCATGTGCATATTTACAGTACTGAACCACGCCCAGATGCACGCAATAATCATTCACACACCCACGCACGATGGCCCAGTACACTCCTCTAACGTATTGAGTGGGTGACTATAAAGCTACATGTCCAAGGTCAATCACGCTACCTGCGGTGACATGTTGGCGTCCGCTGTACACAACACAATGTAATGTTGTCGGGCCCGGGGCCCTCATGCATACATTATGAACACAAGGACACACGCAGATAGTTCGCGGAACTGGCCACGGGCACGTGCGCCGGCCCCTTTATTAGCAGGGCCACATGTACAGTGACGCCTGTGCTCGATGTGTGTAGGGTGAGTGTAGGCCAGCTCGCAAGGTGTTGTTGGTGCTGGCAAAAACGTGAACAGCAGTAAAACGGAAACAGAAAACACCAGCATAACAGAGACAACAGCGGAGCATCATGGAGGTAGCCCGAGCAAGTACAGTGGCCACCCAATATGCAAACAGAAGTGTCCGTGAGTTGCAGTGCACTGAGGTTGGGGCACCTGGAGTGCCAAGCAGGGTATCAGGCAGATGATGGCATCCACCACAGGTGTGAGCAACTCAGTTAGTCTGCCAGTACGACTGTTTCGACTCTTGCAGTTGGTGGTTGGAGGTGGACCTGGCGGTGGTGGTGTGTGCCTACTGTGGTGATGCGTCACCCGGGCCGCTCAGGACTCGATTTGATGTGTGAGTCCTGGTGTAACGCCGTTGAGGCTGGAGGCAGGGGACAGCGCAGGGCCACAGACACATGACGTTGATGATCCCAAGGCCATCGTCACAGAGGCCATCCAATATATCAGAAAACAAGGTCCCTGACTTGAGCTGCACAGAGTAAGTGGCCCCGGATGCACTGTGGCCACCACAGGGCACCCCGCCACGGGACGGTGACTTGCGGTGCAGTCAAAAAGGTCACGCGAGCTGAGCGGGTCCTCATCAATGTCCGAGGTGAATGTGGCGGAGGGTTGCGGGGGACAGTGGAGGGTGTCCTCCAGGGCATGATGCAGAGGGTGGAAGCTGTCCGGAAGCAGCAAATGGAGGAGTGGAATGCCACAGCATCGTTTTTGCCACAAAGTAAGTATCACCGACATGATGGTGACGACAATCCCAAGTCCGTGGACTCAGTCACCACCAAATTCAACCAGAAAGTGTCCATGGGTCTCAGGGAACAGACTTAGTGGCACCGGGGCTGAAAGGGGATGCAGTCTGCGATGAGGCCTGTACAATGACATCAAGTCAGTCATAAATAAATCAAGACTGAATTCGAAATGTGTCACCTACTCAACCGCAGTGTAGGCCTGAGGCAGCGGTCAGCGCGGGCCAGACGTGGTTCAGCAAGCTCCTCCTGGAACTCTAACACATGACGTTAACATGGCATTTGGGGGTGACTTGTGGTTGACGGAGGCAAAAGCACCAGCGCCGAGTGGGTGTTCAGTCAGCGACGATGACGTGTCCTGCCTGGTACGGACTGGATTGGATTGGCGTGAGGCCTGCTGGACCGCAGTGTAGGCCGACGGCCTAGTCATCAAGGGCTCACAGGCACGTGTGGTTGGGATGCCAGGCACAGACTTGGTGTCACCACATCGAAGGGAGTACAGTGATGTAAATGCTGCATTAATGTGTGTTCTCGGACAATGTATGATCAAGACTCAGTCCCAAATGTGTGACCTACTTGCCCGCAGCGTAGGACGGAGTCAGCGGTCAGCAAGGGCCCACAGCCACGTGTCGTTATTTTGCGATGCACAGAGTTAGTGACACCAGGGCAGTTGTCGGTAGTGGTCGATCACCTCCGTAACGATGATCCTTTTTTCCTCCTGACTGACACACGTCTTCCACTCACACCTCTCCTTGCGTGCAATGATATGTACTCTGCCATTGACAAATCAAGACTCAGTCCTACATGTGCGACGACTCGAACGCAGCGTGGCCCAAGAGCAGTAGTCTGCGTGGGCTCACAGACACGTGTGGATGGAATGCTATGCACAGACTTGGTGGCACCACATCGAAGGAAGTATAGTGAGATAAAATCAGCCATAATTGATGTTCTCTGTCATAGTGTAATCAAGACTCAGTTCCAAATGTGTGACCTACTTGTCCGCTGTGCATGCAGGAGGAGTACATCAACAAGAAGGGAGTACAGAGGGCCGGTGTCGCGGAGGCCGCGATAGTCTGAGGAGGCTTTCAGGTTCGCGCCACTCAGGCTTGGAGCTTGCATCGGCACGTGGTGGGCCCTATTCGACACACACCGGTGTCGGCTGGTGTGCATTGAGACCTGGATGCGCAGGGCCTGGCAGGACTAGTACGGGGACCTGTAGCCCAGGATGCAGCAGGTGCACAGGAACGTAGGCAACATAGCTCACGGCGACGGCCTCGTGGCGGGGTGAGGGGCGCCACCCTGCAGAGACGTTGGCCATTCCAGGATAGGACCACACCCAGAGCTACGTGCTTTTTATTCCCACCCCTACGCTGGCCTGGCGTATGCCGGGCCAGCCCACTCTGCTCACGCTACGGGGGGGACATAACAAGCTACATTTCCGGGATCTTTCCCATTGGCTGGGGTGACACGGTTGCGTCCACTGCACTCCATACACCAGCCGTGTATGTCGACATGGACATGTGTGTGGTCTGCATACTGCAGTCTGGCCATCGCTTCCACGCCACAGTTGCCATTGTGTACATTCTCATTCATCGGTCACTTGCCTCCTTCACACATGCCTGGTCCCCACCTTTTCCCACAATCTGCTATCGTGTGGCTAAGGTGCCATGCAATAGATGGCTAATGTGCATGGCTGGCCCAGGTTGCCAGAGTAAGTTGTGCTGTCGTGTCTGGTGGGTGGGCATGTTGTTTGGCATGTTGTATGGGAGTTTGTGACATGTCCATTCCCAGTGTTGTGAGTTGGATGGTTGTGGAGTTGACGTGTGTGGTGTGTTCATTTGGTACTTGACAATGAGCAGCGCATTTCCGTAGGTGCCAGCCATGAAGCGCCGGGTGATGATGGGCTGTCGGAAGATGTAGGACTCATGAAAACTCACAATGGGTGGTTGGCATCGACGTTGGTGGAGAATCCCAGGTGGTCCAATATTGCCTGAACAGTGATGGTATGAGTGTGCTTTCGGTAACGGATACTGTGTGCATTGTCACCAGGGGGCACAAGTAGGACATGTGTGCATTCAATTGCCCCCTGACCCGTGAGGGAAGCCAGCTATGGCTTTGATGCCTTGCTTGGTCTCCAGCTGTTCCTGCGCAGCGTGGGGGAAGGTTAGGTAGTGTGGTACCAAGCTGATGATGGCATCCAAGACAGTTGTGGGGGGCTTGGATGTGGCTGGCTGTGAAACTCCTCCGACTCTGGCGGTTGTTGGTTGGCAGGTCCCAGAGGCCAACAGGTGCAGCACAGCCAGCAGCTTTGTCTGCAGAGAGATGTTGGTTGTCCGCTGTGTTGGTACCGTCGGCCTGTGGGCAATGGTGGTCAGAATACATAGTATGGTTGTCCTTTTGACATTCCCTGGTGTTCGGTCTGTGAGGTTGGTGCGTTTTCAGCAGGTTGATGTCTTTGTCTGCGCTGCCTCAGTGTTGGTCCGGGCGGAGGGGGGGGGGTAGGTCCGGGGGGGTCCTGGAGGTGGTGGGTGTTGTTGCCCTATTGGGGCTCCGGGCTGCATGTTCAGTTGCCCGGGGGCATCTGTTGTTATTCATGTTTGGCTATGGGCTGTGCTCCCTTGTCTGTTGCAGGTTGTTGAACGACTTTGCACCAGGTCAGAGCAGGTGTTAATTTCCTGCTGCTAACGCGCCTTATGGCATGTTTTGTGATCTTATTGCCAATCTGGCTGGTCGTTGAGGATGTTGTGTAGTGGTGTTGTCATGGCTTTCTGCACGGGCACGCCTACTCTGCATCTCATCAGCGATAGTTGCCGGGGTCATCTGTTGCGATGTTTTTTGAGGATGCTATCACCAGAAAACTGGTGATATGGGCTGTTAGCACCGGCTTGTGAATGGGGGGGGGGTAACTTTATCGCGAGTTTGGCTGTGATAAAGTGCTGTTAACTTGGCGATAGCTCCTTGAGAATATGCCCCTTAGTTTCTAGTCAAAAAGCCATCAGTTACTTTAAACAGAGGGGGGACCTTAGATACTCCCTCTATAATGAAAGAGACTGCTGGCACCCAACACAAGGTACTAAAGAGAAGAAAACAGTCATATGATAGAGAAATTGTGATTACCTCCTCGCCCCTCTTCCTTGTACAGTACTTACCATGTGAGTTGTTTTCCTTCCTACGGATATTGCTTGCCTAACCAAACTCATAATTATTTACCCAACATGGCACCCATGGCCCCCAGCATACCTTAAAATAGGAAGAAGACCTTACATCCTTCTGTATTTTTTCTTCTGTCGAAGACATGGTGCCTTGCCCGGCTCGATAAGTAGAAAATGTATTTATTTTTTACCTTTTCTTTTTCATTTATTGAGGCCTGCTCTAGGGACCTCTTTATGCATTTGGGTGAGGTCTGACTGTCCGCTTGGTGGATGGAACTGTGTGCGCCTGATTCATGGTTTGCTGGGCAATCTTTTTCTCTCTGCGATAATGGACATATGCAGAACACATATCTTGCTTTGTTAACTTCTATTTAAGCCTGTTTCGAATTGGCAGCATCGCACCTTCTCGCGATGGCAGAGACTTCATTTCCATAGAAACATGAGTGTTTCAGGACTTCTCTCACTCACGTTTGGCAGTCACAGTGGAAGCAGCTGGCTCCTTGGAGAGTAAGGTTGTGGCAGGAGCTACGAATATTATCACCTCTATGCAAGAGTTTCAGGGAATGATTAAGCCTGATTTGGAAGCAGCTGTCAGGCTAGAAATGCTCCGCCTCTTCCAAAACTTCCAAGACTGCACACTGATGACCCCACAAACCCTATGAGGATGATGTCAAGTTATGCAAAACCTCAGGGATAATCTTAGTTTTGAGCTCCTTTACCAACTTCTTCAGGGGAAGACTCTCTCTTACAATACCTGCGGGAGGAACCTGAGTCCCTGCCATTACATGGAGCAGTAAGACGGGTTTTTTCTCACAGGTGGATCGATCTTGAAAAGCAGATTTTTGGCCAACAGTTGGAAGACTTTGTAAAAAAATTGGTTGAACACAAAAAATGACTGACCCCAGTACATTCTTTTTCAATGGGTAAAGGGTTTTCTTATAAAAGGGCCTTTGGTCTGGGATTGTGTAGGTGTGGACAGGCCTTTCAAGGCAAGGGGTCGTGGCCAGGGGACCCCACCTGTTGATAAGTCCTGATTCCAGTCCTTCTCATCTTCCAGTAACCCAACCCCTCCTCCTCTCAAAGCATGACTATCCTTGGCCAGCTCCAGTAGGACTGTACTGTTCCAGTATATGAAATGCCTCCATCACACGGGCATTAGAAGTTGTTTCAAAAGGACATCCTGTGCCTTTCCCAAGCCATTCTCCACATCACTTCCTTCAGTCATCGGTTCCGCACTGTGCAATCCAGCAACAAGCTTTGTATCAAGGCATCCACCTTTTGCTCCAAAAAGGTAGCAATCAAGGTAGTCCTTCAAAACCAACACTATCAAGGGTACTAGTCTATCATCATTGTAGTGCAGAAATCTTCCGTTAATTTTCGACCAATGTTGGACTTAAAATGTGTCAACAAATATATTCCCAGTCGAACTTTCAAAGTGACAAATCTGCATTTAATTCTACCTTTACTGAATCAGGGAGACTTCCTATTTTTCATCAACCTCATAGATGCCTATATCCACGTGCTGGTCCGATGCATTCCCAAACTTTTGCAGTGAATGGGATTCACTATCGGTTTAAAGTTTAACCGTTTGGCCTGGCCTCGGCTCCGAGAGTTTTCACCAAAATTCTGGCACAATTGGTGGTAATACTGCATTCTTTGAGTATCCAAGTATATCCATATCTTGATGATTTTTTAATTGCATCTTCCTCTTTATCTAAGGCTACTGACGATGTTCAACAAGCCCAAACACCACTTCAGGACTTTGGCTTTCTTGTGAATCAGAAATTTCACTGGCATCCCTCTCAGACACTACAATTCATAGGCCCAGTCTTCCAGACCGATGTGGGCAAAGTCTTATTCATGGCGGAGATTAAATTGAAATTGACAATGCACTTGACATTGCTTCTATGCCAAGACCAAGCATCACCTCAGCCTTGGCTAAGGTGTTAGGAGAAGATGGCATCTACATTGGTCATTGTAGCGGGACATATTTCAGTGCCGAGTGAAAAAGGGAGGTGTTCATTTAAATCAGACTGATCTCATTCACCTGGGAAGCAGAGGGGGGCAAGGTGAAAGCAAAGCTGATGGAAACATTGACAGAAATGCTTTACTCTGACCTGTACAGGAGAGCCATCCGGCATTGTCCGAGAGCGGAACCATGATCTGCACATCCCCAGGTGTGCGGAGTGAGGGCGAGGTGGCTGCAAAGGTGTATTGTGTGCACAGCAGACTCGGAAAACCGAACAAACCTGTTGTAGAGGCAGGGATCACGTTACACACTGCCGGAGGGGGCGAGCAGGCTTAACTGTTTCGCAGTTGTGGATGGGCGAATGGTTGTGATGATGAGCTGTTCCAGCAGCACTCAGTGCATGTAAGCCCTGATCAATATTGACTCCTCTCTGCGGCTGATGGATTCCTCTCTTACGCAGACTCGACAGCGGATTAGCGCTGGCAGACACACGCAGGCCGCCGGGCGGGCCACTAATGAAAAGTTAGTGCAGACGCTTTATCGATACATCTACAAGCGCCTGGGTGAATGTGAGTGAGTCGGGGGGTGGGAAGTGCCCTCCATGTACTTTGCAGGCAAGGGGCTCATGTTTCGCTACGCCACTGAACCTCCTTCCAGCTTCTATGTCGTGGCCTCGAGTCATAGTGTGCAAATAACTCAGTCCTTAACAATGTGGGCTCGATGCATCGTTTTATGGTATCCCCGCGAGTGGCAACAAACCCGCCGTGTACGGCAAAGTCCACTATTTCATAGTCAGGAGCTGTGAGTGGTACAGCCTGGGCTCTCAACACCAGTAACACTTGTAATCTTGGGTGTGGAGATCTGCAATGTTATGTGTAGGCTTAACATCGACACACCCTTGGGACAGCAAGTCTACAGCGTGTCTTGCTCACGCTGCTTGCACGCGCCACCACGCTCTCTGATTGGTTGACAAGGTCCACCAATTACACTGCTTATTTGCAAGTTGCCAACCAATCAGAGAGCCAACTGGCACGTGCAGGCAGTGCGTTTTATGGCATCCCCGCGAGTGGCAACAAACCCGCCGTGTACGGCAAAGTCCACTATTTCAGTAGGCAGGAGCTGGGAGTGGCACAGCCTGGGCTCTCAACACCAGTAACAGTTGTAATATCGGTGTGGAGATCTGCAATGTTATGTGTAGGCTGAACATCGACACACCCTTGGGACAGCGAGTCTACAGCGTGTCTTGCTCACGCTGCTTGCACGCGCCACTACGCTGTCTGATTGGTTGACAAGGTCCAGCAATTACACTGCTTATTTGCAAGTTGCCAACCAATCAGAGAGCCAACTGGCGCGTGCAGGCAGCGTGAGCAAGACAGGCCATAGACTCGCTGTCCCATGGGTATGTCAAAAAAAATATAGGGCGGTAACAAAAACCCGCTGAACACCAATCACAACAGAAAGTTTAACATAAATATCAACATTGCCCAATTGAAAGCATGGGCAGTAACAGAAGTCCCTCTACACAAAATACTTTACCCCAATAAATCTCGCTTCGCGAGCAACGCATGCACGCTGCAACGCTAGGCAAGACCTAAAAATGATGCATTTTCTGACTGGAAGACAGTGCAGGACTTTCAAGATAGGAGTGGAGGACAAGCATGAAGGAACGTTGCAAATCAGTCGAGCTTCTGTGTTCTGCACAACTTGAAGCTTGGCCAGCAGTGAGTCATTTGCTGCCACTAGCCCTGCGTTCACATAGTCAAAGCGACTCATAATCAGTGCTTGGGCTAGGGTTTTCTCGATGTGGAGGGGAGCCATGGAAAGACTTTTCTAAGTTGGTGCATTGTGGCAAAACAAGTGCCGCAGGTTGCACTGACTTGGTATTTCATAGATTTCTTGCCACCTGTTTTGGGCAAGGGGCTGGGCCTAATTCAGCAGGCCACCAGTTGATCTACCAAAGCTCCTGAGCCTTGCCAAACAGCATTATCTCAGTTTTTTCACCATTTAATTGGAGGCAGTTGTTGTTCTTCCAGTCAGCAACCTTCCCTGTGCAGCTCACGAACCGCGGTTTTGGAGTGTGGATCCTTCCCAAAGGAGATGACTAATTTGGTGTCATCGGCATAGGAAATTATCTCAAACCTGCATACTCTAACAATATGCGCAAGTGGAGCCATATAGACATTGAATGTGTCGGGCTCAAGGAAGAGCCCTGGGGGTCTCCTTTATTGACCAGCATGGTACGGGATCTAAAGGAGTCTAAGAAGATGGTTTGGGTCTGGTTGTTAAGAAAGTCCCTGAGCCAGTAAAATGCTCTGCCGTGTATACTGCATCGTGCAGTCTGGGGATTAAGATCGAATGTGACAAAAGCTGCTCATAAGTCCAGCAATGCCGGCATAACTGTGATACCTGCGTCTAATGACAGTCTGATGGTATCAGTGACTGCCAGTAGTGCAGGCTTAGAGCTGTGCATTGCTCTAAAAACCTAATTGTGAAGGGTCCAGGATTTCGTACTCTTCCAGGTAAGCAGCAAATTGTTAATTTATGTGGATCTCTAGGTTTTCCTAACAAAGGAAGCAAAGAGATTGGTCGGTAGTTGAGAAGAGTTTCAGGATATGCAGTGTTTTTTAGTATTGGAGACCTTGGGCAGACTCCCACTCAGTCACCTTCCAGATTTCGTACTCTTCCAGGTAAGCAGCAAATTGTTAATTTATGTGGATCTCTAGGTTTTCCTAACAAAGGAAGCAAAAAGATTGGTCGGTAGTTGAGAAGAGTTTCAGGATATGCAGTGTTTTTTAGTATTGGAGACCTTGGGCAGACTCCCACTCAGTCACCTTCCAAGCATGTCCCACATAACATCTTCCTCAACATTCCTCTTTTTTAGGTCTTGCCTAGCAATGCAGCGCATGCGCTGCTCGCCTTGGAGAGACCTGTTGTTGTCGGTTTGGTGGGCGAAGGGGGACAGGACATGTGCACGCGTACAGACACGTCTCTTTTGCTGAGGAGATGTGCACGCGTACAGACACACGATGTGCACGTGTACGGCGTCTCTTTTGCTGAGGAGATGTGCACGCATACAGACACGCGATGTGCATGTGTATGGTGTCTCTGGTTTTAGACAAAGTTTAGCAACTCCCAGTGGAACTGCATCATTCACTGCCTGGAAGTTTGACAGGCGGATTTTTTTCCTGTGTCTAAGTAAAGGTAAAAGATTCTGTGTCTGTTCCCAATGTGCCTCCTCGGGTAGAGTCCTGCAGCTGCCCCACTCCTCAGCAGATCTTCACCGCCGGGGACCCAGTGGAGTGATGGGGGTCTGGATCTCCACATCGGCGATCTCGTTCCACCTCAATACCTCACGCCGGGCCGCCACAGCCCCCGGCCGCGCCTCCGTGGTCTCTCCTGTCAGTCACCCGTACCCCCCCCAAGGCGAGAAAGCGGCAACTATAATACTGCATGGTCAGCAACAGTTGGCGTGCCACCGCAGCATGGGAACGTCGCTGGAGGGCAGCCTCTAGTCCAGCGGGGTCAGGCTATCCCGGCCTCAGGCTCACCCTTGGCCCCTGTCACCGGCCTCCGAGGCCTTGCCGAAATGCTCTCTCCCTCCGAAGATTTCAGCACAGCAGGTACTGGTCTACGCCAAGGCTCTGGGTTTCAGGTCTGCCTAGGTTTGTTGCACGTACATATCAGTCCTCTAGATGTGGTTTGGGCCATTTTTAATGGTGGTTGCAAGCGAATTCGAGCTGCCTTTGTGGGAGCCTCAAGAACAAGCAGTGATCTTGGTGGAGGTCACGGACAAGCCCCCCACCCTTCCTCTACCTTGAAAGCATTGGAGACTTGTAGAGGCATGTTCTGTCATTGTCTTTTGTTGATATCCCTTTTGAAATTCCGAAAGGGGGCTAACTGTTGGAGGAAATGCCGCACAAGCATAGTGTGCCTAAGAGATGGTGCAGTGGCTTAATAGTCTTTGAAACGTTCGAGGGCAGAGTCTACCTTGTTTACAAAGTGACAGGACCTTTTCGAAGGGCTTGTCCGCAAGTGACTGCTGGATGTCACTAGAGAATGCAGTGGAAATACTCCAAGGGTAACACCTTACCACTACGCTAGTCCTGACTGCTCTGCCCTGGCCGTCAATGTCCAGACCCGCTTGGAGCATCAGGAGTCTATAAAGACATCCTCTGCTCCTAAGGCCATAGGCTCACAACAATACAACTTGCTTCAGCAGACCATTCTGGTCCTCAAATTCCTGCTCCTTTAGGACTGCGCTACAAAATAAAGCTGAAGCAGGCATTTAATGGATGGGGTATGCCAATGCAGAAGGCTACAAGGCTCCATTAATGAAAGTAACATGATCATCTTCAAGACATGCACCTAGACGCTGTCAATTTATAGATTACTAAAAATCAAAATACTATTAGAAAACAGGAACGATGAAAGTTGACTGTAAACAATGGAGTGACAGTGAGCTGAATTAACTAAAGCATTCCACCTATCAATGTTTTATATTCCTCACTGTAATGCTTTTGGTGCAATGGGTATGCCCAGACGCGGGCCCTGTGCTCACTGGACCTCTGAAGCCAAGCTGCATCCTATAGATGAAGCCCAGATAAGTTGTAACCTGTCTGGGGTGGCTTGTGTTTCAGTGCAGATGGGACTTGTCCTTACATTTCGGGCTGGATTGGTCCTATTGAGTAGAGGACCCAGGCTGATTTGTATATAGCTAGTGTCTGTTTAAAGTGGCATGACGGGCAAGAAAATGATGGACTGGGATGCAGCCTAACTAATTAATTACCAGTGGTTGAAATTAATTCAAACATTCTACCTATCTCTCTTTTGTATTTCTCAGTTAAGGGCTTCTACATCACCCTCCATTCTGGATATGTGGAAGCTTGCAAGGGAGTGGCTGAGATAGAGGTACTGGTCGGAGAACGCAAGTAGGCTTCCCCTTACCTCATCTTTTGGTGCCACCCTCATACAGGGACAGCTAGATTAGCATAAGGAAGAAGCACCCGTCTCCACTGCCAATGCCTCATCATCAAACTTGTCAAACTGCATGTACAAGGCAAGTTTGCGGAGAAGAAGAAGAAACAGGATCTGTGGAGGCTTTTTGCACCCTTGTTCAATCCAGTTGTAGATGAATGCCCATTACCTGCTATCATTAAATTCCCAGTACTGCCAAGGCCCCCAGGTGACCCAGGAAACAACTGTCATTCCATAACAGCGGCATCTGAGAGAGGAGAAACAAGCATTTGCAATGCAATAGGTCTCGTATTTGCAAGACTTTGAGTTATTAGCATTGTAAATGACAATGCCTTTTATTTATGCATTTGAAAACCTGCAAGCTGTGCGTAAACAAGCACTTTGTACTTATAGCCCTTGCTTATGAGAAGCAAAGCTGGCAGTCTCTTTTACTGACAGCCTTGCTTCTCGTAAGCAAGGACTATACGTACAAAGTGCGTGTTTATGCACCGCTTGCAGGTGTTCAAAACAAATTAATAAAAGGCATTGTCATTTACAATGCCAATAGCTCCAACTCTCGCAAATGCGAGACCTATTGCATTGCAAATGCTTGTTATGCCCTGTCACTGTCAGCATGAACTCTTACAAGTGATTGTTAATTAATTATACATCGTAAATGTGGCTTACCACATTTTATTGGCTGGTTTTTATTGGGGGTCTCGTGTCTGTCTGCGGCGGGGCTGGTGACCTGTGTGTGTTCCCTGCTGGTCCTGACGTTAGCAGCGGGCTATCTTTCGCCTGCATCTCCCTCCCGCCGCCGCGTTTGGCACCCTCGCGGCCGCGGTTGGAAGGGGGACTACATTTCCCGGCGACCACTGCTTCCAGGAAGTTCCTGCCCACTACCCGCCACCCGCGCCAGGAGGCGCTACAAATTCCAGCCTACCCTCGGTGGAGCGGGGGTCTCGTGTCTGTCTGCGGCGGGGCTGGTGACCTGTGTGTGTTCCCTGCTGGTCCTGACGTTAGCAGCGGGCTATCTTTCGCCTGCATCTCCCTCCCGCCGCCGCGTTTGGCACCCTCGCGGCCGCGGTTGGAAGGGGGACTACATTTCCCGGCGACCACTGCTTCCAGGAAGTTCCCGCCCACTACCCGCCACCCGCGCCAGGAGGCGCTACTAATTCCAGTCTACCCTCCGCGTCGCGGGACGCGCGCGGGAGTCGCCGGGCTGAGCCCGGGCAGAGGGCGGGCCGTCTGTGGCCGTCTGTGGACGACAAGGGACGGGACGGGCCTACCCCCTGAGTACAACGCCATACCATGGGTAAGCGCAAACTGCCATCGTCAACCCTTGGAGGGACAGGGAAAGTGAAGGTACCCCGTATAACTACGACATCAAATAATATCATGTCGTACCTTACTTCTGCTGTGGGGAAACTTAATCAAGAGATTGCTGAGACAGAACGGGAACTAGGGCTAAAAAAAGGTTGTTTGGATCCCATTGTGTCTCCTCTACTCAGCAGACAAGTCATTCCTTTGGAGCCCGTGATTAACATCATCCCTTCTAAGGATATATTACCTCAGGCTCAATGTTCTACAACAACCCACGGGGTCCTCACTCCTTTGTTTACTGACACTGCCCTAAGCCCTACACGAGAGGCCACCGGCACAGCCACTAAGCGTGTTAAAAGGTTCCCAAAGAGACCACTTAAGAAGAATGTGCATTATTCTTCAAATTTTCGTCCAGCTACAAGTAACTTTGAATCCCGTCTAAAGGATATGGTGGAAAAAGTACTCACGGACAAGTTAGAAACCACTCTTGTTCATATTGCTAATGACATTATTGAGACTTTGAGAGAATGTGTGGCGGAAATATTAGGGAAATGTGATCAGATAAGTAAACTGGTATCTTTAACATCACTGGATTGCCCGCAATCGGAAATTTTAGGGAGTACAGCTAACCACAATCCACCAATGACAGGGAATGATAAGCCTTTAGCATTAAGATGGCCTGCGCCTGCATACACTCATTTACAGCCAAACCCTCCTAAAATTAACACCCTGCCAACTGAGAATAAGAATAAGGTCCCTAGGCAATTAAGCCATGAAGAGGGTAGCCCCATTGCCTCCCCGGTAAACATTGTTGCGAAGAACGGGGGTACCTCACAGGGTGTGACAAGGTTATGCATAAAGCCCCGTGTTAATTTACCACCTGAGGCAACTCCGTTTGTCGCTGTACTAGTAAATATTCCACCTCTAAAACCAGAGGAGGAAGAGTCACAAGGTACCCTATTAGGGAATGTCAAGTTATGGTGTGATGAAAACTGTTCAGGGCCAAAAAATTTATCTTCCCACGTCATGACAGCGAGACGAGTAGACTGGCTGGGCCCTACGTTAAAAAAGCTACCGGGAGATTGTATTATTGTAGATTTTAATAGACCGAATGTGGCTGCTCGTCTGTTCTGGGATGCTACTGCTATTAAGGCAGGTGGGGTTCGTGTGGTTCCTTTGGGTTATTTTTACCCTCGACCATATCCCCCTAAATCATCTTTTTGTGATGGTGGCAAACAGGAAGCTCCGAGACGCCCAATTGATTCCCCATCTTGGCCCTTACAGACTCCAGGTTTCATCCAAAGACATATTGATGTCACCAGTCTAACTAATAAGGCCCCCTTGGAATTATCAAATAGGTATACAGCCTTATCTCTTCTGGACGAAAATGATTGACTGACTTGCCATGCTGATCCTAAGTCACAGTTGCATGGAACATCTACCGTCGACATGGGAGCTGGCAAATCAGTTAAAATCATAAGCTGGAATATTGCTGGGCTTCGTTCGAAGAGGGCTGACAGTATATGGCTGGAACAAATTAAGGAGTATGATGTTGTGGCACTCCAGGAAACCTGGGACAGGGAATGCAATTTTTGGATAGATGGATAATTATCGTATTTTGTAGCTGCTTTAGCAACAAGCTCAGGGAGAGATAGAGGGGGACTTTTGTTGTTGATCTCTGTGAAACATATGGGAACCGCAAAAATCCTAAACACCTTATCCCCGAATTTTTTAGCTTTGGAATTTACTTTTCCAAATAAACATAAAATTGTGTATGTTAACTTTTATAATGCCCCTAGTGGTACACACTGTAATGAAAATATCAATGCACTGGCAAAGTTTTTAACAAATTACAAGAATGGTCAAAACACTTTTGTTCATTTAATCCTCCTCGGGGATTTTAACACACATTTGTGCCAGCTAAATTGCCAATACAGGGATACAACTGATACTGATCTCTTGCCCTATGCACATTTTGAACATACAACAAAGGGTGCTGCCTTAGAAGATTTATTGTCCGATGTTGATCTGGCTGAACCGGAGTTTTTTTAGACCAATGACCGGGTAGCTACATATAGTGCTAGGAACAGTAATACTATTATAGATTTTATATTTGTTTCTCCTGGCTTGTTGCAAAATGTCATTTTTTATAATGCAATTCATGCTACATTCAGTGATCATAACCCAGTATTACTAGAACTACGTAACAAAAACCCATATCTACTTAATGATAATACAAATATAAATCCAGTATCTCCCCTGGTATTATCCGTTCAGGATCAGGGGAGACGGCTAAAATGGAATAAAATAATCCCAGAGGCTTTTTATATCTCATTGAGTGAGAAGGTGGGTAAGGAAATTAATAATTGCTTGGATCCGCTAAGGTGGGGTGGAGATATTATCTCCTCCTTTGACTCAATCTGCCAGCGGGTGGCTGCGGACTTAACATGTAAGACACCACACAAGGAGCAAAAACCACATGGTTGGTTTGACCAAAAATGCTCAAAAGCCCATAGAGATCTACTGATGGAATTGAAAAAGAGTCCTAGAGATAATGCAGAAGTGGCCAGGCTAAGGAAATGTTACAAAATGACTGTTGAGTTTTGTAAGAATGTCATAAAAAAAAACGCCTGGGACTCCTTGTATGACAAGGTTAGCCTTAAGAACAGCTCTAAATTTTGGGAAATAGTTAATTTTCCACTTCTTAATGACAAGGAAAATACCCCGCTTGAATTAAATATATCTGAGCGTGAATGGCTAGACCATTTTGGGAAAATTTATGGCAATGGCCTCCCAGCAGATGTCTTTGTCCCGATTGTGAGCAACCAAGAGGAGCCCCCATTGAGATTTACAATTAAAGAAACACAAAAGGCTATCGAGGACTCGGTTGCTCATAAGGCCCCTGGCCCAGACGGAGTACCTGCTGACTTGTTTAAGGCACATCCTAATATCTGGTCCGTGGTTCTTACTAATGTATTTAACATGGTCTGTATTGATAATAGCAGATTACCTACTTCCTGGTCACGGGCGATTATTGTCCTGATTTTTAAGAAGGGCCAGAGGGGGGACCCTAGATGCTATCGGCCCATATCCTTATTGGACTCGTCCTTTAAAATTCTAGGGAAGGTCATTTTGTCTAGGATCTCCTCTTGGGTCACTAACAATGACATCATGTGTAATGCACAGTATGGTTTCCGAACTAGTCGAGGCACCGAAGACCAGTGCCTGAATCTACATCTAATAGTTAGTAAATACACTGTAGCCACAAAAGGGGCAATCTACCTGGCTTTCATGGACTTGTCCACAGCTTTTGACCTAGTTAATAGGTCGAAACTGTGGACAATGCTCCTGGAGCTGGGTTTAGATCGGGCACTGGTGAGCTTCCTGGCGGAGCTACATAGAGATCTAACAGCGGTCATTCGCATGACTCAAGATGGGAAGTGTTCCGCTGGCCTCAAGTCCGGCAGGGGAGTTCGCCAGGGGTGTATTCTGGCCCCAATGCTATTTTCTCTATATATAAACTCACTGGGTTCCTCCTTGGCGGATGCATCCGTTGACGTTCCATGCATGAGGGGAACACCAGTGCCGGTTTTATTGTATGCTGACGATACGGTGCTGCTGTCAAGGACCCCAATAGGTTTACAACATCTGTTGAACTCCTTTGGGGACTTTATGCAAAATCTGGACCTAGTTACAAATGTAGAGAAATCGCATGTCATGGCCATAGGGAAAGGTAGGAAGAACATGAGAACCCTTTCTTGTAAAGGCCAAGTAATATCGAGAGTGAAAGTGTTTACCTATCTTGGTGTAGTGTTTGATGACATTGGGTCTTGGGTGCCCCAAGTTGCTAATAAAGTAGCAGCCGTGAAAAGATCCTCGGCGGCTATACTAGGCTTCGCCAAAAGACTGGGTTGCAAACCAGCTGAGGCCATATTGATGATTTATAGATCTAAAACCCTAGCCATAGCAAGGTATGGGGCAGGTATTTGGGGCTATAAAGATCTAGCACCAATACAGAGAGAAGAAAATAAATTTCTTCGATCTGTTTCGGGTCTCCCCCAATCTACATCATCCTTTGCAGCTCACACGGAGCTTGGGATAGGGTATATTACTGATATTTTAAATTTGGCACCGCTTTTACTCTGGATCAGAACCTGGTTGAACCCCAATCTTACACTTAACCACAAGATCATTAGAGATTGTATGGAGAGGGATGGAGTGGCGGACATTTTGTGGTTGACTTTTATTAAAACATCTGCAGTACTCCTGGGTCGCCCTGAATTATATCTGAATCCGGAAAACCTTACTAAAGAAGATATTACATGGGTAAAAACACAATTTTTAAATCTACGTGAATTAGAACGAGAAGCAAAGGAAATTACAAAACCTACAGTTAGGTCACATTTTTTGCTGATCTCGTCCTTGTCAATTCAACCCTATCTGACTATCGTTACCAGACCCTATCATCGGTGGCTCCTAACAAAATTCAGATTTAACCAAGCTCATTTCTTGTTGGGAACTTATGAAAAGTGGTGTCACCCAAAGGAAAACGCACCTTGTGATTGTGATAATTTTTCTGATCAGGACCAGACACATTTTGTGTTTTTCTGTTCTTTCTTTTCTGAAAGTAGGAAAAAGTTCATTAGACCACTGCTAAGGGAAAAGGGGTTTGTACAGTTTAAACCTGAATTGTATTATCTTCAATTAATGGAGTCCTCTTTGGTAATGTTTGGCGTAGCCAATTTTCTGATTGCCTGTATCCGGGCTAGAAGTAAAAGACTCAAGCTGAATGTAGGTTCTGGTTCTGTAAATGTTTACCCAAGATCGTTTGACATAATCTAATTCAATTCCCCTGTAACACATGAAATATTGGGGTTATGAATCATGTCATATTTTTTACTATAAATTTTAGTATGTGTGGATTTATATGTATATGCCACTGACCTTTTATATATTTAAAATTGTATTTGTATAATACGCTCTGGAAATTAACTCTATGTAATCATATAGTATACTTTTATGATTTTTAAATAATCGAATAAAGTGTTTTTTGACTTGACTTGACTTGGCTGGTTTCTCTGGCAAGGTAGCTCAGGAGGTGGATGTACCTGCTACACATATGTGGAATACCCGCAGGAATAAGGGTTTGAATCCTGACTTGGCTGACTCATACATTCATACGTCCCCACGTTGTGTGCTATTCAGGAAGCAGATACTAGCATCTCTTATTAAACACCTAAAGGTAACGGTATTTAAATGCAGTACAAAACTATTTGCACTTTACCCATGTATCCAAGTGCGAAAGTGACGCTCTGCAGATAATGGTAAATAAAATGTCCAACCTCAGGGAAATATGTTTTGTACTTCATGCAATATGAACAGACAGTAGAATGTGCCGTTTAGATAGTTCATTGAGTTGAGCACATGCTGCATTGATCTGAATAAAATTTGCTTTAGAATTTAGTAAGTCAAGTCAAGGTCAGTGCAGAGATGTGTCTAAGGTTGCAACTCAGTAGGACAGCCATATGAGTTCATGCACCCGAAACGAGAGCTCTACTCATAATTTGCTGCGGACCTGTGTGTGCGTGTGTGTAATCAGCAGGTCATTGGTTCCAAACGGTAAGACACTTCATGGGGTTATGGAGCCTGTAGCAGTGATGACTGCTACTGTGTTAGTTGTGTTGGTTTTTGTTTTCATATCACTCACCTTGGACCATAGTTGGGTGGCAGTGTGCTGTAGATGCAGAGAGGTACAGTTATGGTAAATAGTGAATTTAGCAAAGCAGCTAAAGAGTTTACATACACTCATTAGAATGTTTGGAAAATGAAGTGAGATCTCTAGTTTAAAAACTGCAGGCACTCACTAGTCACATCATTTACAATAACTAGATAAAAGACATTATAAAACAAGCAACACATCTACAGTGATGATCATGGAGCTAGTTACCCATTCATAACATTATTAAGTGTGTTGGGTACAAAGTACATGGCGTCTTAGCAGTGGTGTAGCAAGGTGGGGTGCGGGGTCGAATCCGCCTCAAGGGGCATGAGCTTCAGGGGTGGTGCCCCCCGCTCTTCCATGCTGCCACCGCGGGGCGGCAAAGCCAGGGACTGACATGGGCGGCAAAGTGTCTAGCTACCCACTGGCTCTTAGTCTCAGTTTGAACTCTTTTATGAAGGTTGCTACACAGATGTATATATACTGCTGAGATCTGTTTGTAAACTGCAGATCACAGCTTAGAATTTCAAAAGGAACAACTATCTACCTGTGTAGCTCTGAGTTTCTGCCCTACAATTTTCCCCAAATGGTTCCCTATTTTAACTTCTTAAATTAAAAGGCTCCTTGTTCAACAATCCCAGCCCACTACAAGAAGGACATATGTCTCTCAACATTCGATGGCTGAATAAAGTATGTGTGATGAACAATTCCTGACATGAATTGTTTTGGACAGAATGGATTTTAAGATTAAATCCTTTTTATAATTTGAGCAGGGGATGGAGAGCAGCAAATAACTGCTTTCAAGATGTCACGCCTCATGTTCACCTGTCTGAGGACCACTGTCGCCATGGCACTTAACACTTCACCAGAACCCCTGACCTTCCCAGGTGGACTTGTTTTGTCAAGGGAGAGTCACCTACTTTCTGATTGTCACACAGAGGCCAAATTATAGTCTCATTTGCCATCTGAAGCTGGTCATCGCTCAAATCAGGTTGTGCCCCCAGAACGCTCACTGCTCGCCTGCACAGATTATCTAGGAGTTTGGGCTTGGACTCCATCCATAGCATGTTCTTTTCCAGACCAATCCTGTAGGTCACTGCTTTGGGCTCTAAGGAGGTTAAATCAGCCTCTCTCTTATCCAAAGAGATGACGCTCTTTTCTGCATTACTTTAAGTACTGTTTACCTCTGTCACTCTATCAGAGAGCCCCTGCGGTCTCCACTCCAAGATCTAACGCCATTCTAGATACATTCAGTCTGCATTGGTGTTAGAATGCAGGGCTTTGGTAGACTTCAGTAACTTTCCGCCCAGTTGAGAGGTCACCCGCATGCCTTTCTCCCAGAGAAGCCCTCGTTTGTCAAGGCTTAAAGAAATACTGTTGATATTTTTGTTTCTGTTTGTCAGTACCCAAGGGTTATGAAGCCAGTCCAAGATGACTCTTCAATGGTCACATGAATGACCAGTATTCCAGAAAAATAGAAGAATGGGACATCAGACTACCATGCCTGCTGCCAGATGAGGGCTCATGAAGCTTCTCTGCGGAAGGAAGACACTGATTTGCAATGCAACTCTTATAACGCTAATCAGGGAGCGAAAAGAACGGAGAGAGCTGGCACTCACCCATGCCTTAGCTTCCCTGGCATCTCCGTTCATCTCATCAGGACACCCTGGTGGAATGAAAGGATTCCAGGCTCTGTAACCCCAGGAGACACTGTATTAGCAGACTGGGCATCTTTCCAGTCACCTTCACTCCTACTGGTGCTACCAACCCCCTTCCGCCACAGCAGATTGGAGGATTCTGCTTTCCGCCACTGACCTGAATTAAGGAAGCTCAGAATCAGGTGGGAAAGGATGCTCATAGCTGCTCTGTTCCTCATTTACAGGACAGCATGCAGTTCACTCTACCACTTATTGTGAATGTCACCGGGCCATCTTGGGCTTGGCTGGCTCTGCTCTTTAGAACAGATTTTAAATGGAACTCCACTCTGATTGGGCATGTCTTTGCCCTGCCGGAGGTTGGCTTCTATCCTCTGGTCCTTGGTGAAGGTACATTTTCTTGTTGCACACAAGGTAGAGTTAGCACAATACAAATGTCTTTCTCCATTGACAGTCACAGGAATGGACACTTTGATGGATGGGCAGTGAACCAGTTTGACTAATACTGCTTGAACTTAGAAACCCTCAGGGAGACAGACAGACCTTCGGGCAGACTCAAGTCCATTCTGGTTACTCTCCCACAAACAGTCCACTCTTTTGTACCCCTCCTCTTGTGGTCTCAGCAGTTGGGCTTCTCCTTTCTTTGGGAGACCTTCCTCAGTGTCAGACATGATTCTACCTCTTCTTAGCATTTCAGTCAGGCTGCCAGGTCACATGCAGACCCATAGCTCTTTCAGCAAGATGTGCAGACTTCAGGTGATATCTATTCACCTCGAGGAGACTGGCTGTCTGGCAGAAACCAGCCCTGGATCTCAGCAGTTCTTTGGCATGCCCCATTCCTTGAAGAACTTAGAACTAAAACCAAGAGGGGTAGCTTAGATTCCAATTTTATGCACACTTCTAGGAATGGGATTTTGATCCCACTCTCATGTTCAGTAAGTGATTTGGGGTGGTTCTTTTTCATATTTCATGTTCTTTCTGCCACGCAGACCCATCGTTTGTAAATGGTGATTGCTCACTCAGCAAGTAGTGACAATGCTGACTCTAGGCAAGAGTACCCACAATGACTATGATGTGTGAACACTCTAAATCTGGTTGTCATCAGTCTTCCTGAAGTAGCACCCAGGGAGAGACAAAAGGAGCAGGCCTTGCCAAGAAGTTTCCCTTCCAATAAATAGGCCTGGGCAGTGAACTCCACTCCGTTCGTGGAGTTTGCAAAGCTTTCCACACTCCACAGAGCACGCGTAGTTCTGACAAACTCTCGGATTGGAGTTTTTTCCTTGCTCGTGCTTGCCAATGTTAAGTAAGTGAGTGAGGAAAACCCAATGCTAGACCACCTCCCAGCGAGATTTCTCAACGAGGGAGGTCGTGGGTGGTCGCGGGTGGTCGAGATGGTCGAGGCCGCTCGCTTTGAGAAACCATCCATTCGCATTGAGGAAGCTGCCGCTTGAGTAGAAAATCTACCCGAGCAGCAGAAAGAAGCAGCACCCTCTTGCACTGCACATGGTGCCATTCGTGCTGATTTTCCAGCTCGAGACAAACACCCAGTGCTAAAAATCAACACGAACATCGCGACCCAACGCACTCCGCCTCTTGCCCAACTCCAAATAGCGTGACAGAGTTTTTTGGTCACTTGCAAACTCCGCCCAGGGCTACCTATAACCACAAGATCTACTGACCCCTATTCCATCAACATTAACGCAAATGGCAGTGCTCAAGAAGGACTAATCGAAAATCCCATGTTAATAAGTCACCATATATTTTCTAACAGCAGCAATATGTACATGCTCCCAGACTTTAGTGTCTAGGGTTACACCCTACTACTCATGAGTGCTGGTAATGTATGTCCATTGTCTTGAAAGGCTGCACCACAACCTCCATCTTGTGCGATGTAAAACCAGAGGCAATGTATCTTACTGGCCTCACCAACGGTATACTCAATCCACGTCCTGCAACCTTGCACACTTTACCCAACATGCACTCAACATGCCCATGATATGTCAGTGCAAGGATCTGGGTGTTTCTTAGAAGAGGAACTTTACACAGATCACTGCTTTATGGCAACCCTGGGACATGCTCAGAGTCCCATGCCAGCTAAAGGGCAGGCTCGGTGTGCCTGTCCAGGTCTGAGAACCAGGTGCAGGACCTTTCAGTCAAAGAACTGGCACAGGCCTCAGTAGGCACACTGGATCAGCATTGGAGTTGGCCGACCAAAAGCCAGAATCCCAGATATGACTTGCAGCTGAGTCACTCACCGAAGAGATGCATGCCCATCTACTGTTCAAGGACCAGTGCAATCCCAACAATGGTCCTGTCCTGGAATATTACATGACCTGTTCCCCATGCATTACATATGGTATACCCATGCAGCTCTTAGGGCTGGGAATGCAGCTTTCAGTGCGGTGAATGTTTTGGTTATTAGCATGAATACCCTAAATGATATATAGCCTGTTTCAAGGCAATCTAGGAGTAAAATAATGTTACCCCCAGGATGGGGAATAATGTTTGTTTCAGACTTAGCCATACTATAATAAAAGGCAAGTGATCGCTTTCCATGTATTGTAGTAAAATAGTTATTAGTAGTGGGTGAAGTAATATCAACAAAATTACAGAATTTGTGTATGCTTCAAAAGCTTTGTGAACAGTGAAGCTTGTCTTTTTTTAGAGAGGCAGCTTTGGCAGCCCTGAGCTCCGGTGAGAATGTGTTCCTGCTGGTGGTGAAGGTTGAGGGGTAAGTACCTGTAGCTGTCTCCTGTCCCCTGCTCCAAGCCTCCACTCCATGGTAAAGGCCAGACTCACCTGCCTGCACTGAAAATCCCTTACAGTCCCCTAACTGCCATGCAGGCATCCCCTGCTCTGTATCGCTTGCACCCTGCAGTGTCTGTGCACCTATGCATCTTATAACTGGCTGAAGTGAAAGGTTACAGCAATCCTTTCCTGCTGCAGGATGTCCCACCCCACAGGACACCCAGCGGGAGGATACAGTCATCAGCAGCAGTGGGCCGAGCAAGGTAACTTTTACTTTTGGCAAAGTAGTGAAACTTCACAAAGAGAAAGGTTTTCGGACTTCGCCTAATTTTGTGGGTGAAGTATAAAACGTCACCATCCCCAATACCCATGCAGCTCTCATGATAGTGAATGCTCTGGTTATTTTCCCTCTTCAGACAGCCAGGTCTTCTTATGCGTAATGGAATTCAGCTGAAATCCTGCTACCTGAGGAATTCCACCTATACCCCCTAATTACAGATGAGGAAGTCTCGAGCATCCGGAAGTTCCATTTTAGGCAGGAATCTCTGCACATGATTCGTCCAATTACATGTTATACTCCAAGGATTAGGGAATAACATGTTGGCACGGAGTTTTCAGGCAGAATTCTACAGGGAAATCCCAATGCCATGTGATGTCATGCAGGCATTAGATATATTTCTGAGAGGAGTCAGTGTGAGGTGGAGGAGAGGAGGGTGCACAGGGTGGTGGAGACAAGGGGAGCATGTAGACTGGTAGGGGGAAGCATTGCATGCCCCCCATGTGTCTTTGTGGAGGGTCGGATTGGAGCTGGGAATGATGCCGGGCTGCAGAGCTACCATTTCCCATAGTAATTTTAGTGGTTGGAACTTCAGGCTGTTAAAATTGGGTCCCAGGTTCCCGCACCTGGAAAATTTGGGAGGGGGAGCACCAACCAGCTTATCATTGTGAGGAGCGGAATCCCACTTGAAAATTACATTCCACACAACTGTTAGGCTATATGGTGAGGAAATCACATAGAATTGCAGGTTTTATTTATTATGATGTATTTTCCAGTCTATAGGTTTACAATGTATCAAGGATACTGTGAGGTAGGGGAGGCAGGAAATGTTGCATGCGGAGAGGTGGGATGTACTTGTCACAGCGTAGTAGAAGTACCACAAGGGAACGGGATCCCCTCACTACACCTCACAGTGGGGTCCCCTCAGATTTCATGGTGCCACTGGTTTGCAGACCATCTGCAGACTAATGGTCCAGATAGCTCTAACTTTTTAACTCAGCCACGCCTACCAAAAAATGTTTTTAAATTATAATCTGTTGAAAGCTACTGAATATATTTACACCAATTTAAGAAAGGCATCTCTTTGAGTAACGTTCTACTTTTCATACCACGTTTTGTGTAATTCCATGTCGTTGTTTTTTCTCTAGAGGAGATCAAAGAATCCTCCGAGAAATAAAATGAGAAAATTGTAGTGTAGTTCCTATTTCCCTCATAGGCTCTGCGCATTGGAATAATATACACTATAGTTTTTGCAGAGGACTAAGGTCAGTATGCCCCTATCGAGTACATTAAACTTAATTATTTGTGTGTGCCAGCTAACTCAGAGGTCACTAGAAACTTCTCGAATAAACAAGAAGGGATTCGTTTCTGACAACCGCATAGACATGACAACTTTGTTTCCCATAGAATCGGAACGCGTCTCAGAATCGTGGAAACAATAGATAACAGTTTCACTCAGTCAATCGTGCATGCTTAGTTTCTTCAGAGTTACACAGAAATAGATAGACGGGCGTTTCAATAAAAGGGATTTATTGAACAGTCTTGTTTCTCGTGTAAGAGATATGAGCTGTTACGATCATTAGACAGTAAGAAAGATATAATGCACACAGCGCAAGCAGTAAGAAGAAATAATACTGCAATAACATTGTTTTTTAGCTATGACATATATTCATATATACATACATAAATAACACAGGCTAAAAAGTGAATACTCGTCTGGTGCTTCTAAATAGTTCTACCCCGGTGTCCCTAACCTAAGTGTAGTACTAGGTAAGAGTAGGTGCTGTTTTCTATAGTATGGTATATACTAAGTTTGTTTTCCAAGAGTCCCTCTAGGTTCTGGTCCACTACATACCTTTAGAATGAGAGAGGTGGGAATCTCTTTCCGGGTCTCAAACTCTAACACCCCGCGAAGGGAGTCAGAACACTGGAAGCTGGATTCTCTGTGAGCAGGGATGACAGCGTCTGGTCAGTGCGTCAGGCCGGGATATGGTCTCTTCCGAACTTGCCGTAGTGAACTGTGCAGTCAAGTTGTGCTTAGCCATGCCGTGGTTTGCCATGGTAAGGGAAGGTATATTTATACCTGGAAGGTGCTTAGGAATGCTAGCATTGATGTAAAGTCGGGCAGAGGAAGACGTCATGGATGAACCCCTAAGGAATAGTAGTTCATGCATAATAGATGAGTTCTTAGAGAAATCAATAATCCTAGCTAGGGAAAGTCCAGATGGCTTAAGAGTCTGGTTTCAAAGAACTCGTTGTGACGTGGGATGGACGGATGTAGGTGACCATGCCTGTATTTGGATAGCATGGCTAATGCCTAAATAAGGACTGGGATTCTATGCCTAAATAAGGGCAATGTGAATTGTGCCTATATAAGGACATGATTCAGGGGAACCTATGTACGGGCATCTAACCGAAACACAACACCCACTCCATTGACGAATGATCGATATTGCTAAATGCTAAACATGCTAAACACATAAAATTGAGTATCACATGTTTACTAAAAACATTTGTAAAAGCATACTAAAAGAAGTCTGCGTAAAAAAACTTAGCTAGACATGAAATGCAAAGGTGCTGTACATAGTAAAGCAATGTTTCATTCGAAGCATATATTTACAGTGAATGCTAAGAGAATGAACAGAAATATATACACATATATAATGAAATGGTCTAGTTTAACAGAAAGGAACAAAATAGTTCAGAGCCGTTTCATTTCATGATTACATAAATGCAAAGAAAGGTGACAATGTGTTCCTGGAAGTGTTTCAAAGAAGTCTGTTCTCTATGAATAGTTCTACTGTATGCAGAGTTTTTAGCCATAAAAGAAAAGTCAATATTCACAAAAGTGATCATAGGAAAGTCCCAAATTTTGCCTTTCGTTTTTACGAAAATAAAAATAAATGAAGGCCGAATTCATGGATTACATGGTACACTGTGAGCCAAATCAAAAGTTATTTGAAGATGCTGGAGAAAACATGATATCCTCTAATCCTGAAGACAAAAATGTGTCTACCGTTGTTGGTAATAGGTCGATTACCTCGTTTAGAAGACTAACTGCACATAGATGTGATGCATCGTCAGTAGCAGTGTTCGTTGCTGATGTTACCTGTGTGCCTGTTGATCCATCTCGTACCTCACCGTAGCATGTTGCGTCTGTGAGATCTCAATGAATGCCGTCATCAGGATTGGTAGTCTCTGGGGACAACACAGAGCATGGGCCGTTATCGGGTCCAGCAGAGTATCGATATCTGTTGGCATGACTGATGGGAGTGTTAGACAGATGTCTCGCACACATTCTTCACCGCAGAGCAGGCAGCGTAGAACAGGTAAGATGCAATCTTGCCGGATTGGTCTGAACGACAGAAACCATGTGGTATTTAGTTCTCGTAGACGAGGTAAACCCAATAGTTGTACTATGCGCTCACGACACTTCCTTTCCAGGAGAGCATTCTCCAAGCCACAGGGAGTGACGCTGGTGGAGTGGCTTGCCACAGCGTAGCAGTAGGAATAAAAATAGGATTCCTGCGACGATTGCTAGAATTAGCGGCAGACCACCAAACACCGAATGCACGAAGTTTGGAATAATTCCGAGGACTGCTTGAAAAGGTGTTAACAGTCCCGAACATATGGTCTTAAATACATGCACAATACCGCTCGTATCAGACATGTTTAAGATACATCGCAACATTTCTGTGAAATTTATAGGGCAGTTTGTCCTTAACAGAGCCTGTATCTCAGCCAAAGTCCGTTCAATTTTTAGATCATAGGTTTCTTTGGCCGAGGTCAAAGGCACCGCTTGTTGTAAAAGAATGGCTTTTATTCTGCTTAAAGTATCAATTCATATAGAAGAGATGTTTAGTGAAGGCCATAAAGGCGACTCCCTGACTGTGTCTATTTGGGGGAACAAGGCTTGCATACAGCAAGTGACCCTGGAAGTAACTGTTACTAGATATGAGATACCTGGCAACATGCCACAACAGCTCTGATCATTCAACATGAGGTAACTCCCATTTGAAAGTTGTCCAAACGTTGGATTAATCACAGCGGCTGGTGAATCTTGCAGGTGGCAGGATAAATTTTCAGTGGAACCGTGTAAACTAATATCCTAACATATGAGTGAACCTCTCAGTGCATTTTCACAGTGTGTACCGCTAATAAACACTTCATTCCCCCCACTCCAACATCTGTGTGTGTAAGGTAAATTCCAGGATGTCCTGATGTATTCTTTACTCAACCTTTTTTTTTTTTTTTTTTTTTTAAATTTTTATTTTGCAAGTTTTGTTAAAACAAAAAAATAAACATACAGCTGTGGTACAGAGGCGCCATTGTGCGCACATTTCAATGGGGGCGGTACAAAAAAGGAAGGACAAATGTAGCGGAGACAGATTCTGTACGGTGAGTGACTTGAGCATCAATACAGTCCTGAAAGAGGGTAGTGGTGGTCCTGAAAAGGAAAAGACCTGCACATCAAAAAAAAACACACACATTTGTCAGCAGATAAGTTAAAGAGGCGTAAAATAACTGGGTATATATGAAATAGAATTCGGGTGCTTAGTTAGCTATGGACTTTCACTACCCGAAAGTGTCAATAAGGTAGATAAAAATCCACCTCAATAACATGCAAAAATATATAGCCATTGCAGCACTAGCCATACACCTCCGTAGTAATACAGTCCTCATTGTAAAACAGTAGCCAAAGTGCTGAGCCCAAGAGATCATTGCAGGGAGTATCTACCCCTCCGGGGGGGGGGGGGGGAGGGGGGGGGAAAGGGGGGGGGGGGCAGCACCCACATCACGCCCTCCAAAGCGACACACTCTCCCATAGAACAGAGAGGAGATCCACGCCACAAGCGCAATCAATGCCAACACATCCTAGACCAGATCTCGAGCAAGCATCCCCAGCCGCCGCACCAGTCGGCACCCGCTCATTCAGCATCTTGGCCGCTATCCGAGGCCGCCGCCCCAGCAAGGAGATAACACTGTAATGGGGCCCATATATCAGTGGGCCGCGACCTGGGCGGCATGAGCTCAGAGTACGTGCGGATCTGATCCTGACAGTAAACTAGATCTCTCATCCACTCCTTAAATTTGGGGGCCCTGCCCCTGCCCCAGCGACACGCCACCCTCCTTTTAGCAAGCAGAAAGGCCAGTGCGATGAATTTACGGTGCGCCGCCTGTATAGGTTCTACGTAACCCAGCAGGGCCAGGAGAGGGGAGGGCTGTAATACTGTATCGACCATCTTGGAGAGCGCCTCAAACACCTGGCACCAATAGCGGTGAACTGCATCACACGTCCAGGCCAGGTGAAGAAAGTCCGCACCCGGAGCCTGGCACCTGTCGCAATTATCATTGTCACGTAGCCGATATTTGTGAAGTCTGGCGGGCGTGAAGTAGAGCCTATGAAGGTATTTATAATGGATAATCCTGAGGCGGCTACTGGAGGATACGCGGTCCGTCTGCATCAGGCAGAACTGCCACTGTTTGTCCGTCAGCGGGACACTTAGTTCCAGGTCCCATTTCTCCCTCGCTGCTAACCGTGGCGCCTGCAAGGAGGTGTGGACCGAGCGGTAGATTTTGGAGACCAGTTTAGCTGGAGTGTCGTCGCTTAGTATACGATGCAGCGGAGCCAGATGTGGGGGCTCCTGGGGGAAGCAGGGCATGAGGGCCCTCAACCCCTGCCGCAGGCGCAGGTAGAAGAAGACATCGAGGGGAGTAGGTTGAATGGTGGCATACATGTGCTCCATGGACCGGAACGTGCCGTCGTGGTACAGGTCGCCCCACGTAGTCACGTGAATAGAGCGAAGCAGTTTTCGGAAGCCCGTCTCCTGCAGCAGGGGCATGTCGGGATGATAAACAAGAGGCAGGAGCGGCGTGTACACCATGTCGAGCTCTAGGGCGGCGGCCAGCTTAGTCCACGCAGTAACCGTACTGATCAATGTCGTGGGCGTCCTATCTCTGCCTGTCACTGGAATGTACAGCGCACCCTCTATGGGAACGGGATGGGCCAACCAATGTTCCGCCGCTAGTTGGGGCATGTATCGGGGCTGTCGCAGCCAGTAGTAAGCGTAGTGTGCCTGGGCTGCCTGATAGTAGAGCTCGAAGTTAGGAATGCCGAAGCCACCCTGCTCATAGGGCCTGGTCAGGACGTCCCACCGGAGCCGGGGGGACTTCCCGCCCCACACTAGTCTGGTAAGCTCCGAGCGGAGCTGTCGAAAGAAAACAGCACCAGGATAGAAGGGAATATTCAAGAAAAGGTACAGTAGTTGCGGCAAGATCACCATCTTAACCAGCGAGGACCTGCCAGCCATGGAAAGGGGCAGGGTGATCCAGCGAGTGATGGAATCAGTAATGCGGGACATGGCCGTCCCATAGTTAGCCCTCATGAGTTCTTCTCTGTCTTTTTCAATGCGGACGCCCAAGTACTTAAAGTCCCCGTCACACCAGGCAAGGGGGAAGTCGGGCACAAATCTGCTCGTGGAGGCCGTCAGGGGAAATATACAAGATTTGCTCCAGTTGATCTGAATGCCGGAGATCACGCCAAACCGAATGAATTCGCGGAGGATCGGGTTGAGATTTTCTTCCGGCTCCCGTACATAGAGGGTGATGTCGTCGGCATACATGGATACGAGTATCTGCCTCTGGAAGCATCGCAACGCCTTGTCCCGATGGTGTTGCCGCAGTTTGGCCGCTAGAGGCTCCATGGCCAGAGCAAAGAGTAACGGCGAAAGGGGACAGCCCTGCCTGGTGCCCCTGGTAATGGGGAAGTCAGAGGATAGCCTCCCATTCACTAAGACTTTGGCTCTAGGGGCAGTATACAATAATTTAATCCACGAGATAAATATAGCCGGGAAGCCCATGCGCCCCAGAACTTGGAACAGGTAGTCCCATTCGAGTGAGTCGAAGGCCTTCGTGGCGTCTAGGAACACGGCGGCCATGGGCAGATCGTCATGCACGGAATTAAGGATCGAAAAGAACGTGCGCAGGTTATGCGTTGTGGCTCTGCCTGGCACAAAACCGGCCTGGTCAGGCAGTATCAGGTTGGGGAGCAATAAATTGATTCGATTGGCGATGAGTTTGGCTAGAATTTTCACATCACAGTTGAGGAGGGAGAGAGGCCTATAGGAGTCACAGTCGTGAGCCTCCTTCCCCGGTTTAAGGAGCGAGGTAATGAGGGCCATGCGCATCGACGGGGGGAGATGCCCCACTTCTAATGCATCTTCGTAGACTTCTCTCAGCACCGGGGCCATAAAGTCGATATAGGTTTTGTAGAATTCAATTGGTATTCCGTCGAGTCCGGCGGTTTTTCCTGAACTCATCTGCATAATGGCCTCCCGCACCTCATCAAGCTCAAAAGGGGAGCTCAGAAACTCCCGTTGCGCATCGCTTAGCCACCCCAGGGACACATCGTCAAGGTAATCATGCAGTTGGAGTTCTCCAACTCTAGTGGACGCGTAGAGTACGCTATAGTGAGCTACAAACTCATTGAGGATATGCGCGGTCTCACTGTACCTTGCGCCATCCCCTCCTCTAATCTCCATGATCGTATTAGGCGGTCGTGCTAGCCTCATCGTTGCAGCCAGGGCCTTCCCCGGCCTCTCTCCCTCTCCATAACTCCGGGCCACCCAGTATTTGCCTCGAAAGTTAGCCTCCCGAGTGGCCTCCGTGGTGTATTCGGAAATTTTGTCCCGAATGCTTGCCAGCCCAGCGTCGTCAGGGTTGGTCGCAAGGGATATCTCTAGCGCCCGGAGGTCATCTTCCAAGGTGCGCAGGCGCGCCATAATGCTCTTCAGTACCCCTGAGCCTTTGGCAATGCACAGGCCCCGGAGGGTCACCTTGAAAGCATCCCATATAGTCTCAACGTCTTGCACTGAGTCCTTGTTGCGCTCAAAGAACGCCAAGCACTCCTCCCGCAGCTCCTCTTGAAAAAGGGCATCGAGAAGGATCGTGGGCTGTAGCCGCCAGGCCGCCAGAGGGGGGCCGAGTTCCGCCGCCCGCAGCGTGACTCGCACTGGCGCATGGTCAGAGAATGTACGCGGAAGATGTTGCGCTCCAGTCAGCGCCGCATGAAACTGCGGGGTCAGGAAGACGTAATCGAGCCTGGCCCAGGAGCGCGCCTGTGCCGTGAAGTGGGTACCCTCCCGGGCATCCACATGGAGGTGTCTCCACGTGTCAATCAGCCTATGTTCTGCTATGATGTCCAAAAGCATCTCACGAGACCGTGTGTAATGATGCGGGGCCGGGTGGGACCTGTCAAGCGCCGGGGCAAGCGTAACGTTAAAATCTCCCCCCAGTATGAGGTGCTGCGTACCCACACCTATTAGATCCGCACCGAGGTCTGCGAAGGAGGCAGGGTCGTCTACATTGGGACCGTAGCAGCAGGCCAGAGTGACCATTTTATGGCCCAGTCTCCCCCACATCAGGCAGTATCGGCCTTGGGCATCACTTTTCATACCCGCCAGCACGAAGGGGGTAGTCCGTTTAACTAATATAGCAACCCCGCGGGAATAGGAGGAATAGGACGAAAAGGCAGAGCACTTCGCCCATCTGCTAGCGAAGGTAGGGGCAGCCTGCGCCCGGAAATGGGTCTCTTGAAGGAACGCTATGTGTATAGCGTGGCGATCTAGGTAGGAGAGGACGTTCCTTCGTTTCCTAGGGTCCCCCAGGCCTCTAACATTCCATGTGAGTACATTCAAATCAGTGTCCCCCACGGCCAGGTCGACCAGGACAGGTAGGAAGAGCAGCGGCAGAGGGGCCCCATCCAGTCACCCCCCATCCGCTGCATGCGCGAATTGCACTACGCACCACACACCTAGTCTCAAGCTTACCACCGTCCACATCACAACTCAAGCCGAGGTCGAAGGTATCATTAATATACGGGTAAACATCACGCCCCCTCAGGGGTCTACGCCACGAAAAGGCAGCAAAAGTTTGGAATAGCTCCATGAGCGGCAGCGTCTTGTACACAGCTGTAGCAAACATAACAACAATATAAAGGACCATCTCGGGTCCTGAACCTAACCCAGCAGGCCGTCCTAGCAGGTCAGCAGTAACCGGCTCTAGTGCCGGGCTACAGAGGGAAGTGAGGCGCTTAGCCCTCCAACACCTGGACCCTAGGGCCCACCCAGCCGCCCCCCAAACAAACCCACAGCCCAACTTGGGCAAGATTACCCACAGAAACCCGCGTCCCAGCACCCCGCCCCCCACCCACTGAAGCAACCCCAACTCGCCAGGAATGTCAACCCTCCCCCCACCCAATCGAACCCTCAGTAAGCTCAACAGGAGCAACTTAGTCAATAGAGTCCAGGGGGTACACCCTACAGGGGACATCCAGAGGGCACACAGATCCACCCTTGTCTGCCCGTAACCCACCATTGTCATAGAGGGAGGGAGTAGGGTGGTGCCTGGCATACATTACCGATCCCCGTCCAGCACGCAACCGGGCCTCCGTAAGTCAGTCAATACACAGCCCATCAAGTGGTTCACAGGGGAGGGCAAACGGGAAAGGCACAGAAAGGTGGCACAGGAATGCAGAGCAGGAATCACGTTAGTTCCCAAATGGGCAGTCAATGTTCGTTCTCCGAGGCAGCATCTTGTTCATCAATTCGGTCTCGATGTGCTTTCCGCAGGGATTTCAGAAAGTCCTCCACCTGCTGCGGATTCGTGAAGAAGTGTTGCTTCGCTTGATGGGTGACACGTAGCTTCGCCGGGTAAAGTAGTGCATAGTCGATTTGGAGGGCTCTCAGCTTTTTCTTTACATCAATAAATTTGCGACGTTGGTCTTGCACAACAGGAGTAAAATCAGGGAAGACGGTGAAGTTGACCCCCTCAAAGGACAAGTTCTGGTTCGCCCGCGCAGCCCGCAGCGCAGCATCGCGGTCGCGATAGTTCAGGAGCCGTGCGATGATGGGCCGGGGTGGGGCGCCGGGACGTGGCCGCGGGCCAAGTGACCGGTGAGCCCTCTCCACGATGAACTGCTTGGAGAAGGCGTCTGCTCCGATTGAGGCGATGAGGATCCTCTCCACATAGTCCTCCATGCGCCCCGTGTTGGTGGACTCCGGCACACCCACCACGCGGATGTTGTTGCGCCGGCTGCGGGCTTCCAACTCCTCATTTTTAGCAGCTATGATGCGCAGGACATTATCCATTTTATTGAGCTGGGTAGAGTGGGATGCGGTCGCATCTTCAGTCTCCGAGATCCGCCGTTCGGCCTCAGCAAGGCGCTCCTCATGGGCATCGATCTTCTGCGCGTACGCATCCATTCGGGATGTAAGGCGGTCCACCTTATCCACCACCGTGGCGAAACCTTGCCTCATTTCCCGCATCATTTGCTGCATATCTATCGGCGGTGGGGCCTTGTCCACGTCCAGCCCCGGGGGGGCCTGTGCGCCTCCATCATCCGGCGCACTCCGCAGCCCCGGCTTCGCAGCTGGGGCAGCGAACGACAGTTTCGCCTGCTTAGCATCATGTTTGCCCATCGTGGGCTCGTCGTGGGGGACCAGCCCACACCACAGAGTCGTCTTCAGGACGGGATCTGCCCCGGTGGGCGCCGGTGTGCACCTTGGCGCAGCGACGGAGGCAGGCCCTCCGACAAGTCACAAAGCCACAGGGGCAAGCTCAGCCAGCACTCTGATGTGGGCCCAGTATCCGGGAGGGCCGCAAGCCCACGCAGGAAAGCCCTCACACCTGGGACCCCAGAGTAGCACCAACAGGGGGGGGGGGCCGCCAGGCCGCAGCGAAGGGGGGCAGGGGGAATCGTTCAGTTCCGGGCCCACGCCGCAGATCACTCGTCCGCCAGTAGCACCGCCGGAGGGCCCGATAGCCCCGCCGCAGGCTCTCCGACAAGTCACAAAGCCACAGGGGCAAGCGCAGCCAGCACTCTGATGTGGGTCCAGTGCACGGGAAGGCCGCAAGCCCACGCAGAGAAGCCCTCACACCTGGGACCCCAGAGTAGCAACAACAGGGGGGGGGGCCGCCAGGCCGCAGCGAAGGGAGGCAGGGGGAATCGTCCAGGTCCGGGCCCGCGCCGCAGATCACTCGTCCGCCAGCAGTACCGCCGGAGGGCCCGATAGCCCCGCCGCAATGTCCGCGTCCCGGTCAACTCCGGCAGCGGGGGCCGCAGCGCCCAGGCGGAGCGGGAGGAGGGGGAGGCCCGTCCGGCCGCCAGGCAACACAGTTTCTCCAGTCTCGGGGTCGCACAGGGAGGTCAGCCGTTCTTCGCCGTAGGGCCTCGGGGATCCACACGGCGGCCGGGGGGGAGGGGGTCAAGCCAGGCACAGCTCCGCACTCCGCCGACCCCGCACCGCAAGCAATCCCCTCGTTCTCCTCAGCAGAGGTCGCTTCGGCCAGGGGGGAAGGCCAGGGCCCACTTGCCTCGTGCGCAGCACCGGGCTCGCGTGGTTACAGAATCCGGCCGCCGTCACCACTGCGTCCCAGCTATCGGCCCGACGGGGCTTCCAACGTGTCTCCCAGCGTCCTCGATGGGCTCTCGGCTCCAAAACTTCAGCCGGAGCCGCCAGGGCCCAGCAGCCACATGGACACCCGGTCACGGTCCGGCGGGTGATCGGGGAATCAGGATAATGGTAGGATTATGTGTCCAGGCAGCAGGAGCCTCACCGAAGCGCGGCCATACTGCGTGCGCGCCCTCTAGCGCCCCCCATTCTTTACTCAACCTTTCATATCTGCCTACTGGCATGTGTTTAAGGCAGTACTGAAAATGGAAAGCTGTAACAGGCAGAGTTATTTTGCCATGTATGATCCATTCTGTAGCTGGTTTTTCTGCTACCGTAAATGGCAATTTTTCCAGTTTTTCAATACTCAGCATTGTATACTTTGCTCCCCTTTGTGCCAGTTCGATCTGTTTATCAGTGAGATTGTAATCAGAAAACAGAGAAGAAATGTTGATGAAACGCCAAGGCACATAGCCTGCACACAAGTTTTGTAGCGTCCAGCCTAATAACAGAATCGAACGTAATTGAGACTGGCCATGACGCAGCAGGACTAAATCTTGTTCCACAATGTCTATAGCAGAGGATACAATGTTGCCCAATGAATATATCCTGGATGACAGAGTCGTTAACCCATTGTCGACCACAGCCAGAGATTTCTCTAAATTAATACGATCAATTTCTCGTATTCTTTCTGCAGCGTCTGCTTGGGTAACCTTCCATATTTCATTATAAGCAGTATAGATGCCGGCATATATGAAACATTTTTGACGCGGTTTTCTTGGACCTAGCAAGAATTCCCTAAGGTCTGCGCCTTCTTTAAGTAAAGATAAGTGTTGTTTCACATCCTCTAGTGTAGATGTCTGTAGCCAATCAAGGCATAGTTTTCCTACACTGTATGTTGTTACTACCCCTGGATGCTGTCTTTGAACATAGCGTGGGTCTGGCCTATTGATTGTTAAACCTTGCATCTAGTTCAGGAAACTTTCTTGACAAATGTTTGTGTCTGTGGGCCAGAGCAACCATTTTTTTCATTCGGAATCTGATCAGTTGCTTTGTAAAATAGTATGTACGTCGACCACCTCCTGCGTAGTGCGATTACTTGCAGGTGTAGGTATGGACGGTGTGTTCATATCTTTGATCTTGGCTAACCCAAGGCAAGACGAATGTTGGACAGTGTCATTCAAAAACATTATCTGCTGTGGGATGATGCAGGCTCTAAACAAAGCTTCTATCCCCTGTACTTGCCAATCTTTTGTCCCCCAGACAGATTTTGTGTCGATTGTGTTTTTCCAAAACTCAAAACCCTGTCTGGACAGTTGGGCAATAAAGGCTGCAGAATAAATCTGTTTCGTATTGGTTAACATATTTTTCGTTCCTGTTTTGTTGGATGCTAAAACAGGTGCCAGCCAACATCTTAACCTGCAATGAGAAAATCAAGTTCTCATTGAACCAGACCCCCAGATTCTTAACAGAGTCTCCCTTAAAACTAGGTCGGGGGAAGCCAGTGGGCCATAGCTTCTCCCTGAAGTTGGCAGGGAATGTGCCATACAGAAGGATCTCCGATTTCTCCTCGTTGCACTTGAGCTGGGCCTGAGCGAGCTAGTGAAAGACCGAAGATAGGCAGCGTTTAGCGGGGAGAACTGCATCCTCGTCTCGTCCCCAAGAGAACAGCAACTGAGTGTCATCAGCATAGGCCATCACCTTAGCCCCTAATGCCTCCGCAAGATAAACCAGCGGGGTGACATAGATGTTAAAGAGAAGGGGGCTAAGGGATGACCCCTGTGGAACACCTGAGGCCACTGGTTGAGGAGCCGAGGTGCACAGTGGAAGCCAGACCTGCTGTGAGCGACCCTCTAGGAAAGACCTGATCCATCCCCAGACGGACCCGGATATGCCAAACTCCAAGAGGCGATCAAGAAGCAGGGCATGAGGCACTGTATCGAAAGCCGCCGAGAGGTCCAGCATAACCAAAGCTGCCCTCCGGCCAGCATCGAGGCACTCACGAATCGCCTCAGACACCTCCAATAGTGCTGACTCTGTGCTATATTTATTTATTTATTTATAGCATTTATAGAGCGCACTGCAACCCTACGGGCATCCTGGCGCTGAGTACATGTAGCTGAGAAACCCGTAGAACAAAAGAGAACAATGGACAGAATGCTAATCAATTAGGTCATTTGGTAGATTTTTTTGGAAAGAGCCAGGTTTTCACCTTTTTGCGAAAAGCCATCAATTCATTTGTTTTCCTGATGTCAATAGGAAGAGTATTCCATAAATGAGCTGCGGCTATACTAAAGGCTCTTCCCCCACAAGTGGCTTTCTTGATCCTAGGGAGGCTGATCAGGTTTGAAGATGAGGATCGAAGAGGCCGGGAGGGCTCATACCAAATACATTTATTTTGGAATGGTCGGGGACCTAACCCATGAACTGCCCTAAAGACAATGCATAAGGATTTAAAAAAGATCCTCTGGTGTATGGGCAGCCAGTGGAGATCGGCCAAAGCAAGAGTGGTGGAAGATCTGCGTTCCCGAGAAAGTGCCAGTTTGGCTGCCGCCGCCTGGATACCTTGAAGTCTGGAAATGAGAAAGGCAGGGGATTCCAGCAAAAGGGCATTACAGTAGTCCAGGCGGCTGAGGATGGTACTCCTGACTATATTAGCTCTAGTCTGTAAGGGCAGGAGAGGTAGCAGCTTTCGCAATCCTCGTAATAAGGCAAGGCAGCTGCCGACCTGTTTGTTGACATTAGTCTCAAGACTCAGGCTGTTGTTGATAGTGACTCCAAGGTTCTTAACTGATTTTACTGGGGCAGACGAGTCTCCTAGCAACTGAGGCCAGAAGTTTGTGGGTAAAATTTTGGAAATTCTTCCCACTGCACAGTGCAGTATTTCAGTTTTGTCACTGTTGAATTGTAGTGAGTTCTGGTTTAGCCAGAGGGACATTTCCAGCATGCAGGTATGGAAGGTTTCCAGTGAATTTGCATGGGCTCCATCAAGGGAGATCATTAACTGAGTGTCGTCTGCGTAATTTGTCACGCTGATGCCATGACTTATAATGACCCTCATTAGGGGTTGCATATAGATGTTAAAAAGTATGGGACTGATAGCAGACCCCTGTGGGACTCCATGCGGCACTTTGACAAACTCTGATTGATATGGGGGGATAGCTACTGCCTGCCATCTATCCGTTAGGTAGGAGCGGAACCAATCAAGCACGACTCCTCCGACTCCGATGTCCTTTAGTCTTTTTATCAGGATGTCGTGGTTCACCGTGTTGAAAGCGGCAGACAGGTCCAGGAGAATCAGAATTGCTGACTCTCCCCTGTCCGCCCTCATTCGTAGGTCATCCATGACTGTCAGCAAGGCTGACTCCGTTCCATGGGCTGGTCTGAAACCAAATTGCTCCTCTTCCAAGATGTTATTAGTTTCTAGGAAGAGGGCTAGGGACCTGCTGACCCAACGCTCTATGATCTTGATCGGATATGGTAAGAGAGATATAGGTCGGTAGTTCTTTTGGCAGTTTGGGTCCAAGTTTGGTTTCTTTAATAGCGGAGTAACAACCGCCAATTTCCAATTCCTTGGTACGGAGCCTGTACAGAGAGATTGGTTACACAGCTGAAACAGAGCTGGGAGGATATCATCCTCGAAGTTCTTAACTATTCTATGGGGAAGAGGGTCTATGGGGGATCCTGAAGCCGTATTAAGGGCTATTCTAAGAAATTCCTGCTCTGAGGGGGTCACAAAGTTTTCCAGGAAGGCATTAGTAGAAGGGTGTGTAGCATATTCCACCTTCTCATCTCTGATCGCTTGATTGCTATTATCCTGCTTTGTGGGGATAGACTTACTGTTCAATCCCTCAACAATTTTACTGATTTTTTTCTGAAAGAATGTTGCTAGGCTATCACAAAGCTCCTGTGAGGGCTTGATTTGGCTATCGGCGCAAGCAGGGTGAGAGAGCTCTCTAATAATCTTGAAGGTGTCGCGTGATTTATTAGAGCTTTTGAAAATTAGGTCGGCGAAGTAGCATGTTTTGGATAGAGTAATTTCCTTCTTGTATTGTACGATAGTGAGCCTCCATCGCACTTTCTCCGGTTCTAGGTAGTTTTTCTTCCAGAGCCCCTCTGTTTTTTTACAAACGTTTTTCAGTTCTTTCAGTTTATCCGTATACCAGGGTGCGGAGGGTTTTCCCCTTTTCCTGATTGTTTTCAGCGGTATAATATCATCAAGTTTCTTAGTTATCTCATTACATAGTGAGAGATAGTTAGTAGTGACGTCGTTCTCTAGATTGAACGAGGTCCCGACCTGACGAAAGTCAGACTTTCCTTCCTCTTTCCTTTTTAGCAGGTTCCTCCAGTCACGACCAATAAAGCTTCTGGTCAGTGTCCTTGCGGGTCCTGTATAGATAGGGATATAGATATTAAATATGAGGAGGTGATGGTCTGACCAACCTATTGGAAGAGTTGTATCCAAGGTCATAAGATCTTCTGCCGCAAAAATTAAATCCAGTATGTTTCCCTGTATATGTGTTGGGGTAGTTATCCACTGTTTCAGCCCCAAGTGCTGACAGGATTGAGTGATGTTATACAGGGCTGTACGTAACTGGTCATTGTTCCATAGATTGAAATCACCCAGTATTAACAGCCTGCTATGAGAGACTGAGAAATTATTTATAACGGTGATCAGTTCCTGCTGTTGTGAGGCGTTGAAATACCCCGGAGTCCTATAACAAATTAGGGCCGTAAGACAATGTTCCGCATCATGTTTTATGGAGATCCCGAGGATTTCAACGCAGGAGACAGTATCAACGTCCAAAGTCGTGATGTTTAGTTTCTCCCTGAAGATAATCCCCAAGCCTCCTCCTCGGCCTATATTTCTGGGTTTATTAATTATCTTATATCCTGCAGGACATGCTAGACCTAGCTCAGATTCTGTTCCCGCAGCCATCCAGGTCTCGGTTAGAAAAAGGATGTCTAGGTTATTAGACTCAACCAGAAGCTGTATTTCAGTGGCATGTTTCGGAAGGGATCTGACATTTAGAAGTCCACTAATCAGACTTCCCTTGGTGCAAGGTTTAGGCTCCGCGTAAGTTGGTAGAAAGAAAGTCTTGTCAGAGGTAAGATTGGGTTTCAATAATGATTTGGGGGGGAGAGGATTAATATTTGGTAGCCGACCTTGGCAATTGGGGCATAAGTATTTGTCCTTGTGTATTATATTAGGGGCTAAGCGAGGGCACTCGGTTATACCTGCCAGTGGATTCAATAACATAAGTGTGTTTCTACTGTACCTACGTACTTCAAGGGACAATGTTGGACGCATAGGGGGGGGGCCCTAGGCCCGGCCTCGGCGCGGACGAGCGCAGACGAGCTTGCCTTAAGCGCGCCTTCAGCGCGCAATCGTCGCGCCCGCTGCGCTCGTCCGCTGCGCTTCCGGTAAGGACACATACTTTATGGTGGAGGAGGATGGTAACAGGGGGCGTGGCTATGGTTGTGGGCGTGTCTAAAGCGCCCGGCCAGTCACGTCGAAAGCCCTGCCTACGTCAGCAGTCAGACAGCTGATCGGGGGAAAAACTAGTGCAAGTACGACGAAAGGCAAGTTATTTAGCAGTTTTTAAAAAATATTTCGCACAATAGCACTCTGTTCCTAACTCCCGGCTGTGCCTCAGGAGATGCAGCTAAACAAACACCGCGCTCGAGATCAGCGCGCGATTTAAAGCAGAGGGGGGCGTGGCTATGGTTGTGGGCGTGTCTAAAGCGCCCGGCCAGTCACGTCGAAAGCCCTGCCTACGTCAGCAGTCAGACAGCTGATCGGGGGAAAAACTAGTGCAAGTACGACGAAAGGCAAGTTATTTAGAAGTTTTTTAAAAAATATTTCGCACAATAGCACTCTGTTCCTAACTCCCGGCTGTGCCTCAGGAGATGCAGCCCGGAAGCCCGATTGAGCCGGGTGGAGCAGGCTGGAGGCCTCGATGTACTCAGTGAGTTGGTTTGTGACCACCTTTTCACAAACCTTGGCCAGGCTAGGCAAAAGCGAGATAGGGCGATAATTTCCGGGAATGGATGGATCCAGGGCGGCTTTTTAAGGAGGGGGAGGATTTTCGCCTGTTTCCAGGACGCTGGAACAAAGGCATCCTGCAGCGTCATGTTGATGATCTGATTGACCTCAGGATTGATACAGTCTGCGACAGTGGCCAAAAGTCTGGCCGCACAGGGATCAGTAGGAGAACCTGATTTCAAAGCCTTCAGAATTTTAAGGGTGCTAGATAAATCTACTGGCAAGAAGGATGAAAGATTGTTCAATGGGTCGACTAAAGGCTGAACAAGAGTACTGGGCGTGGGCGCTGGGGCACAAGAGGCCAGCGTGACTTGGATGGAGCAAATGTTACCCAGAAGGAACCTAGCAAGAGTATTATACCAGGATTCCGAAACAGGAGCAGAGTGCACCAAGGCAGATGGAGACATAAAGCTTTGCACAATTGAAAACATTTCTTTTAAGTTATTGTTGGCCTGGTCGATACGCGATATAAAGTATTGACTTTTTGCTGCCGCGATAGTGGCATAATAGCTTTTTTGTTTAGCTCTAAGAGTGAGTTTCGCCAAAGGGTAGCAGCAGCTAGAGCGCCAAGCCCTCTCCAGAACTTTGCACTCATGTTTCAGAGTTTTAAGCTCCGGTAAAAACCAAGGCTTGGAAGGGGATTCCCTCGCAAGCTTAAGTAGGCGAGGTGAAGATAGTGAAGACACTGAATCAGCAATTCAATTTGTAAACCTGGTCACACTCCCTTCAAGATCTTGCTGACGGGGGGGCCTAGAGGCAGCCAAAGAGCTCTTAAATTGAAGAAGATCGATTTTACTGAACGTCGGAGGGCGAAAGCAGCGTGAAGGCCGTGCTGGCTGATTGACCTCCCAGGAAAATCGAATAAGAAAGTGGTCCGACCAAGAGATCGGGGAGGGCTCGGCCACCTGAACAGGAAAATTGGAGCAGATGGGGTCAAAGATATGACCACCCTGATGAGTAGCATGGGAGACCCGTTGAGAGAGATGAGCTAGTTGAAGGGAGTCAAGAAAATCCACAGAGTCTTTAGCATCTTGTGGATCAAGGTGTAGATTCACATCTCCCAGGACCATATAGTGGGAGAAGCACAGTGCACGCTCAGCTATGGCATCCCCGCAAGATTTAAGAAAGGCACTAGCCGGGTCAGGGGTGCGATAGATGAGGGAGCCACCTAATGTAAAATGATCCGAGAAGTAGATACTAAAATCCAAAACCTTGTACTCGTCTCATATGCTAGAGACTTCACTGTGAAGAACCCAGTTATCCCTGTACAAGATGGCTAAGTCACCCCCTCTACCAACAGGGCGATCCACCCGACAAAGTCTAAAGCCAGCCGGGGTGGCCAGTGCAATAATTGGGTTTGAATCGGCATCAAGCCAGGTCTCCGCAACAAACAGCAGATCCAAAGAATTATCAGAGACCAAGTCAAAAACCTCAGCGTGGTGATTCCTCAATGATCTGGCATTTATGAGGGCAGATCTAATGCACATGCATCTCGAGGATTTGGTTTGCGGTTTGATCGGCAAAAGCTCTAATTTTGGAACAAAGCTACAAGCTGTGCATACAAAGTCAGATTTGAAAGGCATGGTGCTACAACAGTAAGAGAGGCAGGGAGGAGGCCGAAGCGCTTTTAGAAACTCACCAGATAACCGATAGTGAGCCCCATCTTCCGCTGCTGCTGACTTGACGCTGACGGGCGCAGACGGGCTTGCCTTAGGCGTGCCTTTGGCGCGCCTAAGACAAGCCCGCTGCGCGCGACCGCTGCGCGCGACCGCTGCGCATCCGACCACCACCCATTTAAATAGGGTTTAATGTGGGCGGCGTGCAGCGTGCATCAACTAGAGCGCTGAGCATGAATGGCGCTCGGCACAGTCAAGATGGCCGCCGACAACTAACTGCCAAGGTAGAGTGCAAAAAGCAATTAGGAAATGATTCTAACACACTCCGTATCTAAAAAGCAGCAAATCGATTTGTAAAAGGGAGTTTAACACACTCCAAACAAATAAAAGTAAAAATAAACGGCAAGATAAAATTCCTAGATTCCTATTCACATAACCCCCAGCAGCATATCAAGCAGTGGTAACAAAGTTAAAATCGTTTGTTTTTTAAAATAAGTAGAGAGAAACCTTATCAGGCGCTGCGCGTCCGATCACCACCCATTTAAATAGGGTTTAATGTGGGCGTCGTGCAGCGTGCATCAACTAGAGACCTGAGCGCGAATGGCACGCGGCACGGTCAAGATGGCCGCCGATAACTAACTGCCAAGGTAGAGTGCAAAAAGCAATTAGGAAAAGAGTCTAACAACTCCGTGTCTAAAAAGCATGATGACCATATTGGTTGTAACAAAAAAGCTGTTCACAGTCTGTTGAACCCTCCAAGTATTCATGGTTAGAGAATGCAGCAGACCTTTCTAGATCAGACATCATGTTAGTAACAGTCTCAAAGTCCCAATCATCAGAATAGGTACAAGAGGTAATAAAGTCACTTAATGATATCCTAAATAAGTGTGGAATCTTTGAAAGTTCTGATGGACCGAATATACCATAATCCGCTTTGTCCCAAACTATACCATCTTGTATAGGAACGGCTGTGATGTTCACTGCTGACAAGTCTCTTGCTTCACGATGGGATGATTTGTGTGGTGTCAAAAGTAAGTTCACATTTTTACTTTCTATGTCCAAATGAATATATCTTCCATTATCAGCATGCTCAGAGTCATTACTAAAGCTAGCCAAAGCAGAAAGAAAAATATTCCAGAAATAATCCATAGTTCAATCCATGGAGAAACCAGATAAGTCTTTTTCACGTGATGAAAGAAGTCTTGTGCTTGTTCTTTGAAAGTTTGTTTGGCTGACGTCGTTTCAGGTTCGCTGGGATCCTCAGAAAACGCATCAAAGTTAATGAAATAGCCAGAGGCAGTTCTGTCAATGGTTGAAATTGCATCAGGATTCGTTGAATTCGCTGGAACCAGTGGATCACTTGCTACATTGGTGTAGACAGGTGTATCAGGACGAACTGTTATTTGGGTTTCAAGAAGAATGAGTTCCATAGCATTGTTGCTTAGTCATTCATTTCTTACTGTTGGATTCTCAATAGTGATGAGTCTTTCAGTTTGAACCTCTTGGATAGTAGCTAGAGGAGTGTGTCTGCTACTTGGTCGGAGTCCACATGGCCTACTGCTTAGTATCGGCCACATAGTGTGGTTTGATGAGGTCGATGGACACAAATCTTTTCTCCTTTTTACCAGCAAGGGGCGGCAGAAGTACTGTTCTTGATCCGTGGATTGCTAGAACAGGTACCGGTTGTCTGTAAGAAGGCCCAAATTCCTTCTTGTCCGCAATCTTCTCACTGACTAGATCCTTATGCTTTGGGATCCAGACAGGCCTTGCTGGGACGGCTCAATTTTCCCCAGTGGTGGTTGGCTTCAGGAACACGTTGCTTTGTTTCTATCTGTCAGAACTGCTTAAACGGCAGGGGGACGATTCCCTCGGAGGCAGATGACTTGTCCCAATTCCTACCTTCCCAAGCCAGCGACAGGTGAAGACAACTGTCACTGACTTCAGCTCGGGGGAAAGGGGAAGTGGAAGACAAAACAAGAGAGACTGCCTCTTGACTCAGGTCGCTCTCCTCACTTCTATGTTCAGAAAGAAAGTCACCTGCAAAAGAGAACACAACATAAACTTGCCCAAAGTTCTCAATTACTTCTCTTGCTCTCTCTCTATTTTATACCTATTTACCTGAGTCCCAGCTGAGACTAGCTCCTCTCTATATGCCTTGTCTGGATTGTGTAATTATCTGACTGACCGGAAGGACCACTCTCAAGAGCTTGAATGTCACCTTGCTTTTAGGAAGTTTCTCATATAGAAAACATGTGTATCCCTCAAGGATAATAAGAAGGATATACTGAGTTCCTCATAAGTAGTTCTCAATCAATTTGGAAGTCCAACCATAACTTAGTTCTTTTTAGTTCAGTTCTTGGTGACCTCTAGAGCTCTAGATTGAATGGTTCCTTGTTACTGCTACTCTTAATCGCCAACAGTATCTTTTGTCTGCATGCGTGGACCTTGAAAATCACTTGAACACTCTTACTTGTGAGACGGGGGGGTCTTCTCTTCACAGAAGCTGCTCCCCTTACCAAACTTCGACTCTTGCCTTTCTTGCTCGACGGAGGTCTGAAGCTGCTCTGGTTTTCACCTTTTTTCTCTGGTAAAGAATTTCAGAAAAGGCTTGAGAAAACTATATACATGCAAAAATTACAAGATAGCATTCACTACTTCCCTACTGATAACTTTGAGTCGCCTTATAAGTTCTCTGAGGTACTTCGCTAGGTTGATGAGAAGCGCTGAGGGAATACGCTCCTGTCAACGGTTTTCAAATCGTTGAAGTGCGCCGCGCGATCTCCGCGCATGCGCATCAGTCCATCCGAAGCGTCTCGAGGGCGTACTACTAGACCGCGCACCACCACAGGAAGTGGACACAGTCGAGTCTCGATCCCCTGCTAAGGGGTGCTTCAAATTACCAATGACTGCACACAAGAAGGACCTCCAACCAGGACTAATTCTCCTCCAACGCGGATACTTGGCTGCAGGGATCTTTATGGAGACATGTCTTTCCTTGCCATCGTGATGCCTAGCATAAACGGGAGCGTTCCTGACAGTACTTCCCACCAAAAGGCGCTCCCCCAATCTAGGCTTTGCTGGATTGGCTTTATGAAATTCACGGATCAATCTTGGAGCATGAATGTTGGTGTGAGGCTCCCATGATCTTTCCTCTGGACCAAAGTTCTTCCAGTCAATCAGATAACACAATTTACCCTTCCTAAACATGGAGTCTAAAATTTTATGTACCTCAAACTCCTCTTCTCCATCAATCAAAACTGGTTTAGAAGGTGCCTGACGTCTCAAGTTAGGTGGACTCTTTTTAAGCAGGGATACATGAAACGTTGGATGGACCTTGAGATAGGAAGGCAAATGGATTCTGACTGTCACTGGATTTAACATCTTGTCTACTTGGAAAGGACCAATAAAGCGAGGCTGAAACGTTCGATTTTCTTTTAACCTGAGGTTCCTAGTGGATAGCCACACTTTATCTCCTGGGCTAAAAACTGGACTGATTCTCCTCTTCTTATCTGCCTGAGTTTTATAAGAAGTCTTAGCCTTAGTTAGATTTTCTCTCACTTGAGCTAAAGAATTTTGAACTTCTTTTACATATACCTCAACTGCAGGGACTGGGCTTTCTTCCTTGTCTAATATTAAACTAGGATGTCTACCATAATTTAGATAGAATGGTGAATTTCCCGTGGAAGAATGCTTGGCATTGTTATAGGCGAACTCTGCTGCCCACACCAATTCTGCCCACTCTGACCTTTGATCTAATAGATAAAGCCGGAGGTACTGTTCTAGATCTTGATTCACCCTTTCTGTCTGCCCATCTGTTTCCGGGTGAAAACTAGTAGAATAGCGGGCATCTATTCCTAACCTCTTAGTGAAGGCCTTCCAAAAATGGGAAACAAATTGCGAGCCTCGATCTGAAATCAAAACCTTTGGAATTCCATGTAACCTCACAACATGTTGGGAAAACAACTGAGCTAAACTTGGTGCATTGGGAATTTTCTTAAGTGGGACAAAATGAGCCATCTTTGAAAAGGTATCTACCATTACAAGGATGGTATTAAATCCTTGACTTGGAGGGAGATCTACAATTAGATCCATAGAAACCGTATGCCAAGGATGTGGTGGAGTGGACAATGGCATTAACAGCCCTTGCGGGGCCTTACGGTCTGATTTTCCTTTTAAACATCGTTCACAAGTGGACACAAACTGTCGTATCTGCGGTCTCATCCCTGGCCACCAAAAATTCCTTTCCACTAATTCAACTGTCTTGCAAATTCCTTTATGACCCGCTAACAGATTGTCATGGCAGGACTTCAGGGCCTTTTCCTGGAGAGCCTTTGTTGGAAGAAAAAGACGATTTTCATAGTAAGGTAATTCATTCTTTAGTTCTCTACCTTCTTCCTCCAAGGCCCATTGATTCATTTCTGCTCTTGTCATCGATCTCTTAATCTCAGTTGAAAAATCTGAAAGATTTGTGGCTGATATAATTTTCTCCTCCGGAATAATAAATTGAGACTCCTGGATCTTTTCTTGGGAATTGGAGTCGATTCTGGAGAGTGCATCTGCTTTAGAATTACTGGCCCCTGGCCGGAAAGTGATCACAAAATTGAAGTCCGCAAAAAACAAGGACCATCGCAATTGCCTGGAAGTCAGAGTGCGAGCAGACTTTAAAAATTGCAAGTTTCGATGGTCAGTGAACACTGTGACTTTGTGCTTAGCTCCCATCAAGTAATGTCGCCACTCGATAAAAGCGCATTTCACTGCCAACAACTCCTTGTCGGCAATTGAATAATTACACTCTGGTGGAGTCAACTTTCTGGAAAAATAGGCTACTGGGTGAAGTTGTCCGGTGTCTGCATGGCGTTGAGAGAGAATTCCCCCAATAGCGACATCCGAAGCATCTGCTTCTACATAGAAAGGATCTTCAGTCTTGGGATGCAGTAAAACTGGAGACTGAGTAAAAGATTTCTTTAAAAATTGAAAAGCCTCTTCAGCTTCTTTTCCCCAGACAAACTTCACTCCTTTCTTCAAGAGACGAGTAATGGGGGTTACCACGCGGGAAAAATTTGGGATGAATCTTCAATAGAAATTGGAGAATCCCAAAAAACTTTGAATCTCTTTGACATTCGTTGGAGATGGCCACTCTTGCACTGCCTTCACCTTGGTGGTATCCATACTGACGCCTTGAGGGGTGAGCACAAAACCCAAAAACTCAACCCTTTCAACATGGAACGCACACTTCTCCAATTTTACGTAAAGGTGATTTTCAAACAACCTTGTGAGAATGGCTCGCACATGTTGCACATGCTCATCCTTGTTTTGTGAAAAAATCAAAATGTCATCGATGTACACCACAGCCACTCGGTCCAAAAATTCTCCTAGGATATCATTTACAAAATGCTGAAAGGCTGCGGGAGCGTTGCACAACCCATATGGCATTACTTGATATTCGAACAATCCATAACGGGTGCGAAACGCTGTCTTCCACTCATCGCCAGCAGCCACTCTAATCAGATGATATGCCCCTCTTAAATCCAATTTAGTGTACACCTTGGCATCTTTTACTTGATCCAGTAACACTGAGATCAAAGGAAGAGGGTAACGATTTTTTACAGTCACTTGATTCAAGGCTCTGTAATCCACACATACTCGAAGATCTCCATCTTTCTTGGGGATAAAAAATAGGGGAGAGGAAACTGGGGACTGAGAGGGGCGTATGAATCCATTTGCTAGATATTGATCTAGATAAGATTTCAAAAATTGATTCTCAGTTTCGGTAAGGGCATATATACGACTGCAAGGGAGCACTGCCCCAGGCTCTAGTTCAATCTTGCAGTCATATGGGCGATGAGGGGGAAGTTTTTCGGCCTCTTTTTTGTCAAATACTGATGATAAATCCTTGTACTCAAATGGAATTTCTTTGGTTTCCACTGAACAAATTTGAACTGGATGGTGGACCAAACCTTGAACTGGCGATTCTTCTTTAGATTGGATCTGATCATTGAAACAGTTTTCCTTACAGAAGGGGGAGTCCATGACAACTGTTCTCTTACTCCAATTTATGCTTGGATTGTGCTCTGTCAGCCACGGAAGTCCTAAAATTAATTGAAACTGAGGAGCATCAATTAGATTGAACGTCATTTGCTCAGAATGACCATTTAGTCCATTCAATTGAACTAATTCAGTTTCGTGAGTGATTGGCCCTGAAGATAGATTTGTACCATCCACAGCCCTCACTGCCTCCAGAATTTCCTTTTTGACAAACTTGATTCCTTGCTGGCGGGCATAATTGATGTCACAAAAATTTCCGGTAGCCCCTGAATCTATCATCACTGAGACCTTCTTTATTTCCAATCCCCGAAAACTTATGGTAAAGGAGACTACCAAATGGGGAGCGGCAGACTGTAAAGTGTTCACAACTTGCTGAGGTTCTTGAGCTGACTTAGTAATTGCTTCCACCCGCGCAGCTCCTTCTACGGGTGAAGCTTGTCTTTTCCCTGCTGAGAAACCTTTGGTCTTTTTGGACACTCTTTTACAAAATGCCCTGCTGATCCACAATATAAACAGAGTTGCGCACTTCGTCGACGTTCTTTTTCTTCTTTAGTCAGGGGCCCTCTGACGGATCCAATTTGCATTGGTTCTTCGGTGGAAGCCCCTTCTGAAGTCTTGTGAGTTTCCGTCTTAACTCGGTCAAAGCGAGGAGGAAAAGGTCGAAAGTCTTTTTTCTTTTCACTGCGCCGCTCACTCAGTCTGTGATCGAGCTGTAGCACCAAATCTATCAGTTCTGAAATTTCTGTGGGTCTTCGAGGAATTTGGGCGAGCGCATCTTTTAGTTCATCCTTCAATCCTCTATAAAATATGGCTGCTCTCTTTTCTTCAGGCCAATTGGTCTCTACAATCAATTTATTAAACTGCGCCAGATATCCTACAAGGTCTCGAGATCCTTGCTTGAGTTCTAACAACTCATTATCCGTAGCTTGGGATGCAGAGCGTCGATCAAAAATCCTAGAAAATTCTTTTTTGAAACCTTCAAAATCATACAAAACAGGATCATTCTGGGTGACCAGAGACATAGACCAGGCAGCTGCATCGCCATTCAGATACGACAGGATAAAGGCCACTTTAGATTGATCTTCAGCAAAGATTACTGGGCGACATAAAAAGTGCAACGAGCACTGGGTCAAAAATATTTGCGCCTTAAGAGGATCTCCACCAAATCTTTCTGGGGGCGCCAAAGGAATGATTGGCGAGATTGCGTGAATGACTTGAGTGGAAATGTCTGCAGAGGAGGGGTAACTTGACGTAGGTAGGGAACCCTTAAGAACTGACCCTGAAGCCACCAACTCATCTAATTTCTGCCTAGTTTGCATGGATTCTTGACTAGACCTCCTAACTTCCTCCCTCAGGGATTTGTTATCGTCTAGGGCACTATTTAATTGTTCCTGCATATTGGTCAAAATGCTAGTCAAGGATTTTAAATCTATACCCTCAGCCATACTGCCCGGGAGGGAATCTGCAATCCTCAATTAAGAGGTAGGCACTTCAATCTGTCAGAACTGCTTAAACGGCAGGGGGACGATTCCCTCGGAGGCAGATGACTTGTCCCAATTCCTACCTGCCCAAGCCAGCGACAGGTGAAGACAACTGTCACTGACTTCAGCTCGGGGGAAAGGGGAAGTGGAAGACAAAACAAGAGAGACTGCCTCTTGACTCAGGTCGCTCTCCTCACTTCTATGTTCAGAAAGAAAGTCACCTGCAAAAGAGAACACAACATAAACTTGCCCAAAGTTCTCAATTACTTCTCTTGCTCTCTCTCTATTTTATACCTATTTACCTGAGTCCCAGCTGAGACTAGCTCCTCTCTATATGCCTTGTCTGGATTGTGTAATTATCTGACTGACCGGAAGGACCACTCTCAAGAGCTTGAATGTCACCTTGCTTTTAGGAAGTTTCTCATATAGAAAACATGTGTATCCCTCAAGGATAATAAGAAGGATATACTGAGTTCCTCATAAGTAGTTCTCAATCAATTTGGAAGTCCAACCATAACTTAGTTCTTTTTAGTTCAGTTCTTGGTGACCTCTAGAGCTCTAGATTGAATGGTTCCTTGTTACTGCTACTCTTAATCGCCAACAGTATCTTTTGTCTGCATGCGTGGACCTTGAAAATCACTTGAACACTCTTACTTGTGAGACGGGGGCTCTTCTCTTCACAGAAGCTGCTCCCCTTACCAAACTTCGACTCTTGCCTTTCTTGCTCGACGGAGGTCTGAAGCTGCTCTGGTTTTCACCTTTTTTCTCTGGTAAAGAATTTCAGAAAAGGCTTGAGAAAACTATATACATGCAAAAATTACAAGATAGCATTCACTACTTCCCTACTGATAACTTTGAGTCGCCTTATAAGTTCTCTGAGGTACTTCGCTAGGTTGACGAGAAGCGCTGAGGGAATACGCTCCTGTCAACGGTTTTCAAATCGTTGAAGTGCGCCGCGCGATCTCCGCGCATGCGCATCAGTCCATCCGAAGCGTCTCGAGGGCGTACTACTAGACCGCGCACCACCACAGGAAGTGGACACAGTCGAGTCTCGATCCCCTGCTAAGGGGTGCTTCAAATTACCAATGACTGCACACAAGAAGGACCTCCAACCAGGACTAATTCTCCTCCAACGCGGATACTTGGCTGCAGGGATCTTTATGGAGACATGTCTTTCCTTGCCATCGTGATGCCTAGCATAAACGGGAGCGTTCCTGACACTATCTTAGTTCATTTAAGTCCTGTAAAACAGCCAAACGATCTTTGATATTAAATGGTTTATTTTCCACCACTGTGCCTTTACATTCGAGATCAGGAACCCACATTCTTGTCCCAAATAGGACCTCATATGGACTGACCCCTCCTAGAGAACTTCTTGGCAAATTGTTTAATGAGCGTTGGACCCCATAAAGATGTTTGACCCACCCATCACCCGACCCTAATACCCTAGCTGTTATAGACCGCTTTATAATTTTTCCTTTCCACAACAGAATTTCCCTCAGGATGGAATGGAGAGGAGTACCACAATGCAACACCCAGATTGGCTATGGCTTCTTTGTAAGCCTGAGAGCTAAACGTAGGGCCCTGGTCAGAGTGTAGCGTGACAATTGCGTATGTGCCGATAAAGACTCGCAAATCTTTTATAACAGTTCGAGCGTTAGCCGAGCGCTGAGGCCACATCCATAGGAACCTTGAGCAAGAATCCACTGTGACCATGATATATTTATAGTTACCATCCTTTTGCAAGGGACCGAAGTGATCCAGGTAAACACAAGCTAATGGTTTGTCTGAAATTAACAGGGACGACTGCGCAGGACGTTTCAGTGTAGAGACTTTCATCTTTTGGCATATTTCACATTCCAAGACATAGTTTTTGGTCTGTTTCCTAGTGCCGGGCCACCAATATCTCTGTTTTAATAACGATACTGTGGCGGAAACACCTGCATGGGCAGAGGCTATCCCTTCATGTGCTGCTAGGATTAGTCCTAATCTACGTTCCATGCTTGGAATTACCCTATCTCCACTCCAGGGATTCGAGCAAACGGAACGTTGTTCGCATCAATTATATACAAGTATTTGAGTGGAAACTTTTTAGGTAACGCTGCACCACTGCCTTTGCTTGAAGCATTGACAGCCAACAATATCTCACTTTCTATTTTAGTTTTTGAACGAATAATCACAGCTACGGAAGCCGTTTGCACAGCTCCCTTTGCGGCTTCGTCAGCCAATGAATTCCCTGCAACATGAACGCCATCACGTTGATGACTCAGCTTGTGTGTCACGAGAGTGTTTTGTAGTTCGTCTTGCAACTGAACTACTTGTTCCCAAAGTTTTTTTATGCTTGATTGTACCACCTTTTGAATCTTTGAAACCATTTTGAAGCCAATTCTGTAAATATTCATTATATGAACACAGTAAAAAGAATTGCACACTATAAGTGTGGGGAATTCGTGATCCGTATTTTCAAGTGCCAATTTGAATGCTTGTAGTTCAGCTCGCTGAGCTGTACAATCTCCTAGAGATTGCGTTTTAGTGACCATCGGTCGGAATATACCATTACGCATATGACCTTTAATGATCACGCATGCTGCACTGTAAGCTTGCTTACTCCCCGTAGTGGGTTGTTAAGAGGGAGAATCTCAATAGGCAGAGGACATTCGTGTTCGTATTGCAGGAATGCTTGTGTTTTTAAGTTAGGATCAAAAACATATTCAACATCTGTTGCCGCAAGAGAATTAGCCCATTGTATCCATCTTGGATGTAAGGCTTTTGCATTTGGAATGCTCGGTTTCGTAACTGCATCTAAGGCTGGTACCGGAGTCACAACAATAATGCGTTTCCCCTGAGCTAGAGCTCTTTCTTTTGCTACAGCGGTTTGAACAGCTGTTTTTTCTGTGTAAGTGATTCGCATTTCCGCTTGTGTATACAAATGTAATTTGTATGCAATTGGTACTTTCTCACCTTCATTAAAAGTAAGTAGGTGAATCCGCATTGACCCGAAATTATTCGGATCACTAAATTGCGTGTATTTACGCGTGTTTGTAAGTGATTTGTTGCTAACATGTTAGCTTGTAGTGAACGCAGGATTTCTGTGTGTTGCTGTGTCCAATCTTTGTTTTTTAAATGTGGTTTGATTAATTCGTAGAGAGGTTTAACCCTTTCTGCGTAATTTAGAATGTAAGTTCTTCCAAACTTCAGGATACCTAGAATCAACTGTACATTTTTCAGCGTTTTTGGAGGTTGGAGCAGCAAACACTTTTCTAAAAAGTTAGCTGCCAGGCTTTTGCCTTCACTTGAAAGCTCATATCCTAGGAAAAGGACATTAAGATGGGCAATTCTGGATTTTTTTAAATTGAATTTGTAGCCCTCAGAGGCAAAGCCCAGTATAATGGTATTTACCCTGCTCAAGTGCCTTTCCAGGTCATCGTCTGTCAGATAGATGTAATTGACATATGACAATGCCTCGTCATAATAAATTTGTAGTAACTCTGTTACTCTTGCTGAGAATAACCCTGGGCTGTCCTTGAACCCTTGTGGGAGTCGACAAAAGTGACACTGATTGAGAAAGCTGTCAAGTACCTATTTTCAGGCGCTATGTTTTGACAAAAGAAACCATTTGAAATATCCAATGTGGTTTTATATTTTTTACGCACAATGTTATTCATTAGTGCTGTAGTGTGTGCATTTTGTACTGCAAATATCTTAGAACAAGTGATCAGATGTCTGTAATCCAAAACTAGACGATATGTGTTGTCTGGTTTGGAAACAGGAAACAAAGGATTGTTCCTTGATGAGGTGCATGTTTCAATCACCCCTTGGTATTCAAGTTGATCTAAGATCTCCCTGACCTGTGTTTTAGCTTCTTGCTTAATTGGGTACTGTCTTTGTGCAGTAGGTTGACATTTTAATTGGATTTTATGGTGAGGTGAGTCTTCATCCCATACTACATGATTTAGAGCTCGCGCCTGCGTTGCAGTGCGCAGCGAGAGCCCTTTTGTATGGGGTTTTGAAAGCTGACCCCACGCTCGTGCGTGTGATCGGGCTTTCGCAGTCAGGAATTGGCTTTCGCGTGTTTTTTTTTTTAAAAAGGCATGCGATTGGGCAAAGGCGGGCGCATGTCCCGCCTTTGCAACGCCCATTCCTGTCCATGTCTAGCACGTGCAGCAGCGCTCGTTTGCCTCGCTGCCGCGCTCCCTCCCCCGCTCCTCTATGGTGCGTGCGCACCACGAGCTGCTGGGACCCGACGGAGTTAATGGTTACTCACAGCACATACACCTATTATTTTCCTTATTTTCTTGCAGATTCCTAACAGCTGGGTTCTCCCTCGTGGGGACCTCTTAAGTAACCATAATAGCTGGGGGGCCCCATTCCTCAAGGCGGGGACAGGCAGGGGAACTCTTGATGGCGCGTGGAATTACGGAAACAAATTGTAGCGATTTATCATTTTTACTGTCATTGACTGCCTCTTCCTGAGGTAATGTAGCGTTGCCTGAGGAAGTAATGCCTGTTCTCGCGACTGCGGCGGTGTCTCACTTACCCCTTAGGCATCAATAACCCTGACAGCCAGAGTAGAAAACGTGCTGTGAACATCGCTCTGAATCTGCAGCGCTCCTTCGCCTGTTTATTGATTTGTGCTGTGTATAGTCTTGCAATGAATGCTGGCATTGCAGAGTTGTGCCTCATAAAAGGGTATAACTACAACAAGCAACGACTTACTTTCCAAACAGCGCCCTGCTAAGCAGAATCGCCTCTGGGCACACAGGCTTTAATGTTACGGAAAATGGTGGATTCAGGGTGGTAGAGGTGAAGTCTAGTTGTGAATAGGTAAAATCGACTGTTAATGGCAACAAGTCTTTCTGCAGCATCAAAGTGCTGTAATGAGGACGGCGCTTTTCCCATACCTCAAGGGTGCCACCCAGCGGCCACACTCGACTTTTCTTCCTTTGGTCCCATTCATAATATTTTCTGCTCTCTGCTAGGGCCAGTCTCCCTCACCCATCTCAGCACTGCAAGCTTTGGGCTGTCTCTACCACTGATCCTTGGTGTTTCTTAGAAAGGCCATTCGGGGAGCAGCCAGTCCTGCTTAATTTTTTTTTAATCAAAGCGATGTATTCCTGCAGCCAATTAGGCAATTCCCCAGTCCTTTTCATAGCAGCGATCCAGTACCTGAATCCACACCAAGTGTTACTGACCTTGGCAGGATGATGAACCCGGCGCTAGAGTATGAGATTATTCCATCAGCTGACTCACAGATCTCTGCTGAAAAATGTTGGTGGTTCAATATCACATGAATAAGACAATAGTGCGTGTAGGCTACAGTAGGTTTCATTGCACATTCATATATGTTTCGATTATGTACGTAAACTACAGCCAGCTGCATTACACGCTTCTAAAGATTGAATACATTTTTTTTTTAAACCCAAGGACTTCCTGGAAGTGATTACGAGATTCAAATTGGCTTGTTCTGAACCATGCTGGCCTTAGCACACTAACCTGGGGTGTCATACATGCCCCTGCAGTGTAGAAGGCTGCGCAACTGTTCCATACTGGGTATTTAAAGAACTCTGCGACCTCGGGTGACAGGCGCCTGTCACAGTGATTTACCGCCTCTGCACATGTTCTGCCCTGCCACAGAAGGATCTTGCATCACCGTTTGAGACTGCACGGAAAGGGTTTCACCGGCTTACTTGGTTTAATGTGTCTTTATTTATTAGAGCGATTAAAGGATGCTTCCAATGGAAGTGGCCCTGTGGCTGGAGCTGGACCGGGACCATGCCTCAGGCTGGGGTTCATACTGGCACTAGAGTCTGCCTCTGGGGTGCCAACGGGACAGGGCCTCGCGGTTGCTCGATGAATGCGTTAACAAGCATTTGCAATGCAATAGGTCTCTCTAGGATTCAATAACAAAAGTGGAAAGTGCACATACTATACATAACATTCTCACTCAGGTCACATCCTTGCATGTGTAACTTAGATGCATTTGGACATCACATTCCGCAACTAAACTACAGAAGTGTGAGTCAGGCAATTACATAACATGTTATACCACTTGAGTCCTGCTGTCCTCCCCTGCCTCTACACGGCCTCCTCAGCAAATACAAAATACTGCCGCCTACCTATGCTGCCCTCCCACTCAACACATCCACTCGCACCTGAAAACTATAAAATAACAGCTGGTTTCTCCTGTCCCTCCTCCTCCACTCCCCAACACAGAAGCAAAACACAGGAGTTAGTTTTGCTGCATCTGCCAATGACACTGGGCTGAAGTTCAGACTAAAAAACCAAAATACAGAAAGGGCGGCTGCAGGGCCAGAATGAAAGCAGCCTGTACTGGCGTCACTGCTTCTGTAAGGGTAAGTCTAACTTTAGTACCGCGGGCTTCTCTTAAGGAGTGGGACGTTCAGAACACAGCATCCGTACTGTTTAAATAAACTATGTAAAGTCAGCACTGAAAAACTGAAATAAAAAGCATTTTATCCAAATAAAGCTAAGAAGAGGGTGATATATTTAATGGGCAATAGGACCAAAGTCATGAAAGGCAGACCTGCTACGATTAATGTTTTATGTGTTTATTTAAGATTTTTGTTTAGTGTCGATTAGGCCAGTTAGCAGTCTGAGCACTACACATAAGGGCACAAACTTTAATAGAATTGTTATTAATACAAATGCATGTGCAGACTATATGTCGCATATTCTTCGGGTGTGTATTTTTAAGAATGTTTGTCCTCCTTGGAAAACAAGGCTCTAGATTAGGGGTCCCTCGGTGGAGAAATTGGGAGGTAAAGGTAAAGCCAGACAAGCACATCAAATGCATTTGGAGATGAACGCTTTCTATGACTTGATGTTTTCTCTTAAAATATCAAAACAAATCCACAGACAATCGTTCAAAACCAAGATTTCTTCTTGCTGAATGCACAAAATCCCTCCTACTGCACGGTAACTGCGGGCTGGGTTGACACTGGACAACAACAAGCATTTGCAATGCACTAGGTATCGCATTTACGCAAGTTTGAGCTATTGGCATTGTAAATGACAATGCCTTTATTAATGTTTTGGTTTTAAAAACATAAATAAAAGGCATTGGCATTTACAATGCCAAAAGCTTAAACTTGCGTAAATGCGAGACCTAATGCATTGCAAATGCTTGTTGTATAATGCTGGGGCCTGGGCAACTGCCCATTTTCTAGCATAAGTATATTTCAAATTTATAGGAACATGGTTGGAGAAGGCTGGCATAATGATGTCTTCGCCATGTGGGCACGCCCTGCCAAATTATGGTGGCCAGTCTTGTTCTGCTAGAAATATGTCATAACCCCTTGAAAGTTTTTCCCAAAAGAGTGCTCTTACTTTTCTTGGTATGTCTTCCTCCATCCGGAGTGTTATTTCATATAACTTTTGTGGAGAACTAACCCTGGTGTCTACATTCTCAACTGTGATGTACTCATTCAAGTCCACTATCTCCAGAAGTTCCTTCAGGTTCTGGCGAGCTATTGTTAATTCTGCTGCACTGTCCAGCATTGTCTGAGCCCATTCTCCGTTCTTGAGTTGTGTTCTCAGAATTCTCGGCATGTCTGATCTTCAGACCTGCTAACTTTTTCTTAGTGAATTGAGGTTTTGGTTTGTTTTTCTGAACGTGTTGATCGTCTCTGGACTTCACGCTTTCTTCTTTGTGATCTGACCGTCCTCTTCTTTCTGATGTCTGTGAAGATGTCTGAAAGGTACGAGAGGAACGTGTATCAGTATCTTGATACCTGTCAGGTTTTTTCAAATTATCCCTATTCCTTAGGTTATACCTCTTGTCATAGGGCTCCTTTTGAGGAGACCTACCTCGGGATTGAGAACATTTCTCTCTTGAATGTTGTTTGTGGTTTTCCCACTTCTTTTTAGAAGATGTAGGATTGTGTTTAATTGAGTTCTTCTCAGGAGCTTCAGACAGTTGTGGTTTAACTGGTTTTCCACCTAAACTGTCTCTGCCTAATTCTTCATAGGATTTTTCTTTTATTCTGGGTAGTTCTTGTTGATGTTCTGTTACATCAAATTCCCTTAATCGTTGGCGGATCGCCACTGCTGCTGCCTCCCCTTTAATATTAGATAATATTATTGTTGAGACCTGGTCGAAGTTCTTTAGTAATTTCACACCTAAATTCAGAGCAGGCTCTGCCCCGTATTCATTTTGAATAACCTTCAGGACATCAGGTATTATCGCAATAGACGGAACCCCATGTGTTTTAGTATAGATGGCAGCAAAGACTGTGCCCCGAGTGATGCAGTCTTCCAGATGTGGTATGATCCCCATTGGTAAACAGATTGTTAGGATTCTGTGTTTCTCATAAGGGCTAGTATTAGGAAATACTGCTTCGATTTGAGTAATTTTTTTAGCTATCCAGAATGGAATTTGTTCACGTTTTGTGGGCATTTTACCCATGACTGCGTGTATAGTCTGTGGAGTAATTTTTAGTGTATTCCCCTGATGAGGGGTTTGATTTGGAATGGTTATTGGTGATTAGACTGTTAAAGTCCGCATGACATATTGTACTAATTGTCTGTACATTTTTATTAACTGCTTTAGTTGAGTGAGTAATTCATCGTCTGACATCTCTTCGATATCAGGATGAGGTGTGTAGCCGGCTAAAATCGGCCATGTTGCTCCTGGTCTACCTAGTGGACTGAGCCTGGTTATGTGATTGAAATGTTTTAGGGCGCCTTTAAACCAGAGCTGATGCTCCTGGTATGTTAGTGGAATTTCAATATCCTCGAAGAGAATGTATTCCTCAGGTGGTTCATTTTCTATGAAGAAGTGAAACACGTGTTACTGGATTTGATTCTGGGAATGTAATCCACGAATATAATACCTCTGTCCGAAAAGATTCATGTGCCTCTATCACAAAAACTGCTCTACCACCTCTTGGTATTAGGCCATGTTTTATAAGTTTTAGAGTGATGGCTCTCCTTAAATTTGGTGGGATGTGTTTAATACTCACATCGGTTTCATTTAACCCTGTAAGATTAAAACCTGTTGCGACTTGATCAGCCGCGTGCGTCTACAACATCCCCGTTAGTGGACATTGTTTTTTGAAATATGCAGAACAAGTTTCAAGGAAACAAAGATAAGGTGCACAATATTTTGGAACATTGTATCCTTCAACGTTGAACAAACCAAACAGCGAATACATAGGATTCTCGCCCTAGGCAGCTATGGTGGATTTTATCCCTACCCACTGAGTTACATCAGTATCTAGCGTTAAATTAGTGCCTTACCAAGCGTTGGGCGCCATATAGTGTACTTCCTATTTCCCTTATAGGCTCTGCGCATTGGAATAATATACACTACAGTTTTTGCATAGGACTAAGGTCAGTATGCTCCTATCGAGTACATTAAACTTAATTACTTATGTGTGCCAGCTAACTCAGAGGTCACTGGAAACTTCTCGAATAAACAAGAAGGGATTAGTTTCTGACAACCGCATAAACATGACAACTTTGTTTCCTATAGAATCGGAACGCGTCTCAGAATCGTGGAAACAATAGATAACAGTTTCAGTCAGTCAATTGTGCATGCTTAGTTTCTTCAGAGTTACACAGAAATAGATAGACGGGCGTTTCAATAAAAGGGATTTATTGAACAGTCTTGTTTTTCGTGTAAGAGATATGAGTTGTTACAATCATTAGACAGTAAGCAATATTTAATACGCACAGAAGAAATAATACTGCAATTACATTGTTTTTTAGCTATGACATATATTCATATATACATACATAAATAACACAGGCTAAAAAGTGAATACTCGTCTGGTACTTCTAAATAGTTCTACCCCGGTGTACTGAACCTAAGTGTAATACGAGGCAAGAGTAGGTGCTGTTTTCTATAGTATGGTATATACTAAGTTTGTATGCCAAGAGTCCCTCTAGGTTCTAGTCCACTCCATACCTTTAGAATGAGAGAGGTGGGAATCTCTTTCCGGGTCTCAAACTCTAACACCCCGCGAAGGGAGTCAGAACACTGGAAGCTGGATTTTCTGTGAGCAGGGATGACAGCGTCTGGTCAGTGCGTCAGGCCGAGATTTGGTCTCTTCCGAACTTGCTGTGGCGAACCGTGCAGTCAAGTTGTGCTTAGCTGTGCCGTGGTTTGCCATGGTAAGGGAAGGTATATTTATACCTGGAAGGTGCTTAGGAATGCTAGCATTGACGTAAAGTCGGGCAGAGGAAGACGTGATGGATGAACCCCTAAGGAATAGTAGTTCATGCATAATAGATGAGTTCTTGGAGAAATCAATAATCCTAGCTAGGGAAAGTCCAGACGGCTTAAGGGTCTGGTTTCTAAGAACTCGTTGTGATGTGGGATGGACGGATGTAGTGACCATGCCTGTATTTGGATAGCATGGCTAATGCCTAAATGAGGACTGGGATTCTATGCCTAAATAAGGGCAATGCGAATTGTGCCTATATAAGGACATGATTCAGGGGAACCTATGTACAGGCATCTAAATCGAAACACAACAAAATCAACATTTTTTATAACATTTTGTGCAGATTCGTCAAATCATATCAACATTTTTTATACAGTTTTGTACAGATTCGTCAATCAGCACCTGATCATAAAGATAAGAAAAATGCCTTGTCAGTGGAAACTCTGAACTAACTATATGTAATGAGAGGTTGGAGTCGCTTGCAACACGTTAATGGTGGAAAAGGGATAACCCTTATAAAAATAGAAAGGAAAACCGAGGAATAAATATTTTTTAGAGCCCTTTTCAAGGATGTAGGAAGTGAAGTGGTACAGGGGCCCAGGGGTTTACAGAGCCCACACCATCTTGAATTGCTGCTGTATTTTACTATCCAACCAGAGGTCAGGGGAGGGGGTATTTTCCTTAGAGCCATGGTGCCCTTGCTATGCTATTGTCAATTCTGACATTTCTAAGCACAGTATATAACCGATGTTATCGTTATCTAATATAATGGCGCGCAACTTACCTGCCTCACAAGGATGGAAGGATTGAATACTGAGTCCTCATTGACAGACTTCAAATACATGACCTAGAAATAACTGCAGATGTCAGCTGTGAGCGTTTAATCATAGAGCCCACTTCAATGCTTTTCAGACAGACCCGAAGAGGGCCTATTCAAGAGCTTTCTAAATGCACATCATTGTTCTTTGTGCTAACGGTTCAGAACCTCAGCAGTGCTTTCAACAATTTTGACACTTTACAGAACGTTGACAACATTCCACAATAAATTGTGGGCTAAGAGTAAGAAAAACCATCTGTCTTCACGGCATATTTAGAGAGCACGCGGGGGGCATCTGATTACTATATTTCCCTAAGTTCTTTCCAGAGTTATTTTATAACGGATACATTTCTCAAATAAGAAATAACAACGATGGCAATACATTAAGTTAACCGAGAGCCACCCACCCGAAGACAGCTAGATTTTTGGAACCTAAGCTTTTAAGTAAATAGTCCCAGGCGCGGTAGGTATTGTGCGTGGTCTGACAGGTTTTCGATTGGCCTGGTGCTGCTGAGTTCCTTTCACTTGAGGTGTGACGGAAATTTCAAGCGGAGAGATACAATTTTTTACATTACGGGCACCCAATTTCCGTGCTAATGTTTTAAAAGGTAATTCCAGGGGCACTGCCATTTCTTCTGGCTCCGTGACAGAGTCATTTTTTGCAGCAGCAGGGAAAACAAGCATTGGTAAATGCATTTGGTTTCGCCTATGTGCTTAATAATAAAATGTGTTTTGTTGTAAGTTGTAGCTTGCTGAGTAGTTGTACAATATAAGTTACAGAAAGTCTGTTAAAGTGTTTGTACTTGTTTATGTGCAAAAAGGCAACATATTGTGCTGTTACTAGTGGTATAGTGCGGGTAAGTAATAGCAACATTTTGAAAAATGAAATGAGAGGGAAATAATGGAATTAATTGCTATAATAGCAATACTATGGGGCAGATTTACAAGCCCCTTGCGCCACTTTTGCGTCACTTTTACCATGTTAAAAGTGATGCAAAAGTGGCGCAAGGGGCTTGTAAATCTGCCCCTATGTGTTTAGAGGAGTTCTACCAACATGTTGACCCGGTGCCACTACACCTGCTGCACCATTCAAATCATGGCTCTAGTGCCTTGAAGATAATTGCATTTGTGACAGCCTGTTTAGAAGTAAATATAGGAATAAGGGGGAAAAGGAAGGAATGGCAACTGAAAGAAGAAAAATGTGAGAAAACATTGAAAACAAAGCAAAAGAAGGAAGGAAATGGGAGATGTGACTGAAGGAGCAATTGAGGAAATATAAAGAAAGCGGGAGAAAGGACAGAATGAGAAAGAAATGAAGAAAGAGGAAGGAGGGAGAAATGAATGAGAAAAGAACAGAGTGTGTGAAGGGTGAGAAGGAGGAAGGAAAAAAGAAAGCAGTGGAAAGAAAGAAAGGCTTAAAAATGGAGCAGTGAGGAGGAAAGTCAGTCTTGGTGCAGATGGGTGCTCCTCTCCAGGTCTGTGTGGCGGCTGTAAAGTAAATATTTCCTTCTGCCTAGGAGGGGACAAGGCAGGGACAGGGGCAACTTTTGGTTTCATGAAATGGAATAAGTCGTTGTAGGGCAGGCAGGAATTGGAAAGGCAACAGGCGACAGGACATGAGGCATCCCCAAGAGTCATGCAGAAGTGAATGTAACACTGAGTAAGTACCGGGATGAATGTGCTAGTCTGTATGAGTGAATAAATGCAAGGGTTAATGAGTGTGCAGGCATTAATGAGCGCAGCAAGGAATGCATGAGTGCACAGGGTGAATGATTGTGTCAGGGAATGAAGGGTGTATGATGTGAGTGTAGAGAATGGGTACATCAATTAATAGGTGTGGTGGAGTGAATATGTGACCGCGTGGGAGTGAATATGATCAGAAGAGAACGAGCAAGTACAGGAATTAAAAGGTGGGCATATGGAAGTGAATGAGTGCAGCAGAAAGTGAGCATCTCAGTCCGCTAGTGCAACAGTGAGAGAATGTGTAAATGCATGAAGCAGTGAATGAGCACATGCATGAAGCAGTAAGCAGGAGTAAGTGAGTGCAGCGTTAAATAAGTACTATAATGAATGGATAAGCGACTGTACGAGATTTAACATGCCTAGCAGAGAGCTAGTGTCATTGTGAGCGAGTAGATGATGAAAGCACTGGATAACTGCAGCAGCGACGGAAAGAGTACGTCAGTGAGAGAAAACGTGAAGGAGTGAATACACGGTGGATGAGTATGTATGTTTATGTAATGCTGGTGTGATAAGAATTGCCAGGAATCTCTTTGTGAATTCCTGGTTTGTGTAAGTATGATAATTTGGGTCGTAAATCTATGTTCATGACCAAATTCCCCTTTGTGAATCTGTCCCGCTGTCTCCCGCAAAGAGAGGGGATTTTGCTTGTCTCCCACATAAGGCAGTCGGTGCCCAGTTTCATTACCTGGGGATGTGGGTGACAGGCGTCTCCGGAAGAGCTTGGGATCAAAATATTCCTCCCTAATCAGGCAAACGAGGTCCGAATTGGAGCACCGGTCCGCATGGGCGCTGAATATCATGTAACACATCACACTTTTCAAAAAGAGAAGGGACGTGATAGGAGACAGGCAGGGGCATAGCTTAAAGGGGGTGTTTGGGGTGTGTCACCCCTTACCCCCAAATAAATGAATTTTTGGCTCGATGGTTGGGTCTGGGGGCCCAGAATCGGATCTGATGCGCCTGTGTTGGTTTTTCCTAATGGTTTATGTGAGATACACGCCCCCTGAGTTTCACCGACTAAGCTACGCCCCTGGGCGCAGGAGCACCTCCCACAAAGTGAGTGCTCCATAGATGATGGAAAGTTAGAAAGATGGAGAGTGCCCAGTCTGCAATGAAAAATAAAAAAATGTTTTTTGCAAGTTCCTAATTACTATTCTTTTTTGGTACCTGCTACATAAATAGTCATTATCATTGCTGATACTATTGTGAATTCAATATAACAGGTTAATGTAGAATTAATTGTGCTTAGCTTCTATTGTCTTTCATGATATAGATTTTGAGAGGGAAAAGCAAATCTGGAATTGGAAGGTAGAAAAGAAACACCCACGCTAAGAACTCCAGAACGTCAATTTGTGTTAGCTTAACACCTACGCTGGCTGAATGTGTCTAAAATAGAACAGGGCACTTAGCCACTCTGGAAGCATTGGTCACCCCATGCCAGCCCTCTGCAGCATGCATATGAGGCTTTCCTGAAGAAAAATTTCCCACCCTGGTGGGTCAATGGCACAATCATCCAATGCTGACTGCAAATTATTTTTGAACTGCATAGCTTCAAAGGAAGGCAGAAGCAGCAGAGTCATGACAATTGATAGCCATTCGGTTTGCAAATGCATTAAGACAAACCGTCTTGTATTTAAAAAAAAAAAAAAGTTGCTTCTCATTTTGTTCAGATTAGAGCGTTGATCCCGATTTGCTTCATCAGCCAAGGTGGAATTTAGATTCATGTTGAATGAAAACAAAGAAAAAATTCAAAAGAATGTGGTTGATATACGCTGCTATATCCATTCCCATGTATGTACCGCCATCTTGTGGACAAGGTTATTTTGCGACGATCACTGTACAATAATAAAGCTCTTCCAATTTACTCAGATCAAATGAGCTGTCAAGGGACTGCTAACACTGCAGATCAAGAACTCTACAGTCTGCCCACAATCCAGCACCCGCGGAGTTCTTGGAGGAAAAATCACGCATGTGCCTTGATTCCAAGCGAGACCGAGCCATAAAAGGCTGGAGGGGCGATGAAATAATAAGAATGTGGCTGTGCCAGGTGCCACAAGAAAATTTCTTGAAATGCATAAAAAAAAGTTCTACACAAAAGCGGATAACCACAGTACTTCAGCTACAGGAGCTGTTAAGAGCACTCTTTTAAAATATATTAAAATACAATAGATGTGCAGGTGAAACCTAAAAATGACTCCAGGAAACCCATAAATTGGGGGAAGGAGTGGCAGCGGAAACGGGCTGGAGTTATGAGGGGCAGACCCTGACAGTCAATTTTATACTTGTATTCTATTCAAAAACTATGCGGCCAAAAAAATCCCAATTTGGTCAAATGTGACAGTAAATCTGTTCTGGCTTATTTAATTGGTCAGAATGAGGCTGCAATTTAGTTTATGGATTTAAGGCACCTGCTGCAGAGATAGTTGTTTGCACAGCAATTTTCAAGAGATAATGTTTACTCTGATGGTTAATCTACTTGCTGGGTAGATCTGTTTTTTTTAGTCATAGTTTTGACTTCTAAAGCAGCAAGGAGGATTAATGTGACAGTTGCACAGCAGACTGTGTAGATCACAGTGTTGTATTTATTTAGATAGTTAAGTGGGTTACTGCTTCTGACACAAACATCATTTGTTACTTTCAGTTCATAAGTTGCAATACTTCTAATATAGCACAGTGAGCTTTGAATTTTCATTGAGGAGCTGCACTCAAACTGCAAGGCACAGGTTTAGAATCTTATTGTTGTTTTCTTAATCTGTCGTTATTCTGAAAAAAATAATTAGCAAGTGCTACTTACATTTTTATTCGTGTAATTACCCCCACAGACAGACACGTTTTGGTGGTCTCCACCAGCTTGCTCGCTTTAATGTCATCGCCCTTTTGGTTATACCTTACATTGTGCCATCATCCTACGTCACTCGACATAGAGACTGAAGAAACACTTAACATTTAAGTTATTTTCAATCACACAGTATTAATAACAAACAGTGCATAGTGTTACAAAATTAAATTCACAAATGAAATTGTATACCATATGAAATTAACATTCCATTCCATTATTGTGTTGCTCCAAGTGTAGTCGTCTTTTGCACTGGGCAGTTAATAATGGCACCAGTGGATAATAATGAATTCCTCATCATCATTTTAAATCTAGTGTGATGATTTGAAACTTCCGCCTTTATTGGTTCTTTATAAAAAAAAAAATAATATATATTTTTTGTTGTTGCTAAAAAGTAGTTCTTAAACAGATTTATCCTTCCCTTTGCATAAAGTATGGTATGCAGAAGGCTGGCAATTCAACCCTAGTGGATTATAATCACCACAGCATATCATTCCATACCACCTTCCCGTGGGGTAAATTCCTATCCGCATTCTTTCAGTGCAATTCCCGGATCAGTGTACTTATAAAATTTCAGGAAATCTTCTAACAGTCAATTGCTGTGCTGAATACTGTTGCCATTCCCAGTTACTGCGACTACAAACTCCCAAAAACGTGCTCCTGGTGATTAAACCAAATAAACAAACATTTCTTTCAAATTATTTTAAATCAGACCCATTGACATTCTGAATTGGCTGGGCTGAGACAGGAGGAGGTCAAATTGAATAATAATTACAGGTGCACGTACATCTCCTCATCTGAATTTAAATCATTCAGAGCCCTGCTGTTTAGCATGATTATATAGCGGGACTCCAGTCTTCTTAACCCTTGTTCTCTATTGCTACCTCTTAGATTCCTGGGGACCGAGTCTATTACGTAAAATACAAGGTCTGCCACCCTCCCACCATGTTTGTCATGTATGTGTCGAGCAACAGGATAGCTTTTATCATCCTTTGCTATGGCCCTTAGATGCTGTAAGATTCTAACGTGCACCATGTGAATGGTGCTGCCTATATAGACCTTCGGGCATTAGCATTGTAGAATGTATACTTCAAAGTCACTTCGACAGTTGTACAGATTGCGTATCTTAAGTGAGGTGTTGTATAGAGGCGAGATGAATTCCCTCACATTCTGGCCGATTTTACATGCCTTGCATTTATGGTAATTTTGAAAACCAGTCTCTGATGTTAGCCATGCCTCTTTCTTTACCATTTCTGGGCTACTAATACAGAGTTCACTCCTCATCGATGTGGTCTTTCTAAACCTGAGTAGTTGATTTTTTGTCGCTGTTTTCCCAAAGATGGGATCGCTCTTGATTAGCTTCCAATGTGTGGAAATAATATTCCTCACCTTACGTTGATAGGCACTATACCCAGTGATCAATCTCACCTGATCTTTAGCTCTTCGTTGTGAACCCTGTTTCTTAAATAACAACATGTCCCTTGATTTCAAATGTGTTTTTTTCTCTAGCTGACTCTAAAGTCTACTGTTTATAGCCCCTGGCAAGAAATCTTTCATTCAGTTCAAATTGTACTTCCCTCAATAATACCTCATTGCTACAATTTCTTTTCATGCAGTGATTTTCCGCATGTGGAATGCTCTCTTTGAGTCGAGGAGGGTGGAAAGTGCTCGCATGCAGGTTAGAATTCCCCGATGTTTGTTTCCTGAATGTTTTTGTGTGTATTTTGTTGTCTTTAATGTATACCTCCAGGTCCAAAAAATCTACCTCACTCTGACTGATATTACAAGTAAAGGAGAGATTCAAATCATTACAATTTAACCTATAAGCAAAATTCTTAGCGGAATCAGGAGTACCTCCCCACAGAATAAAAAGATCGTCGTTAAAACGGGCCCACAGGACCAGCTTTTCTTACCATTCTGTGGCAAATTCCACAGCTAGCACCTGCTCCTCCCACCAGCCCATGTGCAAATTAGCATAACTGGGGGTGAAGTAGGTGCCCAACGCAGTCCCTCTCACTTGTATGTACAGTTGCCTTTCAAAAAGGAAAAAATGTTTTCCAAGCACCATCTCATCATATGTAGGAGCATTTGTGTATGATGATAAAGGTTTATGTATCTCATGCCTAAGAAGTGTTTTGCTGATCTCAGACCATCTTCATGCCTGATGCTTGTATTTAATGACATAACGTCCAGAGTTATGAGTACGTACGATTCATCCCAAGTTATATCATAAATTCTACGTAAAAAAATCACTAGTATCCAGCAAAAATGAAGGGAGGTTTCTAACATGTTCCTGCAGGAAGTGATCAATATACTTAGATGTCATTTCAAATAACCCTCCAATTGCCAATATAATTGGCCTGCCTGGAGGATTGGTCACCTTCTTATGAACTTTAGGGTAAAAATACATAATTGGCACTGTGGGATAATCAATTTTTAAAAATCTGTATTTGTCTTGAGTTAACAATCCCAGCCCCCTCCATTTAGACACATCAGCATGGAATCCTCTCCTTAATATCTGTGAGGTTACTCTGGGGGATTTTGCTATAACATGCAGCATCATTCAATTGTGAAAAGGCTTCAGTTTTATACATTTCTAGGGGCCATAGTACTATGTTTCCCCCTTTGTCAGATTGTCTTACTCCAATGTCCTTTTGAGACTTGATCTTGGTCATAACATTCTGATAACATTGTAAATGTTCCATGTTGTCCACTCTTTGTCTTGTACTTGATTCAATTGATAGTTTCTTCAAATCCGTGATAACTAGCTCTGAAAAAATATCCACCACATCCGTGGGCATGATTGTAAAAAACACTGACTTCGGTTTCAATGGGGTTACCACTCTGCCAAAATTGTCCATCTCCAATTGATCCCCCAAATAAGTCAATAGCACCTTCTGCTTCTCTTTCTTGTTCATTGAGCTGCTGTAATAGCTCTACATCTGTGTCAACCAAGTTTCCTGTTGGTTCACATTGTTGCCCAACATCTGACTGTTTTGATGTGCTAGTTGAAAAGTATTTCTAAAGGTTAAGCTTTCTTATGAATTTAAAAAAATCAATTCTTGTTTGTATTATTGTGTGTGTATATATATATGTATATATATATATATATATATATATATATATATATATATATATATATATATATATATATATATATATATATATATTACCTACTGGCGGTCGCCAGTAGGTAGTTATAGTTAGGACCTAGTTACCATAGGAAAATCGTAACATTCTTTTCCCAATAACTTTGGCGCCGGATGACAAATCTTCGCGAAATTTTCAAAACTGGTGGGGCGCTCCGATCAGCTCCTAACCTGAAAGTTTGGGGGTGATTCGTCAAGCAGGAGCCAAGAAAAAAGGGGGGTCCCAAAACGCGTTTTCTCCATGTTATTTCCTGTAGGAAATTTTGGAACAGGCTACAGCCCGAACTGCTGAACAGAATTACACCACATTTTGCAAAAAGGTAGCCCTTGGTTCAGAAAGAGACCTTTTTTTAAAATGGTGTAAATCCGTTCAGTAGTTCCTGAGAAATGTAAAAAATAGAGGTAAAAAAATCTATTTCCCATATGAAACTTTAGACACAGTTATAGCAAAAACTCCCAAACGGAATTACCCCAATTTTGGCAAAAATTGACTGATTAGCTCAGAAAGCGACCTTTTAAAAAATGGTGTAAATCCGTTCAGTAGTTCTTGAGAAATTAAGAAATAAAGATAGTGATATCTATAGCCGCGGTGGATCCGCGCACCCTCCCGATCACGAGCTTCATGCTAATTGGCTGTCAACACTCCAAACCAGGAAGTGTTGGCAGCCATCTTGTGCTTCGGTAGAACCAAGGCACAAGAAAACAGAAAAAGAAACGCGAAAAACAGGAAAAGGGGGCAGAGCTGAAACACCCTGATCCCCTAGGCCTGCTCAGGGGGTTCCACAAGGACCCCCAGGGCCAAAAAAGCATTTAAAAAAACAAATCGGCGGGATTCGCGCACCCAGCGTGAATTTCGGCCGAAAATAAAAGAAAACGAAGTGCGGGCTCCCGCACTTTGTTTAATTAAGCCACCGGGTGGGACAGGTCCTGGGGGCAGAAAAAAAATGTGTGTGGGGCCCCAATCCAGCCACACTGTCCTGGGGACCACCACCCCCGGGGCTTTGCACAAAGATTTGCGGGGGGCACACGGCCCCCTGCAGCCCAGGGGACCGCCACCCCCGGGGCTCTTATTTTTAAATAATTCCTGCATGGGGGGCTCATGCCCCCCAACACGCCCCGGGGACCGCCACCTCCCCGGGGCTGTAATTATTAAAATTGGGGGGTCCGTAATGGACCCCAAGCCCCGGCGACCACCCCCGGGGCTTTGCAAATGGTGGGAGGGGGCCCCCTCCTGGAGACCTTGAAGGCCCTAGGGAACGCCACCCCCAGGACCGGCTCCTGCAGTGTCCCGGGGTGCCCACTGCTGTTTGCAATGACAGGGCGGGAGCCTCGCGGCTCCTGCCCTGTCATTGCAAACTCTGCTTTGCTTCATTGAAGCGAGAGCAGGGAAACCTGCTCTCGCTTCAATGAAGCAAAGCAGAATTGCTTTTCCATAAGGGGAGCTGCATGTCAGCAGCTCCCCTTGTGGAAAAGCAATGCCGGCTCCCACAGGACGCGGGGAGCCGGCGGGACCGTGGGGGGATTGGGGACCCCCCACGGTCTCCAACGGATAGGGCTGGCCCCGGGGGATGGGGTCCCTGGGGCCAGAAGTGGCCTGGGAGGGGGCCATGCAGCCCCCCTTTCCGACAAATAAAAAAAAGGCAGGCCGGCCCCAGGGATGGGATCCCCGGGGCCATAATAGGCCTGAGGAGGGGGGCCATGCGGCCCCCCTCTGAAAAAAAAATACAAAAAAAGCAATGGCTAGGCCCCGGGGGATGGGGTCCCCGTGGCCAGAAGTGGCCCGGTAGGGGGGCCACACGGCCCCCATCCCAAAGAAAAAAAAAAGAAACAATAAAGGCCGGCCCCGGGGGATGGGGTCCCCGGTGCCAATAGAGGCCTTAGGAAGGGGACCACACAGCCCCCCTCCATAATAACAAAAAAATATTTGGCCATGCCCCAGGGGATGGGGTCTCCGGGGCCAGAATTGGCCACGGGAGGGGGGCTCACACGGCCCCCTTGCCGTAACATTTATATATATTTTTTTAAAATGGGGGTCAGGCCCTGGGGGATGGGGTCCCCAGGGCCCATAAAATAGAAAAGGAAGGGGGGCAACACAGCCCCCTTCTTTAAAAAAAAAAAAAGACCGGCAACGCGCCAGAGGCCCCGCCCCCTCCCTGCAGCACTCTGCAAACGCGCCCACTGGCACGTTGTAAGATGGGGAAGTAATTCTCCTTGAATACTGGGGGTCCCTGGGGGCCAATTAGCCCACCAGGAACCTCCAGTATGCACCAGGGAGCTGCGTTACAGAGAGGTGTTCACAGGCCACGCCCCTTTTTACACCTCTCTGCAACGCAGCATTGTGGTGCTTCCTGGAGGTACCTCGTTGGCTAGTTGGACCCCAGGGACCCTCACGATTCGAGGGGACTTAATCTCCCTACTTAAAACGCGCCACGGGGTGTGTTTGCACAGTGGTGAAGGGAGGGGGCAGGGCCTGAGGTGACATGTGTGCAAACACGCCCTGTGGTGTGTTTTAAGTTGGGGAATTAATTCCTATTCGATTCTGAGGGTCCCTGGGGGCCAACAACCCCACCAGGTACCTCCAGTAAGCGCAACAGAGCTGCGTTGCAGAGAGGTGGGCCAGGCCATGCCCCCTTTTACACCTCTCTGCAATGCAGCTCTGTGGCGCTTACTGGCGGTACCTGGTTGACTAGTTGGACCCCAGGGACCTTCAGGATTCAAGGGGACTTAATCTCCCAACTTAAAACGGCCACAGGGCATGTTTGCACACGTCACCTCAGGCCCCCTCCTCCCTTCACCACTGTGCAAACGCACCCGTAGCGCGTTTTAAGAGGTAGTTTTAATCCCCCTGCCCTATTATGTACTAGGGCCTTACAGAGGAGGTCATGCTAATCACAGGGGTACCCCAACACATAGTGTTCCCTTGTGTATGTAGGTGTTTTAACTGTATTCTAAGTGTGTTTTAGCATAGCACTGCCTCTAGGCCTGATTAGTCAGAGTCAGTTACCACCAGTACCCGTCTGAAAAAGTTGTGTGCACAGGATAATTTTGGAACAAGGTCTCTTTCTGCTCCTCTATTGGTTCTTTCTGCACATGTCTTGCTTTTTCCTACACATTTCTTCGTCTTTCTGGACTACTGTTGCTTCTTTCTGCATTTCTTTTGCTTCTTTCTGTGCGTTTTTTCTGCTTTCTACTCATGTCCTACCTCTGTAGGCATAGAAACTAGCATTTGAAAAACCTTTGAAATTCACTGAAAAAACCATAGGTTTCAGGCATGTTATAGTTAGAAATTAGCATTTTAAAAACCTTTGAAATTCACTGAAAAAACCATAGCTTTCAGGCACGTTATAGTTAGAAATTAGAATTTAAAAAACCTTAGAAATTCACTGAAAAAAACATAGGTTTCATGGGTGTTAAAGTTAGTTGGACATTTCACTCCTACAAAACCCTAGAAAATCCTCTGTTATAGTTAATTCTGCCAACTATAACTCGCACCCCCGCAATGCACTGCTGATGACGTCACATATTACATCACTCATGACATGGTCAGTGACATCACTGATGACATCACTGATGACATCTGAAATGTTTTTTTCAGTGAAAATAAATAAATAAATTAATTAAAAAAAAAAAAAATAAAAAAAAAAAAAAAAAAATATATATATATATATATATATATATATATATATATATATTACCTACTGGCAATCGCCAGTAGGTAGTGATAGTTAGGACCTATTTTCCATAGGAAATCCGCAACATTCTATTTGGAATAACGTTGGCGCCGATTGACGAATCTTTGCGAAATTTTCAAAACTTTTGGCCAGCTCCGGTCCGCTCCTATCCTGAAAATTTCACGCTGATTCGTCAAGCGGGGTCCGAGAAAAAAGGGGGGTCCCAAAACGCGTTTTCCCTATGCATTTTCCCATAGGACCTGTTGACGCAGATACAGCCCGAACTGCTGAACGGAATTACACCAAATTTGGCAAAGAGGTAGTCCTCAGTTCAGACTCGTGCCTTTTGCTTAAATTGTGTAAATCCGTTCAGTAGTTCCTGAGAAAATTAGAGTTAAAAAGATAGATATATCTGGGCGGAGCCTAACCACACATCTCATCGTGAGATCTGATTGGCTGTCAGTACTTCATCCAAGAAGTGTTGGCAGCCATCTTGGGACCAATATACATGATAGCACCTCATTAAAAAGCATTGCAGTTAATAGAAGGTTTTAAGACTTTACTTACATTATAAATCATTTGTTGATGGTACCATACTCATTTTAGGAATTGTGGTGTGTTCTAAGGTGATTTTACCATGTGAAAAAGCCTTCTGCTGTGATATCATGAATCATGTTTGAGAGAAAACTATTTTCTCATGCTTTTCCCACAGAGGTTTGGGAGGTGATCTATAAGCTAAACTGAGAGCATATTTTCTGTAAATTCACATTATCTTTCTCAGTCATGTGAGAATGAAGTCTGACATTCTCAGTAAAACATGTACATCCAACAAGGGCAGAGACTGTCAGTTGATTCCTTTGTGTTCTACTGCAGCTTCCCAGAGTGTACTAAAGAACAACTAGAGCGCTAACAGTCCTACTTATGACAAACGTATTGCACACCTGAAGCCATCTTGATTGAAATAAAGTGGTAACTCTTAAAACATTTAATTTAAAAAGGAACAATATGAGGAGGTTCTTTTTGCCATAGAAAGTATGATTAGTGCTGCAGAAAGAAAAATTAGGGCGCATTTTGAGTGACTTCTCAAATCCTCTTCTATTTCATTAAAAAATTCTGACATACAGACTGAAACATGCACTTTCAATACCAGCAGCATACTTCCCTGGTGAGCAGTAGCTTTACTACAGTGATCTAATAAGCAACTAGAGTGCTAACATTCTGAATTTATGGCAAATGCGTGACACATCTGAATGCCTTCTTGATGGAATCAAAGTACACAACTGAAAGTATTTCCTACTGAGGAGACTGTAGTAAATGAGGAAATTAGGAAACTTCATAACAAATAAGTCTCCCAAAATGGCCAGCAGAGACAAAAGAGCCCAAATGTAGCCCAGATATCACCCAGATGTAGCCCAAGTATAGCACAATGACAGAATGTCCCAGAGTGTTCTAACGAACAACTAGAGCGCTAACAGTCTTACTTATGACAAAAGTATGGCATACCTGAAGCCATCTTGATTGGAATAAAGTGGTAACACTTAAAACATTTAATTTACAAAGGAACAAAAGGAGGGGGTTCATTTTGCCATTGAAATTATAATTAGTGCTGCATAAAGAAAAATTAGGGCACATTTTGACTTCTCAAATCCTCTTCTATTTCATAAAAAAATTCTGACATGCAGACTGAAGCATGCACTTTGAATACCAGCAGCAGACTTCCCTGGTGAGCAGTAGCTTTACTACAGTGATCTAATGAGCAACTAGAGTGCTAACATTCAGAATTTGTGGCAAATGTGTGACACATCTGAATGCCTTCTTGATGGAACCAAAGTAAAAAACTGAAAGTATTTCCCACTGAGGAGACTGCAGTAAATGAGGAAATTAGGAAACCTCATAACAAATAAATCTCCCAAGATGGCCACCAGAGACAAAAGAGCCCAAATGTAGCCAAAATATCACCCAGATGTAGCCCAAGTATAGCTAAATGACAGAATGTCCCAGAGTGTTCTTAAGAACAACTAGAGCGCTTACTGTCTTAATTATGACAAAAGTATGGCACACCTGAAGCCATCTTGATTGGAATAAACTGGTAACACTTAAACATGTAATTTAAAAAGGAACACAATGAGGGGGTTCATTTTGCCAAAGAAATTATGATTGGTGCTGAAGAAAGAAAAATTAGGGAACATTTTGAGTGACTTCTCAAATCCTCTTCTATTTCATTAAAAAATTCTGATATGCAGACTGAAACATGCACTTTTCATACCAGCAGCAGACTTCCGTGGTGAGCAGTACCTTTACTACAGTGATATAATGAGCAACTAGAGTGCTAACATTCAGAATTTATGGCATATGTGTGACACATCTGAATGCCTTCTTGATGGAACCAAAATAGAAAACTGAAAGTATTTCCTACTGAGGAGACTGCAGTAAATGAGGAAATTAGGACACTTCATAACAAATAAATCTCCCAAGATGGCCACCAGAGACAAAAGAGCCCAAATGCAGCACAAATATCACCCAGATGTAGCTCACATGTAGCCCAATGACAGAAGTGTGCAAAACACTTATTTTTTGTGTATTTGCAGTTTTATATAGTGCAGACTTGTCAGGTATTGGAGTGCTTTACATGAGCATTGGTTACATCACACAAGATCAAATTCATTTTGGTTGTAGACATGGGGAGATTAAGTGATTTGACCAGAATCACAGAATGTTGAGCTGAAGCAGAAACTCCAACCTGATTCCCCAGTTGCAAAGTCTGCAGCTCTGGAAGTAACACCACATCCTCTCCCCTAGGTGCAACATTTAATCATCAAGTGGTCAACTGGATAAAAAAACATAAAGATTACAAATAATTTAAAAGTTCTTTGTCGCTATTTGAAAACTCAGAAAATATGTCCTCATTTTAGTTTTTTAGAGCACTAACCATAATTTTGATGCAAATAAGACCCTCCCATATATGTAATTTCTAAAGGAAATGCTCTAGGTATTACAGTTTTGATTACATCAAGATGACGCCAGGCGTTCCACACTTTTGTAATAAATATAGAATGTTAGCAATCTAGTTGTTCATTGGGATACTGTTGAGAGGCAGAGGCCAGGGGTACGGGCTCTGAAAATTGAAGGCAGGTAGGAGAGTGCAGAGGCAGCAATTTGACCACACTGGGCAGGCAGGAAGGGCAGTGGCAGCACAACAGACTATGGAGGGCAGTGGAAAGGGGGGCAGGGGCAACAAACCAACAATACAGGACTGGCAAGAGAGGCTGTGGCAATATAATAGACCATTGTGGGCAGAAGGAAGAGGCATACATGCAAACAGACCCGTTTCAGCCAGGAAACGTCCAATGTTTTTAAGCTCAAATGGGCTTTATTTGATCTGTCTCCTGTCTACAATCTCTTCTTTTTCAATGTAACTCAAAGGGGAAAATCGATACCCCAGTTTTTTTTCAAAATCTCCCTCTTACCAAGTTCAAAATGTTCGCAAGTATGGTACATTGGATCATGGTAGGCAGGAGGAATTGGGGTAGGGACATGGACTCGGATAACAGAGGACAGGAGGGACATGGAGAGGTGCACCAAACTGACCCTACAGGGCAGGCATCAGGGTTTGCAGCAGCACAATACACCACACAGGGCATGCGGGACGGGAGTGCAGCACAACAATCCATAGAAAGCAATAGGGAGGGGACAGGACCATGCACATGGACAACAGAGAACAGAGGGGAAAGAGGCAATGGTAGCTAGCTGACCATAATGGATAGACAGGAGAGAAAGCTGCAGCATAACAGACCATAATGGGCAGGAGGGACGGATCAGGGGCATTACAATGGAACAGACAAGCCAGGAGGGAGGAAATAGGGGTCTGCACATGAAAACAGAGGGCTGGGGGCAAGGGGGCAGGGCAGGGCAGGAGCAGCAAGATGACCATGGAGGTCAGGCAGGATGGGCACTAGAAACAAGACACACCATGGAGAGCAACAATGAGACTATGATGGCATACACACAGACCATGGAGTGAAGGTGGGAGGGGGTCAGGGGCAGCTAGCTCACCACACAGGGAAGGTGGGAGGGGCCATGGCAGCACAGAAGACCATGCATGGCAATCGGGAGGGTTAGTGGCAGCACAATGGTTATGATGGGCAAGAAGGAGGGTGCAGGGGCATGCACAAAGGACCATGGAGGATAGAAGGGAGGGTCAGGACCTGGGCACAGACAAGAGAGTTCAGGGGAAGGGGCCTCACAACAGACTACGCAGGGCAGGCAGGAGGAGCAGTTGCAGCACAACAGACCAGGGAGGGCAGAAGGGTGTTGCAGTAAAATTGACCATGGAGGACAGGAGGAAGGGAATAGGGGCATGGCATGTGGACAGGCAGGGTGGAGGTGGCAGGGACAGGTTACAGTCATCTGACAATGCTAGGCAGGTGAGAGGGGAGTGGTAGCTCAACAAAACACTCAGAGTAGATAGGAGTGGCAGGTCCATGGAACATGGTGAGCAAAAAGGATGGAGCAGGGGCATGTAAAAAGACATCGGAGGGCAGGGGAAAGGAGAATAGGGGCAGCAAGTTAAGCACAGAGGCTAAGCCGGAGGTCAATGATGAGCCATAGAATTGGGCAATGGAGGGCAGGAGGAGTGGACTGGTACATCATGCTAAATGGAGGGCAGTGGCAGCACATCAGACCATGCATGGCAGGAGGGAGGAGGCTAGTCCATGGATTCAGACAACAGAGGATAGGGAGGAGGTGGATGGGGCAGCAAGCTAACTGTTCAGAGAAGGTGGGTATTAGGAACTTTATTGTTTTTAAAATGTGTGTCTGTACGAACTACTTAAAATATGAACAAGTATGCAGCATAATCTCACTTTTATTCAGGAAGAAGAGGACGTTTGTGACTGTGACTCCGGGCTCACTTGGCAGAAACACCCCCTGACCCTCCACCCCCCATCGCAAAATGTAATGCCCGTGAAAAGGGTAGGTGGACGCAGTGTTATATAGAACATAGTCCTGAGAGCACGATTGAAAATGAAAACTAGATATAGTATATGGTATAAACTATGCACCAAAAAGTGTGATATAAGATGAACCGGGGAATGAAATATAATATGCAATACATTGTGCGGAATGACAGATTCATTGGAGAGCGCGAGATAACACAGGCACTAGCGCGTGCTATGCGATTCGCGCCTTGGAGTGTAATATGCACAGGGCAGTGTTGTGTAACCTAACTAGTCTCTAAAGGTGTAATATAAAATATGTGCTGGGGAGTGTAACGTTGCATATGCACTGTGACAAAGATATGGATCCCAGATTGTAATATGTATGGCATAGCGCTGTGCATTATAACATAGGCATCGAGGAAGGCACGTTAGATGGGGCAATATAACCCGTGCGAAGGCAAGTGTGGCATGACATATTCACGGGGTGGTGTTACAGTGCACATGGGCTAGAGAGTGTCATAGCATACGCACTAGCTGATGGAATACAACACAGAGGTGTGTGGCACTCGGCGGGCACTGGTGGGTGTAACACAGCATTGGGCTCAGCCAGGAGAACGCTGTGACTCTCAAGTGAGGTTCTTCTCCTTTCCAGAGAGTAAAATAAAAAGTATTACACATCCGGCGGTGGATGTGTGTTTAATTAACCGTGAGGGGGGTTTCTTGCATAGTTTGGTCGAATTTTTGTCGAATCCCCTTTGAATGGCTTTGTGTGCGTGTGTATTAAATGTGCCCGTCAATAGCTACCCATGTTTGTATAAATAAACGACAAGGGTGTCTACTTGGAGAGTACCCATCGGCGGGGGCGCTGGGATTAGGCACGGTAGGGCGTCAGACACGTCAGAGCTTCACTAGCGGTGTAAATACATTCCACGTGGATTCATTGTATGCTTAGTCGCCTTTTAATGAATATCACGCAAATTGTCATGGTGATAGGTACATACGGTTTGCCCAGCATGTCCTAGGTGTTTCTATAAATATATATGTTTTTTAAATAATAAAAAACAAAGGCCGGCCCCGGTGGATGGGGTCCCCGGGGCCATAAGTGGCCTGAGGAGGGGGGCAACGCAGCCCCCCTCCTAAAGAATAAAAAAATAAAAAAATGCCATGACCCGGGGGTTGGGGTTCCCGGGGCCGATTAATGCCTTGGGAGGGCCAAATGTATTTTTTTCAACAAAAACAATTAGGGTGCAGGCCCTGGGGGATGGGGTCCCCAGGGCCAATAAATTAGAAAAAGAAGGGGGGCCACACAGCCCTCCTTCTTAAAAAAAATAAAAAAAATAAAAGACCGGCATCGCACCGGAGGCCACGCCCCCTCCTTGCAGCACTCTGCAAACGCGCCCCCTGGCCAGTTGTAAGTTGGGGAATTAATTCCCCTTCAATACTGAGGTCCCCTGAGGGCCAACTAGCCCAACAGGTATCTCCAGTATGCGCCAGGGAGCTGCGTTGCAGACAGGTGTTCTGAGGCCACGTCCCTTTTTACACCTCTATGCAACGCAGCTCTGTGGCGCTTACTGGAGGTACCTAGTGGGCAATTTTGCCCCTAGGGACCCTCAGGATTCAAGGGGACTTAATCTCCCAACTTAAAAAACGGCCACAGGGCGTGTTTACACAGTGGGGAAGGGAGGGGACGGGGCCTGAGGTGACGTGTGCAAACACGCCCTATGGCACGTTTTAAGTTGGGGAAATAATTCCCCTTCAATCCTGAGGGCCCCTGGGGGCTAACTAGCCCACCAGGTGCTTCCAGTAAGCGCCACTGAGCTGCGTTGCAGAGAGGTGGTCCAGGCCGTGCCACTTTTTAAACCTCTCTGCAACGCAGCTCAGTGGCGCTTACTGGAGGTACCTAGTGGGCTAGTTGGACCCCAGGGACCCTCAGAATTCAAATGAACCTAATCTCCCAACTAAAAATGGCCACAGGGCGTATTTACACAGTGGTGAAGGGAGGGGACGGGGCCTGAGTTAACGTGTGCAAACAAGCTCTGTGGCGCGTTTTAAGTTGGGGAAATAATTCCCCTTCAATCCTGAGGGACCCTGGGGGCCAACTAGCCCACCAGGTGCTTTCAGTAAGCGCCACTGCGCTGCGTTGCAGAGAGGTGGTCTAGGTCATGCCCCTTTTTACATCTCTCTGCAACGCAGCTCTGTGGCGCTTACTGGAGGTACCTAGTGGTCTAGTTGGACCCTAGGGACCCTCAGGCTTCAAGGGGACTTAATCTCCAAACTTAAAACGGCCACAGGGCATGTTTACACAGTGGGGAAGGGAGGGGACGGGGCCTGAGGTGATGTGTGCAAACATGCCCTGTGGTGCATTTTAAGAGGTAGTTTCAATCTCCTGCCCTATTATATACTAGGGGCTTACAGAGGAGGTCATGCTAATCACAGGGGGACCCCAACGCATAGTGTTCCCTAGTGTATGTAGGTGTTTTCACTGTATTCTGAGTGTCTTTTAACATAGTACTGGCTCTAGGACTGGTTAGTCAGACTCAGATACCACCAGTATCCGTCTGAAAAAGTTGAGGGTACAGGATGATTTTGCAACAAGGCTTCTTTCTGCTTTTCTGTTTGTTCTTTCTGCACGTTATCCTTCTTCCTGCACTTTTCTTCGTCTTTGAGGACTTCTGTTGCTTCTTTCTGCATTTCTGTTTTTTTCTTTCTGTGCGTTTTTTCTTCTTTCTTCACATGTCCTATCACTGTAGGCATAGTTAGAAATTAGCATTTAAAAAACCTTTGAAATTCACTGAAAAAACATAGGTTTCAGGCACGTTATAGTTAGGAATTAGCATTTAAAAAACTTTAAAAATTCACTGAAAAAACCATAGGTTTCAGGGGCGTTATAGTTAGCTGGACTTTTCACTTGTACAAAACCATTGAAATTGCCCCATTATAGTTAGTTCAGCTAACTATAACTCGCGCGCCCGCAATGCACTGCTGATGACGTCACATATTACATCACTCATGACATGGTCAGTGACATCACTCATGATATCACTGATGACATCTCAAATGACATCACTGATGACATCATCCTTGTCATACAGTGGCAGACCTCCTCTCACCCTAATATAACCTTTGATACACACATTCAAAAATAGAAACTAACATTTTCAAAACAATGGACATACCAATACTAGTTACAACAACCTATTCAGTAATTCTAAGTTCCACATACACATCCACTCATTCACCAACAGTCCTATACAGTCACTCATACATGTACTCACTCATCATATGTACTCATACACCTATACATCCTGTTACACAACACCACTCATCCATAGAGTTACTCACACACATAGTCACTCATGCTAATAAAGAATCAAACATCCATTTACTTGCATATACAGTTATACACACACCACCATACTTACTGCTACAGAAATTTACACATACTTAGTCTTTTACACAATCACTTATAGAAACACATACTTATTCATACAGGAACTCTTTCGATCTCTCACTCTCACATATACTCACTTATATACACCAATAGTCACATATACTAGTTTAAAACATATGTAGTTACTCATAAAGACACTATTGAGACAGTCATTCACTCACTAACACACCCATCCACCCATACACTCCTGCACACATGCTGTCTTCAACACATACAAACAGTGAGTCACTCATTCATGCACCTATGCACTACGTAATACCCCCACCGAACCAAACAGACACACATACTGATACTCAAAAAACCAACTAATAACCTATATAGACACTCATGTAGCTACTCACCAACCCATGCAGCCACTTATACACAAAGTGAGAGACTGATACAGATATTTACATATTTAAACATTACTCACTAAGCCATGTATTCACTAAGATACACTTAATCAGTCAGTTATACAATCAATTTTTCAAAAATAAATCATCCATTTAGACACTTATATACCCCATTTATTCTTCCATCGACCTTGAGATATACATATATAAAACATATGTCATTTTCAGAAAAACACACATTCACTGGATGATGTCATCAGTGATGTCATCAGTGATGTCATTTGAGATGTCATCAGTGATGTCATGAGTGATGTCACTGACCATGTCATGATTGATGTAATATGTGAATTCATCAGCAGTGCATTGCGGGCGCGCGAGTTATAGGTAGCTGTACTAACTATAACGGGGGAATTTCAATGGTTTTGTACGAGTGAAAAGTCCAGCTAACTATAACGCCCCTGAAACCTATGGTTTTTTCAGTGAATATATATATATATATATATATATATATATATTTCCAAGTCGTGTTGCTCTGCCGCAAGAAGGAACCGCACTCCAGGTTTCTTTGAGTGACGATTTATTTAAGACCGACTTGTTTCAACCCTCCTGGTATCTATCTATCTATCTATCTATCTATCTATCTATCTATCTATCTATCTATCTATCTATCTATCTATCTATCTATCTATCTATCTATCTATCTATCTATCTATCTATCTATCTATCTATCTATCTATCTATCTATCTCGCTCGCTCGCGCTCTCTCTCTCTCTCTCTCTATATATATATATATATATACATATATATATATATATATAAACAACCAGGTACGCCATAATAAAAAAAAATATATATATATATGTATATATAAATTCCGCCATGCCATTGCAAACTGCAATGTCCCAGTGGTGGGCACCGAGGACATTCCTGGAGCCATCCCTGGGGGGGAGGGGGGGGGCAGTCCCCAGGAACTTGCAGGGCTCCTGAGATGGGCCGCGCAGCCCACTCCCATCTTGTATATAGCACTGGGGAGGTGGTGGTCCCAGGGGACAGGGGTCCGCAACAGAACCCCTTAATTAGTGTATGTATGACCCGGGGAGGTGGTGGTCCCATATATATATATATTACCTACTGGTGGTCGCCAGTAGGTAGTTATGGTGAAGAGCATATTTCCATAGAAAAAGATTTTTTTTTACTTGGCTAGAACTTTGGCGTTGTTTTGAACAATCTTCATGACATTTTTCGATAAAAAATGTCAACGTAGGTTCTATTGTTTTGGAAAGTCTGTGCAGTGGGGGCCGAGAATTTGGGGTGCAAACAAGGTTGCGTTTGTAATGTTAATTCCCGTAGGAACCTTTGGCCACACCTACTCTCCGAACCGCTGAACGGACTTGCATCTAATTTGGCGGGGAGGTAGATGTTCGTTCAAGGAAGTGCCTTTGCTTATTTGATGTAAAGCCGTTTAGTAGTTTCTGAGAAATTTTAAGTTTAAAATTGTAGTGATATCTCTGGTCGCAAAGTCTTTGCAAACAAAGAGAGCTCATGCAGAGAAATGCACTGCTCTGATTGGCTGCCAACACTTCAAACAGGAAGTGTTGGCAGCCATTTTGGGACTCAGCTTCAAGTGGAGTCCCCCCAAAAAAGTGAAAATAAAGAAAAGGGGGCTAGGTAGGGATGCCCTGACCCCCCAAGCCATGGTCTTGAGACCCACCTGGCACCCCGCCAAGGCATAAAACCATAAAAAAAAATATATATATATATATTGCAGCGAATTCATGATAATCGCAAATTCGTGCAAATAGTCTTTTTAAAAAGCAAGCACGGTTTCCAGCGCTTGCTTTAAAATAACCCCCGGGTTGGCCAGGTACCGGGGCATATAATATATATAGGAGGGGATGCTTGAGGCCCTCCTCCTAGGGCTTAGGAAAGCCCAGGGAACCGCTGGCTCCTTGGGGCACTTTTGATAATGAATGCTGGTGGGTGCACTGAACCAGTCCGCAGTCCCAGGGACTGCCACCGACTGGGGCTAATGTAAAGAATATGGGTGGGCCTCATGGACTCCCCTGCCCCAAGAACCACCCCCTCCCCAGGGATAATTTAAAGACTTTAGGGGAGCCTCGCTAATCCCCCCTGCCCCAGGAACCATGAATGCATTAAAATCTAAATAAACAGGGGAGGCCCTACAGCCTCCCCCACAGTCCCAGGTACCGCCACTGCCCCGGGGCTAACTGCAATAATAATGGGTGTGGAGGCTACGGCCCCCGGCACACAGCCCCAGGGACCACCACATCCCCGGGCCGTACATACACTAATTAAGGGGGTCTGTTGCGGTGTACAAGATAGGAGTTGGCCGCGCGGCCCATCTCCAGGAGCCCTGCAAGTTCCTGGGGACTGCCCTCCCCCACCGGGGACAGCTCCAGGAAAGTCCCGCTGTGCCCATCCCCGGGACATTGCAGTTTGCAATGGCATGGCAGGAGCACTGCTCCTGTTATGCCACAGCAAACACTGCTCTCCTTCATGGAAGCGAAAGCATTAGAATATGTTCTCACTTTCAAGAAGCAGAGCAGAATTGCTTTAGGACAGAGGGAGCTGCATGTTTGCAGCTCCCTTTGTCCAAAAGCAATGCTGGCTCCCGCAGGAGTCAGGGAGCCGGATGGGACCACTCTGTCCTTGAGATATATATACTCTACCTGTGTGAAATTTCAAAGGAAATGTTACACAGGTAGAGGTGGCAGCCCATGCTGGGCAGAATGGTGTGACAACTGCAATAATATGACCAGGTTGCATAATTAATATTACCAGTATCCACAGACCATTGGTAAATATGTTATAATTTGGTATAGAAACCTGCATTCTTAACCAGCATGAATATGGGTATTGGCAATTTGAAGTAACAACTTGATACAACCCAAATATGGCAACCAAAGCATGTAACATTTCAGCTTAGTCCTCTCTCATCAGCCACGTTGTGAATACACCAATGAGAACAGTGTTTGTTACTTTTAAAATTTATCTAAAATTTGTGCAAAATCGCAATATCCTAGCAGCCCTCAGTCACATGTGGAATTTCTGGATCTAAGTGCTGTTCTCAAGAAATTAATTACTACAAAAAGCGTGTGGTCATTAGGCAGAAGCTGCAAATACATTAATGCAACACGGGCTTGTCTAAATCTCAAGTCTATTTAAAGGGTTCAAGAAACAATCTCCTTGGGTGAGTAAAATATTTACATAAAAGGTAAAAAAGTAGAGCATCCTGTGGAGACCTGTTGTCGCAGCCACAGGGACCTCCATCCTCTGCTTGTAAGACAAAGCTGGTTGGAGATGCCAAAAGATGATGAAGCTGATTAAATCTAAATCGAATTCTTAAAAAGAGACACTTGTTAAAATAGAGAGATATCTCTCCATACCCTGGACTGATTTTAAGAGAGCATGCCCTCCCTCCTCTGTTTTGCTATGCTCATTATCTTCACGGAGGGCAGTGGCATATTTAAAAAATAACTCTTTTACTAATGACAAATCCCAAGACTTCACTATGTCATGTATAAGAAAGATACCTGCTCTTCCTAGGGCCGTGAAGGACTCTTTAACATACCGTAACCAGGGGATTTTGAGTGCATGTATAGTGATAGGCAGTCTAAGATGACCGAATGATTAAATACTGCCTCTTCATTAGACCGAATATTCACCTAACACAACAAAGGCTTTACTGCCACCAGGTCAGTTATATACTCAACTCCTAATTCTTCATGTAAGGAAAACGAGGGGGTACCCTGGGGGACCATTTAGAATTCGTCTCAGGTACTTGTGTTTTGCGGTCTGTACTTTGTTAGCTGCTGTGTACCCCCAGACCTCGCTTCCGTACAAGACCTTGGAAATGCAGAAGGACTGGTAAAGCTTTAAAATCATCGCCGTAGACCAGGTGCCTAATCTATAGGCATAGTTAGCAATGGCTCCCGTTGATTTATTCATGTTTCCTAACTTCTCTTCCATCAGATGTTTTCAATTTAACTTTGCATTGAATAAAATTCCCACATAGGAGAAGGCCGGAGATCTTAGCTGACCTATGGGTTCCTGCCTTGAAGGTCTTAGATCGGTTTGCCCAAGTGCCAACTTTCATAAAATACGATTTTGGGAAGTTGGCCGACAAGTCCAACTCATTCATAAAGGAAACAAATCCATCAATCAAGGCCTGCAGGCCCATTGGTGTGCGTGCCATCGGCACCGCGTCATCCGCATATAATAAAACTGGTACTGCTTTCCTGCCCAATCTAGGGTTATCGGTCTGTAGTGATATCAGGGCGGATTCTAGGCTATTGATATGGGGAGGTGTGTGCACTGAGACCTGACCTGAGCTGCGAAGGGAGTTGCTGGTGTCCTGCCCTTTTCCGCCTTCCTCATGCACCGTTGGTGTTCCGCTGTGCGTTTCCCCGCCGCCGCCGCCAGACCACCTCGCGGCCCGGTGTGGGGAGACTACTGCTCCCAGGCGCCTTAGCGCCCCAGACGTCACCATAGCGCCCGGAGGCGTTTAAAAGACAGACGCTCCCTCGGTGGAGCGGGAGGTGTGTGCACTGAGACCTGACCTGAGCTGCGAAGGGAGTTGCTGGTGTCCTGCCCTTTTCCGCCTTCCTCACGCACCGTTGGTGTTCCGCTGTGCATTTCCCCGCCGCCGCCGCCGCCGCCAGACCACCTCGCGGCCCGGTGTGGGGAGACTACTGCTCCCAGGCGCCTTAGCGCCCCAGACATCACCACAGCGCCCGGAGGCGTTTAAAAGACAGACGCTCCCTCGGTGGAGCGGGAGGTGTGTGCACTGAGACCTGACCTGAGCTGCGAAGGGAGTTGCTGGTGTCCTGCCCTTTTCCGCCTTCCTCACGCACCGTTGGTGTTCCGCTGTGCGTTTCCCCGCCACCGCCGCCAGACCACCTCGCGGCCCGGTGTGGGGAGACTACTGCTCCCAGGCGCCTTAGCGCCCCAGACGTCACCACAGCGCCCGGAGGCGTTTAAAAGACAGACGCTCCCTCCGCGTCGCGGGATCGCGCGCGGGTCGGCGCCGGAAGAAGCCCGGGACAAGGGCGGGACCGTCTGTGGCCGTCCGGGGCCGGAAGAGGCCGGGCCGGGCCCAGGATCTTGTATTTCATGGACTTGTAAGTAACCAGTTCCATTGTCATACCCCTGTCCTGCAAGTTGTTGCATTTGCCAACCCTGATGTCGAAGTCCAGGTCATCTAACCTATCCGGCACAAGTGAAAAGAGGACCATGGATAACTATCTCGTTAAAGTTGTCAACAAGTTCAACAAAGACAGGAGACTTTCCTTGGGTAGACTGAGCCCTGAAGTATCTCCATCAGACATATTAGCCCCTAATACTAAAACACCTTTTCCTGAAAGTTGTAGCGCTAATACTAACACTGCAGACGTAAATATTGATGTACCTCATGATTTAGTAAATGCTGAAAGCATGGATGAACTTGCTTCCCTAAATGACTCAACCTCCTCACAGATTGTAGTACCCTGTCTAAAGATCACCCCAACTCCCTCTCCCATGCAGAGAAGAGTGCGGGCGTGTAGGAAGGCTCCAGTGAAGAGGGTGGTAACTAGAAAGTCAAAAAAGCAAGGTCCACCCCAATCAAGCAGGGGGATTACACCAGACTCATTAAAAGAAACGCTAGGGTCTAATGATAATGCCGAGGGGGGTTTTCTTCACACAGCTTCAATAGGACACTTGGTATCAATCTTAGAGTCCAAACTGGAGGCTTTAATTAGCCCCTTGTTGGCGAAGTTAGATTCAGTTTCTTTAAAAGTAGACAGATTGAAGGGCCTTCTGGATTCCTATTTAACTCGACCTTCTTCCCTGATAACCCCCCAACCGGCCCTACCGGCCCCCGTGGCCCATAGTCTAACGGATTGTGTCCTGGACCCCATTTTGCATCCGCCTGGTACTTACAGCGAGGGAGTTTCTAGGTCCCCGGGAGATAGTAGTCAGTCATGTCGGCCTACAAACGCTTCATCTATCGCGTTACCAGTACATTCATCTTCTACCGTAGCCACCTCCTCAGGTAAATCACACTTAGTACAAACACGCTCTCAGAACATCCAGAAGCCTGTAGCCGAGGGAGAAGTCTTTGGGCCTACTAAATACAAGAGAAACCATATTGTTAACCTCCCACCACAGTGCGCACCTTTCACAGTGGTATTGATCAATGTCCCCGAGGTTGACTCCCGTATGTCTAACTCCAGGCAGGAAACCCATGACTCTCTAAAAAATAAATCACTTGCCTGGCTTAACAAAAACTGCAGCTTTCCTCTGGCATTTTCTAACGACATATTATCCACTCGGAGAGTTGGTTGGATAGGGGATGGCAGGAAAACCACAAGAGGGGACTGTATTATAATTAATTTCAAATATCCACAACATGTGGCTACCGTCCTCTTAAGAGCTGCCTCCTTATCCAACCAGGTTAATCTAGTTTCTGTTAGACCTCTAGGTTATTTTTACAGTCATTTGAATTGTATACAACAGCGACGGCCCCAACAGGACGAGCATTATGAATCTGGTACAACTAGGGGGGGGGTTGGTTGCCCTTCTAATATGCCATCGAGAGCCCCGATGCATTTTTATGGTGGGGACACTGCCACCTAACAGGCAGAGGGATTATATTCTCCCCCTTTCTACTTACTACATACTCTGCCTTGTCCTCATTGGAGGAAAATGATTGACTGTTTGATACTACCAGGAAGCCTCACGATAAACAAGTTATCTGTGATTTGCCTAGTAAAGCAGTGACTGTTCATTTGCCCTTCTTACCTGAATTTAATAAAGCGGAAGTTGATAGGGTGAGCGCAGGAGCCCAACGGACTTCGATTATAACCTTGCCCTCCATCGCAGATCCCCTTTTAAATCCAGATTTCTCTCCTGTAGATCCACCTGACGACTGTATAGTTGTTAATTGCGACTCTAACACAGGCTACAGTGTCGTCACGTGGAATATCGCAGGTTTGAACAGAAAATTAGACTCCCCTTTCTGGAGGGATTTTATTAATATAGGGTATGACATAATATGTCTCCAGGAAACTTGGTGCGAAGAACCCATTTTTATTGAGGGCTATTCAGCACACAGTTTGAATGCGGTGAGTTCAACTGCTGGAAGAGCTAAAGGAGGCCTTTTGCTTTTAATATCAACTAAACTAAACTCCTGTAAAATTAAAAGTTGTGATCTCAGTGGATGTCTATTCTCAGGTATTATGTCTAGAGTTTGACAAAGGTAAAGATTTGTTGCTGATTAATTTTTATAACAATGTATTCACCGCTGACAGAGGTAAAATTTTGACTCAGCTAGAAAAGGAAATTGAGAGGACACAGGCATTATCAGGTTATCAGTCGATCATCCTTTGGCTGGGTGATTTCAATATAAGTCCCTGCCCATTTGCCACGAGTAATTTATGCGGATTAAGAAGGGAATGTGGAAATATGGAGGAAACCGACTGTTTACACTTCCCACATTGCGCTTATGGCACGGCCCTAAATACGATGCTAGCTAAGTTTGACCTGGATATGTTATGTTGCACGAAAAATAGTGCAAACATAAACTGTCCAACTTTCACTGGAAGAGGAGCCAATTCATACATTGACCACATTTTACTTTCTAATGATAGTGCATACTCTAATTTGTGTGTTAATGAGCAAACTTTAAGTGACCATAATAGTATCTCTTTATCGCTGCATTGTTGGGGTTACAAACACACGGATGCCGACAATTGTATTAGTCATATCGAGGCAGTAAGACCTAATGGGTTTAGGATTAAATGGACAAAGGTTGTCCCACACAAATTATTGGAGGAGGTATTAAGAAAATGCAATAAGGAGGTAAATTATTGTCTTGGTGATGAGGTGCATTCGCATATTGTACTCAATCACCTATGTACAATTAATGAAACAATTCACAACCTACTCACAAAAACATATAAGGGGAAAAAAGAAATTAATACGGGCTGGTTTGATAAAAGCTGTACTCAGGCTCTCCATGCTTTAAAACACGCTTTGAGCTCTAAACCTCGAAATTCCACAATAATTAAAAACTGTCGTGCTGATTATAAAACATCACTTATTAAGAGGAAAAGAGCTCTACAAGAGGAGGCCTGGAACAACCTCAGCCTTGCGGCAGATACAAATGATAGTAAACTATACTGGGATACTATAAATAGTCCCTTTTTGAAAAACGATATAGTGCCTGAAATAACCTCTCATGTAGACTGTAAATCGTGGATGCATCATTTTTTAAATATTTTTAATCCGGATAGGTTAATTTTAGATCCCCCCCAGGATAATGAGTATACTTGGCCAAGATTACCCCTGGTTATTAGTCTGGAGGAGGTCTACGAGGGTCTAAGTAACAGTAAAGGTGGTAAGGCACCTGGCCCGGATGGGGTCCCGCTGGATTTATATAAATCCGAGTTACATCTGTGGGCCCCCATTCTGACCAGATTCTTTAATGCAACAGTAGAGGGACAGATACCAATTTCTTGGGGCCAGTCTATAATCATTCCCCTTTACAAGAAAGGCTCCAAGTCTGAGGCAAGCAACTATCGCCCCATTTCCCTACTAGACGCATCCATAAAAATTATGAGTAGAATAATTTTAAATAGACTTGAGACCTGGGCCAAGGATAATTCGATAATTTCAAAGGCACAATATGGATTTAGAAAAGGTCTGGGGACGTTGGAGCAGTGTGTTAATCTTGACCTCCTTATACATAAATATACTGTTGCAAAGGATGGTAACCTGTTCCTCTGTTTCGCAGACCTGAGTAGTGCCTTTGATCTTGTAGACCACAACATCCTATGGGACACCCTGTTAGAACTCGGTGCCCCTAAAGAGTGTGTATATTTTTTGGTACGGTTATACTCCGGACTTTCATATAAAGTGCGTTATGGTCCTATGGGGGAATGTACGCCCTTTTTTAAAGTTGCGAGAGGGATTCGTCAGGGTTGCGTCTTGGCACCGTTTTTATTTTCCTTATTTATTAACCAAATTGATTCGATTTTAAGCAAATTGCCTTCAGATGCCCCTTTGATTGACGGAAGTGTTACCCCAATTTTATTATACGCAGATGACGCTGTTCTTTTATCACGAACACAGAACGGTTTACAACGTCTTATAGATAGATTTGTGCTATTCATTAAAGACAGGAAACTGGTAGTCAATAAAACCAAGACTTTTGCTATGACCTGCGGAAAGAAGGTGAAATCAAAATCTACCTTCTTTATTGATAAAGTCAAGATACAATCGGTCAACAGTTTCTGCTATTTGGGGATATCTTTTTCTGGAGATGGGAAATGGACCAACGAGGACGAGAACGTGAGATTAAAGATGAATAGAAATACCAGTAGCATTTTTAGATTCGCAGCTAAATTAGGGCAAAGGAGAATGAAAGATATGTTGGCTATCTACAAAGCTAGGTGTATTTCATCCGCTTTGTACGGGGCAGGTGTATGGGGCCATCATCCTGTTAACCTTTTACAGAATGATGAAAACAAGTTTTTGAAGAAATTGTTATGTGCCCCCCCTCAGTTCCTAATTTGCTAACTCATATGGAAGCCGGTATCGATTTCATTATGGACCTAGCTGCATTACGCCCATTATTACTCTGGCGCTCCATTTGGTCCAAAACAGAGACAATATTTACACAAACAATTATCAAAGACTGTTTGAACCTCGATAATTTGTCACGTATACCATGGCTGAGCTATATTTACTACTGGTTTAATCTTCTGTTTGATTGTAATATTCGTCTGAACCCAGAAGCAGCCGCACTGATACCAAAGAAAGATATAAAATTGAGGTTTCTAGCATATAAGAATGCGGCTAGAGAGAGTCAGTCTAGTAATTTAGTAACCGTTGCTTCTTACCTTGATTTGAATCTAAGGAGAGGTTTTCAGACATACCTTGCGATTGTGACTTATAATTCCCACCGATTTGTCCTAACCCGCTGAAGGCTAGGGATTGTGCATCATTTGGTCTCATTTCCGGATATGAAGATCAAATCCAATATGCTGTGTCCTTGTGATAACATTTCAAAACAAAGCTGCTGTCACTTTTTATTGTTCTGCAAATTTTATTGTCATTTTAGGAAGTTTTACCTCAAACCTATCTTTTTAAAATATAAGATTCGGTCCACTAAATCAGCAATGAAGTTTTTAACAACTCTGGAAAGTCCTGATACCTGTTTTTTTGTGGCATCATATGTGCTAAAATGTATAAATATAAGGAAGTCTATAGTCTGTCCTGTCTAGTTTTAATCATCCTATGTACTTTGCACATTTAGGTATCGCTCAGACTTTTATATGCACTTTTAAAGTTCGAAATGATTCTGGATGAACATTGTATTTTTGTTATTGCTATTATACATAGCACCTTTTGCACATTTGTACCGCATTAGACACTTTATATGGAATCTGTACTTTGTTAAATAATATTGAAGATGTTTTGTTAGTACATTCCCAAGATTAATTCTGAACTGATTAAGGAAGCACAATGCACTTTAATAATGACTTTTATATACTGTTTTCTGTAACGTTCAGTGTACAAGATACTCTACCTTGCTATGTATTTTATGTGTTTCGTTCTGCTTATATGGTTGTATCTTACATACCGAATAAAGCTTTTGAACTTGAACTTGATATGTGTCATAAATAGTAGAGGAAGTAAAATACACCCTTGGTGATTTATTGTTAGGGTGACCAGAGATAGAGATTTTCACTTTTTTGTCCATTAATAACTTTGCACCTGTTTGACGTATGTGTGCGAAACTTTGCAGACATTCTGCCTCCATTTCATATTGGGATGACTGAAAGTTTTGTGTTGTTTGGTCAAGGGTGTGCAAAGAAAAAAGGAGAGTCCCAAAACAGGGTTGAAATTCAATGCATTTTCCATAGACTTTTGTATTTAGAATAGCACAAAATCCGTTAGCTTGATTTTAATGAAATTTTGCATATTGGGGGTGCAGATGATTTTGAGGGGTTTAGTGCAGATAAGTTGAGTAAGTATTTTTTTACGTTATAAAGTTTTTCAACCTAGTGATATCATGTAGCAAAATATTACTAAAAGTAGCAGGGAAGCCCAAGAAATAAACTAGACTGCATATGTAAATTTCTGATTTACTACATGAACAACTGACATACCCATTTATGATCACAAGCTAATGAAAACCTATAAACAAATACATAACAAATAAAATACATTTTAATCTACATAAGTTTTCTTTGCATGCTCTCTGGCTCACAAAATAAAACTGTGCCAACAAGCCAAACAAAAACCATCTTCCCTATGTACTCCTCTGCAACAAAATGGAAAAGTGACCTAGCAGTGAGTTACACAAACTTCTATGTGGAGAACATGATAATTGGCCATTAGAAAAAAAAGAATCTTAATTTTTGTAGCAACAATGCTTGTTAAAAGTAGCAAGGAAGCCCCCCAAAAAAACTAGACTGCATTTGTAAAGTTTCAGAATTACTACATGAACAACTAAAAGACACATCTATGGTCACATAATTATGTAAAACCAATAAAAAAAAATACATAACAAATACAATAGACAAAAAGAAAGATATTACATTAAAACTGACTTCCAATTTGTTAGTATTCCCAAAGATAGGCATTCCTAAGATATTAGCTTCAAATAACTTTCTACCCGTTTGATGAATGATCACAAAATGTTCCAGGCCTATAGAATTTTCTACATTTTTAGATGATGTAATTTTTAGTTGGGAATTGTTAAAGAGGTGAAAAGATAAAAGTGGGTCAAAAACGCTTTTTTCCACCAATGTATTTTCCATAGACTATTGTATTTGACGAAGCGCGAGTATGGATGAATGGATTTGCATGAAATTTGACAGGATTATACATTATGGTGCAGAGATGATGCTTTTTGGCACTGCAGTTAAGTAGGATGCGTTTTTTTTTATGTTATAAGGCATTTAAATTAAGTGTTATCTGTCACTGCTGTACTTTCATTGAATTTCACAAATTTCTGTTAAACTGTCACGGTACATGACCCTAAAACTATTTACAGATATATATATAAAAAAAATGAATCCTCCTACGTATTACCACTTTAATAAAGTGGTAATAGGTATGGACCTATTACTTACGCATATCTAAGGCCGTAACACTCAACACAGCGACAGTGTAGCAAACACAATATGGCTGCCTTTTCATAATCTAAAAGCAGCCATTAACCAATTATAAACGGGCTTGTCATCGCTATGTACCACGGTATACATGGCCCAAAATATAACTAAGGCCTAAATATATTATTGATTGTGGTACTCTTGCGTCACTCATGGTGTCGCATGGGCAATGCAATACTTAAGTTTGATTTACAAAAGAATGCAAGGCCACCATGCGTGGCCCTGCTTTGATTGGTAAATCTAGAGAAATGTTGGAGTGGTGAGTTATAATTAGTGTTGTCTGGTTAGTGAGCTGAAAAGAGTGTGTTACAAGGTCCACTTCTTATAATAATTTGAAGGTGGTGGCTAAATTATAAATGAAAGTTATAACTATAGCTTTAGAATTTTTAAAGTAGGTGTAATTTAAACTTGCTTTGTATAGGGCAAATAAGTTCTCCTAACTTTAACGAGGCTTTAACCTTTTTTTCATTGAATATATATATATATATATATATATATATATATATATATATATATATATATTCCATTGCTCCGTCGACTTGCAATTCGAAAAGACGAAGATAGACCCAAATATCTATCTATATATATATTCACTGAAAAAACCATGGGTTTCACACACGTTATAGTTAGGAATTAGCATTTAAAAAACCTAAGAAATTCAATGAAAAAACCAAAGGTTTCACACATGTTATAGTTAGCTGGACATTTCACTCGTAAAAAACCATTGAAACTGTATATGCAAGTAAATGGATGTTTGATTCTTTATTAGCATGAGTGACTATGTGTGTGAGTAAGTCTATGGATGAGTGGCATTGTGTTACAGGATGTTTAGGTGTATGAGTACATATGATGTGTGAGTACATGTATGAGTGACTGTATAGGACTGTTGGTGGATGAGTGGATGTGTATGTGGATCTTACAATTACTGAATAGGTTGTTGTAACTGGTATTGGTATGTCCATTTTTTTGAAAATTTCAGTCTCTATTTTTGAATGTTTGTATCAAAGGTTATATTAGGGTGAGAGGAGGTCTACCACTCTGTCACAAGGATAATGTCATCAGTGATGTCATTTGAGATGTCATCAGTGATGTCATGAGTGATGTCACTGACCATGTCATGAGTGATGTAATATGTGACGTCATCAGTAGTGGATTGCGGGCGCGCGAGTTATAGTTAGCTGAACTAACTATAACGGGGGAATTTCAATGGTTTTTTACGAGTGAAATGTCCAGCTAACTATAACATGTGTGAAACCTTTGGTTTTTTCATTGAATTTCTTAGGTTTTTTAAATGCTAATTCCTAACTATAACGTGTGTGAAACCCATGGTTTTTTCAGTGAATTTGCAAGGTTTTTTAAATGCTAATTCCTAACTATAACGTGAGTGAAACCCATGGTTTTTTCAGTGAATTTGCAAGGTTTTTTAAATGCTAATTTATTTTTTTTTCTTCTTTTTTTTTTACATATTTTTATTTTAATTGTCTATCCTTTTTAAAGACTATGGTTAAATTTTAAAAATTCTACAATATGTTTTTATTTTACAATTTTTTTAAAATAAACAGGTAAAATTTATTAGCACTACATATTTTTTTTTTCCTTTTTTTTTTTTTTTTAGTGCGCGTACGGTAAGCGTACGGTTTACGCAATGTCCGTAATTTATCTACGCTGTTTGCGTATAGTTACGCAATTTGCGTAGCCGCGCGTACTGCGCGTGGGGCGCGTACGCGTGTACGCTACACGCGCAGGTTACGCGGAAGTGTTGGGGAGTGACTGTTATGCGCATGCGCGCGAGCGCGTGTCTTTTTTACGCGCATGCGTACTTTTGCCGTAAGCGCACCGTAAGCGCACCGTAAGCGTACGGTTGGTCATGTGATCATGAAACACAACTTTCAGTTCTAGAACTCTCCTACACCACACCCATTCCCCTCATTTCTGCTTGTGATCCCTTAGGAGAAGGAGCTGGGTTGTCTTTGTGATACGATGGCAGAACAGCAGAGCCCTTCTGAGAGTGAGGCTAGCAGCACTACCTTGAGGCAGAGAGCGAGGAAACAAAAGACCTCTTACATGTGGGAGTATTTTTCTTTTCCAGAGGGCCAGCAAAAGGTAAATGCACCCTTAGTGACTTGTAAGCTGTGTGGCCGTGTACTTTCAAGAGGGAATCCCGACAGGAAGTATTCCTTTGGGAATCACACCATGATGAGACACCTTAAGGATGTACACAGAAGGACACATGCTCGACTTACTGAAGGTAACCCTTCAGTAAATCAACCAAGCACATCCACAGCAGCTCAGCCTGGACCATCATCTGCAGTGCCGAGTCCTTCTTCTGCAGGTCAGGTGAGCCCTTCATCTGTGGGGGGAGCATCTCCTTTTTCTGGTCCTCTGGAAACTAACCCTCGGTTTCTGAGGGTTGAAATACGGTGCGCCACTTGTCATGATCTAATTTGTTATAGGGAGACCAGTATTTCCTAGGGACCAATTTAATAGATCAGCACACTTGTCGTACCCTCTAATATTCCCATTCTTTCTTTCCTCTGTCCCTGCATGAACACAACGGCTCTTTTAAGAGCCAACCTTACCTTTCATCTATTTTTTATATATGTGTTTAAAAACTTTTTGTAATTTTTTTTTTACCGTACGCGTAATTTTTTTTTTTTTTTTTTAAAAACACTAAAAATCAATTATCACATTACAAGGTCCTTGAGAGACTACAATGAAAAACTGAAAATGTGATTGTAGAGAAGTGGAAAAAAGGGACCATGATATTTTTGACTTACCATACTCACTCCCAAAAATATTTATTCATTTAAATTTTTTTTAAATTGCTTTAAAAATGGTTCTAGTTTTCGAAAATGTTCTATCTCAATCTGAAAAAAAAGAAAAAAGTATTAATATTTAATAAAACATTTTATAATACAGTACACATATTTACATATTTTTCCCCAAAAAATGTTTGCCTTTTTTTTGCTGTTTTCAGAATATATTGCATTTCACTATAAATTGTGAAAGCAATTGCATTCATCATTTAACAGCGGGCAAAAAAAAAATTAACAATCTCAAAGATTGTTTTAAAAAAGCCCACAATCTCTTTTTGCATAAACATAACTTTATAGAAATGCATAATATTCTTAAAAAATATCATCTAAGATCAATACTTATTTCTTTAAAATACCGTCTGATATTTTTGTTTCAGAAGTATAATCACAATAATATATCTCACATAACTCCACAATACATCTGGTTCCATTTCCTTTAGGCCAAATAGTAATTTTAAAATTCTTTTTTGATTAAATTTCCAATGGTAATCCAATAAAAATCTAAAGTTTAAATTGTACAGATCTCACCGATTCTCTGTAACATTTTGGTTTCCAAAAGATTTATTAATAATTAAATAAGTCCACAATAGAATTGTTTACCTTTCCGCATGGCCAAATAGTAATTTTAAAAATCTTTTTTGAATAAATTTCCAATGGCAATCCAATAACATTCCAAAATTTAAATTGTGCAGATGTTACCGATTTTTTCTAAATTTTTGGTTTTCCAAAGTTTCATTAAAAATTGAAAAAGTCCACATTACAATTGGTTACCTTTCCATTAGGCCAAACGATATTTTGTAAAATCATTTTTTTTGAAAATTCCAATGGTAATCCAATAAAATGGTAAAATTGTTTTGTACAGATCTTGCCAAATCTCTCTAAAATTTAGGTTTCAGGAAGATTAGATAGGAATTTGCTAAATCAAAAGGCAAACGTTGCTTAAAAATCAATTAGGAATCATTACACAGTGTCCAGCCTTTTTCACATTTAAGATAAACTGTGTAATGTCCAGAAGTTACAGTAGGTCCATCATGGAAAATTATTGCAACTGTTACAAAAGTTTTCCCTGAAATTGATAATTGCTGTCCTGTAAACTTCTTTATTAAAGTATCTAATTTTGAACCATCAGCTTTACAGCGTTGCATCATTAAAATTACATACTGTCCGTATTCCTTTAAAATTAACGTTGAAAACATGTCAGATTGACACTCACTGCATTCCTTGCTATGATTAGCATCTTTAACTAATTTAGCAAAAGTGACTGTTTTACTTTCTGGCAATGTTAAATAAATAAACCTTTCAGAATCAACATTAGAGCCACATATATTATAACAGTTTTCACAACTATGTTCCCATTTATAAGAGAGACCAAATACATTTTCAATGGGAACCCCTTCTTCTTCCAGTACCTGAAGAAAAAACATCAAGAATTCCTGTGCGTCTTGCTGTACATTTTGAGAAAACTGTGTTCGTCCTGAACATACATCTAAAAGTTTTCTAATTTCAGTAGCACTTTCTATTTGAGTTTTATCATTACTCAGCTTTTGAAAAAGGAGACTCAACTCAGAACAGAATCTTTTTCCCTGATTTACTATTATCTGCTCTTGCACACTTTCCAGATAAAATGCAACATTCAGCACTACATTTGCGTAGCAGTTGACACCAGAGCTATTTTCAAAATGACATCCTACAACCTGTTCTTCATTTTCCTTTTTCTTTTTGCTTGCAATTACATCACTCCTCTTTTTTTTCCTCCTCTCTACATCTTCATTACAGATATTCTCATTTCTCCTTTTACGAGAAACTACACGTTTCTCCAACACAGGATACTGACCTAAATGAGGAGCATAGCTTCTTCTTAATCTATTATACTCCTTTACACAATTTGCATCAGCACTAACTTTTGAGTCATCAAAGTCTATCATGAATAAACCTGATAATGTTTTCACTCGTGACAAAGCAACATATGCCATACCTTCTTTGAACACAGTTGAGCCAATGTTCACAAATGCACAATCTACAGTCAATCCTTGAGACTTGTGAATAGTTACAGCATATGCTAGAGAAAACGGAAACTGCTTCCTACGTACATATAAATCTTTCACAAGCATGAAACGAACTGAACAACGACAAATGTCTTTAACTTCTTCTATCTGATCAAATTTTATTTTTAAACATTCAATTCCATCTTTTTTCTGATAATTAATAAAACCCACAACTCTTCCCATAGCTCCATTAACTAAACCTTTTTCAACATCCAAATTTCTCCTTAAAAATACTCTACAGTTCATGCAAACATATAGATTTTTTTCTAATCCAGCTGTTTTGGAAATGTTCTTCTCTAGTGAATCCAATTTATTTTTCAGTGTGCCTGTTAATGTGACAGTAATTCTTCCATCCTCAATTTTGTCCACTGCTTCCAATTTCCTGATATCTTCCTTTTCCAATTTCAAAAGCTCCTCATTGAATATTGAGCATTCACGTAGAGTTGGCATTAAGCAGATGACACTTTTCTTTTCTGCAATGTTCTTGTATATCTTCTCTGCAACTATTTCTTCCTTTGGAAATAAATTATGTAGCAGCCGACTCTGTAATGCTTTTTTGCCAGCTTCAGTGAGTAGTCCAATTCTGATATCTTTCAGAATACTTCCATATTCTTCATCGTTTGCTTGCCTCATATTAGTAGTAAGTTCCTTGTACTCAAAGAAGGACCAAATATTTGTATTACCGATGCTTTCCAATGACTTCTTCGTGTCTTCATGTGTCACAGTATTAAACACTGGTTGTCCTTTAACTGGAGTAAGTTGCAAAAGATCTCCAAAAACTATGACGTGTTTTCCTCCAAATAACACGTCATAGTCTGTCTTCAGAATTTGCTGCATTCTTAAATGCACAAAGGCAAGCATTAAGTTTGATACCATGCTCACCTCATCAATAATGAGAACTTGCATCTTCTTCAATACTCTTGAAACTTCCAAGCATGCTTCTCCAGTTAGCTTGTTGTATTGTATTTTGTTCTCATGCTCCACTGGTAACATTAGCAAACGATGTAAAGTGATTCCTTTTATGTTATATGCTGCTAACCCAGTTGGAGCAGTAACCACACAAGACAAAGTAGAATCCGTTTTTTGCTGTAGGTAGCTTCTGATGACTTTTATAAGGAAACTTTTTCCAGTTCCAGCTTGACCGCTTACATACATCCTGATTGGATGAAATGATGTGCATGAGCACTCTTTTTTTTCATGTAGAAATCCGTGATCAATTTTGTTTCTGATCTCTTCATAAATTTGTTGCTGCTCTTCGTTCAGTTGTCTTTCCAAATTTTGTAAGTCTATAAATTCTTCTTGAGCTTGATTCATAGCCGTTTCCACTTCATTCATGGCTATTGATGCTTCATTTTCAACGATTGGTTGTCCTAGGGGATCTTGACTGAGTGTTCCTGAACTTTGGCTGTCCTGAGAACTGTCTCTAGCTATTTCTGCTGCAATTGTAGTTTCCTGTTCAATTTCTTCATTTAACATTTGCAGATAAGTTGAGAATGTACTGCATTGTATGCTGTCTTTGCAAGCATTAAAAGAATCTTCATAGCTTTGAAATTCTCCCAGTAGTTCATCCTCTGTACGCCATGGTTTAAACAGCTGTAAAAGAGCCAAGTAGTAAAATTCCTTTTTGTCAGTAGTGTCGCAACTCAGCTTCCTGTGATTTATCAAACTTCCTTTTGTTTGCTTCACCAAACATCCTTCCTCACCAATGACTTTATATTTTCCATTGTTGATGTCTTCTGTGGCTTTCCGTGAATAAATGTAGTTCTGCAGCACTTCATAGAGACACATGTTCTCCAGATGATGACTTCTCTTGGGATAATATGTGTCCAACATGTTTGATTTCAAAATATCTGTACTTTCTGGGTCATTCTCGGCCAAATATTCAATTTCTCCAACAGATTTCAGTACCCGATTTCTCATTGCTGCAAGGCCTAAACTTGCCCAAATTATTCTTCTTGATTTCGAGTAGAGACTTGCAGAAGATAACCTATCTGAACATTCGTAGAATCCAATTTCTCGATGCGATAACATCTTCAAACTGAAACTGTACAGCTTCTTACTGACAGTTTTCTCGTGAGAAATCCCTTCCCACATTTCCTTCAATTCTGTTTTTTCTGATTTCGTAATGTAAGATGTTACATATCGAGCAACAGCAATGGAATTGTCAGCTACATACTGTATATCCATGTTAGCGTTCCACATGGATAAAATGACTGAGTTGTAGTCATTTATATTTTTTGATTCTTCTTTTCTTTTAAGGTTGTAGGTATTCTTAGGTGATTTTCTTGTGATAGTATGTCTCACAGATGACATAAAACTGTTTACTCTTCCATTTGAAAGAACAGGTCTAGGAAATCCAAATCGACATTTAGTGTAGTATTTATCTTTGCTCTTGTATTTCCGTCGACAGTATTTTCCACACCGATGACTTTGGAAACGTAAAACTTGCTCCTTTAACTTTTTCTCTTCTGTGCTTTTTGGTATAGCACATGTTGCATATTCTTCAATGTAAGATAACACTGCTTCATCAGCATCTGTTCCAAACTTTGGGGCATCCTTGATCCACAACAGCATATGAATATGAGGAGCACCTCTTGCCTGGTACTCTTTTCTCCAAAAGAAATCCACTACTTCTCCTAGAGGTGGATTTTTTTTATTGCAGATGAACGACATCATAGCCTCAATTCTATGATTGAAATATCTGCAAACATTAACCGGATCCAATGAGCACAGTTCTCCTGCTGTCTTGTATTCGATGTTTTTAATGTTTGAATTTGCCTCTCGTAGAAAATCCAGTAAATCATCCCAAGCGTACTCCGCACAGCTTAGGGTAACGAACCATGTTGGTGTTCCTAAATTCCGTAACATGCATTTTAATTCACCATGGCGTCGGTACCAATATTCATTTGTCCCACGCTGACAAGCCATCAGATTGATCAGTTGTGTTTCCAAATGATCATCTCGGTGCTGCACTTTCTCCATAAAATCCTTAGCAGACACATTTTGTAAATGTACTCCACTTTTTAAAATGTGATTTACTGCATAAGACAATGCAGACAAGTCGCTTTCAAATAAAAGATGGAACAAATAAGGAATACTTTGTCGAAATCTGGGATCTTCAGCATATAGTCTTGTAGTCCGATACTCAGAAGCTGGAATCTGTTCCGGACGTTCATCGTATCGTCCTCCTTTTCCTTTAGGAAACAGCTGGGGAAAACATCGAGCTTCCAAGCTCTCCTCCCATACACTCACGGGAGTTCCTTTTGCTTTCTTCATCTGAAATAGATCAATATTGTCTCCCATAACTTCTTTTGAATGAAGAGGATGTATGCTAAAATGTTCATAAATTTCTTCTTCCTTTGACTTGTCCACTTTTTCAATTTGTCCAGTTGGTGTTTCTGTGTCTTCTTGTAAATCTTCTTCTTCTTCTTCTTCTATATAAATTGATTCATACCATTTGTTATTCCTTTTCAAATACAAATTTGCTCTTTGTACTTTCCGTACATCTACCAGCTCCTGCCAAATCTTCTTATTCTTTGTAGGTACACCATTAACCAGAATAATTAATGGTTCAGTTTCCAAAGTATCCGCATCAATAGTTTCCATATTTTTTTTCAAATCCAAGGGCAAATACACCACTCTACCTTTTAAACCTCTCAGTAAATCTGAAGGAGGTAATTTACCAGTTTTGGGCTCCATACGTACTATGGTCTGGAACGGATGAACACATTGAATGAGTATAGACTCATATGTATTTAATTCAGAAAGTTCAGCAGGAATAGCATCCAATTCTAAATTATTATGTACAGCTCTGGTCGGCATTCTATTTTCCTCTAACTTGTTGTAACAGTATTTACAAATACGCTGATCTTCACCCAATTCAAAACAATTTTCAAGAAATATATATGTGGCAAAATCCTTCCACTTATAATTATCTTCATTTTCACTTTTTCTGTAGAGATCAACATTCCTAGTTTGTTTTCTATAATGAGTTCTGCGGCAACAAATACAAGTAATATTTGGTCTTTCATTAGAGATTATTGCAAATTTTGTTATGTGATCATTAAATGTCTTACTTACAGAGGGTTCTACATTCTCTTCCACTTCTTCCTCATTTACTGTGTCCTTTTCTGCACTGTTTTGTTCAGGACCAAAGTAACAAAACTGAATTTCATCAACAACCTTCTCTACATCTGATACCGTTCCACGGAACAGAGCCCTATTCAATTCATCTAACTTTATTGCTGGACTTTTAGCAAAATACAACCGTCTCACAAACTTTCTCATTTCAGTATGATGAACAGCCAGCATCCTAAAATGATGGAAAACACTATTACACACTTTTCTAGATAGACAAGCCAGAGAATGACCCTGCAAACCAGTATTCTCTCTCACTCTGCATGGATCCAGACTTTGAAGCACCTTAATCTTCTGTTTTACACTTTTTTTACTATATTCTCTTAGAAACTCACGAAATTTATCAATAGATTCCTGACGCACAGTGCAAATACTACTACAATTCCGAGTGTACACTGGGGCTTTAGGACGTCTCCCCATAGCCTCATCCGCCATCACTTGTACCTCATCTCTTGGAACCATTATCTCCTTCTCCATTATGCAAACATTTTTCACTTCGTAAGCACAACCTCTGGTGTCAACTGCATGCAGCAAACTATTACTTTGAAAATAGCTCTCTTCATTAAAAAAAGGTTCACTACTTGAACTATGCATCCATTTTCCTAAAAACACTTTACAAAAGTTTGTTCTGTTCACTACTCTTTTCCTTTTGCTTTGTGATTTCAGTACATTAACCATTTTATCTAATGTACGCATCCTATTCAAAATTAAAATGAATAGTTTCCTTTTTAATTCTAATGCCTTTGCTGCAATGGCTTCAATTTCTTTTTTTCTCTTATAAAACTTAGCCTTTTGCTTATATTTCTTCACATCCTTTATCAAATTGGACATAACTCTTCTCTGAAGCATTTTTCTACGTATCTCTTTAAACGCTGTTTTTCTGTTTAAGTTTATCTTTTTAGTTGCAGAAGGTATATTTGCATTAACTAAATGCTCAATGTTTTCCTCTCCTTTTCTATTGAAAACATTTTTTCCAGTACAGACATTTTGTACATTTTTCCTTTTTTTGAATATGTTGTTTAAAAAATCTTTTGTTTGCTTACCAGAAGATTTTTTCTTTTTCCCAACATGAGCATCTCCAACTAACTTAGGTCCTCCAGTTGTCTTCAAATATAGGTTTTTTTTTGTGGTCTTTCTTTACTCTGGATTTTGTAGGCATCTTGAATTTTGTTCACTGCTCTTCAGCAATACCTGAAAAAAACTAAAAAAAAATTCCTTTATTTTATTTAAATATATTACTACATTTTTTATGTTCTTTAGAAATCTTAAAATACTATAAACCCCTTTCCTATAAATGAAAATCACAATAACACCTTCACAAATTAAATTTCTAAAAATAATTCCTGTGTGCACACAAAGTCATGCTTTGAAATTAGGCAGAAAACTGCTTTTTCAGACCAGCACCATGTGTAACATGGGTGACTGCCTACACTCCAGCAAGGGCAACCAGCCTTAGTGATGCTGTATGTATTTGCATTACTGACTGAAACCTCAAACCCCACTCGCTTGTGAATACTGTGCATGATTCCACAGGGTAAGCAGCTGGGTGTGTGCTAAGAGTCTGCTTCTGCACCAAAAAATGGCTCCCCCTTTCCATCTAATGCAACTGTGAAATCACCAGAGTAATACGCAATAAATCTCTGCCTGTAATTCCTATATGCACACAGAGTCATGTTTTCACATTAGTCACAAAACGAAATTTCTTTGCCATTTTGAAAGCACACTTACTACTCTTTTTTTTGGCAAGTGATAAACACTTTTACAGACTGACACATTATGAATCCACTTTTCAGATTCTTAAAAAAGCACATGTCCAAACTGCTTTTTCAGACCAGCACCATTTGTAACCTGGGTGACTGCCTACACTCCAGCAAGGGCAACCAGCCTTAGTGATGCTGAATGTATTTGCATTACTGACTGAAACCTCAAACCCCACTTGCTTGTGAATACTGTGCATGATTCCACATGGTAAGCAGCTGGGTGTGTGCTAAGAGTCTGCTTCTGCACCAAAAAATGGCTCCCCCTTTCCATCTAATGCAACTGTGAAATCACCAGAGCAATACGCAATAAATCTCTGCCTGTAATTCCTATTTGCACACAGAGTCATGTTTTCACATTAGTCACAAAACGAAATTTCTTTGCCAATTTGAAAGCACACTTACTACTCTTTTTTTTGGCAAGTGATAAACACTTTTACAGACTGACACATTATGAATCCACTTTTCAAATTCTTAAAAAAGCACATGTCCAAACTGCTTTTTCAGACCAGCACCATTTGTAACCTGGGTGACTGCCTACACTCCAGCAAGGGCAACCAGCCTTAGTGATGCTAAATGTATTTGCATTACTGACTCAAACCTCAAACCCCACTCGCTTGTGAATACTGTGCATGATTCCACATGGTAAGCAGCTGGGTGTGTGCTAAGAGTCTGCTTCTGCACCAAAAAATGGCTCCCCCTTTCCATCTAATGCAACTGTGAAATCACCAGAGCAATACACAATAAATCTCTGCCTGTAATTCCTATTTGCACACAGAGTCATGTTTTCACATTAGTCACAAAACGAAATTTCTTTGCCAATTTGAAAGCACACTTACTACTCTTTTTTTTGGCAAGTGATAAACACTTTTACAGACTGACACATTATGAATCCACTTTTCAGATTCTTAAAAAAGCACATGTCCAAACTGCTTTTTCAGACCAGCACCATTTGTAACCTGGGTGACTGCCTACACTCCAGCAAGGGCAACCAGCCTTAGTGATGCTGAATGTATTTGCATTACTGACTGAAACCTCAAACCCCACTTGCTTCTGAATACTGTGCATGATTCCACATGGTAAGCAGCTGGGTGTGTGCTAAGAGTCTGCTTCTGCACCAAAAAATGGCTCCCCCTTTCCATCTAATGCAACTGTGAAATCACCAGAGCAATACGCAATAAATCTCTGCCTGTAATTCCTATTTGCACACAGAGTCATGTTTTCACATTAGTCACAAAACGAAATTTCTTTGCCAATTTGAAAGCACACTTACTACTCTTTTTTTTGGCAAGTGATAAACACTTTTACAGACTGACACATTATGAATCCACTTTTCAAATTCTTAAAAAAGCACATGTCCAAACTGCTTTTTCAGACCAGCACCATTTGTAACCTGGGTGACTGCCTACACTCCAGCAAGGGCAACCAGCCTTAGTGATGCTGAATGTATTTGCATTACTGACTCAAACCTCAAACCCCACTCGCTTGTGAATACTGTGCATGATTCCACATGGTAAGCAGCTGGGTGTGTGCTAAGAGTCTGCTTCTGCACCAAAAAATGGCTCCCCCTTTCCATCTAATGCAACTGTGAAATCACCAGAGCAATACACAATAAATCTCTGCCTGTAATTCCTATTTGCACACAGAGTCATGTTTTCACATTAGTCCCAAAACGAAATTTCTTTGCCAATTTGAAAGCACACTTACTACTCTTTTTTTTGGCAAGTGATAATCACTTTTACAGACTGACACATTATGAATCCACTTTTCAGATTTTTTAAAAAGCACATGTCCAAACTGCTTTTTCAGACCAGCACCATTTGTAACCTGGGTGACTGCCTACACTCCAGCAAGGGCAACCAGCCTTAGTGATGCTGAATGTATTTGCATTACTGACTGAAACCTCAAACCCCACTCGCTTGTGAATACTGTACATGATTCCACATGGTAAGCAGCTGGGTGTGTGCTAAGAGTCTGCTTCTGCACCAAAAAATGGCTCCCCCTTTCCATCTAATGCAACTGTGAAATCACCAGAGCAATACGCAATAAATCTCTGCCTGTAATTCCTATTTGCACACAGAGTCATGTTTTCACATTAGTCACAAAACGAAATTTCTTTGCCATTTTGAAAGCACACTTACTACTCTTTTTTTTGGCAAGTGATAAACACTTTTACAGACTGACACATTATGAATCCACTTTTCAGATTCTTAAAAAAGCACATGTCCAAACTGCTTTTTCAGACCAGCACCATTTGTAACCTGGGTGACTGCCTACACTCCAGCAAGGGCAACCAGCCTTAGTGATGCTGAATGTATTTGCATTACTGACTGAAACCTCAAACCCCACTTGCTTGTGAATACTGTGCATGATTCCACATGGTAAGCAGCTGGGTGTGTGCTAAGAGTCTGCTTCTGCACCAAAAAATGGCTCCCCCTTTCCATCTAATGCAACTGTGAAATCACCAGAGCAATACGCAATAAATCTCTGCCTGTAATTCCTATTTGCACACAGAGTCATGTTTTCACATTAGTCACAAAACGAAATTTCTTTGCCAATTTGAAAGCACACTTACTACTCTTTTTTTTGGCAAGTGATAAACACTTTTACAGACTGACACATTATGAATCCACTTTTCAAATTCTTAAAAAAGTACATTTCCAAACTGCTTTTTCAGACCAGCACCATTTGTAACCTGGGTGACTGCCTACACTCCAGCAAGGGCAACCAGCCTTAGTGATGCTAAATGTATTTGCATTACTGACTCAAACCTCAAACCCCACTCGCTTGTGAATACTGTGCATGATTCCACATGGTAAGCAGCTGGGTGTGTGCTAAGAGTCTGCTTCTGCACCAAAAAATGGCTCCCCCTTTCCATCTAATGCAACTGTGAAATCACCAGAGCAATACACAATAAATATCTGCCTGTAATTCCTATTTGCACACAGAGTCATGTTTTCACATTAGTCACAAAACGAAATTTCTTTGCCAATTTGAAAGCACACTTACTACTCTTTTTTTTGGCAAGTGATAAACACTTTTACAGACTGACACATTATGAATCCACTTTTCAGATTCTTAAAAAAGCACATGTCCAAACTGCTTTTTCAGACCAGCACCATTTGTAACCTGGGTGACTGCCTACACTCCAGCAAGGGCAACCAGCCTTAGTGATGCTGAATGTATTTGCATTACTGACTGAAACCTCAAACCCCACTTGCTTCTGAATACTGTGCATGATTCCACATGGTAAGCAGCTGGGTGTGTGCTAAGAGTCTGCTTCTGCACCAAAAAATGGCTCCCCCTTTCCATCTAATGCAACTGTGAAATCACCAGAGCAATACGCAATAAATCTCTGCCTGTAATTCCTATTTGCACACAGAGTCATGTTTTCACATTAGTCACAAAACGAAATTTCTTTGCCAATTTGAAAGCACACTTACTACTCTTTTTTTTGGCAAGTGATAAACACTTTTACAGATTGACACATTATGAATCCACTTTTCAAATTCTTAAAAAAGCACATGTCCAAACTGCTTTTTCAGACCAGCACCATTTGTAACCTGGGTGACTGCCTACACTCCAGCAAGGGCAACCAGCCTTAGTGATGCTGAATGTATTTGCATTACTGACTCAAACCTCAAACCCCACTCGCTTGTGAATACTGTGCATGATTCCACATGGTAAGCAGCTGGGTGTGTGCTAAGAGTCTGCTTCTGCACCAAAAAATGGCTCCCCCTTTCCATCTAATGCAACTGTGAAATCACCAGAGCAATACACAATAAATCTCTGCCTGTAATTCCTATTTGCACACAGAGTCATGTTTTCACATTAGTCACAAAACGAAATTTCTTTGCCAATTTGAAAGCACACTTACTACTCTTTTTTTTGGCAAGTGATAATCACTTTTACAGACTGACACATTATGAATCCACTTTTCAGATTTTTTAAAAAGCACATGTCCAAACTGCTTTTTCAGACCAGCACCATTTGTAACCTGGGTGACTGCCTACACTCCAGCAAGGGCAACCAGCCTTAGTGATGCTGAATGTATTTGCATTACTGACTGAAACCTCAAACCCCACTCGCTTGTGAATACTGTACATGATTCCACATGGTAAGCAGCTGGGTGTGTGCTAAGAGTCTGCTTCTGCACCAAAAAATGGCTCCCCCTTTCCATCTAATGCAACTGTGAAATCACCAGAGCAATACGCAATAAATCTCTGCCTGTAATTCCTATTTGCACACAGAGTCATGTTTTCACATTAGTCACAAAACGAAATTTCTTTGCCATTTTGAAAGCACACTTACTACTCTTTTTTTTGGCAAGTGATAAACACTTTTACAGACTGACACATTATGAATCCACTTTTCAGATTCTTAAAAAAGCACATGTCCAAACTGCTTTTACAGACCAGCACCATTTGTAACCTGGGTGACTGCCTACACTCCAGCAAGGGCAACCAGCCTTAGTGATGCTGAATGTATTTGCATTACTGACTGAAACCTCAAACCCCACTTGCTTGTGAATACTGTGCATGATTCCACATGGTAAGCAGCTGGGTGTGTGCTAAGAGTCTGCTTCTGCACCAAAAAATGGCTCCCCCTTTCCATCTAATGCAACTGTGAAATCACCAGAGCAATACGCAATAAATCTCTGCCTGTAATTCCTATTTGCACACAGAGTCATGTTTTCACATTAGTCACAAAACGAAATTTCTTTGCCAATTTGAAAGCACACTTACTACTCTTTTTTTTGGCAAGTGATAAACACTTTTACAGACTGACACATTATGAATCCACTTTTCAAATTCTTAAAAAAGCACATGTCCAAACTGCTTTTTCAGACCAGCACCATTTGTAACCTGGGTGACTGCCTACACTCCAGCAAGGGCAACCAGCCTTAGTGATGCTGAATGTATTTGCATTACTGACTCAAACCTCAAACCCCACTCGCTTGTGAATACTGTGCATGATTCCACATGGTAAGCAGCTGGGTGTGTGCTAAGAGTCTGCTTCTGCACCAAAAAATGGCTCCCCCTTTCCATCTAATGCAACTGTGAAATCACCAGAGCAATACACAATAAATCTCTGCCTGTAATTCCTATTTGCACACAGAGTCATGTTTTCACATTAGTCACAAAACGAAATTTCTTTGCCAATTTGAAAGCACACTTACTACTCTTTTTTTTGGCAAGTGATAAACACTTTTACAGACTGACACATTATGAATCCACTTTTCAGATTCTTAAAAAAGCACATGTCCAAACTGCTTTTTCAGACCAGCACCATTTGTAACCTGGGTGACTGCCTACACTCCAGCAAGGGCAACCAGCCTTAGTGATGCTGAATGTATTTGCATTACTGACTGAAACCTCAAACCCCACTTGCTTCTGAATACTGTGCATGATTCCACATGGTAAGCAGCTGGGTGTGTGCTAAGAGTCTGCTTCTGCACCAAAAAATGGCTCCCCCTTTCCATCTAATGCAACTGTGAAATCACCAGAGCAATACGTAATAAATCTCTGCCTGTAATTCCTATTTGCACACAGAGTCATGTTATCACATTAGTCACAAAACGAAATTTCTTTGCCAATTTGAAAGCACACTTACTACTCTTTTTTTTGGCAAGTGATAAACACTTTTACAGACTGACACATTATGAATCCACTTTTCAGATTCTTAAAAAAGCACATGTCCAAACTGCTTTTTCAGACCAGCACCATTTGTAACCTGGGTGACTGCCTACACTCCAGCAAGGGCAACCAGCCTTAGTGATGCTGAATGTATTTGCATTACTGACTGAAACCTCAAACCCCACTCGCTTGTGAATACTGTACATGATTCCACATGGTAAGCAGCTGGGTGTGTGCTAAGAGTCTGCTTCTGCACCAAAAAATGGCTCCCCCTTTCCATCTAATGCAACTGTGAAATCACCAGAGCAATACGCAATAAATCTCTGCCTGTAATTCCTATTTGCAGACAGAGTCATATTTTCACATTAGTCACAAAACGAAATTTCTTTGCCAATTTGAAAGCACACTTACTACTCTTTTTTTTGGCAAGTGATAATCACTTTTACAGACTGACACATTATGAATCCACTTTTCAGATTCTTAAAAAAGCACATGTCCAAACTGCTTTTTCAGACCAGCACCATTTGTAACCTGGGTCACTGCCTACACTCCAGCAAGGGCAACCAGCCTTAGTGATGCTGAATGTATTTGCATTACTGACTGAAACCTCAAACCCCACTCGCTTGTGAATACTGTACATGATTCCACATGGTAAGCAGCTGGGTGTGTGCTAAGAGTCTGCTTCTGCACCAAAAAATGGCTCCCCCTTTCCATCTAATGCAACTGTGAAATCACCAGAACAATACGCAATAAATCTCTGCCTGTAATTCCTATTTGCACACAGAGTCATGTTTTCACATTAGTCACAAAATGAAATTTCTTTGCCAATTTGAAAGCACACTTACTACTCTTTTTTTTGGCAAGTGATAATCACCTTTACAGACTGACACATTATGAATCCACTTTTCAGATTCTTAAAAAAGCACATGTCCAAACTGCTTTTTCAGACCAGCACCATTTGTAACCTGGGTGACTGCCTACACTCCAGCAAGGGCAACCAGCCTTAGTGATGCTGTATGTATTTGCATCACTGAGTCCAACCTCAAACCCTTAAACTATTCTTTTTTTATACCAGTACACCTTAATTTATCGTGAAAATATAGTCCATATTATTTTACATGTTCCTCACATTTAAATTTCTCCCAAAACAGAAAATAATAAACACAACTTCAACAAAAGGAATCCCATTTCTATTATTCATTTCTTAATTTACCATATACATCCCCTCTCAAACTCTAAACTCACCTTTAAAATTAGTTAGTTGTGAAAGAAATGTGGCACTCAAACAGCAGATTATCAGAGCCAGGATCTCTGTTCTTTACACCTCTCTCCTCTCAGCAGAACCAGATAATGGCAAACTTTCCCTCTCTTTTTCCACACATATACATGTTAGTTTCAAATCTCAGTGCTTCCCCCTTTTTTTCAAATGTAATTACACATTTCTATTGGTTGAAAACCAACCCTTTTCCAAAAGTACCCTTCCCCCAACTTGACTTCTGCCTAGTACCCTTCCCCCAACTTGACTTCTGCCTGCTACCATGGCAACAGCTCATGGAACACTGCTGTGTGGAGTTAGGTCAGAAGTTCACCAAACAATGTTTCAATTCCACAGAGCAAGAGTGCTTGACTTTTCAAACCTAACAGCAAATCCATAGTACTGTTCTTTGGTAATACATTTTTCTGTACCAATACAAAACATGCTTCTATTAATTTACACATACAGCCTAGTTTTTATTCTAGAATGGTATGAAACAGCCAATCAGTTCTTTTTTTTATGAAAAAAATATGAATGCCTCCATTTCCAAACTGTCTTTCTTTTCATATTGCCATTCTACTGAAAGACACCTCCTGAGTGCATCCAGTTCTCCTTTGAAGATGTGTATGGCACAGCTATGTCTTCTGGAGTGAAAAGTATGCAGAGAAAACAGATATGGTGAGAGACCTTGCTTTGCCAAATGTAGACATTAAATGGATTGGTCAGAGAGGGTTAAAGTGGCACCAATTGATGCCATTGGTGAAATCCTTCATGCACATCCAACACCCTGACCTCATAATAGTGCACTGTGGTGGCAATGACCTACGCACTTTGACTGGGGTAGGTTTGGAAATGCTTATGAAGGACACCTTTGCACAACTGTTTTCACTTTTCCCTAAAACTGCCTTTGTGTTTTCTAACATATGCCAAAGGCAAAAATGGAACTGGTCCAATCATTTCTGTCCGCAGATTGACAAAGCAAGAAAGCACGTCAACAAATCTGTTTCTGCTTTCCTCCGTGACTATGGTATGGGTTCCATTTACCACAACAACTTGCGTTACGACATGCAAGACATTTATAGAGGAGATGGTGTGCACTTCAATAATGAAGGGAACAGAGTCTTCCTCTTGAACCTTAGACTCTGCATCGGTACTTACTTGTAGGTACCACTAAAAAATCACTTCATAAACACAACGGCTCTTTTTAGAGCCCCCTAATATCTAAACACTTAAATCTGCATTTCATTTCTTTTTTTTTTTTTTTTTTACGGTACGCTTACGGTGAGCTTACCGTACGCGTACCCCGCTATTTTTTTTAAAATCAATAAATGTTTTCTTTGTACTTTTCTGTCCTTCTTTGACCCCCTTGCAAATGTTAGGGGGTCTGTAACTCTTCTCCTTGCCCCCTTTTCAAGTTATCACCCTTTTTTTTCTGAGTGAAACACACGAAATGGCGGCCGCCGCTTCCTGGTTTCGACCGATTCGAATGTTTACTAAGATCTAAGAGCCAATCAGAATCACGCTCGCGCACGCCACCGTACGCGTACGGTAAGCGTACCGTAAGCGCACCGTAAGCTGGCTCAGATATATATATTGATTTAAAGGCTATTTTCTCAGAATCTACTGAACAGATTTACACCAAACCAACAAAAGGCACTTCCTTGACCTGAGGACTACCTCTCTGCCAAATTTCAAGTAATTCTGTTCAGCCGTTCGGGCTGTAGCCCTGTCTAAAGGTCCTATGGAAAAATGCATGGGAAAAACGCGTTTTGGGACCCCCCTTTTATCTCAGCCCCCGCTTGACGAATCCCCCCGAGACTTTCAGGGTAGGAGCGGAGCGGAGCGCCCCACCTATTTTAAAAAATTCGCGAGGATTCGTCGACCGGCGCCAAAGTTATTCAAAATAGAATGTTGCGGATTTCCTATGGAAACGTGGTCCTAACCATAACTACCTACTGGCGACCGCCAGTAGGTAATATATATATATATATATATATATATATTTCCAACAAAGTCTCTGCAAAGATGGGGGGCTCCGACCCTGGCAGGGTGGTCTCAACAAACACAGGCGCAGAGTCACTCCTGCAATCAACTTCAAAGCACAAAACAGTCGAGTCCTGAGTGCAAATGAAAAGAGCTGCTTTATTAGTGACACCTGGCTCCTCTCTTTCAACCAGACGCGTTTCAGCGGTAAAATCCGCCTTAATCATTGGATGAGCAAAATTCAAAAGTGGACTACATCGAACTGATGATTCATACCTTTATCATACATTTCCCATGATGCAATATTCTTGTACAGGTAAGTTCGATTGTTTTTGTTACGTTTTTTCTCTGTTTGGAAATCCATTAATGTTAAGTATAGTACTTACAAAGTCACAGTTATCAAATCCATAGTGGCATTGTGCTCGTTCTGTGGTGCCAGGAAAAGATAGTGTCCGAGTCAAAAGGCAGCTCTCCAGTGCACTCCGCCCGAGGGGTTCAATGCTCCTCTAGCGTCCCTTACTCAGCCCCAAATACAATCCACTGTATCCGGTAATTCCTTCAGTTTTGTTCTGGGGCGAGCGAGTCATCCCCCACCCATATTAAGTTTCCAACAAAGTCTCTGCAAAGATGGGGGGCTCCGACCCTGGCAGGGTGGTCTCAACAAACACAGGCGCAGAGTCACTCCTGCAATCAACTTCAAAGCACAAAACAGTCGAGTCCTGAGTGCAAATGAAAAGAGCTGCTTTATTAGTGACACCTGGCTCCTCTCTTTCAACCAGACGCGTTTGTTGAGACCACCCTGCCAGGGGCTGAGTAAGGGACGCTAGAGGAGCATTGAACCCCTCGGGCGGAGTGCACTGGAGAGCTGCCTTTTGACTCGGACACTATCTTTTCCTGGCACCACAGAACGAGCACAATGCCACTATGGATTTGATAACTGTGACTTTGTAAGTACTATACTTAACATTAATGGATTTCCAAACAGAGAAAAAACGTAACAAAAACAATCGAACTTACCTGTACAAGAATATTGCATCATGGGAAATGTATGATAAAGGTATGAATCATCAGTTCGATGTAGTCCACTTTTGAATTTTGCTCATCCAATGATTAAGGCGGATTTTACCGCTGAAACGCGTCTGGTTGAAAGAGAGGAGCCAGGTGTCACTAATAAAGCAGCTCTTTTCATTTGCACTCAGGACTCGACTGTTTTGTGCTTTGATATATGTATATATATATATATATATATATATATATATATATATATATATATATATATATGTATGTACCATGCTCTCAAAGCTGAACCACCATCATGCTCCAAACCGAGGGGAAGGCCTTGCCAAATGGAGACAGCTATTCCATTCCATTTAACAGCTTTTCTTTTATTCATTGAAAAATGGCTGCTGACACCACTGCGTACTGTGAAGTGCTTTTTATTTCACATAGCTGTCATAACACGATCTGGCTGTCAGACACAAAACATGTTCATATAACTAGGTGACATATACTTCTATGTTATTAAAGTGCTCACATGCTTTCAAATTTCCTAAACATGGACAACATACTTTGCAAACTCAATTCATTAACAATGCAAAATATTCAGTATAGATTTGCTAATGCTCTGTTCAAAACTATTCATCACATGATTATTACAATTTTCAATCTAAAAACTCTGTCACAATTAAATTTAAGTTTTGAGAGAAATCAAAAAGTAAACAAAAGCGATACTTTGCAGACATTCTGCCTCCATTTCATTTTTGGAGGACTGAAAGTTTTGTGTTGTTTGGTCAAGGGTGTGCAAAGAAAAAAGGAGAGTCCCAAAACAGGGTTGAAATTCAATGCATTTTCCATAGACTTTTGTATATAGAATAGCACAAAAACCGTTAGCTTGATTTTTATGAAATTTGGCATATTGGGGGTGCAGATGATTTTGAGGGGGGTAGTGCAGATAAGTTGAGTAAGTATCTTTTTACGTTATAAAGTTTTTCAACCTAGTGATATCATGTAGCAAAATATTACTAAAAGTAGCAGGGAAGCCCAAGAAATAAACTAGACTGCATATATAAATGTCTGATTTACTACATGAACAACTGACATACCCATTTATGATCACAAGCTAATGAAAACCTATAGACAAATACATAACAAATAAAATACATTTTAATCTACATAAGTTTTCTTTGCATGCTCTCTAGCTCACAAAATAAAACTGTGCCAACAAGCCAAACAAAAACCATCTTCCTTATTTACTCCTCTGCAACAAAATGGAAACGTGACCTAGCAGTGAGTTACACAAACTTCTATGTGGAGAACATGATCATTGGCCATTAGAAAAAAAAGATTCTTAATTTTGATAGCAACAACGCTTGGCTTTCATTCACTTTGACCTTCATATGTAGCAAAATGCTGTTAAAAGTAGCAAGGAAGCTAAAAAAACAAACTAGACTGCATTTGTAAAGTTTCAGAATTACTACATGAACAACTAAAAGACACATCTATGGTCACATAATTATGTAAAACCAATTTAAAAAAATACATAACAAATACAATAGACAAAAAGAAAGATATTACATTAAAACTGACTTCCAATTTGTTAGTATTCCCAAAGATAGCAATTCCTCAGATATTAGCTTCAAATAATTTTCTACCTGTTTGATGAATCATCACAAAATGTTCCAGGCCTACAGCATTTTCTACATTTTTAGATGATGTAATTTTTAGTTGTGAATTGTTAAAGGGGTGAAATGATAAAAGTGGGTCAAAAACGCTTTTTTCCACCAATGTATTTACCATAGACTATTGTATTTGACGAAGCGCGAGTATGGCTGAATGGATTTGCATGAAATTTGACAGGATTATACATTATGGTGCAGAGATGATGCTTTTTGGTACTGCAGTTAAGTAGGATACGTTTTTTTATGTTATAAGGCATTTAACTGCTGTACTTTTATGGATTTTCACAAATTTCTGTTAAACTACCATGGTACATGACCCTAAAACTATTTACAAATATATATATATATATAAAAAAAATTAATCCTCCTATGTATTACCACTTTAATAAAGTGGTAATAGGTAGGGACCTATTACTTACGCATATCTAAGGCCGTAACACTCAACACAGCGACAGTGTAGCAAACACAATATTGCTGCCTTTTCATAATCTAAAAGCAGCCATTAACCAATTATAAACGGGCTTGTCATCGCTATGTACCACGGTATACATGGCCCAAAATATAACTAAGGCCTAAATATATTATTGATTGTGGTACTCTTGCGTCACTCATGGTGTCGCATGGGCAATGCAATACTTAAGTTTGATTTACAAAAGAATGCAAGGCCACCATGCGTGGCCCTGCTTTGATTGGTAAATCTAGAGAAATGTTGGAGTGGTGAGTTATAATTAGTGTTGTCTGGTTACTGAGCTGAAAAGAGTGTGTAGCAAGGTCCACTTCGCTCTCAAAGCTGAACCACCATCATGCTCCAAACCGAGGGGAAGGCATTGCCAAATGGAGACAGCTATTCCATTCCATTTAACAGCTTTTCTTTTATTCATTGAAAAAAGGCGGCTGACACCACTGCGTACTGTGAAGTGCTTTTTATTTCACATAGCTGTCATAACACGATCTGGCTGTCACACACAGACATGGTCATATAACCAGGTGACATATACTTCTATGTTATTAAAGTGCTCACATGCTTTCAAACTTCCTAAACATGGACAACATACTTTGCAAACTCAATTCATTAAAAATGCAAAATATTCAGTATAGATTTGCTAATGCTCTGTTGAAAACTATTCATCACATGATTATTACAATTTTCAATCTAAAAACTCTGTCACAATTAAATTTAAGTTTTGTGAGAAATCAAAAAGTAAACAAAATCCCTAATCAGACAACAATAATTAATAACTCTCCAACTTCCGCCAGTGCCTCAACAACATCAGTGGCTGGATGTCTGAAAACCATCTTAGACTCAATGCAGACAAGACAGAGGTGCTGTTTTTTAACCAGAAAAACTCCATCCCATCCTCCTGGTGGTGGCCCGCGGCACTTGATCCCGCTCCCTCTCCCGTCCACTCGGCCCGCAACCTGGGTTTCCAGTTTGATGACTCCCTCTCATGCAAGACTCAGATTAATAAAGTGACCTCTGCCTGCTTCCTGAAGTTGCGCATGATTAGAAAAATACTTCCCTATCTCCCTCTGGACTCCCGCCGTACAGTAACCCATGCCCTCATCACGTCCCACCTGGACTATGCCAATAGCCTCTATGCGGGTGCTCCCCAATACCTGATTGACCGGTTGCAGATTATTCAGAATGCGGCAGCCAGACTGATTGGCAATATTCCCTACCGTCAATCAGTAACCGCATATCGTAAGGAACTGCACTGGCTACCTGTGGCCAGCCGTATCCAGTTCAAGGTCCTCACTCTCACTTACCGAGCCATCAACGATCGCGGACCTAACTACCTGAAAAAACGTGTCTCAATATCCCGTTCCATTAGATCCTTGAGATCCAATGACCTACGCCTTCTGATCTCTCCCCGTTTCAGACTATCCAGAATGGGTGGCAGAGGGTTCAGTGTAATTGCGGCTAAACTATGGAACGCACTGCCAGTCGATCTTAGATTCTGTCCCTCTGTATCCATCTTCCGGGCCAGACTCAAAACTTGGCTCTTCTCTGGACTCTGATTTATTACGCTACTTCCCCTTCTTGCTCCTCTCCTCTCCTTTGGAGGTTCAGGTTCTAGCGCCGGGACACCCCTTCGGGGGTAGCTGTGCGCTCTACAAACTACATAAAATAAAATAAAATAAATAAATAGAAGCAGGTGCCTCTATGGGTATAGACTGTGCTGCCTCACGCTCTTCGCTACTACAATCTTTTTTCTATCATCTCTCAATGGACAAGTGTCCTATCTGACAAAACCATTTAGTCACATAGAATGTATTACCAGTTCTTGACCTGTCATGACTGATGATATTCATGCAAATGTATACCCTCTCTCAACAGACAAGTGTCCTAACAAAAACCTTTACTACACTCAGATTATATTGTCAAAGCATGACCTGTCAAAGCATTGAAATTTCTCACCCCAAGTGGGTTTTGCCTCACACCACCATTAAGGTACTTTTTCCTGCACCTGGTTTCACATATTAAAGGAAAGCATCCACCTTGCCTTTAGATGCATGTGTAAATCCTCCTCCTTATTGAGGCCCTTTGGAAATTTGGTGTCAAGTTCTATAACGTACTATGACTAAAGCCGACTTTGTTGTTACTCTCCATCTTCCCCTCTATATCTCTTGGGACCAAAACAATCACATAGTATTGGAGCTCCTTATCATTACTGTGACGCTTCTACTCAAAATGGCGAGCTACTGGATAACTCCTATCCCTGTTGTTAACTGCTCTCACGTGCTGAAGAATTCTTTAAAGTACCTACAAGATAGTACTTCCCACATAGGATAGTTTACAGGAGCATGTCAAGACATGCACTGCAGACTCTGCAGTGAAGCATTCTGCAGTGAAGCATTCCTTTGAATTTTCTCGGTATCCTTTCAAATGGGACAAAACTGCGCATGTGCAGTTGTCATCAAGAAGTCGCGATGGAGGAAGATTGCAGCCTGGGGATGCTGCAGCTCAGGTAAGGCGTTTTTAATAATTTATATGTTTTTTAAAAAGTTTGTATAGCAGTTGTTAATAGGGCGGGTGGGAGGCGGGTGGCGCGTAGCAGAGCTACGCGGAGTGTGCGGAGTTTGTTTTAAACTCCGTGGCGCACCAAGTAGCCCCACTATGCCCACTACACCCAGGCTTACTATGAATTGAGAAGCTAAACCTGCAGCTACTTCAACCAATAACATATTAAGCTATGGCATTGAACACAACTATTAGAAGTGGACCTGGGTGGAGTGTGCCTCCCTCCCTCCTGTTTGTGCAGTCTGTCATCAGTCATTACCCTCAACATCCCTGGGTGAGGGTCTCTACCCAGAGTTGACCATGCATAGCAGAGTCTCTCCGAAGCCAGATGAACCATGTGGGCTGCTTGGCAGGGTCTTATCTGTGCATGCAGAAGAAGGTCAGAGGCACACAACATGGCCTCTTAATGCTTCCTATGTTGGCACCATCACCATTGGGAGAGCCAAAGGCCCTCATTGTAGGTGTGCCATCGTTGCCCCCTAAAGATCCGGGGCCTTCTCAGGTGGTTGAGGTTCGGAAATTGAGATATCCAAAAGGATAGGGCCTCAGAAAATTCTGTGACATGGCACAGTTTATTGTGCAGGTCAAAGCCTAAGCCAAAGGGGTATGGGCAGCGGTATTTGATGTGCTCTCTTTTCAATGTATCTGTCACTGGGTGAAATTATTGGAGCTGAGTTAACGTTGCAGGGGCTATATCCTGAAAGAGAAAGCTGGGAGATGGTAGCCCCCTGGAATGTGACCACCTCCATCTTCCGGGCAGCCTGAAGGATGGCCTCATTCACCTTAAAAGATCGAAGCTTTGCCAAGACATCCTGCTGGCATTTCCTCTCCCTTGTCGTGGTGGGTCCCACTGATGGACTCTATCGATCTTCACTTTGAGTGCTGAGCCTCCCAGGAGTTCTGAGTAGCCCGTCAAAAAGGATTCCAAGTCTGGGCCATCCATTCCCTCTTCAAGGTCTCTGATCCGTATGTTATCGAGTCTCGATCTAGTCTCAACATCCTCACACTTCAGAACAGATGCCTGCAATTGTGTGTGGAGCGCTTAGGTCACATCCTCCATCTTCTCAGTTAGAGGGTCCAGGTCATTTGTTCTGGTTTCAAGATCAACTACCCGGGTGCCCACTGAGTCTACATCTTGTTGGAGAACGGTAAGTTTGCTATTAAGGTCAGTTTTTAGAGCTTCCTGGGAGGTGGTCAGGTCAGCTTTAAGTTCCTGTCAGAGTTCTTTCTTAAAATCATGCAGGGATGCAAGCAGGTCTTCATTTGTGAGAGACATGTTGTCTCTTGTGGATGTCACGTATTCAGTGCCACGTGTCTCTGGCAGGGCAAAATAGCAGGAAACTCTGTACAGTTGTCGCTTTTTTGGAGGCATGTAGGCAGCCAATTCAGTCAAATGCGACTGCCTGGGAGTGAGGGTGGGAACCACTGTGGCACCTGTTGTTGATGGTGAGATCTGTACAAGGCATTCGCCTGGCTGATGTGTTGAGCTGTCAGCTGGGATGTGAGATTACTCCCACTGAGTGGAGCAACACTGCAGAATGGAGTTGGTGCTCTCTGTTGATGGACGTGTCGAACGCGTTATCAGGGGGCTACCACATGCCTCACTACGCCCCCTGCAGCTAAGGTGCACCCCAACTAAACCCCCTTATCAGGCCGCTTCTGTCAAGACTTGGGAGCGTTATGTACATCAGAACAGTCTGCATCATGGTCCCTTTTGACCCTTGTTTCGCTTTGCAGGGTCGCTGATGTTGCATAGGAGGGTTATAGAGGCAGGAGCACGTGTGTTCTTTTATGGTGAGATCTGAAGTAGCCCCGGCTCAATTATGGCAAATACTGGTGCCCCTATGTAGTGGAATGCTCTTGTGTCCAGACAGTCAATGGAGCAGGTGACGCCTAATCTGGTAATCTCTGTGTCCCTACAGTCAGGGAGCATTTGCAAGGAGGCCTTGTGGTTGGAGTACAGCCTCTATGATAGGCAATTTGACTGTTACCTCGTTGTGAGGCTGGGTTAGTGATTACCAGTAGCTCCCCCTGGTAGCCTGCAAGGGCTCCCCAGAGCACGACAATGCTATGGATAAGCCAGGGGGACCAGTGCCCTCTGATTTGACCCTTCCATACCGCTGCACCACCATTGCAGGGTCAGGCAGGTGGCCCAAGCAACCCACGGAGATCTTACCCCCCGTCGTTGCTTGCCACTAGTCCATGCTTGGTTGGGCCAATTACAGGTGGTGAGCAGTCCAGCTCTTGGATTGCTCCCAGGTGGGTGCCTATTTAATTCACACAGCTATGCCGTCTCGCAGCAGACGCGTGCAGCGGGTGTGTTGCTGGCACAAAGGTAAGCCCATCTGTGCTCGTCAGCGCCCGGCCCGTGACCAGCGGCAGCCATGCTGCCTGATCTGGTAGCGGGAAGGGATTATCTTGGGCGTGGGAATCGCTCTTGGCCTTGGGGAATAATCTATGCACTGGAATCCACGGCGAACGTTTGGAAAACTTTGATTCCATCTACCATTGTAAGATCTGTAACTTTACTCTGGGGATCCAGGAGGGGTATCTAGCAGTAGGGGTAAGCCTCCCAAGGTACAGAGAACACTGAGTGTAGGGGTAAGAGCTGGATTGATCAATTGCAGATCGTTACCCAATCAAGCTGATGATATCTGGCTACTGCTAATAGATAATGGCTGGGTTGTTATGTTCCTTACCGTTGCTGACCCTGGCGATTCCCCCGGGCCTTAGAATAAATTGTGCCAACACGAATGGAGATAATTGAGGTGGTGGGGTGGCTATTATTCTAAAGGAATCATGGGACATTGACTCTTCTGAATTGTGCGGTATGGGCTCTATTGAGGACATGATCTTTTGTATTAAGATTTACCCAACCCTTTCTGTCACAGGTTTACTAATATATAGAACACCAGATTTCCCAAATCAACATCTCTGGGAACTAAGAAATATTATTGTGTAGAAATCACTACAATAACCAACTTTATGGCCTTAGGTGATTTCAATCTCAACGTGGATGACCCTTTTTGTTCCCAAGTCTCTTAGTTAGTGCAAGCCCTCAAGGGAGTTAACCTTACTCAACCACACATAGAGCAGGTCATACTCTTGATCTTATTTTTTCAAATATCTAATCTATTAGAGTTGAGGACCCTCAATGTTTAACGGGGACAGATCATTATCTAGTTCCTTTCTCCTTTAACATAGGGAAAACACAGCTCACTGGCAAGAAACATTCAGTGTTAAGCAGGAACTGGAAAACGTGAGTGCAGACATTGTGTGCCCACTGATCCTTAAAGGTCGTCCATTGTGCACCGGTGATCCTAACAAGGACGCGGATATGTTTAATGTCAAGATCACGACTTCCCTTGATGCTGTGGCTTGACTAAAATCACCTAAGTCTCAGAGAGATTCCCCGTCGGCCCCATGGTTCTTATCTGACCTAGGAAGTGAAAAAAGTGGGTTAAGAAATTGGAAAGGCAATGGAGGAGAGATTATGCTCCAGAGGTGAAGCGAGCTGACAAGGGAGCCTCAAAAAAGCTGTGTAAAATGATGGGAGTACCTAGAATAGAGTATTTTGTTAAGCGTATTGAGGGTGCGGAGAATTCAGGCAAGGAGATTTTTAGGATTGTCAGAACCTTTACAAATCTGTCTGCTGCTGAAGGGAACATTTTGCCTTCCTTAGCCTTGTACACTAATCTATCCAATGTCTTTGAGGTGAATATTCAGAAAGTTTACTCCTCTTTTCTGACTGGAGAGCCAGTACTGGTACCTCAGGCACCAACAACCTGCAAGTCCACGGGTATTTTTATGGAGTTCGCACATATAACCTTGCAGGAATCACAGGCTGAAATCCTAAGATGCAAGTCGGGCTCTCCCACGGATCCCTGCCCACCCAAGATTTTCAGATTACTGGCTCACTGGACCAATCCAGTGCTGAATCATATTTGGAATGTGTCACTGTCTTCTGGCATCTTCCCTGATGTCTGGAAACAGGCATTCCTACTGCCTCTCATAGAAAAATCAAATGTCAATCCCACAGAGCTCGGTAATTACCGATCAATTTCACTGTGTAACGCCCTGAACGTCTCAGGATCGTTTAACAGACACGACAATGAGGACGCAACCACTTGTGAAGGGTTAGTTCTTTTAATGAAGGCAAATAAAATACAAAGAACAAACAAAAGTTATAGTCACTGGAATCCTCCAGGCTAAGTACGTTACCAGCCCACAGCACGGATGGTCCTAACCGTCCTCTGCATATACGCCGATCCCGGCGTATGCCAACAGAGGGCAGAAATGAAATGGCCGACAATGCCAATCGGTAGGCTGTGAGGGGCACGAAGAGTGTTGGGGAGAATCGAGGAGTCAGGGAAACACCCAGCCGGGGTCTCTACCTGAAGGGAGCAGCCGCTCAACCTCTTCCTCAGACTGCACCGGGACGCGGAGTCACCTCCTGGTGATGCGTCACCGATACCCCAATCACAAGCAAGAAGACTGAACCGAGAGCAGCCGCTCGATCGATCCTGTGGACTTCCGAGTCTGTAACGCGGCAAACACCTCCTGGTGTGCGTTACAGCTGGCAGTCCCTGTGTCTCTGGTCGGGCTGGGAGTTACGACTCCAACCAGCAAAAGCGCCACTGCGCTTGGACTCAGCCGAGTCAAAAAGCGAAGCTCAATGGTTGACCGGTAGAGCTTCCGGGTCCTTCACAGGTGACGATGGGGCAAGACACGGCCCAGGGAGTAACGACTCGACCTACCTCCGTTCTTGCCTTACTGGAGCACCACTCCGGAACACTGCTCTTCACGAAGCAGGTACGTCGGTGTAAACACAATATCCGACAGCCTTGTACCTCCCGGTTCCTCCCTTTATAGGGCGTGTTTTCCTTGAGTTATGTAACAGCTCTCCTGTTTACATAAGGGCGTGTTTCCCTTGAGTTATGTAACAGCTCTCCTGTTTACATAAGGGCGTGTTTCCCTTGAGTTATGTAACAGCTCTCCTGTTTACATAAGGGCGTGTTTCCCTTGTATGACAGGAATTCTTGACAGTACATCCTCCCTCTCAGCGGCTCCCCACGGGTCCAGCGCTGGCAGGAAAACGCCGATGGAACAAGGAGACCAAGCGCGGAGCATGAACCCCTTCAGCCGGTTCCCATGAATGCTCCTCCGGGCCATAGCCTTTCCACGCAACCAGGTACCACAGCTTCCCCCTGCGCCATTTGGACGCCCGTATGCCCGACACTTCATACTCCACCTCCGACTCCACGCATACCGGCCTAGGTGTCCCAGACGGCTTGGAGGGTGCTGGTTTGAGCAATGATACATGAAAGACAGGGTGTATCCGCAATGACTGGGGCAAGCACACCTTCACGTTCACGGGACCCATACACTTGGTAATTCGATAGGGGCCCATGTACTTGGGATGGAACACACTGTTCTTTCGAAACCTCATGTTTCTTGTGGATATCCAGACGTAGTCTCCAGTGCGGTACAGTGGCCCGGGCCTTCTCTTCCTATCTGCCGCAGCCTTGTATCTTCTCTTGGCCTCTATTAGGACAGCCCTTGAGCGCATCAACGTGTCTTTTATGTGTGCCACCCTGTCCGCTGTGGCGGGAATCCTGTCCTCTCTGAACGGATGTAGAAATGGCAAGAACCTGGGATGTTGGCCATAGTTGCTATAGAACGGAGATGACTGTGTGGAGCTGTGAGTGGCGTTGTTATAGGCTATCTCTGCAACCCATAGCAAGTCGACCCATTCTTCCCTGCCCTGGTCCACAAAACATCGCAGATACTGTTTGAGCGTTTGGTTCAGGCGCTCGGTTTGGCCGTCCGTTTGAGGGTGGTAGCTGGTGGACAGGGCGGTCTTAACATGCAGCGCAGTGCACCAAGTCTTCCAGAATTGCGCAGTAAACTGCGACCCCCGGTCCGACACGATCACCCCAGGTAATCCATGCAGTCGTACCACATTCTTTAGGAGTAGTGACGCCAATTCCCCGGCCGTAGGGACTCTCTTGCAGGGGATGAAGTGCCCCATTTTCGTCAAGTAATCCACCACCACCAGTATTGCCGTCATCCCCTGGTCTACCGGTAGGCCCACCACGAAGTCCAGTGATATGCTATCCCATGGTCTATCCGGGGTCGGAAGTGGATGTAAGAGCCCTTGGGTTCGGCCATGGTCGGCCTTCATGGTAGCACACGTAGGACACTCCTGTCCCCACCTCCTGACATCCACTCTCATGGTTGGCCACCAGAAATGCCGTCCCATGCTAGCCACCGTTTTTTCAAAGCCCAAATGACCTGCGCATGGAGAGTCATGGCACCAGATGAATGCTTGTTTCCTTAGCCTAGGCGTGGGTATCAATAGGCACCTGCCCTTCAGGGGTATCCCGTCCTTCAGCTGCCATTCTCTGTGACTGAGGAGCCACCTCCGCCATGCGAATGACCTGATCCCTCTCTTTATTCCCCTCAGGAAAGTATCCGGTTGGATAACCCCCAATACCATCCTCGGGGAAATGATGGAACGCTCGGTTGCAGGCAATGGTTCCTTACCTGCAGATTGACGGGACAGGGCGTCCGCCTTCCGGTTTTCCGTCCCCGGCCGATATGTGATGCGGAAGTTGAACCCCGCAAAGAAGATCATCCACCGCAGCTGCCTGGGAGAAAGGTGTCTAGTGGCCGTCATGAACTGTAGGTTCCGATGGTCCGTGTACACCGATACCACATGTCTTGCCCCCATCAACCAATGCCTCCATTCGATGAAGGCGTCCTTGATTGCGAGAAGCTCCTTCTCCGCAATATGGTAGTTGCGTTCGGCGTCGTTGAGTTTGCGGGACATGTACGCAACGGGATGAAGCACCCCTGTGTCGTGGTTGCGTTGGGACAAGATAGCCCCCAGCGCCACATCCGACGCGTCCGCTTCCACCACGTAGGGGAGATCCGGATCGGGGTGAGCCAACACCGGCGCCTTACCAAAGGCGCTTTTCAGGGCCTCAAAGGCTTTGTTCGCTTCAGGGGACCAGACAAACTCCTTGGACTTCCTCAGTAGCTGTGTGATTGGGGCCACCACTCCTGAAAATCCATCTATAAACCGCCTGTAAAAGTTGGCGAAGCCAATGAAACTTTGGACGTCCTTCACGCTTTGGGGCACCGGCCATTCTTTCACCGCCTTGATCTTTCGTTCTGCCATCTCCTGTCCCTCTGGACTCAGCATCACTCCGAGGAATTCCACGGATGTGACGTGGAAGTCACACTTGCTGAGTTTACAAAACAGCATGTTTTCCCTCAGCTTTTGGAGCACAGCTTTGACGTGGTGTACGTGCTCCTCCACACTGGACGAATAGATGAGGATGTCGTCGATATATACGACCACGTAGATATCCAACTCCTCTCTGAATACCTAATTCAAAAAGTACTGAAAGGCTGCCGGGGCGTTGCACAGACCGAACGGCATGACGTGGTACTCAAAAAGGCCGAACCTGGTCTTAAAGGCGGTCTTCCACTCGTCTCCGTCCCTCATGCGCACCAGATGGTATGCCCCTTTCAAATCCAACTTGGTGTAGATACGAGCTTTCTTGACCTGTTCCAGAAGTACACTGATGAGAGGCAAGGGGTACCGATTTTTTATGGTTATCGCATTCAATGCCCTAAAGTCCACACAGGCTCTCAGCTCCCCATTAGCCTTCGGGATGAAGAAGAGTGGCGAGGCGGCCGGAGACTTGGACGGGCGGATGAATCCTAGCTTGAGGAGTTTATCCAGGTACCCCCGGAGATGCACGTTTTCAGGCTCCGTCAGGGCATACAGCCTGCCGCTGGGAACGCTGGCCCCTGGCACCAGGTCGATCTGGCAGTCAAACTGTCTATGTGGTGGTAGCACTTCCGCCTTCACCTCATCAAATACATCCTCAAAACTGTGATAAGCCTGGGGGAGAGCCACATCTTTTTCTGCCGCTGTAGCCACCGTCTGACTCCCGCTCTCATCTGCGTCAAGGAATTCCGTTCTTATTCCACAATGCAGGATGCAATACGGTGACGTCATTTCGATGCGATGTGTTGGCCAATCCACAAAGGGGTTGTGTTTCTGTAGCCACGGCAATCCCAATATGACGCCATATTGGGGCGCTCGGATGATGTTAAAATCGATTTGTTCCAAATGGTTCCTCCCATATCTCATCGGAAGGACCCCCGTGTGCTGTCCGATGGGCCCCGTCACCAATCGCCTTCCGTCTACCGCATAGACGTCTTCGGGTACTGCTTTGGGAAGAAGCACTAGCCCTAGCCTGCATGCCTCGTTGTGGTCCATAAACATGCCAGTGGCCCCTGAATCCACCATGGCCACAACGGGTATCCACTGGTCATGCACTCCCACGTGCACCGTGATAAACAGGTGTCGTTGTCCCTTAGTGACCGAGTTGGAAAGTGAAGGGATGGATGAGTGACTCCGAGATGCCCCTTCTCTGGTCTTGGAGTCCTCTAGTTTTCCGCCGGTATGTCCACCACGGCTGTTACCGACCGGTTGGCACGATAACGTGACGTCTTCGGTTTGGCAGGGCATTCACGTCCGTTGTGGCCTTTTTTGCCACAATATAGGCACAATCCTTGTTTACGGCGTGACTCTTTCTCCGTGGCTGTGAGGCTCGCTCGTATTGCGCTGATGTCCATGGGTTCTCCCTTGGATGCGGTGGAAGTTTCAGGACTTCCCACCGTCACATAGGATGGAAGGGATTTTCCTTTTCTCCCATGATCCCCCTTTCTTTCACTTAGCCTATGTTCCAGCCGTACTACCAGGTTGATAAGGCCCTCACATGTCTTGGGTTGAGGGTCAATATGAGCCACGGCGTCCTTGAGCTCATCGCACAGCCCTTGATGGAAGAGCGCCGTCTGTTTAGCAACAGGCCACTTGGTTTCCGCAACCAGCCTTCGGAACGCGTTGAGATACTGCACCAGGTCGTTGGATCCCTGTCTCAACTCAAGCATTTCACGGTCCGCCGTGTACGAGTCAGCCCTTCTGTCGAATACCTTCAGGAATTCCTCGCGAAAAGCACCCCAATCACATAAGAGGGGGTCGTCCCTGCTCACCAGAGGTACGGCCCATTGTGCCGCGTTTCCAGCCAAATAGGATATAAGGAAAGCCACACGAGCCTGACTCGTGGGGAACGCCTTTGGTTTGCACGATAAATGTAGCGCCACTTGTGTGAGGAATACCTGCACTGTGTTAGGATCCCCACTGTACCTCTCTGGTGTTGCCAAGGGGATGGCTACCGGCATTTCCACTACTACCGCAGGGGTCTGGTTCGTGAGGGAGGTGCTGGGCGTGAGCGGGTCCAATTGGATAGCATCCAGTCTGGCTTTTACATCGGCTGTTTCTTGCCTAGAGGCAGCCACTTCAACTTGCATGGCCGCTAAAGCAGCCAGCACATCATCAAGTGTTGCCATGTCTGTTATCGACCGGGAGACAGTTAGTGTTATTAAGGTCGGATATTTTGTAACGCCCTGAACGTCTCAGGATCGTTTAACAGACACGACAATGAGGACGCAACCACTTGTGAAGGGTTAGTTCTTTTAATGAAGGCAAATAAAATACAAAGAACAAACAAAAGTTATAGTCACTGGAATCCTCCAGGCTAAGTACGTTACCAGCCCACAGCACGGATGGTCCTAACCGTCCTCTGCATATACGCCGATCCCGGCGTATGCCAACAGAGGGCAGAAATGAAATGGCCGACAATGCCAATCGGTAGGCTGTGAGGGGCACGAAGAGTGTTGGGGAGAATCGAGGAGTCAGGGAAACACCCAGCCGGGGTCTCTACCTGAAGGGAGCAGCCGCTCAACCTCTTCCTCAGACTGCACCGGGACGCGGAGTCACCTCCTGGTGATGCGTCACCGATACCCCAATCACAAGCAAGAAGACTGAACCGAGAGCAGCCGCTCGATCGATCCTGTGGACTTCCGAGTCTGTAACGCGGCAAACACCTCCTGGTGTGCGTTACAGCTGGCAGTCCCTGTGTCTCTGGTCGGGCTGGGAGTTACGACTCCAACCAGCAAAAGCGCCACTGCGCTTGGACTCAGCCGAGTCAAAAAGCGAAGCTCAATGGTTGACCGGTAGAGCTTCCGGGTCCTTCACAGGTGACGATGGGGCAAGACACGGCCCAGGGAGTAACGACTCGACCTACCTCCGTTCTTGCCTTACTGGAGCACCACTCCGGAACACTGCTCTTCACGAAGCAGGTACGTCGGTGTAAACACAATATCCGACAGCCTTGTACCTCCCGGTTCCTCCCTTTATAGGGCGTGTTTTCCTTGAGTTATGTAACAGCTCTCCTGTTTACATAAGGGCGTGTTTCCCTTGAGTTATGTAACAGCTCTCCTGTTTACATAAGGGCGTGTTTCCCTTGAGTTATGTAACAGCTCTCCTGTTTACATAAGGGCGTGTTTCCCTTGTATGACAGGAATTCTTGACACACTGTTACCGGCACCTGCTAAGGTGCTAGAAAAATTGGCGCAACGTCAACTCGCCAAGTATGTCGACACACATGACATCCTTCATGACACTCAGTCAGGCTTCCGGGCAGGTTATAGTGCTGAAACCGCCTTGGTGGAGGTGGCGGAGTCTGAAGAATGTCGGTGGACGCTGGGGCATCCGCTATACTGATCCTGTGGGATCTGTCAGCGGCCTTCGACACGGTTGCACATTCCACTCTGCTAAACAGACTCGAACAGCTTGGAGTACGGGGCACAGCCCTTGCTTGGATCCAGTCCTATCTCCATGATCGCACCCGAAGTTTATTTCTCCTACCGCATCAATCATCGCCCAAGCCTCTGAAATGTGGTGTACCACAGGGCTCGGCACTAAGCCCCCTACTTTTTAACACCTACCTGGTTCCACTCTTCAATCTCATTGACACCTGGGATGTGAAGGCTGTCTCAAATGCAGACGACACCCAGCTGGTGTTTTCCTTTAAGGATCCTTCAGAGGACTCGTTTGCTAGATTAATGGGGTGCCTGAAGGACATCGCCAGCTGGATGCACAACAACAAACTGAAATTAAATGCAGACAAGACTGAGGTCCTGTTCTTCGGTCAGCCTTCCCCCCTACCTTCAGGACGTTGGTGGCTTGCTCAGCTGGGTACTCTGCCTATTCCTGGTAAGACGGCGAGGAACCTGGGCGTCAAGTGGGACTCAGACTTGCCCTTTGAAACTCACATCCGCAATGTGCCTTTGGTCTGCTTCGACAAAATTGAAAACCCTAAAGAAATTCTTGCACCGCTTGCCGGTGGATAGCCGCAGGACGGTAGTTCATGCTACCGTTACATCTCTGCTGGACTATGCCAACAGTCTGTACCTGGGATTACCCAGGTACTTGATTCACAGACTGCAGATGGTTCAGAATGCGGCTGCAAGGCTTATTCGTAGAGTGCCTTTCCGCCATCACATCTCCCCACACATCAGGCTCCTCCATTGGCTCCCGGTAGCTAAACGTATTGAATTTACGTCACCGACCTTCGCTTTCCAGGCCATGCACGACATAGGACCGAGATACCTTAGAAATAGGGTTCGCCCATACCAATCTTCCCGAACACTGAGATCCAATTCCCAGCTCTTACTCTGCGTCCCCCGTTTTGCAAAAGCCAGAAAGGGAGGAAGGTCCTTCACAGTCAGGACAGCCATGCTATGGAATACACTGCCACTGCATTTACTCTTGTCTGGCTCTGAACCCGAGTTCTGAAAGTACTTGAAGACGTGGCTCTTCTGTCAAGGCTAGATGTTAGGCCCAGTCTACTCACCAGACTTCCGCACATCGCTGGGACACATCTGTTTGAGGTGGATGTTTGTGCTATACAAATATCACAAATATTCAAATTTACAACACTCACTGTCCTGATTGTGCCTGGTACCGGGTATGCGGACAGGCTGTTTATTTAATTGCAACACACCACATGCTGGACCAAAACATTCCAGACGCTGACAGGTGCGGCTTCCGTAACTCTCCCACATGAAATTCTCACATGGGTTACTCGGAGCCCGCAAACAGTATACCTCCAGTAAATGTGGCACATTAAAAAATCGTAACGTCTTCAGAACGGAGCCATACCATTAGAACTTATCACCTTTCCCACATTCCCAAGAAGTTCACAGCATCCCTGGCGAGTTCTGATGGTGCACCGGGGTGCTGCACCACAGAGTTTGGGAACCACTGCAATAGGCTACACTAGGCAATCATAGTTAAACATGCTAGGCCTAAAACACTCAGACACTGCCATATTAAAGTTATCAGAGCTACAAAATTGTACATTCAGCATTTAAACTTAAGCTTGACCTTTTAAACATACTTGTTGTTTTTCCAATGAATACAAGGCGTTGATGGACTGAGCTCTGAAACTTTTTAGACACTCACCCCCAGTCACAGATTTGGGTTGAAAAATATAATCGTTCTTTAGCTCAGTTTGCCACCCCAGTTCAGATCCGGTAATATGCAAATCAGTCTTGACCCTGTTCCACAGTCCAGTCCGAACTGCCATGCCAGGTCTTCCCTTGACTGGAAACAAGCATCCTAGGACTGTTTTCGGTGTAACACACTTCATCAGCCAGGCTAGCTTGAATCCAGTGGCAAAGTGAGCAAGGGACCCATGTCTGGGCATTCCCTGCCAACTTAGGGCAAACAAAGCAAACACAAGGAGATGATGGATGGAGCGCTGAAACTTTTCAGACACTCACCCCCAGTCACAGATCTAAGTTGAATCCATCATAGTTTTTTAGCTCACTTTGCCACCCCAGTTCAGACCCACTGTGACTGGGGTTGAGTGTCTGAAAGGTTTCAATACTCCATCCATCGTCTCCTTGTGTTTGCTTTGTTCACCCTAAATAAATAAATAAAACCCTTTAACTCATAACAAACTTTCATTATTGCCTGATAAAAATAGAGATTATGATAAGGTATGCAATGTACGGCTAAAACAATAGCCAAAATCCAGCAACCTGAGTTGAAAAATAAGGTAGTGACAATCTGTCGATGATCGAAAACAGAGACCCCGTTTGAAACCATCCCCGCTCTACTAGGGTGCAATCTAGGTGTATGTATGAATAACCCCTTTCCTTCTCTATGGAGAAAGCTCTATAAAGAGGCTATCCACCTATTACACTAATCTGAAGGGGTGGCAGAGGAAAAGGGCCTCGGATTTTTTCAAAAACGCATGCACACTCATTCAGTCTGTATGTTTCCTTTTCCTGTGAAGCAAGGTCCTTTAACCAGTTCCTCTGGGAGGGGTGTTCATTTGATTTCAACATTCATAATCTGCACGTTTTCCGAGTCCAGAGCTGTATCGATCCATCATTCTCAATGGCCTTTGATGCTTGAGATATCTGAAGTGCAATGAAGAACCATGGGGCATATCAGCAAGGGCCGGCAATAATTATCGCTCAGCGCTCTTAGCGTGAGGATAATTATCGCCGGACAACTCTGAATTTTATCGCGGAGATAGCGTGCTATTAGCAACGCTTATCTCCAAAGTGATAAAATTCAGAGCGATAATCACACAACTTTTGGCGATAGCTTGCTGATAGGGCCTCACATACTTAGCCATGATATCTACCTTCCATAGGCTATCATGGCTAAGCCAGTTTCAAAGCAGGCATAAGGAAAGTAGTGATAACAGATGTTATCGCTACTTTTCTTGTCGCTATGCTGCTTTGCGTGAGGCTTGATAATAGGAGAAATGTCGCTTAGCAACATTTCTCCCGTTATCCTGGGGAGGAACGCCCACTTTGCATCTCATTAGAGATGCAAAGATGGGTGTTTAGGGAAATGGCGATAAGGCAAGGTTTCACGCGATAACGTGACCTTGCTGATAAGGCGATAAAATTATCGCCGCTTTTCGTCCGAAAGCGGACGCAAAAGTGGCGATAATTTTTTATCGCCTGCTTGCTGATATGCCCCCATAGTCTGAAAAGAAAGATCAAGCTTAGGCCACTTGTTTTGAAGAACATTGATTCTAACAAGGTCTAGATAATCCTGGGTAGGACATGATGGTATCCACCATGTCAACCTCTGGTTCACTGTAACTCCTGCAATGACAGTTCAGTTTCAGTCTGGCCCTGCGCAATGTTTGGGGACTAGAGCCATACATGAAGTAATTTGAAGAAACTGTGGGGCATATTTACAAGGCAATGGTGGAGCATGGCCTTAAAAACAAAATGCTAACGTCATGCTTCGCCATTCCTGCCTCATTTACAAATATACAGCACATCTCTGTGTTTTCCTAGCGCTGGCGCTAAATTAAGCTGCCTAGCGCCAATGCAGGCACCCTTGCAATGAAGGGTGCCGGCGTTGAGAGAATGATTGTCCCTTCCTGCACATAAACAATCAAAAATGCCAATTTGTAGCTCCCATGTGTGTTGCACACAAAGAAATTGCAAATCTTTTTAATGATTGTTTTTGTGCAGGAAGGGAGACTTTCTTGCACATAAACAATCATTCATGGAGTTTTGCTGTTTCTATGTGTGCTGCACAATGCAGCACACTTAGAAACAGCAAAAACAAGGAGAAATAAAGCATTTCTCCTTGTTTTACCATGTTAAGACCAGGTTTTCCCTGGCCTTAATTTTGGTGCTGCCTCCTACTCACGCCGCCCTTGTTTATAGGGGGCAGCATCAAAATCAATGGGAGTTGCGGCGGAACCCCAACACCCATTGCCCAACCCTTTCACGCTAAGTATAGTGTGAAAGGGTGCCTCATTTACAAGACACTATAAAGCAACGTTAAGTGACTTCACACCACCTTGTAAACAAGATGAAGCCCCTAACACAGGAACATCATTAAAAGTGACATTCCTGTGGGGATAGAGGTTTTTAAATATGCACCTGAATTTTAAGCGAGATTCACAGAGACTTCTATCATGTGTGTTTAGAATAGTAAATTCTCTGGTTCTCCATGACCTGTATATACATTTAGCTGCAGGTCTATGGCAATTAACATGGCCAAAGATTCTACCTAGGCATGTCTGACTTCCCATTTTTTGGCAAGTGGTCAAGGTGAGGAACGCTTTCCGGATAATGTTGATCTCATAGGAAAAGTCAGCAGGAAATGAAAATATGTGTCTCTTTTGCAGGAAGTAACAGGTCTTCTGGCAGTATGGCGCAAAACTGAGGCTGTCATAGGGTGAGACCTATATGGTTTGTTCGAGAGCCTTATCCAGTGTGCTCACTGGAATTTCAATGGGACAGCAACATTTGTTTTCCTCAGACCTGGAATAAGAGTTGCAGTCACTTCTTCATTTTTGGGAACTTTAAAATCCTGATGCTGCCCCTGGTCTTCCACATCAATCACTTTATTATGAAGATTTCACCCCTAATTTCCCCGGTCGGCAAATTGAGCCCTTGAGATTCCACAATATCAGTCTTTCGAGTCTCATCTTAAAACAGGCAAGTCACAAATGAATGGACTTTAGCTTTGTGGCAGGTCCAGTTCCTGACCACTCCATCGTACCAATGGACATCTTTATCATCTTCCGTTCTGCCATCATGGTCTATGGAGTAAATGCTGCTATCATGTCTATGGCTTTTGCTGTTTTTTTTTTATTTTTTTTTTTTTTTTATTAGAAACCGTTAGCACACAGTAAAATACAGACAAGGGCCTACAACCACCAGGGCCGGCCGCTATAGAGCCCGAAGGCCCGCAGTGCAACGCCACACATTCAAATGAGCCCGAGGCAAAGCGCCCGGCAGTTCGTGAGCACATATAACAGGCCGTGGCCATAGGCCAGAAGCAATCGGAAACAACAGTTTCGTTTTCTATTACATATAAAACACACTCAAGGCAATGAGAGTCCGAAATAGCAGCGTGCTCTTCCAAGGATAGGGAACAACATACAGTGTCCAAAGCAGTTCCTGTCCGGAAGCGGCAGAGGGGGGCAACGGGAAAACAGAGCATGGAACACACCTCATACCCTCCCGCAGAATGCGCGGCTAGGGGGTCAAAGCGATATCGACCTCTAATGGCAGCGGCAGGGTGCAGATACTTCCACGATATAAATTCCAAGGACCCCATACCCTAGTCCATTTCCCTGGCTTGCCTCTCGCCACATACACCGTCTTTTCCCTAAACATACACCAATCCATATTCTCCTTCCATACCTCGATCGTGGGCGGCCTCGGGGAGCCCCACAACTGTGCAATGTTACGCTTAGCCACCATGCACCCCAAGGTCACCCACTGTGTCTGTGCCGCATTACAATCATTCGGTTCCCAGACATTCAACAAACACCTCCTAGCCTCTGGCAACAGGGCAAAGTGCGTGACCTCCTCCATTACAGTGTGGATACCGTTCCAAAATCGCACAAACTCCGAACATTCCCACAAGATATGAAGAAAGGTGCCTGGCAGGCCACATCCACGTTTACACAGTCCATCCATCGAATAACCCATATGCAGCAAACCGGGCCCTGTGATATACACTCTATGAAGGATCTTCAGCTGTACAAACCGGAAGCGGGCCGGGATCGCCACCTCTTTCGGGGAGGCTACCGCCGATATCCAGTCCTCATCGTCCAATTCCAAGCCATCGCCCGTCCATGCCTCCCGCAAACAGAGAAGCAAGTCCGCGCGATCATTAATAAGTTTCTTATAAATCAGAGAAATAGTGCTGTCGGGCACGTAGCCATCCAGCACTCGATCCTCCAGTGGGGAATACTCGGGGATAGCAGCAGCGTCCGGAAAGACCGAACACAGCGCATGGTGGACTTGAGCATACCGGAAGTACTCTCTATCGTTTAATTTATTTTCCATTTTAAGCATTTCAAACGTTTTGAAAGCTCCCTTCACCCAAAGATCACCCACCTTACATATACCAATCATATCCCATTTCTCAAAGCCTTTCGATCTCCACAAACAGCCCAACCGCCCAGAGGCATACAACGGCGTCGCCCGAGTCAAGCGATCCTTCCACCCCATCGCAGCATTCGCCGCGTGCCACACATGTACCGCCACCTGCGTGGGTCTCGTCAACCGCGTGTCCGGGGTTACTGAGTACAGCGCCCGATTATAGTCCCCACCCGGGAGCAGAAATGTATCCATCTCGAAGGCCGGGTTCAGGGCAGGACCGTATATTCCGTGGTTCACCGCCGCCAACTGAGACGCCCAATAGTATTGTTTAATATCGGGGAGGGCGACCCCCCCATCGTACCAAGGGAGCGTCAACTTGGCGAGAGCAATCCGCGGCCGCCCGTCCCAGAACAGTTGGCGCTGAAGACCCTCCACCTCCCGGAAATAGCGGGCTGGCACGACATCTAGAGTATTCTGCAAAGCGTACAAAAAGCGAGGTAGCGACATCATTTTAAACAATGCCGCCCGTCCGAGCGGCGAAAGCGGAAGTCGTCGCTACCTCGCAACGTCGGCCTTCAATCGCTGGAGGGGAGGGAGAAGATTTCGCTCATAGCGGACCGCGGGATCCAGTGAGATGAAGATTCCCAAATATTTGAACCCACGGGTAGCAATCTGAATAGGGCAATCCCGTTGCAGGAGGGGGGCATCCCCTGAGAGGACGTAGACGCACGACTTGACCCAGTTGATGACCAGGCCGGAGTTGCGACCAAAGGAATTCAGTACATCCACCAATACAATTAGCGACTGTCGGGGGGAGGTGAGATACAGAAGGATGTCATCCGCGTAAAGGGAGACATGGTCTTCAAACTCCGGCGTCCATCTAATGCCACGCAACGACGGCTCCCAACGCAACCAGGCGGCGAGAGGCTCTAAAGAAAGTGCAAAGAGAAGGGGTGATAACAGACATCCCTGCCGCGTACCTCTCCCCAGTGCGAAGGGAGCCAACACCCTACCATTCACCACCACCTGAGCCAGTGGGTCAGCATATAGTAATTGTACCCAACCAATAAACTCAGGGCCGAACCCAAATTTCGCCAACACGGCCCAAATATATGGCCACTCCAAAGTGTCGAACGCCATAGTAGCATCTAAGGATGCCAAGATGGCCGGCTCACGTATGAATCCCGCTCTAGCAAGCACGCCGTGCAACCGCCTCAAATTTAGAGCGGTATTCCGATGGGGTATAAAACCAGACTGATCCTGATGAATCAAGTCGCCCACGACCCGAACCAGTCGGTTAGCCAACACCTTAGCCAGAATTTTGGGTTCTGCATTCAGCAGCGAAATGGGCCTGTAGGAGGCGCAGCGATCTCGCGGCTTCCCCTCTTTGTGTATCACAACTATGGTGGCGAGGCGTTGGTCAGGGGGGAGGAAGCCCACCGCACGTGCCGCAAGAAACATGTCCCGAAGATACGGCGCTATCTTATCGGGACGCAACTTGTAGAGTTCAATGGGAAGACCGTTAGGACCCACGGCTTTACCCGATGCGATCGAGCGAGTGGCCAGAGCGATCTCATCTGACGACAACTTCGCCTCCATCAATACTGCATCAGCCTCTGATAGGGTTGGCAATGCAATGTCTCTAAGCAACAGGCGAGAGTCCTCCTCCGAACGCCCAGAGACCGTAGAATATACTCCGCGGAAATGAGCCGCGAAGCAGTCAACGATCTCAACCGGGTCAGTCACACTCACTCCATCCGTCCTCTCCACAACGGGCACCACCCTGCTCGCTCTCTCCTTCTTATCCAACCAAGCAATCAGCTTTCCGGCCTTATCCCCCACATCATACAGTCGCCCTTGCTGTTCTCTACCCATCTCTTTAGCAGCTTCCATGACTAGCGCTCTATAATCTGATTGTTTGAGGCTGAGAACATGCAATTTCTCATCAGTAACTCCACACTCCAAGTCCTCCTCCATTTCAGCTATCTCAGCTTCCAGGTGGACCACCTCTGCCCTCTCGCACCTCTTAGCATGGGAGATAAGGGACAAGGCCTGCCCCCTGATCACCACTTTATAAGCCTCCCATAGGGAGACAGCCGACGACACCGACCCCACATTATCAGTGAAGTAGTGATCAGTGGACTTGACCAGCTCCGTGCGGATCTTGGGGTTACGAAGATACCAGGGGCTAATGGGTGTCACTCTCCCCTCTGCCCCAGGGACAACCCTCAGTTGCAACCATATAGGGGAATGGTCAGAGATACCCCGGGCTAAATGACGCACCTCCCCAATCATCCCAGCTTGGATCGCCGGCATAAGCATGTAATCAAGTCTCGAGAGACTCCCATGGGCCCCCGAGTGAAAGGTATACTGCGCCTGTCCCGGGTGCGTCAATTTCCAGCAGTCTACAAGTCCCAAAGTGTCCAAAAAAAACCCCAACCAGTCCTGAGCCCTAGGGAGATCCCTGGGATGGTGACGGTCCTCCAACCCGGAGACAACTGCATTAAAGTCACCACCCAACACCAGAACCCCCCCAGGGAGTCCCAGGACCAAACGCCCCAAATCAGCAAATGTGGCCGTTTGTAAGCCCGGAGGCACGTACACAGCCACGAGCGAAATAGTCCTGCCCTCCCACCTCCCCACCAGTGCCACATATCACCCCCTATCATCGTGAAGCACCTCGTCCACTTCCAATGGGAGAGAGGCCCTAACCAGAATGCCCACTCCCCTAGAGCCAGAAGTGAAACCAGAGTGAGCGGCAAGGCGATAGCCCCTCCTATTTAGGGCCTGGAAGGAGTTCCCAATCAAATGTGTCTCCTGCAGGAAAACAATGTCAGGCGAAATCCGCTTCAAGAACTGCAACACCACCCCGCGCTTGATCCTGTCCCCCAGTCCATTCACATTCCACAAAAGGATTCTCAATTCCCTACCCCCCATCCCACTCCCGCACATGGTACCCACATCCCGGAGAGCACAATCCGGATACGTCAGCAGAAAACTTCACATTGCCTTGCAAAACAAAAAAACAATCCCCAACAACCCCCCTCCCCCACAGTCCCGGAACCACAACTCCCTCCTCCCTGCACCCCTGCTTGAGCCCATACAGCCCCCCCAACTTGCAGTGTGCCTGTCGCCCTAACATGTACCACAAAAAGAACCCCAGAAGGAGGAAAAGGCCCCAATAAGCTCCCCGCAACCCCAAAGCATTTGAAGGGCATGTTGTGCAAAATTAGAGTGCAATTGAGCCAAGGTACAAAACATCGCTAGTCCAGTCCATCGCCAGGAACCAAGTTCTAGTCCTGCTCCACCACATCCCGTCCGCTCTCCGCCGTCCGACTGTCTCGAGCCTGTCCCCGAGGCAGGGCGTCCAACCAGTCTCCAACTGCCTCCGGCCGGTCAAAAAAGTGGGACCGACCCTGGAACTCAGCCCGCAACCTCGCCGGGAATAACATCGCATATTTCAGCTCCATGTCCCTCAAGCGCCGTTTGATACCCAAAAATCCCAGCCGTTGTTTCTGGACCGCTTGCGTGAAGTCCGGATAAAAGCTAACATTGGAGTTATCAAACTTCAGCGGCCCGGCCACCCTCGATGCCTGAAGGATAGCATCTCTATTCCGAAAGTTAAAAAGACGGGCAATTATAGGCCGCGGGGAAGCACCCACCTTGGGCGCACCACCTGGGATCCTGTGGGCCCGCTCCACCGCAAAGAACTTGCTCAATCCCTTGGGCGCGAGATGATTCATCACCAGATCTTCCACAAAAAGATCAGCCGCAGATTCCTCCGATCTTTCCGGCACTCCGATGATGCGAACATTGTTCCGTCTAGCCCTGCTTTCGGAGTCCTCAAGTCGACGATCCGTCTGGTCACTGGCAAGCCGCAACCTACGGACCTCCGTCTGCAGGGCGGCCACGTCCACAGTTAGGCTCGACGCCGCTTGAGCCAAAGAGTCGACCCGCTCGTTGGTTTTGGACAGGTCTGCCCTGACCAAATTCACATCGATCAGGACCACGTCCAATTTATGAGCCAGGGTATCAAACCGCTGACCCACAGCAGCCTTCATCTCCTCAATGGCGCCCATAACGTCCTGCAGTGTCAGTTCTGACGACGGGCCCGATACCTCTTTAGACCTCTCAGGCGAATTATGCAGGCCACTGGGGGATCCCTTTGGCTGCGCATAACGATCCATGTTGTTGGCCTGAGTATAGGATCCTCTCTGGGTAGACTTGGGTTTCGACTTGTCCCCGTCTAGTCCCCCCGCCATCGTCCGGAGGCCACCAAGGTTGGCACCCGCCAGCGCCAGGGACAGGGATCAGGTGGCTAAATCAATCGAACACAGCAGTCGCAGACAGGAAGCCCGTGTATCGTCCGAAAATCAGGCCAGACACTCCCCCATCCGCGCACCTCTGAAACCCCAGGGTCCCGCAGCCGATCTAAGAAAAAAACCCCACTTGAAAATGAAAGTGAAAGTGCAGGGTACGTGGCAAGTCAAGCCCAGCGTGCCGCTGTTGTTCACTTCGTACCCGGGCACCTCACCAACTCGAGATCGGGACCAAGGCAGTAGCAGGCCGCAAATTTCGGAGGGCAACCATTCGGGTTCCCGGCGTCCGATCTGAATTTGGAGAACTGGTGGCACCTCAGCGCGGATGCATCAGCAAAAGCCCGTCGAATTTACCAGGATTTAGTCAGGATAGACGTGGGAGGTTGCGGAGGCCCTCGAGAGCCGTAAGCCTACGCGGCCATCTTGGTTGCGCGCTAGGCTCCTCCCTTTTGATGGTTTTTTGATGGTATCTAAAAGCATTATCTAAAGCAGAGTGTGGATTCCAGATATAGAAATACAGCAGGTGAGAAGATGTCAATTAATGTGACAGGAAGAGAGGCAAGTACAAGCAAAATGTGTTCAGATGAGAGTCAGAGGTTGTAGTAGAGATATGCACTTGGTATCAAAAGCATCTAATAGTTTGTTGTATATGGATGTGAAGGAACAAAGACAGTCCTGACTGCAGTACCTTGCCGGAAAAAAATAGAACTGTATGTAAAGGTGCAGAAAAAATGTAGTCATATAACACTGGTGGCCTCATAGATGAAACCACAAAACAGTAGCGTCCTCTGCCAGGTGAGTTGCACCAGATTTCACTTCATCATGCCCGCCACTTCCATGCAACACTGCAGTAGGTCAAAGACATTAACAGAAACTCCCCCAGAGGAAGTTGCCCAGTGTAGCCATTGTTAAAATTGGGGGTTGGTGTGTGTGAGCGGTTGTGCTCAGAAACAGAATCAGGAAAGTCATACAGTGCCAGGATTAAATGGTCTCCTCTCAGGTGTTTTTCAATAGGAGAGCAACATTATAAAATTACAGAATATCCAGACTTCTAATATTTATAGCTATAATCACTGTATCGATCCGAGTATTCTTGTGTGAAGTCTTTCCTTTTGTGATTAATCAATCCCCAAATGCTTGTACTTTTTTAAATAAAAAATTATTTATGTTTCTGCCAGTTCCAAACATCTCTTTTGGCAGACCCAGCCAACGAATTTCATCCCTTACTGGGACTTCATCAGGGCGTAGAATAACTTTGTATATACATAATCAGTATTTCACTTAGATAAAATCCTTTTTACAATGTTGTTGTTAATTTTCTTTATGCAGCTCTTTCATTTTTTTTAATAAAATTTTTTTTATATACTTTAAATAAAAACATTTTCCATCCTAGGAATGTGCCAAAACCACCTTACTTTGAACCTGAACCGAAATAGCCCAAATTAAAAAAAAAAGTTTTTTTGACTTTCACTAAAATGTGATTCAATCTGAATTGATTATTTTTGATTCCAATCTTTCCCTAATCAAGTGATTACAACTACATACTACATATTTCATTCCTTTCCTTGTATTGTGTTCCTCAATCCCACATATACAAAAAAGCATGTTTTTAGGAGGACCCATACATTTCATATATTTGAACTATGTTTTATTTCATGTTGTTCTTTCTGAGCTCATAATTTACAATTCAATAAAATTACTGTTAACAAAATATATATATCAAAAATTCATTTTTTAGTCCAATTTAATTAATCTATTATATTATTATTAACATTACTTGGTTTCTTGATTCAAACGACCACCTTTTCAGATCGGATTCCCCTCTTCAACTACCACCAATATTATAATCTTTCTTAAAGAACCTTCCATTTACCAAGTTAACTTATCTTTGTATCCTACTGGAATCCAATTTTCAGTCACATAGTCTGCATTAACCCAATATCAACCCCACAATCTAGAAACAAACGCCGTCCCTTTATTTGTTTCCTATGTGTGACAATGCCGGCATATTTTACAGTAATATTGTTAAACCCCTTTCCCCTTCACACTGTGATCCGCTCAAGAGTTTGCTCCATCTCTTATCATCTTTCATTAGCCTTGCTCAATCTCGATACTCTTGTATGACTTACTCCATGGTTAGTTCTTGATTCCCGCATAGTCCCTACAACTCGTATGGTACTTGAATCTCTCCCGTTCTTAACATGCGTCATATTGAACATACAAGACCAACAACGTCATTTCAGACACTGCAGATGTGCTCTACCTCTTTCAGTTTCACTGTTCCTTCCTTCAATTTCAAGAACTGGTTCCCTCCTCCTCCTCGGCATTACGCTCTTGATTATCCCAGCCATAACCTGTCTACCTGGTATGGTGATAGTACCTGTCCCATTCGTAAGGTGAATTATATTTTACATACGAGACAAACACCTCCCTTTCTGACCCTGCGGATTCACTCTGCCTCTTACTGTTTCGCCTTTCATTCCTCCAAATTTAACCACTCATTCTTTTCGTATTGGCATTATGCGCATAACAATCCTACACGTCCTATTCCTATCGTCAATCCCGCATCATTCTGATTCGATCCGCCTTGCTCATCATCACTCTACTCTCATCTGGGGAAACATGGATTCTGCCTCCTTTTTGGCCTAGCCTGTTGCTGCTTGCCCTGCCATTTCAATACCCTTGTCATCCTTGTTAATGTCTTACACCTGAGGGGAGGCACCTTACCTCGTGTCTCTGTTTTTCTATCCCTTAACGTGGGCACCATCTTAGACAGTCTTTCTTCATTTTTTTTTTGTTTGATCTGTTTATTAAAGATTTTGTTGTTATATACATGACTACAGAACGATATACCATCATACAAAAACGTCATACAAAGCCAATAGGTAGGTAACAAGTCCAGGTCGTACATTAAATTAGACCGTCTTTCTTCATACCTGCAATCTACACTATTAACACCATTTGACGTGCATGTATACATTCCTTTCACTGATTTATTGATTTCTTCAGTGTGGTATCTCTGATTTTATTTTATTACAATCTTACATTCCTTCGTAAATTACCACCACGTGACATACTAATGTTACTATGTTATTATCATCTAATGTGGGTGACATATTGGACAATCTTCCTCTGTGCCTCCAAATTATATTCTTCTACATCTTTCCGCCCACCTTGTGTACTCATACCTTTCCTTTTCTTGTTTTATCTACTCATTAAGGTGCCGATTCCGATCTGTTAAAAAAAGTACCCCCGGCATGTACCTACGGGGGCGGGGGGGCGGCGCGTACCTACGGGGGTGGGGTGGGGGTACGGCGCGTACCTACACGGGGTGGGGGAATGGCGCGTACCTACGGGGGTGGGGGGACGGCGCGTACCTACGGGGGTGGGGTGGGGGGACGGCGCGTACTTACACAGGGTAGGGGACGGCGCGTACCTACGGGGGTGGGGGTACGGCGCGTACCTATGGGGATGGGGACGGTGCATACCTACGGGGGTGGGGTGGGGGTACGGCGCGTACCTACACGGGGTGGGGGGATGGCACGTACCTACGGGGGTGGGGTGGGGGTACGTCGCATACCTACACGGGGTAGGGGGACGGAGCGTACCTACGGGGGGGTGGGGGTATGGTGCATACCTACGGGGGTGGGGTGGGGGTACAGCGCGTACCTATGGGGGTGGGGGGACAGCGCGTACCTACGGGGATGGGGTGGGGGTACGGCGTGTACCTACATGGGGTGGGGGGATGGCACGTACCTACAGGGGGGTGGGGGTACGGCGCGTACCTACACGGGGTGGGGGTACGGCACATACCTACAGGGGTGGGGTTGGGGTACGTCGCGTACCTACATGGGGTGGGAGTACGGTGCGTACCTACGGGGGTGGGGGTACGGCATGTACCTACACGGGATGGGGGTGCGGCGCGTACCTACGGGGGTGGGATGGGGGTACGGCATGTACCTACACGGGGTGGGGGTACGGCGCGTACCTACGGGGGGGTGGGGGTACGGCACGTACCGGGCCCCCTTTTCCTCGTGCATCGCGGCATACTTAGCTTTTCCAGCACTTTTTGGCTCCCGTAAAAATATAGCCGTGCGGAGTGCTGTGGGTACGAATCGTACTTGCTGGTCCGTAAAACGCTGCCTGACTCCGTGCGGACGTCGCATACGCGCTGTCCAGGATCGGAATTGTATGTATTTTTTAGCCACACTGTGTTTTTTATGATATGTACGGAAATGGTATTTCTGTACGAATCGTACTTGCTGGTTTGTACGGTGGATTTCCCGGGTACGAGTCGTACGGAGAAAACGCTCTGTACGACCATTTGTACCCGGGTTTTACAGGATCGGAATCGGCACCTAAGTGTGTTTCACCTTGTCATATTACCTCCCAATCTTTTATTATCCCATATACTGCCACTTTTATCTAAATATACAGTGCCTACGTTCTCTCACTGTTCCCTGCTCTTTGGTCCCATTCAACATTCTATACGCCATGTTATAATGGAAGTCATCTTTGACTACCCCACTCTATCCTTTCCTTCACATAGTTCTAGACCTTTCATATCCAGTGTATTTGAAACCCATTGTTTATCTCATATCTCACAACTTTCTGGTAATAGTTTTTTTTCTCTTTCAATGAATGTTGGCTCTTTTACTCTATGGCCTTTTCAATCAACTCTTTAGTCCTCCTACATGTTATTGATGCCATATTTACACCTCTGAAGAAAAATGTATCTTAATTAACCATCAGTAAACTGGAATTTCCAATATTTGTACTTTCAATTCCTCAGTATACCATATATTCTTAGCATTATCTGTATTTTATGCCAAAACCAATTTGCAAATTCTCTACTCATATACAACTGCATTCCACTTCATCCCCATGGTCTCCTCAGATACTTTGTCTGCCATGTTTCCCAGCCTCTACACTATTTATATCTACTTCCTTTCTTCACGGTGTCCCTTCAGCGGTTCTTATACTGTCACTTTTAGTATTATAAAGTCTACCTGGACTTCCAATCACAGGGTCTAGTTTTAGTCCTTCTTAACATCTATTTTCAAACATTCTCATTCTCTATAATTCTCCCAATCTTTAACCCGTCTCCTCATAAATGATCAAGTAGCATCCTTTCCTTAATATGTGACTTCCCATCTCAAGGTCTAGTTTTAGTCTTTCTTACATCTGTTTCAAACATTCTTATTCTCTCAATATTCTCCCAACTTTTAACCCATCGCCTCTTAAATTGTCAAGTAGTATCCTTTGCTTAATATCATAGCATATCTCTCTTATTTTTATAACATTTAACAATGCCTAAACTAATTTCATCACACCTTGATTATTGCTTCTCACTCCCTTATAATATGGCTTTTAATATGTTATGGAGCTTTACTGCCATCCATCCGTCACCTCTTAATCCATCTCCTGGTGACATTAGCGCTGATTTGATGTTGTTACTTAGATATCTTATAGGAAATAGTACAATTCCTACTCTGTTCTAGCCTTTTTCCACAGACCTCAATCTAGCTATCCATTTTGCGTTATTTTGTCTTAGCATCAAATCTCAATCACTCACCTTTGGTTTAGGTTTGATCTTTTCAATACCATACAAGTTGAACTGTTGTCATGCGGGGCTTTTCTCGCATATGTTGAAAAATTTACTTTTACTGTCCCCAATGTCTCAGAAATATTGTGTATATCTCATTATGCTCCACACTATAAGTGGACACAAAGGATAGTTTCCTATTATCATCCCAGTGGATCTTTTTCCTCAAATGGTACTCCTACTGGTTTGTAGAATTCTATTTCTGCATGCTCCAAGATTTTATCACTATAGCTTCTGTTTTTCAATCTTGTTTTTAGTCCACATATCTCTTTTTTAAATCACTGTCCTCACTGCAGTTCCACCTTATTCTTACCATTTCCCCATGTGATATACTCTCAATCACGTTTGGGATGCGCATTTTCTGCTCTTAATATGCTGTGTGTTGCAGAGGTCTTGCAGAAAATTCTGCTACAAATCTTCCTTTTTTCTGCAAATAGTTCCATGTCTAGAAATGTAATTGCCTTCCTACTGTGGCTCATAGTGAATCTCAAATTGTATAGGTTTTCATTGAGATATGCTAAGTAATCATTCCATTCCCCCTTTGAACCGGTCCAAATAAGTAAAATATCATCTCTGATCCGGCCCCAGAAAAACACATGAGGTGTTCATTCTTTAGCTGATGAGGCCCAGACATGCTCTCAGGTGGCAGGGTGGGAGGAACTGCAGACAAAGGCAGTTTGCCATAGCATCTGCATAGCCGGTGACAGCACTAGAACCTTCCTCTTCTGTCCCACACACAGCCTCCGTGGAGGGAATGCCAGTCTCTGACAGCAAGTCCGATCCAGGAGTCCCCTTGGAAGCAGCCACTAGCAGACCACAATGTTGATGGTTGAAGCCTCCTGTGTGGGGAGCACCTGGGTCTGTAGGCCTTAAGTGCCAGTGATGCTATCCCTAAGGAGCATGCCAGGCGACTCCCTGCTGAGTTAGCAAAACAGATAGCCATTGTATCAGCAACATGAAGCCATACACATGAGAGCCATTTTTGAACATCATTTCATTAGTGTGGTATGGTGTAGCATGATCTCGTGGTTCCATCTTCATTGCAGCCAAACCCCACCTCCTTCCAGTAACTTTTGTGCAGATAAGTGTGGAAAATGCATCTAAAGATGTTTGTGAATACCGAGGTGGGACAGGGAACCCAAAGCAGCCCTGGCAAATTTTGTCTGACCAGTCCCATGCAGTGCATAGTGCTCAGGCGTAGTGAGTGAGCCTGACCACTACAAGGTGGTTTGGGGGGTCCCCCCAAGGACATTTGGGAAACAATGGCAACAAGCATTGGCATAGCCAATAGGTCTCGCTTTTGGGACCTTATAATTATTTAGTTTTGCAGCACAATATCCTTGGTGCAACAACATCAGCTGTTGCATGGCTAAACCTTGTACCTTATAAGTGTTTAGCCATGCAACAGTTGATGTTGTTGCACCAAGGATATTGTGCTGGGTAACTAAACACTTAATGTCCCAAAGGCGAGACCTATTGGCTATGCCAATGCTTGTTTAGCGATGTTGTGATGCATGGACAAAGAGGAACCCCCCATTAAAAAAAAAAAGATGCTATTATGCAGTCACAGCAGCTGTGTCATTTTGTAGGTAAAAGCACAACACATGAACGCACCTACAGCGTGTGTGTGAAGTTTTCTTTTTTTTTATTTACGGATCCAAGTTGTACTGGTAAATAAAGAAAAATAAAGCAGTGCCAACGCTTTTTTATTTATTTTAAAGCGGGTGGAGGGAAATAACAAAAGCAGGGCTCAGCAGCAACACGGAGACTACTGGTGCGGGAAAGATTACAGAGGAGCGAGAGAGCAAGAGAGCGAGAGCGAGAGAGAGCGAGAGAGAGAGCGAGAGAGAGAGCGAGCGAGAGAGCGAGAGAGAGAGCGAGAGAGAGAGAGCGAGAGAGAGAGAGCGAGAGAGAGTGTGTGGTTGTGTGTGTGGTTGTGTGTGTGTGTGTGTGTATGGGTGTGTGTGTGGTTGTTTGTGGTTGTGTGTGTGGTTGTTGTGGGTGGTTGTGTGTGTGGTTGTGTGTGTGTGTGGTTGTGTGTGTGGTTGTGTGTGTGTGGTTGTGTGGGAGTGTGTGTGTGGGGGGCTGTGTGTGTGGTTGTGTGTGTGTGGTTGTGTGTGTGGTTGTATGGGTGTGGTTGTGTGTTGTGGTTGTGTGTGATTGTGGTTGTGTGTGGTTGTGGGTGTGGTTGTGTGTGTGTGGCTGTGTGTGTGTGTGTGGTTGTGTGCGTGTGTGTGTGGTTTGAGGTCTGCTCGTGTCTTGCGATTTACTGTGACGTCATGACTGGATGGCCCATTTAAAAAGTCCAGGCAAAGCTTAGAGAGAAGCCGGCAGTACAGCACACCAGACAGCTGTAATGCAAGATGCATTGCAGCTTGGACAATTTACTTTAAACAATGGGCAGGAATGCAGGCGCCTAAGCAGGGATTAAGACGACCCATTTTCTTTGCTTGCAATTGGCCACATACTCCATTAATATGCCACATCTGAACAAAGGGTACACAGGCTACAATAGTACAAAAAATAGCAAAAACAAAACTTACAGTTTAATGGAAAAAGTAGAGGAGGTGAGCACTTCTCACGTGCCCACGGCTTGGACCATGAGCGCCATCTTGGAATCGCTATTTATTTCCCAAATTCTGAGTCACATGCAGTAATGGTAAAAACAAACTGGGCGGCTATCTTTATACTAATGCACTCCCATATGAATCACGCATATCGTACGAGTGAATTTCACGTAAGAGTGGTAAAAACAAACTGGGCGGCTATCTTTAAGTTATATTAATGCGTTCCCGTATGAATCACGCATATCGCACAAGTGAATTTCACGTAAGAGTGGTAAAAACAAACTGGGCGGCTATCTTTAAGTTATACTAATGTGTTCCCATATGAATCACGCATATCGTACGAGTGAATTTCACATAAGAGTGGTAAAAACGAACTGGGCGGCTATCTTTAAGTTATACTAATGCGTTCCCATATGAATCACGCATATCGTACGAGTGAATTTCACGTAAGAGTGGTAAAAACAAACTGGGCGGCTATCTTTAAGTTATACTAATGCGTTTCCATATGAATCACGCATATTGTATGAGTGAATTTCACGTAAGAGTGTATTGACAAGAAAAGAAAGTATTAGAATATGATTAAAATGGACATCGCGATCGCGATCGTGATCACTGTAAAAGCGAAAGTGATCGCAATCGCGATGACTCACGCTAGGGATGCACGCGCAGCAGCGGGGGGAGGGGTATGGTGCTGAAGGCTGACGCAGGAGATGGCTGGGCGAGAAGGGAGGGGAGAATGCGGGGAGCAGCTGTGCGCGTGCACGCCATCGTGCACTGTAGCTTGTCGCCAGCACAAAAAGGTGAGTAGCACTTTCTAAACCCACCTACAAAATGTCTCGCCAGACCAGCACATGCGCTGGGTCAGGCGAGACCTAAAAATGGTGCATTCTACTACACATTGTTCATTATATATTCAATGGTATTAGTTTTTAAAGCATAGTAAATGATGACCTTACAGTGCACCCGGATACGACAATCTTTATTGAGGCTCTTCAATGATTCCTTCACTTACACCCTCCAACAGTGCCTCTCACCTCCCCATAGCCACTCTCTCACATGTATTTCAATTGTTTTATTGCGCCTCTCATACAAGTATGGGGTATTGGAGCATTTTACATCACAAACAGATACAGAGACAATGAATCATATTTGTGTAAATCAGTGTATAGAAAATGTTACATTAGAAAAAGAGGAGTAAATGGTGTAGGATTCCCATTTCATCCATTCTGGTAGGCATTTTTTAAGAGTGCTTGGTGTGGGGAGGCACAAACTCAGGATTCAGAACGTAACACAATGGTTAGGGTTGACTTTGGTAATATGAATTTATTTCTACCCAAACAAACCTACGACATAAGTTTTTGCGACCAATTTTAAAATCAATGAATTTTATTCAAGTCAGGCCGGCTTTACTGTATCTTCAGTTTTTAAACTCACCTACAGTTTGCTTTTTCTTGTACGTTACCTCTGGGGTTTTAAAGCAGGTGTGGATATGTGGATGTCAATTTTTGCTCCTTTTAACTGACTTGTCTTTAAAGATTTTATTTCTAAAATCGAATAAAGATTATGAACTTTAACAACCCAAACAAACCCTTTTTAGCATAATTAGGATAATGAATGACAGGGACAAAAAAAACATAACTTTCTAACGCAGATTACAATTTTAACTTATGAGCTGCACAGTAACAAAGGATCTCTGTGACAAAAGCAGTAACTCCCTGAGCTATGCAAATAAACTACTGTTCCGTTATGTGCATAGTGCACACACTTTGCAGCAGGCATATTAACCCTCTGCGCTACCTTAGTTGAGTCAAAATTGCCGCTAGACAAATTTCCGATCTCTCTCCAGCAAGTCCATTAATCATAAGAGATATCTTGGTGTTATAATTTTATGTATAAGTGCTCTTGGTTGGCATATGGAAAGCAAGGCACTGAGCAGTAGAATTGGAATGCCATGTGAGGCAGTTGAGGGAAGCGGTGCAATCTGCAGCTGCTCTGGGGGAGTCGCATCAATAAACATATAAATCACCCGATGTGTTTCCGTGTGCAATTGGTGGACTTACCACATGTTTTGGCGATGGGCTGACTCCCCCAGAATACATCTGTGAGAGAGCTGTAAATCAGTGAAGAAGATGACGACGAGGCGTGAGGAAGATTGGGACATTGCTGCAGGAGCTATGATTTTAACATCACTGCGAGCGCAGTGGGACCCAGAGGTCTTTAATGCTGGTTGTAGTAGGCTGGCTTTGTGTATGGTGCACACCTATTTATGTGAAGCATCTTGCACTAATCAAGGAAAACTGGACGGTGATTTTAGTGGTCATAGACAACCACAAAAAGCTCTCTAAGTGGTAGCTGCGGAGAGCAGTTTTCAAGCTTAGACCAGAAAGAGTGTTAAACAGCCAGCTTGTTTTACCAGAACTAATCATATAGTGTAGGTTGAACGAAAAAGAACCACACAGTGTAGTTATAAAATTAGTCATAATTATTATACAAACTCGCTAACACATTGGTATACCTCCTACCCAGAGATATCGACACAATACCCACAATATTTCAAATGTAAATAGGTGAGTAAGCACAAATACACAGTGGTCTCCAGTAAGCCTAGGCAGAGTACGCGCAGTGCGCGGAACTTCGTGAAGTGCAAAATAAACTCTGCCGCGCTATGGGGAGCTCCGCAAGCAGCGGAGTGCATTAGATAAATGCTGTTCACAGTGATTTTCAGTGCCAGTTGCTTGTCCGCATTGTGCAATGTTTAAGAATGGCACCTTGCACAGCACTAGCTGGCGCTGCTTCCTTTCTGCTGCTCAAGTAGATTTTACTCGAGCGACAGCATTCTCAATGTGAATGGACCATTTCTCAACGCGATCCGTCATGAGCATACGCGACCACTCGCAATGATAAATCTGACCGCCCGCGTTGAGAAATCTCGCCAGGAGGTTGATTTTCCACACTCGCGTTCGGCAACTTGATGTTGACGATCGCGAAAGAGAAAAAATCTCACCTGAAGGTGGTGATGTTGACGAACATGAGCGAGGAAAAAAACTCTGCTCTGTGGAGTGGAGTTTTGCGGAACTATGCAAGCTCCACGTAACACAGAGTGCGGAAAACTCTGCAAATTCCATGAGCGGAGGGTCAATCACTGCCCAGACAGTCTCCAGTAGGAGACCAAACCCTATACTAAAGAAGTGGAATGCGAACTGCAACTGAAGTTGAGACTTGGACCAGGAGACTCAGAAGAGCTGGGGACATGAAGACCAAGGAACCCCACGGAGGCTGTGTACAGAGTGGAAACACATCCATGTACTCAATGCAAGTCAATGGGAAAGTCGCTGTTGCACTTTGCGAGAAGAAGGACCCTTCCCAGTGGACCCTGAAGAAACTCAGTGGAAGACAGCAGGTTGGAGAGCCACCCCACGTGTGGGTACCCCAGAAACCAGGATACCTACACCAGGGAAGCCGGCTTCATAGTTACGAAGTGACGTTGATAACCGCTGTAGAGCACAATGGAGGACTTTAGAAAAGATGTGGCTGGCAAAGAAGGGGAAAGAGTCCAGTGGAATCCAAGGATGGATTCTTGAAGAGAAGTACCTGCAAGCAGAGAGGACAGAGTCTATGCCACTGGGGAGTGACCAGGAGGCACGGAAGACCAATGACCACCAATGACAGAAGATGTAGGAGAGTTGACAGTGACCTTGTCGCTGCAGCTGTGAGGACCAGGCGATGCCCTGGAAGACCAGGAGCCATTCACAAGCTGTCTCATATGAGAAGTCGAGAACCAGGGGGGTCAGTGTCCGGCGGGAGCACCAACAAGTCTTGGCAGCAGAAACAGATGTGGCAGACAAAAAAGGTGCAACGTGGGGACCAGCAAGGTCCAAGGGACTCACCAAGTGAAGGAGAGCCAGAGCAGGCCCGAGCAAGCAGGGGAGCCCACTGAAACAAAAAAAGACCCTCAAGAGGACCCACAGGTCGAAGGCACAGTCGCAAGAGGACCTTGAGCAGCTCACCAAAGATGTAGGCTCATGGTGCAGAGGAAGCGGTGAGGATAATGATCTTGGCAGGAAAAGATGCTTGAGCTTCTTGTAGCCTGGAAATCTCTGGAGGACAGAGTGAACAAGCCTTGGCAATGGCAAGTTGACACGGTGCACAGGGGTGCTGTTCCAGCAGTTCTTACGAGGGATATGGGTCTCAGACTTGCTGAGAAGACAGTGCAGGCCTCGGGGGAGTTGCAGAACGACCACTTGTTTTGCTGAGCCTTTCGAAGTCTGTGGGACTTAAGGAGCAGCAAAACAGTCAGCTTAGTTGCGGTGCCTGCAGATGCAGGGGAGTGACTTCTTCACTCCAAGGGAGATTCCTTCGGGTGTCTTTGATTCCCACAGGCCACGAGAAGAACTTGGATGAAGCACAGACAATACAGAAGACTAAGAGGAAGACAAGACAAGGAGCAGCTGGAGTCTTTCTTGGGGCAGTCTTGGTTCCTAGGAAAAGTCCAACGAAGTACAATGTACCCAGACGGTAGAAATTGAAGTGGTTTCAGATCTGAATCTTGTCCCTCGACGAATCTGAAGAGCCACCTACAAGTAAGCCCTTAAATACTCTAGGGAAAGGGTTGGGAGGATTCAAGGATCCCTCCCAGAGGAGAGGCTAGACAGAGGGGAGGATACTCCCATGTCCATTGTCCAGTTCCGTGCCAGAGAGGGAGCCAATGGCTCCCTGAACTGGCTCAATCGAGAGTGTGCAAGGAGGACACCACATGTGCCATTCAAAGCAGTCTGGTGGCGCTGGCAAGCACCTCCAGCCCAATACACTAAATCCTGTCTGGGAGGTGGTCACACCTCCCTGTGGCAGGAAGCCTATTTTTCCACCTTCCCCTGCTCAAGCTCAGTGCTGCAGCAGGATGGCAGAAACGTGTCTGTGGTCAACAGCAGCACTAACTTGCTGATAGACCCAGAAAAGCTGGTACCGGAAATTCAAGGAGATGCCCTAAGAGAGCCACCCTGTACATGGGATCCTACATCTAATAATGGAAACGGTGATGGGGTAGGATTCCAACATGTTTGATGGCCACTATATGTATCAAATGCCTAACCGTACTAACAAAGCCTGGAGAATTGACTTTGTGGTTTGTAGAGGGGCCCTGCTCATGCAGGGACACCCTCACGCTTGTAACCAAGCACCCTGCCCTAAGGACTGAAGAGCCTGTCAAAGGGGTGACTTATAGGTTTTAAGTGCAGTGAAGTGAGATATAAGGAAACGTATATCTTGCGTAAGTGGTGCTAGCACCAACGTACGCAGGCTGCAGTGGCAGGCCCGTAGTCACAGTTTGAGTGGTCTCTCATGGGTGGCATAATATATGCTGCAGCCCATGGGAGACCCCTGATATACCTATGCCCTGGGTACCTTAGTACCATATTCTAGGGACTTACCTGGTTATACCAGTAGTCAATTGTGGAGTTACCAAAGTACTTATCATAACAAATTTACGGGGAAGCACAGTGACTGGGGTCGTGATTAGCAGGATCCCAGTCAGACTAGACAGAAAACAGACTAACACCAGCAAAAGGTGGGGTAACCAGGAAAGCAGATCCTACTTTCCTACACTGGTTATTTGGGCAACTGTTGGTACGCGACGGTGAGAGTGATGTCAGCGCTGTATTGCAAGGAGCGTGATGCAGTGTGAGGGACGCATGTGATGCAAAGCGTGTCCTGGTTACCAAGCAACAGAGAAGAGGTGTGTGTCAGGTGTGTGAGGGCCAGTCGTAAATGTTTGGCTTTGCCTAGCAATGAGGGAGGATAAACACGTCAGAAGCATTTTGGCAACGCATTAGTTTAAGGAGGAGCTTTGGTTGGTTTTCTGCATGTCACGGTGATGCGCACACCTACGTAAGTTCATTATTGCTGTATTATGGGCAACCGGCTGAGCAGTATGCAAGGTGGCTCTGACACACTAACCAGCGCTGTTTAGTACAGGTGGTGGTTTTATTCACAGACGGTAGCTGAGTTTATGCGCACCATGGTGATGAGCACACCTATGTAATTACCTTATATCATTTTTGTGTAATGCATTTTTGTGATATATTACATTAGTTTTGTGATTTGATCGCATCAAACTTTCAGTAGTTGCTAATTACCTGAGTAGTTATGGTTGGCGTATTTCATTCATTTTGATCATTTTATGGTTGTAAGTAAGCAAGACGCACAATCTTGCTGTTCCATCGTTGTTTTTGGTCAGCTCTGGGGATCCTCCAGTTCCATGGGACGAATGGATCGATGGCTTCAAGATTTATATGTTGGCCACAGGTAATGAAAGGATGGCTGATGAAAGGAAACAGGCTGTACTGCTGCACTCTTTAGGGAAGGAAGGTTTGAGGATATATCACAATAATCACATGCTACCAGACATTCTACTTGTCATTGTTTTAAAAAGCCAAAAAGCCTTGAAACAGCTTGATTTGTATTTTTGGAACAGAACTAAGAGCATCCTTGAACGCTACAAGTTTTTCTCTCGTGTGAAGACAGCTGGTGAATCTACTGATGTGTTTGTGACTAGCTTGAGAGCACTATTAGTGAATTGTGCTTTCACGGAAATGAAGATGAAAATATCCGTGATGATTTAATGATGCATACATCGAATGTTGCGATTCACTTCCTTCACTTGCTCGAACAAAAGACAGGAGACTTTCTATCTGGCATGCTATGGGGTGTAGGGTTGTTCTCATTAAGCTCTACCTCCTGTCGAATCAGTTCGGCTTCGATATCCCTAACTTTGAACACTCCTGTCTGGCATTTCAGCGACACTGGGTGGCCGGATGGTCATCAGGCTGCCAGCTGAATGACACGGCGTCTGTCTTTCCCCCGTGGGAGATAACCCGCCTGCTACACCTCTTTCACCCCTTCACTAAAGCAGCCCCACCCCGCTCCCACTTTTTACAAGAGGCATGTCGCTGTTACCCGAGGAGCCTTTGTCTCCCCCGCTCGGTGATGCCGTATGCTCCGGCGCTCCCATTGCTTGGTCCCCGACCAGAGATGGCCTCCTGGCATGCAGCGGGAATCCATAGTCTGGGGATCTCTATCAAGAAGGTGTTCTCCCATCGGACTACACCTGGGCCCATTTCTATTGCACTCCCTTATCCAGGTGTTGGGAGCATTAAGGTGCAATTCAGCAAGAACTCATGACATACCCAAGGATCCAAAATCTACATGTGATGGGGGCGGGATGTCATTTAATAAAATGGTTCTCTAGCTCCTTAGGGACACACGCAGCTGTGCCTCTCCCGCCGTTGGTACCGTGAGCTGGGCTGCCCCTGATCAGACAAGTAATGGCAGAACATTCTGGAGTTCCCGGCCTTGGCGTCTCGCAATGCACATTTCAATCTAGTTCAATTCTGCATACTGCTCAGGGCACACCGCACTCCAGACAAAATCAATCCCTACTTTGACCGAAAGGATGCAACCTACCCCCACTGCCTCTTGATAGATGCTGATTTCCTACACATGTTCTGCTCATTCCATTGCTCTCTCAGCATTGGCTGGGTGTGGCTGGGAGTCACGAGTCTCCTGGCCCACTCTACAGGGAGCCACTCACTGCGTGCATCGGCGGTGTGCCTACTGGGCATGTCTCCCCACGCCAAAAAGAACAGAATGACTGCGCGGTTCTTGCAGCCTAAACGTTTGATCATCCACAGATGGAAGTCATCACCCCCTACGCTCATTGCCTTGGTGCAGTCCATGGAGGCCCGGGCTCAGGCCGAGAGCACTGCCTTACACAGGAGGATATCAGGGGCCTGCGTACATTTCCTACCTCCAACAGCTGGCACACTCTGCCCAATGAGCTGCAATCTTCCCTGAACGATGATAATCTGCCCTCATGACACCATGGCATCTTATACCCACATGTGATTCTGGATATCACCAAAGGGTCAAGCTGATCCCTGGAGGTAGAGGGCCCTGAGAGGACCCGGTAACATACATTTTGGTGCCTTAATATGTTATTGGCTCTCCTAATGTAGTAAGTGGGTGTGGACTAGTTTTACTGTTTGTAGATGAGACAAATTCCTACTTTTTATACCAACAGCACTCTATGCTTATGCTACTTCACTGCAGTAGTCTGCTCATCACTGTTAACCGCTGTACTGCCCACCTCTATGCTTACTGCTGCACGAATGCTTGGCATGTACTCAATAATGGTATGGTAAAATGTCAATAATGTATGCACAACACCCGCAACTCTGTAAGTATTAAAAAAAAAACTGTTAACAAAAAGATTTTTTATAGAATTAATACAATTAAATGGTCTGCCACCAGTAAAAGCTTTTCTAATCTTTTAAACCCTTCTAATGATTTAGAAAAGATTTTGCATATTGCGAAATGCATTTAGGAACGGTTACTAAATTGTCACTTGGAAGGGGCGGTTCAGACCCTGATGTATCAATGACTTGCTACCGAAATTCTGGTTGCAAAGGATTGAACAGTTACCGACTTCAAGTTGAAGTGGTAACTGATTCACTAGGGGAAGAGGGTCCCCTTAGGACCCTTTCCCAACTGTGAATGATTATGGCAACTTCACAGAAAATAGGCAGTGGCCCAGGGGAGCACTGTCTGCTCTCACTGAATTTAAAAAAAGAAAAACTTTCTTTATTTTTTATTTTTATTTTAAAGCAGCATGGACTATTTTAAGGAATATGGGCTGTTTTTTAATACAAAAGTTTTCGGTTTTAAAAAGCGATCACAGGGATGGTGTCTGCTGTCTGTTTCAGGCCCTCATCCTTGTGATTGGAGCCAATCACGTGACTTGCTTAATGAACAGTAATTAGGTAGATCGTTCTGCGACCCCCTGTGATTTGGTATTTTGCGAACGGATCCTTTAGTACATAGGTCGTTCAGCAAAATCAGATTGCATTCTCAAAAGTCAGAGCACAATTTTTGACCACTTTCTGGGAATGTCATTTTGTATACCAAGTCCTTAATTCACCGAGCCGATTTCTCATGGAAAACAGTTTTCTTTAAGATCGTTGTTTTATAGTAAATATATTTCTTTTAATATAACGCGTCTCACGGTCGAAAAAATATATACTCTCATCTCCTGCTAGAAGACTTATTTTGATTTTTCTTCACATATTTTTGGTTAATTTGCTTTGCAGTTGTTACGGAGTAGGTATTTAGGTAAAGAAAATGTTAGCAAAATTAGTTAAAAACAATAGGACTACAGTAAAAGTTACCTCTGCCACCCGATGGCGTGACGCAGCCGCGCTCCTAGCAACCAAGAGGAGCCTTTATGAATTATTCCTGGAGGGCAGCGTGGGGCATTTGGACTACGATCAAACTAGCCATTCCTTTTCCCACTAGAGACAGCTCAGTGTGTGGACTGTGCAGTCAGCCCTCTAACAGATTCACTGTGTATCACAGCAGCAGCAATAAGGAAGGTCTGTACTTCAAGATGTTTGATTTAAGATGTGCATGCCTTCCTCCATGGAAAAACAAAACCCACACTGTTGAAGATGTGAAGTTGTTCATCCAGCAGGAAACTAGAGTTCAAAAAAGACCTACCTTCAAGTTATGTTTGAGTATAATTGCAAGTAAAGTCTGAAAACATTTGCTACAGTTAAGAGGTGGAAATAGTGCTTGTATAAGCCTCCCACATGGCATGGGATATCGGGTAATTCTTTCCTTTAATCTGAACAGAAGACTCATTGAATCATTGCTTGTGTGGACGGTCAGATACATGTCTCAAATGAGTTCCAATGAATTGAGTACGAGCAGTGCCTGTTATTTATAGCGTTTAGAATCGACAGAAGCACAGTTTGAAGCACTATTTTAAGAAACAGGCATAATTATTAGTATTAATATTGAACCTTGTACCCACCCTGGCCAACTTATTATTATTACTTATATTATTATTATTATTAATAATAGTAGTAGTAGTAGTAGAAGTAGTAGTGTATTTTGCTTTAAGACACTGAGATGTGCCAAAAGCTTCCCAATTTATCAAGGAAACATTCGGAGAGGTGGCAAGCATCAGTGCACCAACTCCTTGTGGTTCCACATTCATCCAATGTCAAATATTCTGATGGGAAATTCCATGTCTCCTTGCAAATCACTGCGGATCTGTTTAAGAGTCCAAGAACCATGCCAGTTCAGATGACAAGCAGGATGCTAGCAGGGCCAACAGCTGCTTGGGCAGGCGGGGCGGCTGCGATGTAAATGAAGGGGCTGCAGGCTCCGTTCACCCTCGCAGTAACACCAATGTGGGGCAAGGAGCTTCCTCCTTCCCGCGGCATGCTGCAAGGGGGGCCATCGGCATCCGTTCCACCCAATCCGATGAAAATGGGCCGAAGGCCGCTGGAGGAACGCAACCGCCCCGGCCTTACATAGTCAAGCCCGGAGGCCAGTCACTCCTGCACGTCCGTCATCGGGATGGGTAGACACCCACAGCAGGCTCACCTAATTGGCACGGTGGGGTAGCTTGTGAAGCCGACTCTTTAGGAGGCATCGTGGGCTACAGGGGTGGGTCTCTCCAGGTGCCGAGCTCAGGGGGATAGCTGGAAGGGCCGTAATGCCTCAGCCCAGGCCAGCAGTTGCCATCTGGCCACTAAGCACAGCACTTGTTTCCTTCAGGCAGGAGGTCGGATCCCCACAGCAGACGGGGTCCGGAACGACGCCCACTGTGTCTCCCAGTAGCGGCCACGGGGACAGTTCAAGGCTGGCCGGGAGGGTGCTTATCAGTGCTACTGAGTTGGCGGGGACGGAAAGACTAGAAAACGCATCTCAACTGTCCGCTATCTTGGCCATGCCCTGTGATTTTAATTTTAATCTCATACATAATCTAATAGAGGATGATTAGCTGTTGCAAATCAACTCAAGCTGGGGTAGCACAAATTCCTCAATATATGACCTCAAGTTCTGAGCCATAAGTGTCTGATTCCTTTGTGTATCCCCAGTAAATTAACCACATTACTTTAAAAATCGTCATGCAGTTTTGGACTAAACTTATTCTCTAAATTCAAGATTTTAAAATATTGGAGAGAGTAGAAAGTGATCGTATAACGTATGTCATTTTATTGTATGTCATCTTATCTGAAGTAGCAGATTAATGAAAGATTGTGGCAGCAGGTTCGTACACTGGATGGCCACAAATAAATAGGAGAAGGTAAGATCAATGTGGTCATTAAATTACAACAATGGAAATTAGGGACTGCCCATCCTGTTTGGCATAGTGCACACTGTGGAAACGTATTTTAGGCTTATGGAGACAGTGGGTCTAACTTTGAATTCTTTGAACAGTACATTAGCCTGTTGAAGACCTATAGCTCCTTCTATAGAGTGAAACGTGCACCCATATTCAATTTGATTTACGTCAGAGCTTAGAGCACAAAAAACACAAGGGTGCTATATGAAGCTAGATCTATGCAGCAGAAACATCAATGTTTACAAATGTTCAGACTACTCTGCGGTCCCTATAAGCACTCAGTATATGGAATAATGTCTAAACATGGAAAAATAATTGATTGCATTGGTGATCATCAGCAAAACAAAGTATTTGAGAAATATTTTGAACTATGTAAATAGTGTGGACCGGGGTGCAGCAAAGATGGCTGTTAATGATATCTTAGCCCCGAAATGGTAGGCAAATGTAGAGGCTTAAATGTTTCTTCAACGCTCAAAATAGGCACTCCTACAAAGCGGTAAGCAGTCCTGCGAGACGAGCGACTAATAATAGTCTACTTGTACCCCAAATAGCAAGAAAAAGGTTAAATCTAGTAGGGATGCATGTATTATCTTGGGTGCCAGAGAGTCTGTCCAAAAATAACCAATCTGCATCTCAGACAGGAGTAAATAGCTTAAATCCATTAAGGGCGTTTGCACTATCCCGGACATCTGAGAAATTGAACTCTGACAAATTGAAGACCCAATGGCCTGTTGACCTTTTTCTTTAGGCAGATACTATATACTAGCAAACTCTTATGTCCTCTATTTAATGATTCTTACTTTTCAGCAGCTATACTATCATCATGGAATGGTTCAACATTGCATCCAATTAAAAAAAGGAAAGGCCCTCAGCCATATCCAGGCAATTATAGATTGATAAGCGTATTGGGCCTAGAAGCAAAATATTTTGCTTCACTATATTAACAGATCCACAAAGATGGGTCATGGACAGTGCCCTATTGCAACGGTTCCAAACAAGCATTTGTGCGGAAGTGTAACCACTAGCAATATGATTACACTGCTGATGCTCATGTATAAGTCTGCAAACGGACTTATACATGAAAAGAGCTCTATGCTTGGTTTATAGATTTATAGCAACATTTATAATATAGCTAGGGCACCACTGTGGATGATACTTAAGTGCCATTCAATCTTCATGTAGTGACACATGGGTACAAACATTAGCTGATCACTCAACCATTAAGCATACCAAGCAAGGGTGCATTCTAGCGACATTACTTTTTAATCTTTCGCTGGCAAATATTGGCTAATCCTGAGAAGCCAGGGGGGCTGACTCCCAATATTAGACAGAAGTTGATTGTGTATCATGCAACATTCTCACAATACCATTCTCTTTGATCAAACATAATTGTGATAGGGTAATACTTCACAAGCGCAGCTAATTTAAACCTCTCATGCACACATACAAAGCCCTACACAACACAGGACCAGAATACCTCAACAGCCACATACACTTTCACCAACCCACAAGACACCTATGCTCTGCCTCACTCTTACTCGCACACAGTCCCCCATACGCAAAGCAAAAATGGAGATTGCTCATTCTCCTACATTGCACCCAAGACATGGAATGAACTCCCTCAACACATCAGAGCCTCCACCTCACTTCTTGAGTTCCGCAAGAAGCTGAAGACCTGTCTCTTCATATGAGCACCTTGGGACCACACACCTACACACCTTGCCCAAGTGCCTGGATACCCTCTCAGTTGTTTAGTGCGCTACACATTTCAACATAACATAACATAATGTAACGTAACATAACAATGAATTCAATTACATTCTTTATTAAGATTTGGATCTCAATGAGGTCCACAAAAGGTCAAGACAATACAATACCAATATACAATCACAATACTTCTTAAAAAACAATAGGAAATTGGTGCTATTGAAAGATATGTACACATAAACTCCTTTCCATAGCGATCTTTTAAATACATTTACTGGACAAAAATCATAAAGGCCTAAAATACATATCTTTTATAAAAAGTGTTACAACTAATGTCCAATAACGCTCTCCTAATGATATAATAGAACTAGCACAATTGATTAGGTTTTTAGACTTCTTTGTTTGGGTTGGAAATATACTGTTTTAAAGAAAGGCCATTTGTCCATAGCTTTTATAGACTTGAAGGCCGCCTTTGACCTTATTCCTAGAAATTTGCTTTGGAACTCCTTAAAAACACAAGGCGTACCCGAGGATCTCCTTGCTCAGCTAATAAGATTACATGAAGAAAAGTATAATAAAGTAACGTGGGGACCAAGAGGAGAATTAACTGAAGCAATTCCCATAAGGAGGAGTGTAAGACAGGGCTGTGTGCTGGCACCCACCCTCTTTTCATTATTTGTAAACAATGCCCCAGAATATCTTTGGGGTGCGGTCACGATTCTCCAAAGCTGAGTGGGGTGCCTGTTCCAGCCCTGTTATGTGCTAATGATACTATTCTAATCTCACAAACCCGAAGGTCCTTCAAAACTTATTGAATTCATTCAGTGATTGTTGTGCCATAAAAAGGTTTAGAAATCAGCTCCAATAAAACCAAATATATGGCAATCCTTCCGCACAAATCATTCAAAAATATATTACCATCCAGGAACAGAGGCTAGAGTACGTGGGAAATTTTTAATTATTTGGGTAATATATTAGATGCCAAACTGATGTAGTCCTCTCGTTTGCAGAAAAGCAGGGCCATTTTGATCCATAATTCTGCACCAACACTAAAAAAACATAAGAATAGCATTACTAAAGCTGTATCCCCCGCAATTGAAGTATATAAGTATAGAGAACAATCTAAGGCTTTATACGATGCAGAACTCTGGGGATCTTCCTGCAGGAATACGTTTACAGGGGAAGAAAATACGTTTCTGAAGATGTTATGATGCCTCCCGGTAAGAACACTAGTGATTCCAATTATCATTGATCTGAATTTAAAACGCTTAGACCATCAAGCAATTTTAAGACCCTTGTTATTCTGGGTGCGCCTATGGAGCACTCCAGAGTTAGCCAGGTATAGAGAAGGCCTAGAAGAGATCCTAAGATTTGATCAATTTCTCTCTCTCTCTCTCTCCCGTGGATCAAACACATGCACACATGGTTCTGCAAACTAGGGCTCAACCACCTTTGGGAAACCCCTGCTTTAATAAGACCGTCCGTAAAAAAGATACTGAAAAGTAAATTTTGGGTGTTTGTGCAAAACAGTAGGTTCCACAGTTCTGCAATTGGTAGGTTGACGCATCAGTTTCTTTTATCAAAGCCTTTTCCATTCTTCGAGCCATATCTGGACGAAGACCATCCCCAACTCGCAAAATCGATATATATGAAGTTCCGTTATGGTGTTTTGCAAGTGTATTCCAACACAGCCAAATGGGGCTGCAAAAATGGTGAGTCTATTGACAATGGCTGTCGTTTGTGTCAATCTAACGCACCAGAAAATGACACCCACATATTGTTCCTTTGTCCAGCATATGGTAGTCAAAGGCGAAAATGGATAAAGCCAATATGTCGGAACCTGGGATTTAGAACATGTTCTGATGCAATAAGAGTTTTAAGGACTGAGACTACGCAGAAAATTGTCTTTAGTGTCAGTAGATATTTATTTTCTGTTAATCTAGTAAGAACAAAATAAGGGTGCAGAGACAAAGGGGTTGATTCTGATCCGGGTCGGAAGGGCACCGAATGCGATCCGGCCGAAAAAACTACAAGCCGTACGCGTGTTTTCCGCCCGACTCGTACAGCTATACGAGCAAGACAGTACGATGCGAGCTACATGAAATTCACTGACCGAGTCGTTTCCGGGTCCGAACCGCTCCGTACGTCTCGGTCGTAAGCTAACCGTGGTGTGCAATGGATGCGATTCACAACCGAGCCAGTACGATGCACGCATCGGACAGCCTGTGCGAGCCGGAGTGTCCGGCTCGCAAAAGCTCCCGGAGTCGGACTTCGGGGGTCCGCATCGGACCCCCCGACACCCGCAGCCATACGACTCGCACACAGGGGGAGACACATGGGACTCCCCCACACTGGCATGTACGGCGTGGATGGCACTGACGCGTACCCACTGTAGGGGGCGCACCTGTTCGAGACGTACCCATTCAGTCAATGGGAGCGCAAGTACGCGTCGTACAACTGGCTCCCATTGACTTCTATGGGAGTCCGACCGAACCAAGTCCGACAGCATACGTGCTAATTGTACTCGCTCGGTCGGACTGTAGGGGTCCGGCTCGGTCGGAAAACAGTCGGAGTGCTTTCAGACCCGGATCGGAATCGGCCCCAGAATATCAATGTAAAAATATCGTGGGTCAGAAATATCGCCAGAAAAATTATAGTGGTGAAGAATATCGATTTTAGGTATGTAATATCGATGTTTAAAATATCAAAGTTCTTAATATCGTTTGCAAAAATACAGTTGTTAAAATATCGATTTTTGTATTCATGTTATGTATTTTAGTATATATTTTATATGTATGTGATGTATTTTTTTTGTATAAGAATTGTTTGTATTTTTATTGTATGTGCTATACCTTTATTAGTAATTAATTTATTTTAATTTGAATTTTGCGTTTTTAGTACCGTAGCAGGTTATGGGTTTATTCGAGAATAGGGTGGGAAGTAATTTATTTATATTAAATGTATTGATTATTTTTAGTAGTTATAAATTATTTTTATTTGAATTTTGCGTTTTAATACCGTAGCGGGTTGTGGGTTTATAGTGGAATAGGGTGAGAAGTAATTTAATTATATTAAATTTACTGAATATTTTGTATTTATTAATATTTGTTTAATTCAGATGTTATAGTGTTAAATGTGAAAAGTATTTTTTTATGAATTAATAATTTGTTGTTAATAATTTTTATCTAATTAATTGGCAATTAATGATGGTAATTGTGGAAATATTTTAGGTGTGTGTTGTGCTATGTATAGGTGTAAATGGTGGGAAGGGTGGGAAGTAATTTATTTTTAATTGATGATTCAATAATTAGTTGTTAATTAATTTTAATTAATTTATAATTAATTATGGTAATTGTGTAATTAAGTTTAGGTGTGTGTTGTGGTGTTTATAGGTGTAAATGGTGGGAAGGGTGGGAAGTAATTTATTTTTAATTGATTAATTAATAATTAGTTGTTAATTAATTTAAATGTATCAATAAAAAATAAATATGGTAATTGTGTAATTAGTTTTATGTGTGTGTTGTGTATATTGTAGTGTTAAAGCATGTGTATTCAATTAATTTCTATTATTATTTTTATTAATAATTCTTTTTACTTGATTATTAATTATGTTAATTATGGAAATACATTTAAATACAACTTTTTAAGTGTTTTTTTATTGGTGTGGTGTTATAGGGTAGGAAATAAAATAAAACATTTATGTTTTACATAATTTTACGTATGTTAATATTTGCTCCTTTTAAATAATTATTGTTTTTAAATGTATTTATTAATTTATTTTATATAATATTTGTAGCTTTTTGTTATATGTAATATATTATAATATATGTTCTTTTTATATGTTTAATATTTTTAAATTTATATTTTTTAATATTCTTTATTTATTTTAATGATTTAAAAAAAAAAATCTATTGTTTAAATGTTATTAGTCATTTTTGTTTCTCTGCAATCCAGCACTTTCCCTAATGTTGCACTCACTGGAGTGGGAATAGTAATTTTGACCCCTCTGCTATCCAGCACTTTCCCTACTGTTGCACTAACTGGAGTGGGAATAGTAATTTTTACCCCTTCGCTATCCGGCACTTTCCCTATTGTTGCACTCATTGGTGTGGGAATAGTAATTTTTCTCTCTCCGCTATCCAACACTTTCCCTAGTGTTTCTCTTGCTGGAGTGGGAATAGTATTTTTTACCCCTTTGCTATCCATCACTTTCCCTACTGTTGCACTCACTGGAGTGGGAATAGTATTTTTTACTCCTCCGCTATCCAGTACGTTCCCTACTGTTAAACTCACTGGAGTGGGAATAGTAATTTTTACCCTTCCGCTATCCAACACTTTTCCTACTGTTGCACTCACCGGAGTGGGAATAGTACTTTTTACCCCTCTGCTATCCACCACTTTCCCTACTGTTGCATTCATTGCAGTGGGAAGAGTCATTTTTCTTCTCCGCTAACCAACACTTTCCCTACTGTTTCTCTTACTGGAGTGGGAATAGTAATTTTTACCCCTTCGCTAACCGGTATTTTCCCTACTGTTACCCTCACTGGAGTGGGAATAGTAATTTTTACTCCTCCACTATCCAGCACTTTCCCTGCTGTTTAACCCATGGAGTGGGAATAGTAATAGTAATTTTTACCCCTCCGCTATGCATCACTTACCCTACTGTTGCACTCACTGGAGGGGGAATAGTAATTTTTACCCCTTCGCTATCCAACATTTTCCCTACTGTTGTATTTATTGTATTGCAAAATGTAAGTTTTAATTTTGTTAAATAATTGAATGTTTTAAATTATTATAGAATTATTTTATTTTAAAGTATGGGAGCGCATGTACGCGTCGTACGACTGGCTCCCATTGACTTCTATGGGAGTCCGACCGAAACGAGTCCGACAGCATACGTGCGCATCGTACTCGCTCGGTCGGACTGTAGGGGTCCGGCTCGGTCGGAAAACCCCCCAGATCCGGCTCGGTCGGAGTGATTTCTGACCCAGATCGGAATCGGCCCCAGAGCTGGATAAATGAAAAAAACATGATCTAGGTCCTGGATCCCCAATTCACGTTACAATCTTTCCCTGTTTTCTCGGTGGATGACTAGTTAGCTGGTAAGTCATTTAACAGGAGCAAATTCATACGTAATAAAATCAGAAAATGGCAAGTACCATGGTCCAAATTCCAGGCCAGCCACTTCTGGGGGCTAGAACCAGGGCATGGGAGGCAGGAAACTCCAAGGACTTCAAAGGGAATGCTCTAGAAACTTCTCCTATTCAAAGAAGGCACCAGGTATAAAAATAGGACCCTCAGGCCCACTGCAATTCCATTTCTGGACCTGCGGAAGGACTTTCAGAGGACTGTCTGCTGCTGTGGCCTGCTGTGTACTCCAGAAGACTGTTTTGCTGCACCTGGAAGGACTTCTCTGCTGTTTGAAGACTGCCTTGTACTCTCAGAGACCTGTCCTGCTGCTTGAGCCCTGTTTCACTGCTTGAACCCAGGACTGCCAGATTGACTCCAAGGATTAGTTGGCTGGCCTCCTGATCAGAGTTTCAGGGACAGAAAAGGCTCCAATCATCTGCAACTCACACCTAAACCCTGCCTGAGTGAGTTCTGACCCTCCAAATGGTGCCCGCCAGTCCTGGACCGAACTCTAGAAGTGGTTGCAAAGCTGCCCAGTCAGCCAAAATCCAAAACTTGGCACTTAGAAAATGTTTGGCAAAAAATTGCTCTGATAACCGAGGGGACACCAGGACCAACCTTCTCATCTATCTGCCCAAGGTACATTACCGGTCGGCCTGACTTTGCAGCAACTCCCGCTATGTTCTTCTCCGCAGCAGCAAATCCTGTTCAGTGGTCTTTCGCAGAAGCGGTATCTGTCTTCGTGGAGCCCTCTTCCCCTCCAGTCTCATCCCGCTGGAGATTTTCAACTACCAAAAAAGAGACTGACGGCCTGAGTTAGATCTCGGTGGACGGGTTAATCCCCCACAACATTGATGCATAATCCGTACAACGAAATATAAATCCCATAGAATGTAATGGATTTTGGCGAATGGGGTACCTGTCACCATTGTGATGGAGTAACCTGTCTGCCGAGATCTAAATCAGGCCGTAAGTTTGGAAGTGGAAACCATCCAGCGACTTTGACCAGCAGCTCGCCAACGACAACGCCTCCACCTCGGACACTGCCTGAAGCCTTGCCTCGTTGACCTTCTACTCTCAGGCAATTTTTTTAAAAATTTCATCAAAGTCTGAAGGTAAGCGCCACAGGGCCCCATCCACTTCTTGTATTCGACCCGCGCTCCGTTGCAGTCGGCCATATTTTTCGACTTTGACCCAGTCATACGTGATAGATGTCTGTGGTTGGCACTTTGATCTTTTAGGTGCTACATTTTTACTTAAACTTTAAAAAATCATAACTCCAGTTCTACTACCTGAATTTTTGTTGTGTTGATGTCAAATAATTTATTAAAATGTACTCTATTTTTCTTAATTGGTGTGGGATTTGTCTTGTGCAATGTTTTCACTTTATTAAAAAAAATGTATTTCTTAATTAAAGCAAGATCTAACATTAATGAAAGAGAAACTATAAATAAAAGAGGACCTATCCACTCCTCAGTACCTGTTAGAAAGGAGTGATAGGCACTGTTAGTTATGGTTGCAACTTTATTATCGTAGGACTGATAACTTTGCATACGTTTGACTCATCATCACCATAATTGGATGCAAACTGTTGCATATTCACCTGGTTCTTTGTTCAAAATGTATAGAAGATTTATCAAGGGGGTCAAAGGTTATTGGGGAATCGCTCTAGAAGGGTGCATCCTATATCCACATGTTAATTTTCGTTCTCTGCTATTTTAAAAAGTGCTTGGCAAGTATGCAGGAAATGTTGCATACAACTTAGATCTGATTAGATATTTTGTGGTTCGATGTAAATCTATCCAGCAGTTTTATGGTAACTGGTAATATAGCAGCACAAACTCAGCAAATGTACAATTAGTATAACCTGAAGAAATCATTGAGCAGCATTTTGAACTTAAATTCATTCTAATTGGCTAGCGTGGTTTCAGTAGTGTGCATCTGTGATAAAGGTCTGTAGAGCTGCTGCAATCCAGATTACCCCACTGGAAATGTTCTGACTTTGTAGCAATTCCAGGCTCTGTGATCAATATGCACACCAATTTTACAGATAACTTATTTGGGGGACACTGTTGGGCCAACCAACAACATGTGAGGCCGAAGGGGGTGGTTTCATGGCATACTCCAGTGGAGGACAAAACCCGTCATTCCCTTCTCAGAAAAGACATTGAGATCCAGCCTATATTACGCAGACCCACACATGTGAATGCACTGACTTAAAATATATAAAGGGTGATCACAATCTCCTATGATCTGCGAACATCAAAAATGATTTGTTGAGTAGAAAACCCTATCGCAGTGATTGACATCAGTTTTGCCCAGTAAACCACTGCAAGTTTTGTCGTAAATAAAGTATTACGCACTCATAATTTCTATAGGTATCAATAGGATCATGCATAAAGCAAGAGGCTGAGTCCGTGGTATCAGGTTCAAAAGGGCTTTATTCCAATAACTCGAGTTATAGGGAGAATGGTTCCATCACCACAAGGGATCAGGAAGGGTCTTCTCTAACTTTATTCACAGAGCACAGTATATATACATTCCATATTATACGTAAGCAGGAGCGCTTCAGGCAGAGCAAGAGAGAATGAGATAAGAGCATGTGGGCGTGTAAGTAGGCGTGAAGGTGGGTGTCCATGTGGGCGTCCACTTGATGAGTCATAGGTGAGTGTCATAGGTGGGTGGGTACCTGGAGGGGGTTGCGTGATCAGCTGGAACTTTACTGGAACTTTGCCTTACTTGTGCTCAACTCGAGCATGACGTGTAACTGACGTGTAACTGGGGGAAGGTTGCTGTGCAGCCGGGGAGTCTGGAAGAGAGGCCTTCAGTGTCAGGACGACCAGCACATCTTGTATTATCTGATATCTAAAGTCCGGAGCAGGAACTGATCTGGGACATAGGTTGCCTATCACCAAGAGCCGATGTGGCTTCTATTTCTTTATTCACTGCGTGGGCCTTACATGGGGGCTATGGGTTTTTCACTGACGTGAGCTTTGCAATCACTGAAAGGGAGACAGAAAGGCTAGGCTCTATCCTTTGCAGGCGGGTTTTGTTTATTCCTCCTTTTCCAGGCAGGAATGTGATTCAGTAGGAGTAAGCAGATAACCGTGCTCAATACTATCTCGGCACCCCGGACTGGGTCCCTTTGGCTGAGGCCCAAGTGTGCGAGGCCAAAGATACGCAGCTGCAGCTCTCAGAGCGTCTGAGGCCTGAAACCTCTTTTCGGGCTCCGGCTGAGCCACAAAATGGGCTTTCATGAAAATGGCACGAGTGCAGGAAAACATGATGCAAAACGTGTAGGCCTCAGTGCAGATTTGTCGTTTCTCTCATGGGAGACTTGATGGCAGGCCACGTTATAGCATAGGCATCATGGTTGACAGGCCATGGAGGGAAAATGCATGGCGTACATGCATGTACACGAAACGTTGGGGAACACATAGGGGACACATAGGCCTTGTCATAATCTTTATTTTCTCAGTTTTGTTGACTGCATTCATCGAATTTGCCTACAATAGGTGTGCAAATGCTTCCCAAGCTTGTGAGAAAGTGCATAATTAAACCCCCCCAAAAAAATCCTTTACATAAACAAACGTTAATGCAGCCTTCGATTTGACCCTGAAAATCAAAAGCCAATGAAATTGTTCAGTTTTGGTTATCAGACCAATAGTGCACTCTGCTTACAGGGTCCATGCTACACTTCATATGTTGCAACCGCCGATGCTATACTTGTTGCAACCGCCGATGCTATACTTGAACACAAAGATGCATGTCATTGGAGTGCTATATGATGTAGGTGGTCCTGAGAACCATAGCTGGTCAATTTTAGTGGTTTTTAGTTTTCAGCTACATACACACACCCACACTTGAAAGATTTGCCTGTGTTTGACGGACAAAATCTACTTTCAATCAAAGCCTTCAAATAAAGTGCATCAACTCTCAGTTGGAAATCCAATGGAAAACTAAAGGGAGCAAGATGGTGTTAGTGTGATCTCTTGCCGCTCAGCTGCCCTCGCCGTGTAGGAGCTTATCGGCAGTCAGCTACATTACCTCGACATGGGATGCAGTGCCTGAAGGAACCGGGAACGTATCTTGAAACCCGTATCTGCTGCCGAATCATTCCAAGAGTTTCGGCTGCCAGACGTGGTTGTTTGAATTTCCCAGAGAAAAAGTCTCAGGACACACTTGCCTGCCGGCCGGTTATCGTGCTCCTGGTTCATATCAAGACTGTATCCAAGGCTCAGCGGGAGCGGAGGCGGGGCATGTAGACTCGTGGAGCGAGAGGCTCCAAACCCAAGACTATGGCTGTTAGCGCCGGCCAGGGAGATGCCGAGGCACCGGATACCACCTTGAAAGGTAAACGAAAGACGGGGGCACCAAAAAGACAGCGGGGAGACTCTGGGAGGAGGAGTGCCTAAGGTGGGCTCTCAGCCCTCTATTGTTAAACACCTTACCATCACCAAATTACCAGCTCCTACCGCTGAAACCGCACTGCCTCCAGGGGGTGAGCATGGAGACACACTGTTGATGGAAAAAGGGAACTTTAATTTACTGCAACTGGGCGAACACATTAAAGAAAATCCTACCACGGGTGCAGAGTGCCATATCGGCGTTATTGACACTATCAAGCCGGCAGGCCCCCCCGGCCCTCTTAAACAACAATATGAATCTTACTACCTTGTCTGCCCGTCTCTGACGCCAACACCCTGGCCTCAGTCTCCAGTAGTAAAGAACCGGAAGCCATTCCTCAGACTACTGAAATTACAAATCACTCCCAAATTATGGAAACATCCCAGGTGTGCTGGCTCCCCAGACTCCTGACTTAACTGGCAAACATTTTCTTTCTGTATCTGATGGCTCTGAATCTGCAACAGAGGATTGTTTGACTAGCACAAGTGATGATGATGTCTCTGACAACAATGACAGTAATCCCTGTAGTCACACAGGGACTGTTCAGCACCAGAAGAGTACACGTAACAAGATAAAAAGACGCAGCCAGTTGAAGTGAGATTATTCAGATTCCCAGCTTTCTTTTTCTCATGGAGAGGAGGCTTTGAAACCCTTGCACTGGGGGAATACAGGAGCTGCACCCCAAACTACGGAAGAGCCCTCTCCAACTTCCATTTTGGTCTCTATAAAGCAGTTTCAGGAAGAGGTCGGCTCGGACAGTCGCCTCGCCAAGGGGGCCGCTAAAAAACTGCAAGGGGGCATGAGAAAGCTAAGCAAAATCTGTACCGATATCGGAGATAGGGTTACTATGGTGGAAGGTCGCACAGAAAGTTTAGCAGCTGAAGTAACTGCCTTAAAAGACCAAGGGTCTTCCCAAGCTGCTTGTCTAACAGACTTAATGACAAAGATGGAGGAGCAGGAGGACAGACAACGCCGGAATAACCTCCGCCTACTAGTGATACCTGAAGGGGCGGAGGGGGACGATCCACGGCGCTTCATTGTTAAACTCCTGCGAGATGCCTTTCCTGAACACTCTAACTGGAACTGGGATCATGAGATCCAGTGGGCACACCGTTTCCCTTTTAACTTAAGGAAGCGACATGATGGCAGCAGCTACAGTGGAGATAAACTTAGGGCCTTTCTGGTGTTTTTTGGGAACTTTTTGCTTAGGCAGTTGGTCAATGATCAGGCCCGTCCCAATTCCCAGAAGGGCTTTAATTGGGTGCTGTTCTTCGTTAAACCTGATCTTTGTCATGCCACTGTAGAGTGGAGGTGGCGTCTACGCCAGCTAATCGCCCCATTCCAACAGCAGGTTGCCCAGGTTTTCTTAATGAACCCGGCCAGACTAAAGGTTATCATGAATGGATCTTCTCGCATCTTTCTATAAGAGATTAAGGCAGAGGAGTTCCTTGGGGAAGTCAAGGCCAGAAAGGCGAATAGTTAGTCAGCACTTTAGTCAATAAAGACTAACACTCTCAGTATATGTCAGTCCCCACCTCTTTTCTATTGTATCTTTCCGCTTTTTTTTCCTTACTATCAGTTATCGGGATGGATAAGCTTGGGGGGGCTCGCCAGGTTTTCCAAAGGGAACTTCTCTCTCATAACTGCCGGCTATACTTTAAAAATTCTTAGCAAACAAACACGGCTTGGATGGGTGGCGGGAACTCATATCTGATGACCATCATTCAGGGATTTCCTGATTGCTCTATTTTTGGGGGTTGGGCGGGGAAGCGTGTTTCTCAAGTAGAACCGTGGCGGGAGAACAATTTAGAGCCGATTCCGATTTCGGTCGGAATGGCTCCGACCGAATCGGATAATGTTGTCCGGATTCCTTTCCGACCGAGCCATTCTGATGGGCTCGGTCGGAAAGGAATCCGACACAGATTTCCGGATTGCGGACGACAGGCTCGGAGAGCCCGTCCGCCGTCCGGAAATCCCTCAGTACTCCCCCGGCCGCCTCTTTGTGAACGAGGGAGTACGATGGCAGTTTTCGCTGCCTTTTCGTGCTGGTTTTTCTGGCACGAAAAGGCAGTCGGAAACTGTCTTTGGGGGCCCCCAGTAGGGCACCCATGGGTGCGAGGCTGCTGAATGTCGGCCTGGGGGCATCTATGGCGCCCCTCTGTGGATCCCTGCACCCGGTGGCAGGCACCTTGGGGTGCCGCCCACAGGGTGCAGGGATGAACTGCACCCCTGCTTTCCATGATGCAAGCATGCATTCCGCTCGGAATGCATGCTTGCATTGTGTTGTATACGAGTGCGACTGAACCCTGTTCGGTCGCATCGTACTAGCAGGGCCGTAACCGACGACAGCAGGTCGGCCGGTTATGGCTCCTGACCGATGTCGGATGGACCTTCCGACATCGGAATCGGCCCCTAAGTGTTAACTATTTTGATTGCTTTAGTTATTCCGAGAATGAACCAAGAGGTGAAAAATGCAAAGGGGGAAAGAGGAAAAAAAATATTTATAGATATATATATATGTGTGTTGCAGAAGGAAAAAGAATATTATATTCATTATAAACAAGATAATGATTTATTTTATGCCCAGAAGGGTGGAGCTGTTTGCGACAGATCTCAGACTTATTCTAACTGTATTTCAAATGTAACTGTATTTTGTCTAATCTCGGGAAACATAGCCAGGTATCAATATGAATAAGATAACTAACCTGAAAATCATATCAGTGAACATCTGCGGTTTGAATGATGCTCAGAAGAGGCAGAAGGTGGCACAAGGGCTACGTTTGCTGTGGGCTGACATAGTTAGCCTCCAGGAAACTCACATTGAGGGATCTCAGAGACATCTTCTGATTGGGGTAAAAAGTACTTGGGGGGACATCTCAAGGAGCACGGGTAAAAGGTGTAGATATATTGGCTCAAAAGAATTGTCTACTTAAAGCTACACGGGTGAAATCTGACTCCCTTGGAAGATGGGTCATAGCAGGATGCAGTTTATCGCCTGATTTTTCTTTTACCCTATGCTCCATTTATGGAAGCAATGCTGATGATCCTGGGGTAATAGATTGGATCTCAGGAGAATTAGCCCACTGGCCTCTCCCAGTTATCATCTGTGGTGATTTTAATATTAGTTTACCTAGCAATTGGAGAGCTATTAATCAGTGGAAATATACAGGCAGGAAGCCAAAAGTGTATCAGGACTTAATAAACTTAATGCACACTCATGGGCTTAGCGATGTGTGAGCTAATCTAAAACCGAATCTACCAGGGTATACGTACTATTCAGCCCCACACCTTTCTCTTGCAAGGTTGGATTATTTTCTGGTTTAATCATCTCTGATCTGGGACTCTACTATTGACACAGCCCCGCGATTCATGTCGGACCACAATTCACTCATTTTAAACATAAAGGGGCTGGGTTCTAGCGGAGAAATCTCATCCTGGAGCTTCGAAAGAGCGCTCTTGTACGATACCGGATACCAGATGTATATGAAAGACTGGATCCAGGAGTTCCTCGAGACAAATATAGGGTCTGCACCTGTCATGGTGGTGTGGGACACACTAAAAGCATGTATCCGCGGTGAAACCTTACGGTACTCTATAAGGAAAAATGAACAAGAAAAAGTGCAGATCTCAAAGTTACAGGATAAACTGGCTAAGGCAGAAGAAAAACTAACAAAGGCTGTCCAGATGAGGAGATGAGGGCTGAAATTGAAGCAGCACAGCTTGAAGTGGTAGCCATTAAAGCTGAAATTGGGTCGATACTCGCAGAGAAGGATGCTGCAAAATGGGCTTCTGCTCGGGAAAAAACCTACGAGTGCAGTGAACTCATCGGTCATCAATTGGCCATTTGAACCAGACAGCAGGTCTCCTCCAACGAAATACTCTTGATACAAGTCCCTACGGGGGAGACTACTAATGACCCTATTAAATTTCAAGGGGCCTTTTGAGAGTTTTATAAAAACTTATAAACAGAGGAGAATATTAGCTCACCAGATTCCAGAGAGGCCGAGATTTTCATCTACCTGAACACAGTCACGCTTACTCAACTTAGCAGGGAAGAACATGATCAACTAGAAGATTCACTGTTAGAACTGGGGTCACCAATTCCGACGTGGTAGCTTGGCACGAGGTAGGAAGGCGCCAGAAGGCAATGTGTAAAGCGGTTGTGCAGCACTCACTCACCCGGACTCAGTCATGCGCACACAATGAAGGACACCACACCAGGTTGATTGATAAAACAAGATTCTTTATCTAATGCAAGACATGGCGTATAAATTCATTTCAGGAATAATGCAGATAATTTCAAGGCAGGAGTCAATTCATTCGAGCAGCTAAAACAGATAATCGCAGGGCAACAATCAGTTCGTCCAAGTAATGAAGCAGTGAATTTCAGGGCAACAGTCACTTCATTCAGATCAATGGATCAGCGAATCTCAAGATAACTATTAATCCATCCAGGTAAATAGCGCAGAAAATCTAAGGGCAACTTTGAATTCATTTCGGCACGAAACAGGCAATCTCATGGCAACAGGTAATTCCTTTAAGCCCCACAACAGATGCAAATTCATTTAGGAACATCAGAGCTTGCATATCACATCAAAACATCCCCTAGGTAGAGAGGAAATAAATGCAACCTTTCTGAAATGTTATCAATCCAGGCGACATCACTTTTGGGGCCTCTTCAATGAGACAACACTTATTGTACACAGACTCAGGTTCTTTCAGGCCCAGAATCCCCTATGGCCCCTTCGTGGTGAAAGGGGAAGGCCTCTTTACTGTTCAAGGCTGCGCCCCTCACTGGTAGCAGTCGGGGCAGCCCACGTCAGTTCTGGCCAACAGGGGGGGGTTAACATGCCACTGCTGCGTGTTCGTGGCCTCTTTTGAGATGAGGGGCGGTCACGGGGCTGCCATCCCGTCCTAATCTATCTCCTCGGCAGCCCCGCTATCCGTATGCCAATCGCCCACCTCCCGGGGTGTTACCTGGGGTGACAGCTCTGGGTAGGCCCGCGCTGCTCCTGCGCTCCTCCCTCCGGGCCTCCATGCCACTCCGGTCCCGGCCTGGGGGGAGGCCAGGGGCTCTCGCTTACTTCAGAGCCCCCTTGCTGGCGCTCAGGATCGGCTCCGGGCCTTCCGATGCCTATACAGGCCCGGGAACCAATGGGAGCGCGGCTCACCGGGGGCGCGGCGTATCACGCAGCCAGCGCCCCAGTTGCCCTGCAACGCTCCGTAGACGCCCCTGAGGCCTCACGCAGCCTGCACAGCGCCCGCAGCGGCCCTCTCCTCACTCCGGGGGCGGCGGCGGGGTTCCTACCGCACAACCTGCTCCTGGGGGTCGCCGGGGCCTCAGCGGTGTTGGACGCCTCCGACCTCGTAACGCATAGGCCGCGGCGGTGATATCAGCTGTAGCACCTCTCCTTCACCAGCGCAGGGGCCCGCAGCAGTGATTCCGGCTTCACAGCGGTTGGCGCTCTCTCAAGCACAGCGCTAGACTGCAGGTACCTGGGCTGCGGAGGTGATTTGGGAACTTGTAGCGCTTAGCGGTCACAGCACTTGGGAGGCACAACGTGCAGGGAGGGGATGCACAGCAGCAATTCGGGGGTGTTATGGCGACGTAGCGCTGAGAGGTTGCACAGCGCTTGAGAGTCTAAACATGCAGGGGCACAGCAGTTCCAATCATATAGCGCTAGGGGGGCGCAGTTCTGGCAGTTTAGCGCTAGGTGGGCACAGCGCTTTACTGTCAGTTCCTGATCAGCAGTGCCCACAGCAGGCAGTCCCCTTCTTCCTTATAGCGCCTGGATGACACAGCGCTTATCTTGGGGGGGAGTAGATGGCTGGTATCAGTTGCAGGTTCTTGTGGGGAGAGTAGGGGTTGAGTTGGCAGGCATAGAGGGGCAGGATGGTTCCCTGCAGCACACTGGAGTTGGTCCCCTGGGTTCCCCCTCACTGGGCAAGATCAGTCCCTCATCTAACTTGGGCACAGCAGGGCCTAAGCTCAGTCAGTCCCAGTAATGTAGGTTCCTCCCCTAGCCCCAACCGCCTACGCTCTAGCAGAGGTTCCCCCAGGTCCAGAGGTGCCCCAACTGACTAGCTCAGTTTCCCTCCTTTCCTCTTATACCCCTAGGTCAGGCGACCCTCCTGTTAAGACGGCAAAGCATAATCCCTCCCAATGCTGGAAGGTTCCAGGAGCTTCCACATATCTGTCTATGGGACAAAAAGGCGGGATGGTAAAGATACAGTATCAAGATGTCCCAGCCTGCTCCTAACCACTAGTGCGTGTAAGCAATGGCCACTCCGCAGTAGCAGGGGCCTGTGGCAGCCATGTTATTAGGAGAGAGCACCTGCACCTCAGCACTGTTTGGCAGTGGTAAGGCGCCCAGAGACCTAGGGCCAAGAAAAAGATGGTGTCAAAAATGAGGCGACAAGGGCATAAAAACGGGGTAAGACCACCCTAGGGCTGACAGGTCTAACATTCATCATCATGGGAAGAAAGTGCCCTAGCCCTAGCAAGCCTGCCCGATGGTAAAGCCGCTGGATTAGACTGTATCCATGTGGAATTCTATAAAATCTTTTACCTTCAAATAAAAGATCTGTTTACCACACTAGTCGTTTCCATCTTTAACCCCTTCGCTGCGGCGGGAATTCCGCCGCAGCGCTGGGGGGGGTTTGGGGGCAGAGCGGTGGCGCTGTGCTCATGACAGAGCCACTCCGTCATGAGCCACGGTTGAGCTGTGCTCATGACGGAGTGGTTCCGTCATGACTCCGCCCACTGCGCTAATCGCCCGCACAGGCGGGGAATCAGCGCAGCGTGGGAGGAGCGGCAGCCAACGGCCGCAGCATGACGGAACCACTCCGTCATGAGCACACGGCACCCGTGGCTCATGACGGAGTGGCTCCGTCATGAGCGCTGAAGGGGTTAACGGGGCCCCTCTACTAGATTCATGGTCATCTGCTAAGATAGTAATTTTTCCCCAAAAAGATAAGTCATCGCTAGCTATGGGCTCATATCGGCCGATCACGCTTATTAACTGTGATTCTAAAGTTTATAAAAAAATTCTTGCATCTAGAATATCTTCCAGAATAGAACACCTTGTGTCCAAGTGGCAACATGGGTTCATTCCTAAAAAAGGGACTACCGAACATATTCGGCAGACCATCACCTTGTTTGATGCCGCTCAAGTTTCAGGAGATCCGATTGCGTTAATCTTACTTGATGCTGAAAAAGCATTCAATCGGGTCTCCTCGCAATTTCTCTGGGGCGTCATGAGGAGGATGCATTTTGGCTTTAAGGCGATTCAGGCTGTGCAGGCCCTATATTTAAATCCCACAGCCAGATTCTCAATAAATGGGAGCCGATTGAGATATCACGGGGTACTCAGCAGGGTTGCCCTTGCTCTCCATTGCTATTTGCGATATACATAGACCCCTTCATCGAGAAAATAGAAAATAATCAAGAAATTCCAGCTGTGAGTAGATATGGTCTGAACCCTAAAATCATGGCCTATGTCGATGATCTTGCATTGGTTACTCCGGACCCTGAGGCAGCCATCTTAGCTATAGAACAGGAGGCTCAAGAGTTTGGTAAGATCTCCGGATATGCACTCAACAAAGACACAGATCATCTTAAATAAAGACAGATAGCAGGGTTGTTCAAAAGGCTAAATATTTAGGGGTAAACATTGTGGCCGATATTGAACTAATCGTTAGTGAGAACATGAACCCGCTGGCAGTTGAAACCAAGAAAGCACTTAATCGGATTCATAATTTGCACCTGACCATAGTAGGGTGGTGTTACGTCCTTAAGATGATATCTTTTCCTAAGTTGCTTTATTTCTTTAGGGCCATCCCCCTGGAATTCAGTAAGATAATGCTTCAGAGATGTGAACGACTTTTTTCTCAATATGTTTGGGCATACGCTCAGCCGAGGAGGTCTTTTAAGTTTTTATCTCTTCCTCGGCAACGAGGGGAGTGGGCGCTCCCCAATCTGAAGCTGTACTACTGGGCCACGGTCCTGCAGAACAGCATTATCTTACTGAATGAACAACCACCTTCTACAATAATAGGGCTCCTGTCTCCCTTCGAATTATTGCTTGGGGCTGAAGTTTGGGGCTACCTATGGCGACAGAATATGGATACTACAAGCGGGTCAGATTTAAGACCTTGTTGGTCACTTGTAGGGTCTTCTCTAACCTCCGCAAACTTTTAGGTCTGAGGAGACTGGACTTCTATACTCCTATAAATAATAATTCTAATCTGCCAGCAATTTTCGGGAGATCATACTGTCCAAACTGGCACAAAGCGGGCATCCTAAAACTAGGAGATTTGATATCTGTTGAAGGAATCCGGCCCTTCAACGATCTCAGGACTCAATTCAATCTGAGCCATAGCGAGGCCTTCATATACATTGCCATAAGTGATTTCTTGGTACGCAATATTGGCGGGCCTGTAGGTTTTGCCCCAATTGACCTTATTGACAAGTTGAATGATTCTAATTTGCCCTGCATCAGGAATATATACACTGCATTGAATAGCCTAATGCCTGACGACATGGTCAAGACTGCAAGTAAATGGCAACAAAAATTGGATACTTCCAATAATACTTTCTATCTTGCCATGCGAGCGGCCCAGAGCGACTTGCTATCCGCCAAACTACAGGCACAGTTTTACAAAACTAACTTCTTTTTGTACATCACACCCAGCAGAATTGCAAAATGGGGGACAGGCAAAGGAACTTTCTGCCCTAGATGTGCGGAATGTAGTGCTGATTCTGTCCATATGTTCTCCACCTGTCTAAAACTTGAGCCATTACTCAAAAAAATACAGAGCTTCCTAAGGGACGCTCACTATTATCTTACTGGATATACAGGATAGGATCATGGCAAATTTTAACTAAAACTGCCAATAATTACCAGGTATATATCTATACGTAGTTAATCAATACAATTCCAAATATAGATCTAGAAAAACATATTTAGGTGTTTTATGATCATTTATTTGTTATTATTATACAAAAAGATAAAGTATCTATATACAGAAACAGTGATTATTTCAAAATGATGAACAGTGATTCTGAATTTAATAAAGATTCATATCCTAAGGGAATGATAATACGGTCAATAAAGTAGTCGATGGAAGCAAAGCGGCAGATGGAGACTACGCGCGTTTCGGCAAAGCTGCCTTCATTAGGGGACCGTCTATTGCATAGTAACTATAAGAAGCATAAAAGAATATAGAAAAGAATATAAGTAAATGAAATCAACAAATCATATCTCTTGTTTCGTTTTCAACCAAATAGTTAAATATATACATACATACACCTGGCAAGTTTGGTCAATTATTAATTAAAATTTGCTATTGTCCTTTATCTAATATTGTTATAGTCCCTACGTATAGCAAATCTATTGATTATGTAGGGGTCCCCTTCTTTCAAACTTATACAGGATAGGACGACAGGAAGAGCGGTGGGGCATTATTTTTCATGGCTATGCCAATTCTTAGGATCTGTATAACTTCTGTTTGGATAGACCCTAATCCTTCTTTATTCTCCCAATGGTTGGTCCGATTGGTAGCTACATGCAATCTTGGCTATCTATGCTAAAAAAGGCATCAGTGCAAAAAAGATGGGATTAGACATATGGGAACCTTTATCCATGGGGCTCAATCCAACGAACTCCTAGGACTTTTTTCTTCTTATCAATTTTGGCATATTGCACATTACTATGTTCAAATGATATTTTTTTGTATGCCACACTATGTCTGCGCTGTTTGCACAAGAAGCACAAAGCACTTTATTATTAATAGTCTTTTAGCAATGGTACAATCATGCTCATAGTTTGAAAAAGTTATGCACTGGCACTTGATGCTGTTAGCACTTTGTGTATTAACAGTTGGTATGATGTTTGCACAACAGTTCGCTCTTTTCTTTTGTGATTTCTTATGAGGATGCTGAATTGGGATTATTGTTTTAAGATAATTTTGTTTTCCTTGCTGCTGTAAAAACTCACTTTTCTAGATTAGAGGGTGGGGGTGGGTTGGGTAACACCATATTGAATTACTCTACATTTTGTTTTTGTATTGCATATCTATAAAATAAAAAACAATTAAAAAAAGGAAATCTAATGGAAAAGGTAAATCGAAGTGTTATAGGACACGACAGTCCCAGAAGTGTTCATAAATATTTGTAAAGTACGATATTTGATGATAAACACTAATGAGATTGAATAGGAGATATTCACACTGATGCTGTGCAGTTTTGCTTTTGAGTTTATCTGAGTTGCAAGCAAACATGAGGCATGCTATCGTGACTGTACACAGTTAAAATTTGACCCATGCCAGGCTTTGTTTTGAATAAGTTTAACTTAACTTAAAAACAAACCCTTGAACAGAAAGGTCAGACACTTGAAGAGCTGATTTTAGTAGAGAGGGCCTCTAACCTCTGCTCTTAGTACACAAGCCGATAGAACACTGGGTTTTAGAGGATTTTAAGCTGCCATAAACTCTCCTTGCTGAACACATTTTCCTAGCATTAGTTCTGATCAGACCAGAGCTTTTTTAACTGATACACAGCTAAAATACATGTTTTCTTAACATGAAAAATATTGTGCAATGTTCTGAAGAGAGAATCTTGTGTAACGTTTGGCTTGCAGTAAAAACAAATGTTTTGCTAAAATATTTTACGCAGTGCACAAGTACCAAAAGAAGTGTCTTGGTGCTAAGACTGCATAACCAATGAATTTAAACATTGATGGAAATGTCATAAGTAGGGGTGGGTGAAAAATTAATCTCTGCTGGCGGAGTACTCTGAGTTTTGCCCACTCCGTGTTCTACTTGGAATCGGGAGTTCCGTCAAAACTCCACCAACCGCTGTGTGGTGTAGTTTTTTCTTGCAAGTGGCATGCAGAGCGCTAGCAAGTATTTGCGCCCCCTAGCGCGATTTCAGGGCCCTGGAATGCATCTCGGTTAGATTTCTCAATGCCGGCACTTATGGCAAGTTGCGACTGTTCACATTGAGAAAGCTCTCACTCTACTTCAATAGTTGAAAAAAGCTGCACCCTCTGGAGCACAGTGTGGTGCCATTTGTGCTGATTTTACAGTGCAGAACAAGTTCCCCGAATGCAAAAAATCAGCGCGAGCAGCATGGCATGCTGAAATCCACCTGCTTGCAGAACTCTGTGGAATCTCACTGAGTTTTTATGTATCTCCGTGGAATTCCACAGAGTGAAACTCCATGAGTTCCGCCGACCCCTAGTCATAAGTTCCCATCTAACTAAAGTCAATAGAGATTGCAGTATCCAGCTGAAACTAACCCTGGGCGGTAAAATCCGCTCCGCTCGCGGAGTTTGCGGATTTGTGGCAACTCTGCGTTCCACATAGAACGCGTAGTTACTGAAAACTTTGCGATTCGCGGCGTAGAGGAGTTTTTCCCTTGTTTGTGCTTTCAAAATGTGTTTTCGCGTCCCGTGAGAGTGTGCGCTCGCGAACACGTTATTTGGACGCACAATCGGACATCTGGCGGAAGTTTGGTGAAGCTCGCGATGCCGAACACTCAAAATTTGCAATCTGGACAAGAATATCTCTGGAGAAGCATAAAACTTTCTCGAAAATGATGATTTGGATGAAAAAAAACTCCTCAGATTGACATTTGGCTCTACTTTGTCGTGCAAGGAGTCCTTTTTTAAAAAAACTTTTTTTTAAGAGAGGAAGGAAGTGCCCCAGAGTGTCCAACTTCCTGTCCAGCAGGCTCCGCCCAGTGCTTTGTCCATGTCCTATTCACTTTTCATTTGGATTTGGAGCTGGAAGGATCACTCTTTGTGTCTGCTGCATCATATATCATTGGATTTGAGGACTCTTGAATTTGAGATTTTACAAGTAAGTTGGTATTGTTTGTTTGATTGGGGCATTGCAGTTGCTGCAACTACAATTTTTGTACTTTTCAACATTTAAAAAATATATTATTGTGGGTAGCCAGTAGGTCCAGAGCTACTCATGGGTGCATGAAGCAACTGTTTCTGTGGTGTCTGTTGAATTTAAACATCATTTAGGGCATGGATAGCATTGGATTGAATTGCATAATGTGTATTTTTTGGGGTATTTCACTTTTTTGGTGTGTATTAAATAAATGCCTTTGTTGAGTGTGTGTGTGTGGTGTGTTTGTTGTGTAGCTTGCACACCTTGTTTAGCCTTGTGGATTTTTGTTTTTGCATTTTATTGCATTAAAGCTGTATTGTTTAGCATGCCTTCTTTGCCTGGCCATTATAGGCTTGTTTCAGTTCATTGTTTTCCAGGCCTCCTGCTTGTTGTGACTGTGAGTAACCATGTGGCTGGTGGCCATTTTGTGGTGGTAGTTTAGAAGTGTGCTGCATTTGCCATATAGGCCTGCATGTGTTTCCTTTGTTCCTTTTGGCCTAGGCTTCTGGTTGTTGTGGGCCTGGCCATGTGGCTAGCGGCCATTTTGAAGACAGACAGTGTGCTTTTGCCATTGGCCTGCATTGTCTGTCTTCCCTTTCTTGCTGTTGTGGGCCTGGCCATGTGGCTGGCGGCCATTTTGTGGAGCCAGCCAGTGTGCTTTTTCCATAGCCCTGCAAGCTTGTGGCCTAGTCTGCCAATAGGCCTTTCAGCCAGTAGGCCCAGAGCTACTCATGGGTGCATGAAACAACTGTCTCTGTGGCGTCTGTTGAATTTAAAAATCATTTAGGGCATGGATGGCATTGGATTGAATTGCACAATGTGTTTTTTGGGGGGTATTTCACTTTTTTGGTGTGTTGTAAATAAATGCCTTTGTTGGATGTGTGTCTGTGTGGTGTGGTTGTTGTGTAACTTTCCAGCCCTGTGGATTTTCGTTTTTGCATTAAAGCTGTGTTGTTTAGCATGCCTCCTTTGTCTGGCCATACAGGCCTGCTTGAGTTCGTTGTTTTCCAGGCCTCCAGCTTGTTGTGACTGTGAGTGACCATGTGGCTGGTGGCCATTTTGTGGTGGTAGTTTAGTAGTGTGCTGATTTTGTCATATAGGCCTGCATGTCTTTCCTTTGTTCCTCTTGGCTTACTGCTTCCATCCCCTTTGCCAGCTGCAGCTCCCTGAATGATGTGATGCGCAAATAAATACCAAACAGGTTCCACTTCCATTACTTTTGCATTTTTGTTTTTGTTCTTCTTCTTTCTTATCCTTCCTGTGTGTACACAGTATACCATGAAAGCCCTTGTTGTCAAAGTTTCACAAATGGCTACACTGTTATTTTTTTTTATAACTTAATCTGAGTTAATAACATATAATAATATAACACTAACAAGTGTGACCACCACACACTAAGTTATATATTATATTTGTTTGTTTGTACTAGTAGGAGTTGAACCACAACAACAAATGCAACATTTCACTGATGTTCTTCTGGCTTCTTTGCTTTTAGGTGTGCAAAAAGACTGAGGAGGAGGTGTCATCATCACCCGTTGTACTGCCAGACAGAAGTCCGGCTGCGCACGACGTCACGTGATGTGTGCCCACAGACATCTCTGCAACTTGTGCACCTGCATCCTACTGACATCGGAAGATGATGGCCCCAAAGAAAAGTACCAGGTCCTCCAGTACTACGAAAGTTGCCAGTGAGAAGAAGGAACAGAAGAAGGAAGTGGCACTGCCACTTACCAAGACTGGTGTGCCGCCCAAGATGTTTTTTGGGAAACAAAAAATTACGCCTGCATCAGCGGTGCACGGGGACCAAGCTGGGAGCAGCTCGTCCGCATCAGCGGGCCCACCCCACCACCCTAGGCCCAAGCCTATGAGTGTTGTAGAGGTAGCCAGTCTACTCACGCAAACGCCAACGAGCAGTGATGTTGAAATGTTAATGCAGGCATAAACTCAGCAGATAAGTGGGCAACAACAGCCAGAACAACAGCCGGAACAACAGCCGCAACAACAGCCCACAATAGTAGTTGTTTCTCCCGAAGTAGGGGCAGTTCAAATCGAGCTTCCTGCAGAGGAAGAAGAGCAAGCCACTCTTTCAGAAGATTTATTGTCTTCCTGATCCCCAGCAAGGAAAAGGAGGGTTAGTCCATCAACTTCTTCTTCAAACCCCCCTTCTGAAGATCCAAATACCACTTGGAACCCACCAGTCAGCCTGAGAGTGAGGCACGCCACGTGACAAGGTTAAGGAAAAGGAAGGTTCCAGAAAACCTTAGAGTTATGGAGGAAGATGTAGAAGAGGAGAATGATGATGAGTCAGTCATCATGAACATCACTCCCGCCCCGGTGGAGATGGAGACCAACATTATTATTACCCCATCCCAAATTGCTGTGAGGGATGTGGCACGGTTACCACCAACACAGGTAACACCAACACAACCTCCAACTTCCATATTTGCATTTGAAAAGGCCCCGCAGGGACCTACATCCAGCACAACCACCACCTCAGTAGGTAGTGGTACTGTAACTGCATAGAGTCAAATTCCAGGCACACCCACCAGTTCATCCGGCATTGCAAGTGGCACCTCCAGCAGCACAAGAAAGTTCACCTCCCCAGTTTGGGACTTCTTTTCAGTCAGCAGTAAGGAGGACAACTTTGCTATATGCTCAATTTGTCGACAAGGTGTTAGTCGGGGTAAGCTTGGTACAAACTATGGTACCAGAGGCCAAACAACCCATCTGAAAAAACACCACATGATCCAGTGGGAGGCGCACCTACTTAGCGCACAAAAAAGTAAAACTGCACCCATTGCTGTTGGTGGGGATAAAGAAGTAGAAGAAGATATGTTCGCGGTGGAAGGTGAACAAGAGGGAGACATTTTCTCTGGTACACAAAGTAGACCTATCCCCAGCAGTGTAGTGGTACCGCCCACATCCTCAGCAACATCTCAGTGGCAGTGTAGTAAGAGTCAGGCTGAGACACCAAGGCAACAGAGTACCGCAATGAAAAAAAGTGCGTTGTTGAGCCTAACTGGGTTCAAGAAGTCACCTGCATCAGCTGTACCAGAAAGGAAAAAAATCCAGCATACCATTGTCAGCATGCTTAGGTCGGAGAGACAGTACGAAAGCAACCACCCAACGGCACGTTTGTACAATGCGAAGCTGGTTAAAATGTTAGCGCTGGACCTTCTCCCTTTTTCTTTTCTGGAAGGGGTGGGTTTCCTTGAATTTGTGACAGCCATCTGCCCAAAATGGAAAGTTCCCAGCCGGTCCTATTTCGCCAGAGTTGCTGTTCGTGCAACACATTACAATGTGTTGAATTTGCTTGGACAGCTTTGCAGCAGAGGGCTGTTCACAGTATCCACCTGACAACAGACATGTGGACCAGTTGCCAAGTCACTGATTACATGTGCATCACTGCACACTGGATCTCTTTTGTGGGGGTTAGCGAAAAGATATCTGAAGCAGGTGTTGTTAACACTGCTGAGATTTTTAATGCTACTCGTAAACATGCAACTGTAGCCATGTTCGCCATGGAGAAATCTCATACTGTTGCAAACATTTTGGAAGAGTTTAACAGCAGGGTCTGTGAATGGCTGCACCCAAGAGGGCTTAACTTTGGTTTTGTTGCCACGGATAATGGCAGTAATATAGCTAGAGCCATGCAGGATGGTGGCTATTTCAGGATCCTGTGTTTGGCGCACTGCATTAACATTATTGTTCAAGACTTTCTGAAAAAAGAAGCCAGAGTCAGCAACTTACTGACTACCTGCAGAAGAATATGCACACATTTCAGCCATTTTTTCAAAGCCCGGAAGCAGCTGAGGATCATTCAACGTGAACATAGAATGCCAGTCAAAGCACTCATCCAGGAGGTGCCAACATGTTGGAACTCAACTTATTACATGCTTGATCGTCTGTTTGATCAGTACAGACCAATCAATTACTATGCCATGCAAAGAATAAGGGGTGCGACTGTGAAAGGCATGACCCTACAGATGGACCAATGGGGTCTAGTTAAATGCCTGACAGAGATGCTACTTCCTTTCGAGCTCTTCACATGTGAAGTCAGCAAGGAGGACTGTACTATGGCCCAATCTATCTCATTGTTGCACATGCTAGAGCAACAGCTGAAGCAGGTGTCTGAAACGTACACAGGTGTGGAGGAAACAAATGAAGCATATGCGTTGGTAGAGAGCTTATCCTGTTGATTAGCTGAAAATACAAGGGTGCAAACTCGTATTGTTTCAGAAAAACATTACATTTGTGCCACAATTCTGGATCCACGGTACAAATCGGCAGTGAACACTAAGACATGAATTCCTTTTTCAGAAGTGGATGTTGCCCAGTACAAAACTTGGATAGCTGAGGCAGCCAGTGGCTTGGAAAATGAATGGCTGGTAATTAAAGGCCCGCTACTCAAACCCACAACAAGTACTGCAGCAGGGAATTCGGCGTCAAGTTCAACGTCAGAGCCTGAGGGCAGTGCGTTTGGCTCAGCACGGTCATCAACACTATAGACAATAGCAAGAACCGGATTATCAGCCCCAGTAAAATCGGCACAGTATTCGTATTTACAGCAAGGGCTTGCTAGGTCCAGTGCTGATGCAAAGACAAAAGAGGCCCAGCAAAGTGGAGCATCCCTGAACATTGAGCGCATGGTCCAGGCCTATCTAGATGCCCCAACAGAGGTCTACATTGATAAAAACCCATTGCAGTATTGGTATGGGAAAAGGGGCCAATGGCCAGTGCTCAGCAGGCTGGCGATAAACTATCTGGCTTGAACTGTTGCAAGTGTCCCTTCTGAGCGTGTTTTCAGTGCTGCTGGTGCCATTGTAACAGTGAAAAGGACCAGTCTCTCGCCCAAAAATGTGGAGAGGTTAACCATGATCAAAATTATTCAGCACTTTATACCACCGAATTCCAAAATACTTGAATCAATGCAGGAAAATGAGGACAGCGACTTAGGTGATGGAAGTAGTGTGTTAGATGATTACCTACTTCTGGTTGAACCACCAGAGTTTGAGGACAAGCTATACTTCCCTGACAACTAGGCTTTGAACTTCTTGCTTGCTTTCTTCTTTATTTACTTTTATTTGTGTGTGTCTCTGTCTTTTCTGTTTGAAACTTCGAATCACAAAAAATCCATCACCACCATCTTTTATTCTTTTTATTGCCCTATTGGAGTTGCAGCTGTGTGCATTTAACTTAAGTCCTCTCCTCCGAGTTCTGCTCCATCCTCTTGACTCACCCTAAATCCATTTCCCTCAAGCCAGATGATGATTAGATGGAGAATAGTACAAGAAAATGTTGCCTTGTCGAGTCCCTCCAAAAGAAGTGTAACATGATGACTACTCTAGCTACCCTCCTTTCCGAGCTGAGTGTCAGAGGCGTTTACTATCTTCAACTAACACAGGAGCAGAATGATGCTAATTTCCCAATGCCCCCATCGGAACGTTTCCGCGAGAATAGGTATAACTCTCTACGGGCAAGTGTCGACGGGGGAAAGGGGAATTGGACAGAGAAGAGACAGCCCTGGATATCTTCGTCGTTGTAGAGAAACGATTCTGCAACAATTAGCATTTGTTCACTACACAATTCCTTAAGCGTTAACTTACTGTATATGAGGTAATGAATTAACTTGTCTTACCAGGAAGTATTCAGGGCCAAACCTCTCTTCTATTTCTCAGTTGCTTGAGTGTGTAACAACTGACTTGCTCTGGCTCTTGCTAACCCTTTCTTCTGCTTCCTTTCTTACTGGAGTGAAGGTGGTGTCGGGTCTTGGAAATAAAATTAAACAGTTGAGTAACGTGAATCTTCTCTGTCGAGTATAACTACACTGCTGTTGTGAAACTGTTAACTTACTTCATCTTCTAGCCGTGAGCATGTTGTACTTTTTCGTTGAGCTACAGCCTTAGGAACAGTTAACCGTAAGCTAGGTGTAAATAGACTTCCTAGTTTTGATAACCTTTTTATCTATAATGTCTGAGGTACTTTCCGCTGCTTTGGTACTATGGTAGATTTACTCGGAAACTCTAAGACTAATACACTATCTGTCTTGTCTCTATGGAATTAAACAAGAACAGTGCGAGGAGGGATTCGCTTTGTTCAGGTTTAAACTATGAATACTCTAAGAGAGTCTTAATGAATACTCTGAGAGAGTCTTGTTGAATACTCTGAGAGAGTCTTATTCCTTCTGCGGAATGAACTCAGAATTGTCACCTGACTCCGAACTACTCATCGTCTCTCATGACTAGAATTCGGACTTCCTACTTGTCAGGTATAGGTTCTACATACTATTCAAGTTACAACGAGATACACTAACCTGAGTATGTAAGGTGACCGTCGAAGGATAGCACGACGAAATTCTTCGACGCGACCTACCCTAACTTCCACGACGGTGAGGTACGTGTTGCTTCGATAATTTCTCTGGTGAAGTGCGCTCGAGAACGTTGGCAGGCGCGCCTCACCTGCTGCGTTAGAATTCAGTAAAGACTAGAACGCCGACCCATGAATGCGTCAGCGGCCATATTGGAAATCCAGCGGCGCCAACAAATACGCCAACTGAGAGCCCCATGAATTCCATCACTCGGTTTAACCGAGGAGATGGTATTCACAGTGGTGGGTTCCGAATTACGCGGAGGAAACCTCCCGTGAACCCTGACACTGAGAGAGACTGCCCCTAAACTTAAGCTGAGAATGAATAGGTAATGATGGCATGCATTTCATGCTGACTTTGAGTGATTGGTGTTTCTGTTGTTTTTTGTTGTGCATGAAGCGAATTCATTGTGTACTAATATTTAATCTACACACTAAAAGTGACTCACGTCAATGTTTCCCTCCTTGTTGTTTAATAACAAAATTGTACTTCTACTGCAGGCCGATCCATTGCATTTTTTAAATGGAATCTGGACTCACTCGGTACACTGCAGAGTGAGTTGGACAACACCATGATGTTGACCACAGTGACATAATATCTTCGCAGTCAGTCAGTAGGATCGGAGATGATTGATGGAATAACTCAGGGCATTTCATGAGTGGCATAAAAGGTAAACAAGTCAACAACAACCACAGCAGACCTACATTTCTGCGTAGTGGTGGAGTCAAGTCACGAGTGTAGTAGTGGTGGTATGACTGACAGCTGTGCATGCCATTGATTTAGTTACTCACTTTGGAAAATGCTATGTTGCTGTATATGTGACATGTGTGCTCTGTCTGGTTCAGTCAAAATCTAAGCTAAGTGGAGGTTGGGTGGGCGCTGTGGGCCTGCTCTGTCCTGTTGCTGTTGTTGGTTAATGCTGGAAACAGACAACAGAGTAGACATGATTTAGCCATGCCACTCTGAAAGTGTTTGCACTCCTCCGTAATTTATGCTTTTTTTCTCATTGATTTTTAAATATCCCTTTTGTTTTTCCATCTACACTTACAGGCCCGCCTTTACCCTGTGCTAAACAGAGAAAAACAACTCATACTCACCTACCCATCTGCATCCGCCAGGCAGGCAGTGGCCCCCAAGATTGATGGACGCAGCATCCATGGAGGGGACGACCAAGATGAATACCGAGATGCAACTCCCCAATTTGACCAGGATAACATACAGTAACCCTTTAGTATCAACATTCATCATCTTTTAAATAATTTGATTAATTGTTTCTCTTCAATCATTACGACTGTGTATTGTTGTTGTTGTTTGCTCTCTGCTTATAATTGATCCCGACAGCTATTTTTTAATTTTCTTTGCTAGCTTTAAAAAGTAAGCCAGGTACAACAGAAGTAAAATGTATGTAATTTGGGTCTCTCTGAAGGCAGACAGGCATGGCAAATTGCATAATAATTAATAATATACTGCTGCCCTGACATGTCTACTAGTCTAGTTAGTAAGTACTACTTATCATTAACCATCAAGTCATCATCAACATGCTTGCATTTCCTTTTTCTCCCTTAACAGATTTATGGATATGATGGTCGTCTGCCAAGATTGTGTTTTGTTGTTTGTCCATGCGTAGTGTTTTTCTTTGTGAAACCTTTCCCCAAACCCCCCTTCCCAACCGTTCATCAAACGCTAACCCTCTTCCCCCGGGCTGTGTGATTTATATTGAGGTGTGACTAAATTAAATGTACACCAATAATTGATCACACGCTTGCTGGGGCGGATGTGGTAAAAGCAACACTAATTAAATTTCAAGGCAGGGCGAGGATCTTCTACTGCTTGCCCACCCATGCTCAGTATATTTGCAAGCCAATTTGTTTCCAAAGGAACCTAATCCATCATAATTAATTGAGGCATCTATTGGATTCATCATTCTCCTACACAGCACTAAAGGTTACGCTTGTGTAGAGTGACTCGACACAACTACAGTTTGTAACTTGTTGTACTAGGCTATCCCTGCCACCATAATGTTTTATTTTACTTTAGCATTGCTTATCAGCATTATTATTATTGTTTGGCAGTCTTCTTGTGTACTGTACTGTACTTCGTTCTACTACTCTTCCCAGAGTCTCTCTTGGGCGACTGACTGTCTCATTTTCTTTTTTTGCAAATGCTACTGCCAGTGTCTACTACTACCACCACAACCATGGCATCATGGGAAACCAAACCATTATCGCCATGCAGCTATCGCTGTGCCTATGTTAAACATCAATTACAGGTAAGAGAAGAAGTTTGGGTAGGTATCATTAATAATGGAAATTAATTAATTAATTCACACACTTCTTGAGTCCTCCTGTTGCAGAATGCATAGACTAGGAGGAGAGACTGACAGTACTAGTAGGACAAGTCGCTCAGTGAGGGGCTGCATCTATCTGTTTATGTGTTACAAAATCGGCAGATTATTTAAATCAAACACTGGCTGCGGCCCTGCAGCAGCAAGAAACCGTGTGACGTAAAACAGTAACCCCCCCACAAAACATTAACATCGTATGTAAAGTTTAAGTATAAATATAATTTAATCCCCTACAAAAATAAACTATGTAAAAATTCCCACAACACCTGACCCACCCCTCACCCTAACCTCAAACAATGTCCAACAAGAGAAAGCACAACCAATGTCAGGTGAATAAATCTCCAATGCCCAATTCCCATCCACCAAAAAAAGGAATAAAAAAGGGGCGATCCAACAGGGTCTTTCTTATCGGCGGGCTCCGAGTCGCTTGTCCACCAGGACCTTTACTCGCTCCTCTAAGTGCTCCTCTAGGCATGCCATTCAGAGAAGCATGCAGCGCTTGAATGCCCTACAATTGCATCCACTGGGGGGCAGCAGTGTTGGATGTGGTGCGGCGGCGGGTGACTGCCTGACCGCGGTGCTGTACCACTGGAGGGGCCTGGGCCTGGCTGGGGCCCGGGTCATTGGAGGAGGCTGCAGCTGCTGCCACCTCCTCCTCCTCCTCTGCCAGAACCAACAGCCACCGGTATTCGGTTTGTATGGCCTCCAGCTTCCGGTGCCGGGCCATGGCTCACAACTCCTTCCTGTCCGGTTTAGATTTTCCTTTGGAAGGAGTAGCTATATCAAGGAGAAAAAAAAGACTATTGTAACAATATACTCTTAGAAAAACAGTAAGACAAATTAATTCTACACATAGTGGCATGGTAGCACTAGCAAGCACAGTACATAACATTTGTGATATGTATCTATCTTCCCACCTCCTCGGCCTCTAACATTTGTGAGAGTTTCAGGCATTATACTAGCACTATGGACTCGAGTACAGAGTACACCAGTCTTCTTCTTCTCTCTTGTTTAGCGAAATTACGTAACCTTGTAGTAGCTGGCATGCCAGCTCAGTCAGCTTGCGCCCAAGACAAACATACTCGTGACGCAGACTGACCTTAATTTTATTTACTACTGTCTGCAGGTGGGGAAGCTGACTACACAATCATCGTATTTTTCTATTACGGGTGGCACTGGCCATACTCTGTTACAACAAGGGCAACTGCTCAATTTCACTTCCACCCTGCCCTGACTACTACAAAAAGGCGGATGATATCTGATCCAAATGATCATTGCTTATATATGGGATGACATGAGGTACTTTGTTTTGATTGATTGTGTAAACAATAAACATGCAGCCGATATGCCACCCATGGCAGGCTGACACAGTCGAAAATAAATTAACATAGGTAGGGAGTGGGCCTCGGAGTCGGACGGAGGCGCTTGATAACAACATACATACACAATATATATGCTGTGCTTGCAAACTACTGTGAGTCAAGGGTGTATTCTGAAAATACAACTTCTATTTTCCTTGGCCTTGCTACTCTGGCGCGGTTTCTTTTAAATTCTCTTCAAACTAAGACTCTCCATCCAGTGACAGTCTCCACATATGCAATCTATGATGAATACCATCCAGACAGGCTTAAACATGTCTATCATTCTTCTTTATCTCTTAACAAACCTTAGTTTGTTTCCCCAACAACAAACAATTACTCATATAGTTTCACCCACCCAGGCAGGCATCTTTTCTTTCACCTTCCACCCATCCTTCAACCACCCATGCATCTGATTCCTATCAGCCACCTATTCATGCATCCCGCGTATCCTTCCCTGCCAGTCATAAATATTACATCTCGCCCGTCCGTTCTCCATGGCTTCCACCCTTCTTTCCCTTTTTGTTCAACCCATCCATCAAGGTCATCTGATCTGACTCTTAGTCTTCTCCATAAAACTTTCACAGCTGAGTTGAAGTCAGAAATATTACCAACTCATACTAATAAGTAACTAAACCTATCAATCCACCACTATCTCTTAGTGACAGAAGGACTAGAGTCTCTCTAGCATTACCTAACTTAAGTTCTCTAAAGTAAACTCTTACATAATCAGCCCAAGCGAGCGCAAAGTTGCAAATAAGTAAGATTAGTAACGCTGAGCACCTGTGGCATAACAATCACAGAAGATTTTTAAACGTAATTTACCTGCAATGTAAGCAGCAGCATTCTTGCTATTCGGAAAAAAATGATATTCACAATATATAACACAGAGCAGAAGAACACAAAATAGTTATATTAAATAGCTACTCACCAAGAACCCGGGACCTCAACTTTCAGCAGGTCCAGTAGGTCCTGCTCCCGGTCCAGGATATCGGACCACCGGTGCGTAAGCTGGTTAGGGGTGCGCTGGATGCCAGAGCAGCGAAACACTGCCCGGCGCACCCTTCCCTACCGCTGGTGACACTCCCGGAGCCCGTACCCAGACCCAGGCCTGCTGCCTGCTGCCACGGTTAAGGGGAGGTGGCGCTGCAGAAAAAAACCAAGTGCTGCCACGTCACCCTCTCCAAATAAGGACCGTGCCGCCTTCCTTGTGGCTCTGCACAGAACCATAGCAAAAAAGTGAAAAACAAGATGGCCGTGCACATTGCGACCGCATGGGCACGTTCGCCTGATATTTTCCCATTTTCAACCACTTCCTGGTTAAAAGTGTTTGCAGCCAATCAGATTTCAGCACGAGATCGGGACTCCCCCAAAAAACATTTAAAAAAAGAAAAAGGGGCAGGTTAGTAGAAATACCCTGACCCCCTAGGCTATGGTCAAAAAGTCTTTTTTTTTTTTTAGGAATTGCAGTGGGTGCCACACTTTCTGAATAATCAGCTCTGTGGTGGGCTAGGTCTGGGGTGGAATTTGCACAAAAAGGAGGGGGCATTTGGGCCTCCCCTTCTGGGGCGTAATAATTACCCAGGGACCACCACCTCCCCAGGACTTATAGAGAAATAAATGTGGGGGAGAAGCGTGCAGCTTCCCCTGCTGCCCCAGGGACCACCACATCTCCGGGGCGCAATTATTTTTTCATGGGGAGCCTCTCAGGCCCCCCCAGCCCTGGGAATGGCCACTTCCCTGGGGCGTAACCGGAAAACAATGCGGGGGCTGCGTGGACCCCCTCCCACAGCCCCGGGGCTGCCAACTCCCGGGGCTTTAATTTCAATTAATGTGGGGGCTGTGGGGCCCCCCAGCAGTCCCGTGGACAACCACCTCCCCGGGGCAAAATCAAAAAAATGAAAGGGGCGACGTGGCCACCCTCCTGGAGCCATAGATGGTCCTGGGGACCACCACCCCCAGGACTGGCTTCTGCTTTGTCCCGGGGTGCCCACCCCCAAACATAATGGTTTCCTATGGCTTTGCGGGAGTTCAACTGCTCTCACCAAGCCATAGAAAACGCTCTGCTTCCAGCAAGTGAGAGTATTACAAATGCTCTCTTTTGCTGGAAGAGGAGCAAAATAGAGGGAGCTGCGTTTTCAGCAGCTCCCTCTCTATGAAAGCAATGCCAGCTCCTTCAGGAGGCGGGGAGCCCGCAGGGACCTTGAGGCTTCCCCCGCAGTCCCCAACAAATTTTATTTATTTTATTTTAATTTTATTTTTAATGTTTTATAGAGCGCAAACTTGACCCGTGAGGGTATCAGAGCGCTTTACACGGTTTACAGAGGTAAACAAACAAAAAAGTCTCAAGTACAGAAATATACAAAGGTTGGCGCGGGGTAGGGGTGCTGGGAGCATAGGGACAAAAGGGGACACAAATGTATGGTTACAGTTATAGTTAGAGTCAGTAAAAACAGAAGCCCCAAATGGGAGTGGTTGCACTTGGTGGGACCAGGGCACCCACAATAGAGTCTGGGCCCTGGGGGATGGGGTCCCCGGGGCCGAAATCAGCCAGGGAGGGGGGCCTCTCGCCCTTCCTTTATTGAAAAAAGTCCCCAAAAAGGATGGGGTCTCTGGTGCCAAAACCAGCCCTGGGAAGGGGGGCCACATAGCCCCCTCCCCTAGTAAATAAAAAAAAAGCCAAACTGGAAGTCACTGGAGGCCCTGCCCCCTTTCTACACCACTCTGCTAACATGCCTCCTGGTGCGCTACTAGTGGGGTAATGAAGCCCACTTGACTCCAGAGGGTCCTTGGGGGCCAACTACCCCTCCTGTTGCCTCCATTAAGTCTCACACAGTGGAATTGCTATGAGGTTGTTGGAGGCCATACCCCCTTTCTCCATCACTCTGCAGACGTGCCTACTGGTGCACTACTAGTTGGAGGATGAAGTCACCTTGGCTCTTGAGGGTCATTATCTATGCTTCCAGTAGCAAGAATGTTCCAAAAGAAATTATGATCCTTTGCCCTTAAAGCACTCAACAGACCTGCCCACCTATCATTCTCCCATCCTCTTTTGGCCATAGTTATCGTAACTTTATATGTTGCTATAGCTTCTTGGATCCAGGGGTGGTCCTGACTTTGAATGGCTTTGGAAAGTGCCTTCCTAGCCTCTTTACAGCATTTGCTTTACCAGATTGGCTGACGTTGTCTCCCTGCGAAGCACTTAGTCTAAAAAAAATTGATTCCTTAGTGTAAATTTTTTTTGATAATGCACGTCACTAACTCTATCCAAAACTTCCAGTTGTTCCATAGATGAAATCAACGGCACCATGGATCCGGTGCCATCAGCGAGCGACCACATTGTAGACCTCCCTCAGTGAGTTCAAGACCGCACCTTAGCACTCCATTTTATTCTGCGCTGATTATTGGCTAATCTTAGCCTCCTATCAAACGGTTCAGTATGAAAACTAGATATTCTATTTTCCGGTGACCTAAGAGTGAGATCAAGAGCATTGTGATCGCTGTCTTGACTAGAGTTCACAACCATGTCAACCAGATTGGGCCACTGCCTAATATCCAACAAGATGTCATCAATAAGGCTAGAATTATACATACAAATAAAAGTGTATTTTCCCTCTTTCTACAAACGCTCTATAAACGTTCTACGATTCATAGCTCTTAAGCTATGGTTAAGGGTAAGTGCATTCATTTGAACAGACACTTCAGTCTATTTCTTAACAGGGTAAATTGTAAGTACTGGAATTGACCAGACATGCACTTCTTCTTATGTCAGAGTCTCAACATCTGAATCTAAGAGTTTGCACTTACAATTGAAGTCCCCTGCAACTATTTTATATGTACCAACATAAAGGGCTGCTAAACGTATGTTCAACAGATCTATAACAGGTGGCTCAGAATGAGTGCCCACTGCTCAATAATTAACATTGAGATGTAATGAATTTCATTTGATGACAAATGCAGACTGATATAAATTAAATCCGGGGAACACAACTCGATCGCCTTAGACATACAAGACATGGAAATCGTTAGCCCTCCTAATGGTCGTCCCTTTCTTTTTGCAACAGCAGCCTGTCTGTAATTGACAAATATAGTACAACATTGAGGGGAGAGAGACCAAGTCTCCTGAAAAAGACAATTATAAAACATGTCTATAAAGTTTAAACTGACACCAATCAGGCCATGTTAATTTAGAAGACAACCCAGCAAGATTTTAGGAAATAAACTGAGTATATGAAATTACATTATCAATAACATGTACCCGACTACAAAATGAAGAATGACCAAACTAGTGCCACCAGTTGGGTTGGGTGATCAGCTTATATTCATAAATCCCCTGCCTTTTCAAGCCCTTGACTAATGACTACACAGTTAGTAAGCGTTTCTATATGTTCTGTGTCATGGGGCTCTGGTTGAACCAATTGGTTGCCCAAAAGAGGAGGGGCCAATATCCCCCCCTCCAATATACCCCCTGAGTTTAAGCAGTTCGGCCCAGCTGTCACAAGTCAATCTGCTTCCTCATCCCTGGAAAGATGTTGATAACGATTTGATAGAGGTAATTCAAATTCAGGTTGCGTTGTGGGCAATCTTCTGATAATAGGACGTGAGGGGGCGGGTAGCATGCTGGCATTATCTTTAGCTGTATGAAAATAGCCAAGGGGCTCGAGTTTTGGATCTTCAAGCTGAACTATGCTGTTATGATAAGATCTTAGTATGGAGTGCACAAAAAGAGGTGAACAAAAATGAATGATCACACTGTCCCCTTTGCAGTCTTTCAGGGAGCGTCTAATCCACGCTACTCGAGTTCCCATGATAATTTCTCTGTTGAGAATGTTTATGTCCTTCATGTGAGCCCCAAACCAATAGACACACTTGTTTCTTAGGGATTCCTGAGATTCATACATTGTAGGTTTTGCAACATTCTTAGTCACCAATAGAAGGCGCGTGGCTTCAGGAGGGAGATCCATGCATGGTAGAGAAGCATTGGTTGTCAACTGGTACAAACCCTGGTGTTTGCCAGTTGATGTATCCTTCCTCACACCTGCTGTCATAGATAACAACCTTTTCTTGCCTGCAATTCACTAATTGCCTTTGGTACTGATTATAGATTATAATTACTCCTCAAGGTCACATACTTATGATTTTTGGTGCAGGTCTGCTGTGGAATGTTGTACGACCGTTTATCCACAATGTTATTGATAATATGACCAGTAGTATGCTTAGAGAAAGCAGGGAAGTAAATTTAGTTGCCTTGAATATCTCCGTCAAGGACATCACCAGGGATTTTAGTTCAAGAATTTCAGACTTAAGGCTTTGTAACGCAGATATTAGGACCTCATTGTTGAAAAAAATGATTAGACCTTGGGCTCACTAGAGCGAGCTCGATACAAGTAGCTGAGACTCTAGGCTGATGGATTCCCTCGTAATCAGGTACACTAATGCTATACACATTCTTCCAGTAATGCAGTTAGTTGAGACTGGAACACTTGGATTTCCAGTTCTTCAAATTTTGGCTGCCAGTGAATTTGGCATTAGTGTCTAATGGGGGATTGGCTGTTGTGCTCGTTGCCGAACTCTACCTGCTATGATCTTTAGCCACCTCTCTCACCGACAAATTCTTGCACATGATAGAAGATGCTCTTGAACTCAATTTCTTTTTATAGCGATGAGTGTCTTTGTAAAATATATCATATTGCTGCATGTTGAGGGTATTAGAGGGAGTGGGAGGGATGGGGGAGAGTTATTGGTGTATCAGATAGGAGAAAGTCAAGTTCTTCAATAAGTGGACCAATATCCTTACTGAAGCAGTTAGACGTAGCAATCTGAGCACTTGCTCTCTTCTTGTTTCCCCCTGCTTACAGCAAGTAATTCGCCTTACTTTTCCCCATTTATCATATAAATTATTAACACAGAGCAATCAATAGAAAAATCTGATCCGTTTATAAGGTCCAACACTAACCTTATTTGCGGCCAATGATGAAGCATCAGAAGGGTCTCTGTCGGAAAACCTGGAAGGGTGGTCAAGCTCAGCCTCCTCTAGTCTCTCACAGGTGTGGATAGGCCGGGCCTTGGCCTGGTCACGGCCCATGCACGTCCTGCATCAGGAGGTGGTGGTGCGCTTTTAAGAGCGGTGGCACAGGAGAGCAGGAACCAGCCCTCCTCTTTGGGTAAAGGCTTGTGGGATACTGAGCCCCTCTGGTGACCGGAAGCAGTTTTCCACAGTGTCTGCAATGTCCCATGCCACGGGAGGTGGTGCTGTGCTATGTAGCGTGGTGGAGTAGGAGAGCAGGAAACAGCCCCTCCTCCTGGGGCAAAAACTTGTGGTACACCGAGTCCCTCTAGTGACCGACAGGTTGTGAGTTTCATATTCATACAGTTCCGTAGCCAGTGCAGGGTGGGACTCCTGTATGCTCACTAACCTTTGAAGAAAAAGCGTCTAGGGGTACCCCCTACTAACTTTTTTAGAACATCCAGTGTATTTTACTGCGAAATGGCCCAGAATGTGCTATCCTAGGGGGTTCCAAGATGCAACAGGCTTTCTGCCCTTGGAGAGAGCTTATGTGCCAGGCAGGTGTGTGTTTAGGCAAATGAGCAGTCCTCCCCACCTAAGCTGCACCAATCTTGTTCTGGGACCATTGCTCTCTTCCACAGGGCTGGTGCTTGATTAGCTGACTTGGGCGTAAACCACAAATGCTTACCCTTCCTCAGGTCTCCCCTTGTACTATACTATGTGTGGACAGCCTTCACCTCTGTCCCTTTCACATTAAAGAAGTTCCTGGGACCTACCCAGCTGCCCTTCCACCCAGCTCATCCTCTCTCCGGGTTTAAGCCATTGTCCTGTACTGGGAACTGTTTTCATACCTCGTTATGGCCAAGCACTGAAAAAGGCAACGTCTGTCAGGCTAATGCAAATTAGCCACCAGGACCTTCAGGCAGGTAAAAGGTAACTTTCTAAATCTCACATTTCCTAAATGTTTAGTAAAAATCTGATTCACCATCGAACTGGATTTTAAATATTTATTAAAAACTGTGGCTTAACTATTTTTTAGCTTGTCCAAACCTGAGATAGAAAAATTTATCTTTTAATCTGTATTCTATTTTTCCTTATAGGACAGCCAGAGCCTTCCATATTGGAGACAGCTTTTGAGGGCTTTTCACTTTAGGGATATGTTAATATTACATTTTAACATGTATCACTTTTATATATCATGCACCCTACATTGTGGGCTTCAAAGCCTGTATAGGGATTACTTATTAATATTTAAAAGGGAGGTTTTCCCTGGTCAAAATGATTAGTTTGACAGAGTGGGCTGCAGATTTAAACTGTAGCAGTCATGCTATAATCACGGTCACTGGAATTATGCGATTGTGTGGCCATGGCGATTTTCACATAATTAAAGATTTGCCACATAATCCATCATCTGCCACATAATCTGCACATTTTCACCAAAATATCTTTCTAGCTGAAACGGTTGAAAAGATACTAAAAATGCAGCGACACATGTTGCCATGCAGTAAAAGGGCCTTTAAAAAGCTGGACTGGTCACCTTTCTTTTGGTTATTGCAATGTTTGGGTGTTAAACTGGTACTAATGAGGTGCAGCCAATGCCCAGAAAGTGTAACCAAATTTAAAAATGACAAAATAATGAAGCAATACTATTACAAAATGTGCCGCATTATGCCACATAATTTGCCTATCTTTGGTGCAAAATGTACTCAAGCCTGTTGCATAATTTGACCCTCTCCTGCTGCATAATTCCAGTGGCACTGTCTATAAATTTAGGCCTGAAGTTTAATTTGTTTTTGTCAGTCTAATGGATGGCATTATACGTGCTTTAGTCCACAGATGATATTTAACTCTCCATGGCATGGATGTAGTTTCTACACCATATACTGTTGCCTTACTGTAGAGTAAATATGCCAAACAGGGAATTTTTACATGTTTTAGTGGTCGCAGCACATATGCCAGGCAAAGGACAGCAGTGCTCACGTGTGCAGAGTCTGAAAACCAGAAATAAAATTCAGCAAAGAAATAGAAGTGACCACACAAAAAGGGACATTTACTCACAAAATGTATAGATGGTTGGGAAAAAGCTCAGTGAAGGTGTGCATAGAGGTGTGGTGAGAAAGATAGGGAGAGATGTACCCTACATGTATTGAAACATGTTTGTTTTTATAATTAAAATGATAGATCAGAAGTGAAAGTGAAGGGTTTGGTGGTGAAGGCGTGTTTGCCTATGTGAGCCTGTAAGAGAGTGTTATATTACAATAATGGAATATCGCACCTTGAAAGTGTGGGGGATTAGTACCTAGGAGCAACTATACCATCCTGAAAATGTGAGAGGTTAAACCCAGGAGCAACTATCCCACTCTGAACAGTTTAGTGGTTATATCCTAGCAACTGGCCCCTCATGGGATGTATAGGGGCTAAGCCTGGAGGTAACACACCACCCTGAAAGTTTGCGTTATATAGAAGGCAGACTATTCTTCCCTGATGTTTTAGTTATGCTCGAGTGCAAACTATTCCACCCATCACTTGTATGTAGGTTTTTGGCCACATTTCTGGGCCTAGCCCTGCTAGGTCTATCAGGTTCAACCAGGGTCGTTGCCACTATCTTCTCCAGCCATTGCTTCGCCACACAGGCGAGGACACCATTCGTGGAGGAGTTAAGGGGAGACTATATACAGGGGGTCCCAGAGCGGTATGCGGGATCACATAGTCTCGCTCACCTTCACCGAGCAGGAGCCAATCAGGGGGCCACAGGCTTTGGAATCCAGGAAATGAGGCCAAAATACAAGTCAAACCCTCCAAATATACTATTTTTGATGGCCTTAGTGGTAAGAGTAAGAAAAAACAGGCAAGTGAGAGAAACAGGAATACAACAAGACAAACATCAGAGAGCCCAGTTCTACCCAACGTCTGAACAGCATATTCACCTCAAAGAAAGTGCAATTTCCTTGCTGGTCCCGTACGTTGTGTTTTGAAAAGTCCACACTCTGGAGCATAATTATATGCCACACTAGTAGAAGACCACTCACCTGCTGTATCTAATTACTTTCAAATTTCCATTAAAAATGAAAATTGCTCAAAAATAATAGCTACAGGAACAATCGCAGGCCTTAAATTGAAGAAAAAACCTACAAACAGTGACCTGAAATTGGCTTTTTTCTATTTGACTCGCAACCTGTACTAACCTTTTCCATGTTTACATTTACTTTTCTGTGCAAAGTCAGAAGCACAGTGCACTGAACACAAGTGGCTTCTCAAACACTCCGTTTTAAAAAAAGATGGGCGTGCTTTGTTTTACTACTTGTATAGAATTCCCCACAGAAAGGGGCCATGACCTTTGTAAAATTCCTGCTGGAGAGTAAATGCCAAAATCAGCATTTTATATGGAACTTACTAGACTTCTCAAATACACAGAGCGGGGCCTCTCACAGAGGTCATGTAATTAACGCTGGCAAACGCAGATAGCATCTTCTGAAGGAGGCCACATAACCTGTGATACGGGTTTACTGTTGACATTGGGAACTCTGAAAGAGGCATTTCAATGGAAATCTCCTCTTTTAGGGCTATCGGAATATCTTAATTTGCTGTTTTTTGTGAGCAAACAAACTTTACATATGTTTATGAGCTTCGATCGTGTTACATGGCTTTGAATAAACAAGACATACTAAGGGGAGAGTTGAATTTCATGGGTAAAAAGTGCAGCGCATAAATTCAGTTCAAAATAGTTCTTAATTTCTTTCACTGTGCAGTTTTATCATTTCGTTGATCATAGTTCAATAAACACTGTCAGCTACAATAAGAATCACGGTTTTAATAATTTCTTGGTCTGTTGAAATGTGTATTTGCGTGAGTGTGTTTAATAAAATTATACTTTTATACATATATGTATATGTAAAGTCACTGAAAGCTACGTGTGTGTTTTGAAAAAAATAATATTTGTGGTTTAATCCCACAACTCTTATGGAAGATTTCACTCTGGAAAGCAGGTTTTAAAATGATTGTGAAAATGATGGCCACATGAAGAAGGCAGCAGTGTGGCTTGGTGCAAAATGGCGGGATCGTGTTGTGAGATAGTGCAATTGAAAACATTGATGTATTTTTTTTATGTACTCATTACAAATTATGCTTTTCATTTGTACTGCATGATACCCTAAGCTTCAAAGTGAATCATTCACTGATAATCCATTTTCACTCTTACTTCTGCATCAACTCATTTATCTTTGCGTGTCACTACTTTTTATTCTTCCTGTCTGCTAGTCCATCTTTCCCAGCTTACTTTTCAGCATTCTCTATTCCCTTGACTTTTGTCATCCACCTCCCATCAGGGCCCTCAACAGGCATGTTTAATTCCATCACATATGCAGTAATATAGACACATGAGGGCCTATTCACAAAGGTATATTTGCACATGTAGATTTACTCATTTGTAAACTTACAACTACGCCTAGTAGTAACTGTACATGTTTTTGCTGTTAATCATTTCTAAGTGTAAATGTACCACTAGGTGCAGACTTACATATCTCTAACCTATCATGAAGCTTGCTAAAACAGGATTTATGAAGGTAAGGTTACTACTAGTAACTTTTCATACATAGGTGGAGGTCTCTGATATGGGCGGAGATCTTCCAAGGGAACAGTAGAGAGGAAAATAATACATCTAGCCAATGGGAGGGCAACCAGAGTCTTACAATATCTTCTTAAATTTTGACAACAATTTACAAAGATTCAAACTGATGGTCAAGAGTCATTCAATTAAACAGTTTGTGGGACAAAATGTAATGTTAGGGCGCAGGAACTACTCAACTTCTTTATTCATATCTTGCAATTTCTCCAAACTGTGTTCCAAAACAAATGGCCCAGCCAACGCATTTTGTCCCTGTATTGAGACTCATCAGGGCAGTACTTATAGTTGAAATATCAATAGTAACATGTAACTCCAACTAATCCTGTTGCGTCAGTGTGAGAAAGTGCCCTCTTTCTGCATGGTTGCCCCCACTTTTTGCTGAACTGCTGATGTGCTTTGACTGAGTGTGTCTGGGGCTCCTGCCAATCAGGTACCCAGGGCCTGGGTTCTTTCCCTTAATCTGCATTGGAGACCAAACCCAATTGGCACTCTCTGGCCACAGGTTAGTCCCTGGTAAACGGTACCACAGGTAGCTATTGCATTGTGACCAGACAAGGCCTCTTAGGGCTGCAGCACTTATTGTGCCACCGTTAGAGGGCCTGTACCTTTACACTTACACACTGCCTTTGCAGGCTGCGTGTTTTGGTGCAGAACAAAGTGAAGAGTCTACATGGCACACATCCCTGTGTGCCATGCCTACAACCCACTGCCCTGGCATAGATCAGTCGCCCCTCTAGCTGGGTGCACTATAGCAGTGGTTAGGGTACAGGTGCATGAGCCCTGTACCCCTACAGTGTCTAAGTCAATTCTTAGACATTGTAAGTGCAGTGTTGCCATTAAGAGTTTATGGTGCTCAGAGTTTGTCATTACGAACAACACAGTACCATAATGGCTGCACTGAAAACTGAGATGTTTGGTATCAAACGCCTCAGCACATTAAACCCACACAGATGCCAGTGTGGGATTTAATTTAAAATGCACACAGAGGGCATCTTAGAGATGCCCCTTAAAAAACGACCTACCACTAGTGTCCAGGCTGAGTGGCTGCTTTCAGCTGCCACCACCAGACATGTTTCTGGACCCCTGGGTCGAGAGCCTACTGTTCTCGGGGGTCTGAAACAATGCACACCTGGGACGAGGTGCAAAGCCTCCTCCCCCAGGATGGGCAGGGTCCACGAAGGGGAATTCAAAGGCCTGCCACCTTTTTTAGCTTCCCTAGGTCTTTTGCTGCTTTCAGAAACTGGTCACCACCAGTTCTGACCCCCACTTTGTGCGGGAGAACCGGCAGGAAAACCAAGTGAGGAAGGGAGGTGTGCCCACCTCTGCCAACCACACCCCTCAGGTGGGGGAGGCGAGGTGAAGCACAACTCTCAGTCCCCGTCATCTTGCAGATGGGGGACCCGGCCAACCACGAGGGTGGCATAATAGGGGTGTACCCACCCCAGGGAAGGGACCGATTAGTCTCACCCTTTTACCTACCTGTAATGCCCCGAAATCTAGTATTAGGGGCACTCCTGAACCTTGCTTCCTCAGACAAGAAACTACAAGAAGAAAAGAAGAAGAAGGACTGAACAGCCGCACCGAAGCTGAGAAAAGGAGGATGCCCCTGACTTGGCCCCAGCCCTACCAGCCTATTCCCACCTCGCACCTGCAGAAGCGAAACTCCGGTGTGTCCTGCAGCCAGCAGCCTCAAGAACCCTGAGGACCTGCCCTGCCTTCAAAAGAAAAGACTCTGTCTCCCGTGAACACCGTATTTGTTCACTAATAGACTCCAGCTCCGCCAAGATCCATGAGTCTGCACCACTCTGCACGCAACGCCCACTGCCCGAGTTTGAGTGGCCCAACACCATGAGGAGGTCTCCCCGGTGATCCAGGCCCAAGATCCCTGACCTGCCTCAAGCCTCCAGCCGATGCCTGCAGCCTAAATCCAGAAGGTCCCCCATCTGCGACCAGGAGCTGGTAAGAAGATCTGACCCTAAAAGACACCCCTGCACCCGACGCCCCACGGCCTTGGGTGGCCCAACCGAAGGTGTCTAACCAACCCCCAGCATCCCAACTTACCTCTCCAATTGGTGGTCGCACCCAGAAGACCTTCGTCCCCGAGTCTGCAGTGTATTTGCAAACCAGAGACTCCCCATTGAAAGATACAGGGCGCCCGACACCAAAACAGCACTCTGCACCTGGCCGCCCCAGTGCCGCTGAGGGTGCACCTTTTGTGCTGGCTTGAACCACCATTTGCCCTGAGCTTAAGTCCAGGAGCTTTGCTCCCACAACCTTGTGGCCTGCTCGTAAGCAGCCACCAACCGGAGACCCCCTATCCCCCATTGGATAACATTGGACCTCTGCACTCTGCACCCGGCCGCCCTAGTGCCGCTGAGGGTGTAACAAGAGTGCATCCTTGACCCTGGGGGACCCCTGCATCTACCTCCAGAATACCAACTCCCATAACCGAATACTTACCTTTGAACCGATAACTCTATTTTCCTCCATAGGATAACATTGACTGTTTTTCTGTGAAAAGTTTCTAAGTGTGGAGTTGGAAAATCTATAAAAGTTTCTAAAACTGTAACAAAATAACCAGAACGCTTTTAATTACCTGTTTACTGGAAATGTCCCAGTGCAGTATCCAGGTATACTGTACTGTGTAAGAAAAGTAATCTGTAAAGTAATCTACTTGACATTTTACTAAAAAGCCAATGCAAAGTATATGTACAATATTTCAAAGCATTGCATTACTCGTCGGTCTACTGTAATAAAACCAAGTATATATAGAACTGCAATACAAACTGTATTATTACTGCAAAGTACTTATCACTTACCTTTGCCAGGCTTGCTTGGCTCTAGGAAATAAAATAACTAAAAGAATATTTTTATACAAAACCAATTGGTCTGAAGTTCAGTCTTTGAGTGTGTGATATCATTTGCTGATTGAGTGTGTACAACAAATGCTTTACACTACCCTCTGATAAAGCCTTACTGCTCACCCACACTACCACAAATAGAGAGTAAGGTGCTATCTACTTTTACCTCTGCCTACCTTTGGGGTTCCACTGGACTCTGTGCACACTATACCTCACTTTGGTGTAGTATATACAGAGCCAGCTTCCTATAGTCAGTTCATATTAAAACTGATGTGGAAAGTCAATTCGGTGCCAGATGATCGCTGGCTCGTTTCACCGGAAGCCAGCTGGGTTATATGTTTATAATTTCATTTGGTTTCAGGTTTGTTGGCAGATGGACCCCAGGGAGTGTGCAATTTAATGACAAGTAAGGTATTGACCTGTACGGTGCAGAAGGACCACAATTGTTCATCAATTGGAGTTCCCTAGAAAAATAATAAAGTTTATTAATTATTTGGAAAAATAAAATATTTTCATGTAAAATTAAATTGCAAATTAACCTACATTATGTAATATTAACTTGGAACTCAAAAACATATACAGCACATTAACTCATCAAATTAAATCTTAAATAAATAATTAAATAATAATCATATATAATTATGATGTAAAATTGTTATTAAACATTATTAGAAACATCTTCACTTTTATATTTAGGTTTTATTTAGTCAATAATCTTAAAATGTATATGTTTAATTTTAATTAATGTGAATTTTTTTATTAAAAGTTGAAAAGGTGTATTTATTTTTAAAAATGTTTTTAATTCCAAATGAATATAGCTTTTAACACTTAAACAAAATATATAGTCCCTGCCTCCAGTACCTCCGATTACCTCTGAGCTGTCATGTGTGGTGCTGACCCTCCTCAAATAATGAACTGTAATACACTGTTTTGGGGCAATTCTTTGGCTGTAGTAACTTTTGAAATGCAGTTTGTTAATAGCAGTGGACTTACTCTTTTGTGGGAGGGTGTTTACATTTGCATGTCCCTCCCTAAACCCCTGTTTACTTTTTGGCACATCATTCCCCATTGCCTTTGAAAGAATGGAAATCAAACACAAAACAAACATAGCCTATTATTTCCTTCTAATAGGTTGGGGAAGAAGAATATGTGTGATCTACAGAAGGTAAGCCAGGCTCTTATACATCTGTTATCTTTTTCTCCGTTCTGACTTCTTGACCTGTGAGCCCGGGGTGTAGCATGGACAGTGCCAGGCGTACCCAAAGACATATCATGTGGAGCAGCTGTTACCCTTGCAAAACATAAGCCATATATAGCAGCTGCTACCCCTGCTAACACATTATTAACATCCATATTGAAAGATTTTAAAGAAACTGGGAACAGGGGAAAGAGAAATACAAATTCCTTCTGTGGCTTCCATCATAGGTCTGGCAGCAGCTTTTGCATTCACCTAAGGAGTATAAAGTGTAAAGAGGCAGGATGATAAACCAAGATAAAGAATTGACCTATTCCAGTTTGGACGAGATTCAAGTTTACAAGTGACCTTTGTATACAACTGGATTCAAAGATAGAATCCTAGACTTTGGAAACTTGTACTTTAACAGTATGCATCATAGCTGTGCTTGCGCTCTATAAATCCATACGCACGCACATACATACAATGGAGGTCATGAGAGTGACTGTGTAACTAACAAGAAACCACATTACCAATCAAGAACTCTGCAGTTATCAATGAAGTAACTAGAAATATCCACATGATATTAACACAGGACGGGGGAGATGATGAGAGGGGGAAGAGATAGGGGGGCAACCTGGGGTGAATTGGAGCCTCTCACCCTAGGAAGCATTAGAAGTAACATATAATTTAGGCAAAATAATCGATTTTTTTCAGTGGTAAAAACAAGTGAGTGCTCAGTAAACCTCATACATACTCAGAGGAAAAGTGCTGTTTAAGGCAAACCCCAAATTAACCTTTGCTTACCTTACAAGATACAAACACTAAAAGATTTAAAAGATTATAGTCGCAAACCAGGCTCCTATATGTTGCTTTTATAGTTTTTTTAGCTAAATTTGATTTAGTTCATAATAAAACTTTTTTTTAACAAGACGCAATGGGGATCTCTGATTTGTAACAGAACACCACAGTTATTCCTGGCATAAGGATATTATTAGGTGAGAATGAGGCAGTGTCATAAAAAATGCATATTATAAATGGGCTACAACATTGCCTTAGAGCAAGTACAATTCTTGCTTCCTATGTTATACTGAGGGACCATTTAAATCATGTTTTACACTAATGATACCATCTTGTTTGATCTAATTCCACTTGGACTGCAACATGCTCTAAATATGTTTGGTCATTATTGCAAACAATGTTTAAGATTCAACACAGCTAAGACTAAAGTTATGGTATTTAGAAGTAAGCAAACACTCAGGACTTTGTATGGAATTTAGATGATTGTCTCTTCGAAAAAGTCTCCCAGAATTACTATCTGGGAGTCACTTTTTCCTTAATTTGTCATTTATCAACCATGTTAAATAGACCATGCCAGGACGTTACCAGGGGATTTGGGTAAATTGGATATGATAGAGGGGTCACAAGTATATTTAAGTATTGCGGGAAACATATAAGCTAAAATTTGTGTACTTGCTAATATATGGATGCTAAATATTATCAGAAAAGGATATAGGTAAAGTACAATATACAAAAATGTCTATTTGGAAGTGTTGGATGAGGTTAGTCCAAAGTACCCTGGGGTGGTGCATTAAGGTTACAAATTGGTTTGACTAACATTAGTCCCAAATACTATTCGAAAGCATTCATGTTCTGGCATCAAATCAGCACATCAACCAAGGGCACAGTCTGTTATGTGGTTAAACAATACTTAGATAGAAATTAAAATCCACACTGACTTGGTAATTTACAAAGTTATTTCTTAAGCCTCATCTTTGGACATGATAAGGCAAATTGGAGAGTAATTCTGGTTGAAAGAAAAACATAATTTTCTTTTTTTTCTTTTTTAGAAGTCTTTTTATTTGAACAAAGTGATAACATTACAATACAACCATGTGCATCACATCAGATCAGAAACTGTAGATTGCATTCCATACTGAGTTTCTCAAACAACAATCCCATTCCATCTCCCTCCCCCCCACCAGAATGCATCATACTTGTATCCCAGCCGGTCCAGGTCTTTGTACTGATGGGGAAGTGCAGATATTGCCACGGTATGCATTCCATTTCCCCCATATCTTATCCCACTTCTTGGGGCAAACCCTGTTCGTACAGACCGCTCGTTCCGCCAGTATACATCAATCGCCATCCCGCTCCCATTCTACAATTGTTGGTAAGTCTGGGATGCCCCATTTACGGGCAATATTACGTTTCGCATGTGCAAACCCATGCGCTGCCCACAGTTGGTCCATGCGGTTAAAATCGTAGTCGTCCCAGATGTTAAGAAGGCAGATCTTAGGGGACAGTGTTAAGGCAGACCCATACACCTCACCCACCGCGTCCCAGAAAATCCGTATCGAGGGACATTCCCAGATCATGTGGTAAAACTTACCCACATCCCCGAATCCCCTCCTACAGTCAGTCCTCTGAACCACTACAGCCCATCCTGACGAATGTTGTGCAGGTGATATATGTTCGGTGTAACACTTTTAATTGAACCAGTCTTAGTCGGGATGGTATGGTTACCTCGCGTGGGGAGGAGAGCGCATCCCTCTAGTCTTCTTCCTCCAAGTCACCCACGTCAGTCTGCCAGCGTGTGCGTAGATGCAGCAACTGATCTGGTAAGTTATTAATGATTTTCGGATAGGTGAGTGAAATCTCCCCACCCATCATTGGGTCTGCTAATAGTCTGTGCCCCAGCGGGGTAGCTACTGGGATCTCATTGTTTCTTTTAATTACTTCCTGTAATGCATGGCTTATTTATAAGTAACGGAAGGTATCGCCTATAGATAGCGTGTATTCTTTTTGCAGTTCTGCAAATGTCCGTATTTTACCGTTCTTTATTAAGTCACTGACTTGCGAAATTCCGATGGTGTCCCACTTATCAAACCCCTTGTACCTGCTCAAGTTGCCCAATATAGCGGCATGCCATAAGGGTGTCATATTCCTCAATTTGCTGTCCCAACCAAGTTTTATGGTGGTAGTGTGCCATATGACCACCGTAATAGCAGTGGGCCCGGTGAGCCGCTGTCCACGCACTTTCGTGTACTGTGCCTCTCTATACCCTCCTTGACCCATCAGCCATCTATCCATCTGATATGCAGGGTCTTGCCGTGATCCATATGCCCATCTGTTAACGACACATAGGTGTGCAGCTCAATAATAACTTCGGAGATACGGCAGGGCAATGTCCCTATCATACCACCAACAAACCAGTTTAGACCCCGCGATGCGTGGGGGCTTCCCATCCCAGAGCAGATTCCTGAGTTCCCCATTGATCGATTTAAAATACGTGTCGGGGACACTGTATGGAGTATTCTGTACTGCATAGAGGAGCCGGGGGAGAGCCATGATTTTGTAGATAGTAATAGCGATACCGGCAGCGTTCGCCAATGGCGGACATCACTTTGTAGTCGTGCCAGGGGGCCCGAAAGGTTCCGCTCATGGAAAAGCGATGGATCAGCTGTTGCGTAGACCCCTAGGTAATGAAACCCGTCTTCAACGACTGTGGCTTCTCAGTTAGACGGAAGAGCTGGCGCTGGCCCATGAAGTATGTACACAACTGACTTAGACCAGTTTATGACGTAGCCCAAATATTTGCCGTGATTGGAACAGATTTGGAGGATTCTACCGATGGAGGCATGAGGGGTGGCAACATAAAGTATAATATCATCTGCGTAAAGGGAGATTCGGTCCTCCCACTCATTTGCCCACATCAGTTCCCGTATCACTGGATCTCCTCGTACCCAACAGGCAAGGGACTCGAGGACAAGAGCAAATATAAGAGGGGATAGTGGGCAGCCCTGTCTTGTGCCACGGCCGAGGTTAAATGTAGTGGACACATGGCCATTCACCACCACCTGAGCCAGTGGTTTGGTGTATAAGAGCTTGATCCAGTGGAGACACGACCTCCCCAAACCCATAGGTTCGAGGACTGTGAACATATATGGCCATTCTACTGTGTTGAATGCCATACGTGCATCCAAGGAAAGTATGGCCGCACTCTCTCCCACTGTGTGTTTCCTAGCAAGCACTCCGTTTAACCAGCGTAGGTTCATGGCAGTGTTTCGGCCGGGCATAAACCCTGACTGATCTGGATGGACCAATTTTATGATTATGCGGAGCAATCTATTGGCTAGTACTTTTGCGAGAATTTTAGCTTTGACATTTAACAAGGATATTGGCCGATATGAGGCGAATTCCTCCGCTGGTTTCCCAACCTTGTGTATTAAAACATAACTATGTTGATAAGCGAGGAAGAGTAACAAGAAATTCATATGAAGCAATAGATGTGAGGGCCAGATGTACTAGCACAAGTTCTTGTTGAAGATTCTGCAATTTGGAACATCACAGGGCTTACAAACACAAAATGTGGTTTTAAAATGACACTAAATCCTCTTAGTTATTTGGTGACATGTTACTAAATTGCTAAATGGGTGTGGGAAATCATAAGGAATCGCTTTTTAGAAAGGGCATGTTTTGGGTGTCCCTTATAAATAGTGACACCCTATGTAATCTATTATTCCGTATGGTATCTATTATAGTTTTGAAACTGAAATGGGATTGCAAAACATTAATATTTTCCCAACACCACAAAGGAGGTGGTGACTTGTTTGCAAATGGGAAAGGCCCCCAGGGGATCCCTTCCCCTCTGTGCACATACAAAAGAATATTTTTAGGAGTAGTCAGTGATACATGGGACCACTGGCAACTCTTAAAATTGATTTGACAAACTTTTCATTTTTTTTGTAAATGCATCTCGTTTGGTCTGCATTATAAAAGCAATCACAGACATGGTGGTCTGCTGACCCTAGCAAGCCACCATCCCTTTGATGGCAGTAAATCGTAGTGTGTTTGGCAACCTACCTCATTAATATTCATGAGGTAGGTCGAATTGCAACCCACTGTAATTTAGTATTTTGAGAATCGACCTATTAGTACCTGGGTTGGTTCTCAAAATAAAATTATATTTGAAAAAACTTTGGTAGGCAAATTGCGACCACCTTATCTAATGCAATGTATGCACATCTGGCCCCAGTGAACACAGCTAAACTGGAGGTCTCCTCAAACTTAATTCACTGATATTCAGTGAAGCAAAAACACGAAGTGGATGTTAAAACTATGACTAGCTTCCAATCTAGGAAGTAAGAGGAACGTGGATGAAAAAATCTGTATTAGGTCTGAAGTTTCCACTATGTTATTCTGCTCCTCAAACTTTCATCCATATGCTGCTATTCTGTAAAGCACTGAGTTCTTTTCAAAGTAGCATGCTGCTACCCACTTTTGGAAACTCGAAATTCCAAAGAGTACAGTGGTTAGTAATGTACACAAGGACATGTGAGGTAATTCAACTATGTTTTGAGTAGGGAAAGCTTTTTTTCTTCAATAGAGTTTGACTTATTAATGAAAAATGTCTGCTTTAATGAGATGCATTTTAATTGTGTACATTTACATTTTAAGATGTTTGTATTGCCTCTATAGGTAGAAACCAAACTTAATAAACAAACTTGAAATTCAGAAATGATTATGCAGCATCAGGACACAGAGAAGCAACCAAATGAAAAAACCTCAAATGAAATGCCAAGGGTAAGAATGGTAAAACAAAAACTTAAGTCAAATGGGGAAACTAAATTACATTTTGTCAAAGATGGGTTACATACTTTAGTAGAGCATATACAGAACACACTACCATGATCTTGACTTTTCTACAATTAACATGTATTAGTGAAAGGGTCAAGCAATGAGGGTAAAAGGGCCCTGCAACAGGACGTTTACAATTGCCATGTAAATGGGTTCTTGGACCACAAAGACCTATAAGATATGTTCCCATGGTCATTTCTGGGAAGTCATTCCATACCAAATGGGAACAAAACAATAAGTAATTGGGCACTGTGAAAAGCAAATAGAATGCAGCCACAGAATCATTTTATCATTACTCTCTGGTTAAACTGGTGTAATTAAAATCAGGAAAAATATTGCTAATAGAGAAGATTTATAGAACCTGAAATATCAGAACGTAGACCTTATGACTAAAAGCAAGTAGAGGAACAAAGAGGCTCAGAAGCACAGAGAAAAAGAGTATCTGTGTGGAGTAGCCGGATAAGGAGATTCGTAACAGAAATAAGAGTAACTAAACGAGCAGAAAGCTGCATATATCTTGTGCCCTTGAACATAGAGAAACACATCACTTAATTGAAAATGGGAAATAACTTGGATGGGGAATTGAGTTATATGGTGGTTGACTGTCAACTTGCAGAAGGTTTGAGGTTCACAAAGAGCATTGAGGTGGCGAAAATCCCAGCAGAGTGGGATAGTGTGAAGGCTACACACTAGTGGAATGTGGAAATTAAACTTTGAGTGCTATGTAATATCAAAATGTATAACTTAGGGAGAGATGCTCCATGGCTGTACAACTTGTTACTCCATGGCTGTGCACATAGAAGCACACCAGAAAGGAAGATATAACAGAAAGTGGCAACTCAAGCCAGACAGAAGTTTATGAAAGAAGGATCAGAAAGGAGGCATAAAAGCAATTGATCAAATAGGGAATGCTATGTAGGGGTTAAATGAACACCAATGTATACGCCACCCCATGCCTTGTTATGAAACCACAAGGCAGAAAAAAACAGCCCTAGTAAAAAGAAGAATCGGAAGAAACAGGAGGACGTGGGAAAGCTTTAGCTAACTCAACTAAATCATTGAAAACATCCCACGCTGGATTTTTATCGCTGTCTGCTGGTCTGTGCCACTACAGAATGCAGCCAGCATTATGCAAACTAGAGCAGTTCCAATTGAAAAAATGAAATATGAATCACACTGCTAGGTCACACCCACTCAGCAGAAAACACAAACACATCTCTCATCACTCCTCGTTGGAGAGACGTAGTTTGTGTTTCGATGCACAGTGACCAAGAGCTTCACATCTGGGCATACCCATTTCATTTAAGGAGAAGAGCAAATGTACTGGTAATGCTTGAGCTAACATATTTAAATGTCAAAATGTATCTGGGCTTAGAATGGTAAGTGATGAAAGCAATCAATGTATTTGTCAAAAGATCTGGTTGGCTTTTACAACTTATATAAATTAAGAATCCATGTTGACATTACGAATGACACTTTTCAAGTCTCAGTCTGTGTATGCTGATGCATTACAATGTAAAGAAAGAGCTTCTCAAGTACATGCACTGGCAAGTCAAAAAATAACAAGTGAAAATTGGACTGAAGTGAAATGAAAACATTTCTTTATGTAAAAATAGCACCCATTTTGGTTCTAAAAGAACTGGTCTTCAAAGGTTTTCTTTGAAAACCTCCCAGTTTTTCTTTCTGCTCGGACTCTTTGAATGCGCTTGGCTCGCAGAGAGTTCAATTCTATGATCTTAAACTTGGCATCCTTAATAAAGAAGCTGCAGATTCAGGAGAGAGATGGCGTTTGTGTCACAGGGCAAAAACTGGCACACGCTCCTAACCCTTTTACTGTTCTGTCAGCTCTTGCTTATCTTTCTTCTCCGTTCCTGTCTTTACTGAATTTTATCTGAAAAGAGAGTCCATTTTCACCGTATTTATACAGAAATGTAATGTTAGATGGATTCAAAGTGCCTCCTTAAGACATCATCATTGTGCCCGGCTACTTTGTTCAAAGTTGTAGGGCCATTAACCTCCCAGGGATCACACCAACATTTTAATTCCTTCAGCAGAAAGATTTTCATCTCTGGCATCGTTTTCTGTGCATAATGTTTCTTTTGTGTAAATGTTGCCTTTTCCCCTCCTCCCGCCTTTGGAAATGGCAGCGACTTGAATATCAAAAAGGCAACAGTCAGCTTTGATATAGTGTCTGACGGAGTTGAAAACTGTAATTTTAAGCAATTTACTCAAATCTCTCATCCATCCTTGTGTTTTTGTTTTCAGATAAGACTTTTTATAGCTTCTCCCGCTAGAGCTTTCTTCAAAAATGAATATGGTGCCATTGATGAGAGACAGTGGGGTACTGTGTGTGGCTCCCTTCTTTCCCTACTAACACACACGCTGGCAACTTCAAAGGTTTCGTCATCCTGTTTCCATTTTCCCTTGGGTCTGCGTCGTGGCCTGGCTCAACTGCATGGTTCAAAAGTGCAGGCGCTTGCCACCAGGGTCAGTTTCTAAATAACTCATGAGTCGCTGTATTGCGACTAAACATGTTTTTGGTCAATCATCTTTATCTATTCTTTACATTACATAAGCTCAATTTTTTTCAGTATTTTTAATTTTCTTAGATTGCTTTTTTAACTTAGATTTTTTTTTTTTTCACAAATGCTAACCATTGCCTTGTGCCTTGCCTCGTGGCTGCACCCGCTCTGTTTATGTTAGCGTGTAATAGAATCCTGCTTGAGGGGGAAGAAAAGTGATGCAGAGTTTAGATAAATTATGGAGCTTGGCTTTATTTGTGCATGGCTGCTTTAAAGGCAGAGACAGATTTATTTTTCCTCTGACTACGAGAGCGAGTCCCTCCTGCTGGAAACATTTAACCGGGCTTCTGTTCACCTGGCAAACAACCTCTTTGCCTCAAGAAACACTAGAGGTGGGTGGGCACGCTGTTGGCTTTTAGCAAACACTGCACGGTTTTGGCAACCGTTTGCATTGAGTTTGTGAGGTGTTATGTACAGAACATCTCAACCCTCGGGTGCTTAGAGCTTCCAAGGAGAAGTCAGATCCACATAAGCATTGCACGAAAAAGGCTGGAACCTCATCTGCTCCAGTGGACTTTCTGTGTCCGTCTTCACTGTTTCTTTCTGTTTCACTGTTGTAATATGTGAATGGTTGAATCCTTCGGACCTCCTGCTGCTCGTGCTTAGAATCTGAATGAAAGGCATCCAGGTAGTTGTACAGATACCTTTCATTGCATATAGGTCAACTTCCAAGAGGAACATTTACTTGTAAACAATGCGGGAATGGCTCAATAAAATAGATATTTTAATGATGGCAAATACCTATTGCAATACATATTAACCATAAGCCTTGAAGACATCCATTCTAAGTGAACTTCTTGTGAACACAGACTATGGGCCTGGTTTATCGTTTGGTGGACCAGTTATTCTATCACAAATATGGCGGGTAGCCTGCCTGCTATTTTACAAGTGTCTTAAAGCCTATGCACTTGTAATACCGAGGACGGAGTAGCCAAACTATAAATCAGGCCACATATGATGGGGCAGCTCCTCTGCTAAGGAGAAGCATCGCCCCACTGCTCTTAGAGCAGGAAAAAGGAAAAATAGAATATTAACATCGATATTATCCTTGTATTTTTAAGAGTTATAGGGCTGGAGCCACAAGGAGAGCAGTGGTTCATGCACTGAAGTGCGCATGACGGTTTGGCCGGCTGTCTTGAGCTGGCCAAACAGTCATGCGCACTCTGCATGTTCCCCACCATGCTGTAATGCACAGCCTGGTGGGGAGCATGCACACGCTGCCAGTCCCGTTCTGAGAACTCAACCACTGCACTCAGACCAATCACAACGCTGCATTGCAGCATTGTGATTGGCATAGGGAGCCTGTGTGCTTCCAGCTTCCGGGACTCGTCAAGAAGCGAAGCTGAGGAGAGACGGCGGCCGTGAGAAGGTAAGTGTTTTTTTTAATTCACATTTTGTTCCCCTCGCCTCACCACTTCCCTTCCCTGCCAGCCGCAACTGCGCATGTGTAGAGGCAGATTAAATCTGCTTGAGGTTTATGTGTAAATCTGTGGAAATGTTTTTCAAATTTCTGGAGGAAAAACGATAAATTCTATCTGACAAAAATTAAAAAGCTGCAATAACAAGTTAGTGCCTAACCTAATTTTTTCAATGATTTTATTTATTAACAAAAACAGTACAGTCACATATTCTGGCTGGGTATAGCATGACATCAAAATACATAATTTTTGTTGAAAGTAGCACAAAAGCGACACAGCGATCATTTATCATAGCAGAGTTCTAACAGGTAGTTGGAAAGTACAGTCGGTTGACAAAATATACATAATCGGCATTTCAATTGACTTAATAATGGTATCTTGTGCATACAAGTTCGTCTTCCAATACATATCCGTGTAGGTGCAGAAAAGTTACAGAGCAGCATCATTCTCTCTCTCCACCCCATCTCCTTTCCCACTAAATACTTTGGTATATATGTCAGACTGTGTATTACAACATCATATATATATACCAGTTCCTTAGTTGGTACCGGGCCCCTAGCCCATTGCATCACAACCAGGGCCGGACTTACTGTAGCGGGCACTGGGCGCTCCCCTGGTGGGCTGCCAGGATGGAGGCTGGTTTTAGACCCCTGGGGGCAGGTTTTGATACCGGGCCGGTTTTATTAGTCCCCTGTAACAAAAGCAGTTGCAGTGTTTTCCACATGCTCCCCGTCACCCCCCACAGCTGGCCTGACTCAATTGCCCGGACCGGTTTGCTTTCCCAGTCCGGCCCTGATCACAGCACCACGTTTGGCAAGCAATAACCCCACAGCAACAAGTTCTCTAATCCTTTTATCAACCTCTTCATGACAGCCCAATAAGGCAAGCAGCAGGTCAGGTTCAAGGAAAACACCCATTATAGCACCTAATTCACAGAAAATCTTTTCCAAAAACTCTAGTATCTCTGGGAAGTACAATGCAGTATGTATGAAACCAATATTATGAAACCATAGTATACACCAGAGAAGTCTCTCTGGTGTATAATATGCTCTGTTTATATGTTTAAAGTGAATTAATTGGTGTCTACTGTTCAAGGAAACCCGCTTAGTCTTGTCGCAACAATATTGCCAGCATTTATCATCAACGACTCTATCAAGCTCTCTCTGCCATTCCAGCCGTGCCTTCATCAAATGAGGCCTCCTAGACTCCTTTTCAAATCCATAGAATTTTGTCACCAATTTAGCAGCGACAACTGTCTGTATTAAAAATGAAAGTGTTGGCATATCTGGGGGTTCCTGCATATCATGCCCTAGCAGATCACGCAAGGCATCTCAGGCTCTGTAATAATGAAAATGGGTTAGAGTTGAATGCTGTGTGTAGGGCCTGTGTGACATCTGTCTCTCATCTCACTGGTAACCATGTGCACCACTACAACAGCACCTATGGAAAGTACAGTAAGGAGCCAGCTTGTTTCTCCAGTAAGTTCACACCAGCATGTGTCATGGAATTTAAGGAATCAAGCGTGCTATATCACCAGGCCCAAGGGGTAAAACAGGATAATGAGGGGAGGGACAAAGTAAAAGCAGTAATACAATACAGTGCGGTGAAACCAACAAAGCCTGTAAGGGGAATAAGGAGGAAAGTAGCATGAACACTCATTTAACACAATAGTCTCTGGTCCAGGTAGGTGAGCTCCTTGTTCTCAGAGATCTTCTGGGACCAAGAGTTTCTGATTCTGTCTCTGGGTTACTACCGTTGTCAAGAACACCACCTTGTCCGTGAGGGATGATTCTGTCCATGCTCCATGTTTGGCCATTGTCGAGATGGACTACATTCTTTCCTACTCTTGATATTCTGCACGGATCCGAAAATCTGGACGCTTCTTTCCTGCGTGCTTTAGGTAAATCCACCCGGACCCAATCTCCCTCCTTGAACAATTGTTTTTTTACATGCTTGGTCTGGTCGTATCTGACCTTGTATTTGACTTGGTGTTCTTTTACTCTTCTTGAGATTTCACTTCTGTTTACTTCACAAGTGGCCTTTCTTGACCCTGCAGGTGGAGTGAGGTTCATTTTCGGGATCCTTCCTTTGAGGGAGGTGAACGGGGAAACCCCAGTAACGCTATTGGGAGAAGTGCGGTAGGCCCAAACCGTGTCCATTAACGCTGAATTTGCTGGTGTCCCCATTACTTCTGCCCTCTGCAGATACTCTTTGAACAACCGGTTGATCCTTTCCACTAACCCATTAGCACGGGGACAATACAATGCAGATTTGAGATGAGTGATGCCCCTGTGATACAGAAACTCTTTCATACTGTCCGAAGTGAACTGTACTCCATTGTCTGTTATGAGGGTGTCAGGTAACCCTTCCTCCAAGAATACATTTTCTAAGAACTGTATGAGGACTCTTGTGTCGATTTGATGGACACATTTGTAGACCACCCACCGTGAGTGATAGTCCACCAGCACCAAGATGAAGCGTTCCTTCAATGTTTTCAGGTTGAGAGGACCTATGATGTCTAAGGCTAACTTTGACCATGGTCGATCAAGTACTTCGATGGGAGAGAGAGGGGGCTTGCGGGTCTGGTGAGTTTTGTCACTCCGGCTACAGTCTAAGCAATTTCTCACAACCTGTTCCGTCATGGCGTCCATTCCTGGCCACCAATATTCCAGTCTGATTTTGTTCTTGGTTAGACTCCGCCCTAAGTGTCCTACGTGTGCCAGCCCCACAATCTTCTCTCTTAAGTTCTCCGGTGGAATTACCTTCTCCCCTCTGCAAACCACATTTCCTTGTATATTCAGTTCTACTCTTACATCCCAGAATTTACATATATTGGTTGGAATGTCATGCTTGTTTTCAGGCCAACCATTTTTGATGAACTCTTTGATCGTACACATTTCTGCATCAGCTTGCATACTGTCATTCCATTCCTATTTTTTTAAGCTGGTAAGTTGCAGTATCACATCGTCACATTCACAACTAACAGGAAAACTCTCCCCCTCTGATGGAGAACGTGACAGAAAATCCGCCACTGTGTTTTGATGACCTGGCATGTACTTCACACTAAAATTGTAGCCTTCTAGTCCCAAAACCCATCTTGCAATTCTGGGGGTGGTTTTGTTAGCTCCTTTAGTAGTGAAAGCAAACATCATTGGTTTGTGGTCCGTTTTCACCGTAAAAGGAATTCCCCACAGAAAGAAGCGTAAGTGTTTGATCGCCCAGAAACAGGCTAGTGCTTCTTTCTCCACCACGGAGTAGTTGATTTCAGCACCCTTTAGAGCTCGAGAGGCAAAAGCCACAATGTGTTCTTTACCCTCCCCCACTTGGGTGAGACTGGCCCCCAACCCTTTATTGCTAGCATCTGTGCAAAGGATTGTGGGTTTGTGAGGGTCAAACCTTCCCAGCGATGGGGCAGCAATTATGCTTTCTTTAACCAAATCAAAGGCCTTCTGACAGGCATCAGACCACACAAATGAAGTTCTGGATTTGAGCAAATTGCGTAAAGGTTCAACTATGGAGGAATAATTACGCACAAATTTGGAATAATATTCAGAAAGGCCCAAAAATGACTTGAGATCTTGAACACATTTAGGAGCCACAGTGTCGCGAATCGCTTTAACTAGGTCTAATTTAGGTTTGATGCCATCTTGAGAGATGGTGTGCCCCAGGTACTCAACCGATCCCACTCCAATACCACATTTCTCCTTTTTAAGAGTGAGGCCAGAAGTTGGTCAACACCATCCTGAGAGTGGCATTATGCTCAGACAAGTCCTTCCCATAGATCAGTATATCATCTTGGAAACAGAGAGTTCTGGGAAGGTCTTTCAAAACATGCTGCATGATCCTCTGGAAGGCAGCCGCAGCGGAAGCCAACCCGAAAGGCATACGAAGGAATTGGAATCCCCCCAGGGGTGTCACAAAGGAGGTGAGATGCCGTGAGTTGGGATGAAGTTCCACCTGGTGATAGGCAGAGGATAGGTCGAGAACGCTGAAACAACTCGCACCATTAATAAGGGTCAGTACCTCATGAATGCGTGGAAGGGGATGCCTGTCTACCCATATGTTCTGCTTAAGGTCCCTGAGGTCTACACATACCCTGATATCCTTACTGGTAGCCTTGGTGGTAAGAACAATGGGTGCCAACCATTGTGAACATTCTATGGGTTCAATCACCCCCAAAGACAGCAATCTGTCTAACTCCTTACGAAGGGGATCGTGCATTAAATGTGGTATGGGTCTAGCTTTGTGTGCTACCGGCTTGGCATTGTATTTTAATTTAATGGAATGTTGATAATTCTTAAGTAAGCCTAGGTCATCAGAAAACACCTTAGGGAAGTCATTGCAAACATCCATCCCTCCAACTGAGGGATCCACTAAGAGGACCTGATCGGGACTGTTGGCATCTAGCTTGATACCGAGTTCTCTCTGGTGTTTCCATCCCAACAGGTTGGACTCCTTCTGGGTAATGTAAATCTTGCCCACCGTGTTCCTCCCTTCGAACCCTATTTCCTTGGTGGTTATGCCCACTGGGGGTATGGGATCCCCGTTGTAGCCTCCTGGTTGAATTTCAGGGGGCTGTACAGTTTCTTCCCATGAGGGAAGCAGTTGAGAAAATACCTTAGCATCAACAAGGGTGTATGGAGAACAAGAATCAGCAAAGACAGTTAGGGTTTTGTTATCAAGAGTGATGTTGCAAGAAGGAAATTTGTCCGTGTTGTTTGTGTCCTTTAGTTGAAAGATCAACTTGGGATCAGGAAAAGGTTGAGGCTCGATCTCCAACACCGATTTCGAGCGCTGATCGTGACAAACCCTGGACAAATGTCCATTTTTTCCCACACTTGTGGCAGACAACAGAACGTGCTTGGCATATCGGGTTATTGGCTAGGTGTGTTGGGCTCCCGCACCTATAACACTTGAGTTTATTGCCCTGGGGTAAGGTGTTAGCCATCTTATTTTTGTGATCTTTGCTTATGGCATTGACCTCCATGGTTTTGCTCCCTTCTCCTTTCATTTCAACCATACAATCAGCGGTGTGCTCAATCCCTACCGCTATATCAATGGCTTCCTTGAGGTCAGGATTGGCCACCAGAAGCCTCTCCTGAATCTTATAATTGTTGGTGCACCTGACCGACTGGTCCCTAATTAGGGAGTCCTGAAGGGACTCAAACTCACATGTGTTCGCCAGACCCTTTAAAGCTGCAATGAATGGCTTAACCTTCTCACTTTTGCCCTGTGTTCTTGAAAATAACTTATGTCTCTCTAACACTACGTTTATTTTCTTACTGAAATGTTTTTGTAGTTTGTTTACTGCCACCATATACACATTCTCATCCTCATCACTATCACTTACACCTTCTGCATTAGTTGAAATATCATCGTAGACTTTGCATCCTTCAATGCCCAAATTGTGTAATAGGGTGTGTAACTTACGTAAATGGGAAAATTTCTCCCCCCCGATAGCAATTAGATAGGACTCGAGTAACCCAAACCATTGTTTCCAAGGCAGAACAGGTTCTCCTGCCTCGTTAAGGAAAGGTGGGGGCTGCGACATATTAGCAGCTGCCATAATTTGACAATAACAGGCTGGAGGGAGGAAAAATACACCCACCCGGGACAGTGAAACAGCGTTGGTAAGTATGGAAGGAAGCAAAACAACTTAACTCACAATGGCTTTACAACCTACCAAATGCACCACCCCATGTACATAGCAAATTTGATTGGAGCAGATAAGAAAATGGCAAAGTACAAGAAATGACAGTCAGCATGAAATACAACGAAGGAAATCACCCAAAATTACACCGCAATACACTGGTGAAAATCACCCGCACAGAAAATCCTTAGAGCGTGTAACAGAGCTATAATTAGCACTGGAGGAGCTGAGCCTGTCAGCGTAAGCAGACAGGCACGACAAAAGTGATAATAACTGTGCCCATCAGTGATGACAACAAAATGCAGCTGTGCCCGTCAGCGTGAAATGACAGGCAGGAAAAGCCCCAAAAGCTGAGCCCATCAGCGAAAGGAGAAGAAAAGAAAACTCGATGGATGAATTCCACAGCTGTTAGTGTAATTTTTTTTTCCCCCTGAAGAATAACGCTGGAGACCCCGAAGATAGAGGGGTTGTTGTTCACATGAAAAATTCCCCACAACCGTGGAGACGCACTGCCACCTGCAGGATAATGTCGGAAACACACCCCCTTCCGCCTCAGCTGTGAGGAAGTCAAAAGTGACGAATTTCGCCTCAGCTGGGAGCGCGCGAGATGGAATGCGCCGACTCCCGTGGAAATCTTGTCAGAAATGCTGCCAAATATGCCGCCGGCACCACAGGGACTGCCCACCACGCGATCTCCTAAGCGAGAAGGACAGGAGGCACCATGGGGAAGGCGACTGCAAAGACAGCGCCTCAGACGGCAGCCACCAACTCCACCACGGGTAGCACACACCGCTGAGGCAGCGAAATGAGAAAACTCCCCAAGAAGGCAGGCCGGCACTGAGGAGCCACCGGTATAGAAAGTCACAACGGTACATGATGTGAAACTCAGGAATCTGCCATTCACAAATCGCCAGAGCGCTGGAGCAACCCCCACAGGCAGAGAAGGAGTCACAAGGTCACTGAGGCTCTCTTAATAAACGAAGGCAGCGCTCCTCACAGAATTACCAGGCAGGCAGTAGCATGAGGCAGCCCAGAGTCAAAATAGAAACGAAGGTGGCAAAAACGCTTCCATCAGCACCAGGCAGACAGCAGTATTACGAAGCGCACAGGCACAGTCTTACTTGGTGAATTCGGAGCAGCGGAGCCACCACCGGTTAAGGACAGCAAGGCACTCAAAACCGCCTGCAGAACAGGAAAGCTGGATTTCAAGAAGAAATTGGGGGTGATGGTGAGCTGTCCCCACACAGCGAATCGTCGCCAGTGTTATAATGAGGACCACAAGCAGGTAAGGAGATAACTCTTCTTTAGTGGTCCATACACCACCACAGGTTCCAGCAGACTCCAAGGAGGGCACAGTGGAATGTTCGTGACAGGGAAGGGTGGAACCAAGAGGGGTGAGAGGGAAGGGGGAAGCTGAACATACCAAATGAATAAGATTACAACAGTCACAATCAGACCTTCTCTCATTGAAGGAGGCATCATGTCTGCGTTGACAATTTCCTCATAGAGTGTGACCAGATGAGGTAATAATAATTCTTGGTAAACCTTATAAAAGGTCACTGTGAGGCCGTCAATGCCATGAGCCCCACCAACTTGCATATTCTTAAGAGCTGCACTAATCTCTGTGTGGTCAAGAGGGGGCCATAAGTTGTTCTCAATGTTCTGTGGTTAGCCAAATCATGTTTATGTGCTCCAGGTAGTCAGAAATGGCCACATCATCTATAGGCATACATGAGCTATATAGATCAGCATAATATCTACAGAACTATGGGTTCTGTGTCGTGCAATGGCTGTCATTTCTCATCCTGAATTTTCACAATTACTCCTGCTTCTCTTTTAGGGCCCATTAAGGCCACAAGAGCGGTTCCTGGATGTTCTCCATCCCCATACGCTCTAGCAGTTGCACATTTGCCAAGGTTTTTAAATTCACTGTCAGCCGTTTCATAGTATTCTTCAAGTTTCACCTTGATGTCTTTTAGTATTTTGCTATTACCTGAATTCAGATGTTCTAGCTCAATATGTGCTATTTCCCTTCTCAGTCTCGACAACCTATCTTTCAAGGACCGGAGTACTCCTGCATGTTTAGAGATTGTTACACCTCTAATAAAGACTATGAAGGCTTCCCACACAATATAAGCTATTTACTGTGCCAATATTATTATTAAAAAACTCCTCTACAGCTTGTGCTAATTCTGCCTTAAAGGCCGAGTCTAATAAGGAATATGGAGGAAATCTCCAAGTAAATGGTTCGAACTTCCAGGTCTAACAGTACCAGAATTATTTGAGTGGGTTCTTGGGAGCGGATGGCAGTTAATAACCAACTAAAAATTAATCAGAGTAAGAATATCATGGGTAGCAGAATAATGCGTGAAGCCTGAGCCATCTGGGGAACAATGCTGCCATATATCGAGCAGGCCCAATTGATCGGCTATACTTGCAATTGCCGCAGTGGCAGCCAAGGCATGGCATGAGGGGCATCCAGAGTGATCTTGAGCAGGAGCTAAAATGCAATTAAAGTCACCCCCCAGATTTGTGGTAAGTCACCCCACTGGAGCAGGCGAGCACCAAGTGTGTGGTAAAATAGCAAATCGTCATAATTGGGACATATACACTAACAAGCCTTACTGCCAACCTCTCTTTGTAGCATCGATCAATTATAAACCTCAGCATACACGTCTTGAAGATTTATGCCAGATTTATTGTTACCCCGTATGAGAACACCACAGGCATGAGAGTTGAAACCCGCCGAGCAATAGTATCCCTGAAACCTGCATTGTGTAAGGATGCCGCTGTTGGGGGCCAAATGTGTCTCTTGCAATAGAGCAACATCTCCACAATGTCTCTTAAGGTATGCCACTACATTACGAACCTTTCTATGATCATTGAGGCCTCTCACAGGAATCTGACCCTATGGCGGGCAGGTTGGTCTGTGTCAGTTTGTTCCATGTCACCCATACTACTCTGCATTTTCGATTGACGATAATGCCCAACCAGCCCGCAAGAATTTTCATTTTGCAATAGGTACTTAAGCACAAAAACCCCAATAGAATGCCCTCCCATGCTATGCAAACCCAAACTTCGTATAGCAGAGTTATGTGCTACCCCTTTCCCTCCCAACAAGCCCCTAAAGAAAAAGAACAAAGTAACATTTGTTATACACTGTGGAGTACACATGGGGGTGGATGTTACTGGCAAACATCTTCCCCATTGGCCCAGCAACTCCAACACAATGCAATACATAATTGATATGCCCATTATCACATTAAAGAACCTGAAGGGCACTCCCCTCAACTCCCATCCACCACAGCAGCAATGTAGAACTGAATGCCAGCAGGTGATGTTCAATATGTCCTAATGAGGAATAGATCCCACCTCCCTTAACTGAGATGCGATATCTAGTGGCAGAGGTGCAGTGTAACATAATATAAAACCCGTCTTACCAATCTCTCATGGCCTGAGACCAGAGTCCGACCACCTCAGCTAGGCCTCTAGTCAATTAACTTATACAGTCCGTAATGTGATTGGGGGAGTCAGCTGGCATTGCTCCTGCCATTTAGGTGCAGTATTAGGACCTCACTGGATCCCCATCGCACCCATAGGATCAAGCATTCTCTGGGTTAGAAGGTGCAACAAAGTACGTTTCAATGATCATCTATGTCCAAAGGTTTGTCATCCATGTTGGAGGCAGTTCTAGGGGCCCCCCTCCGAGAACCAATACCTTCTCTTTTTCTAAGGAACTGAAGAACTTGTTTTGGATCGGTAAAACCATGTGACTTCCACTCAACTAGAATCCGTAACTTAGGAGGATACATCATGATGTATTCCAGTTGGAGATCACAAAGTTTCCTTTTTACAGGTTTAAATTGACGGCGTGCCTCTTGTACCTGCTGTGTGAATTTGGGGTAAAGGGACAGCTCCATTACTTCATATCTTAGTGTCTTTAACTGACTAGCCTTCTGGAGAGCAGCGTCTCGATCTCTATAGTTTAATAGTCTTATTGGGCAGTGGTTAGCTCCAGGGATTGGCCTAGGGCAAGGAAGCGATGAGCCTGCCCCACCACAAAAATATTTGAAAAGATATCTCTGCCCAAAAGCTCGATTAGAATTTGCTCTACATAGTGTTCCAATTTGGTCTACATATTGTTTCATTTTGTCAATGTTAGTTGACTCTGCTACTGCTACTCCTACAATGCTTGTTCCGCCTTGAGCATGCCTCTAAACCTCTAAATCTTTGGCCTGTAGCGTATGGAGCAATTTATCAATTTTTGTGTGTGTGACCGACCCAGCATTTAACGTGTCCGCTGCATCAGGTACCCTCATCTCAACCATATCTAACTGTTCCATGTGTTTATCCAACCTCTCTGTCATTCTGACCATTGTAAAAGAGGGCATCAATTTTCGCATCTATTTTTGTCCGACTGCGCTGCATCGACCCAAGTATCTGTTTTAGGTCTGAGTTCACAGCAATGTAATTCGAATCTGAGCCAAATTCAGAGGCATTCGTGTCTGGCTCCTGTTGCCGAGGGGTTCGGCGCGGTTCGAATTGGAGGTTTGATTGTGACCTTTCAGCTTTACCCATATTGTAGGCTACCAGTTGCGTTTCAGTGTATGTTGATGATAGGCATCACAGTTTCCGTCTCTCCCCAGCACTCTAATTCAATAAGACATTGTGAAGCTCGAAATTTATTGTGGTTGTATTCTTGATGTGTTTTATCATGAGCCTTGTCTGGGAAAATAGGGGTGTAGGGCCGCTGTTTGAACTGAGATTGGCAATGTCGAGGAACACAGGCCGTCGACTCAATCCGTAGCTGGTTTAAATAGACCGCTTGCAGCAAGGCATCCCTCCAATAACCCTGTTCCTGCCAAAGCAGTTACCCTTGTTTGTGATAAGGGCCAAAAGACTCAAGTGCACAGCCTTAACCCGTTTACCGTGGCGGTAATTCCGCCGTGGTGCGGGGCGTTCTATTGAGTGGGCGGGGCCATGTTGGCCAACGGACGAGCGCAGCACTACGGAGGTAGTGCTCGCGATGGCTGTTGGCCGACGGGCGCAACGCAGGGGTAAATGTGTCGATATGCCTCCTGACGTAGATTGAAATCGGCGAGTGGGGAAGGCCTATGTATGGCAGTGTACTGATAGGGGACACCGCAGTAGCGGTCAAGGCTTCATCCCAGTCAGTGCCTGTGCCTCACCTCAGTAATGGAGTGTCCAGTCTCGATACCTCTAGACCATGTAGCGGCTCCAGTCACAGTGCAGTATCCCCCTTCATGACGGGACCTCCAGACCCCACCTCCACATGACCTGACAGGCCCACACCACTGTGTGAATCCCAGGGCAATGGCCACTTATACCACTGGATCAGTGGTGAGCCCTCTGCGTACCTCCGAGCACGACCACAGTTCTCAAGGCCGGGCCCCAGCAACAAAGTGCAGCTGGCAGCATCCTGGCAGTGAATAGCAGCCCCGTGGCGCACAAGGGAAACAAACCTTCCCTCTTACTCCACAGGTCTGTTATTGGTAAAACATTTCTTAGCAACGTGTCGGTCTTCAAGACACAGAATAGTTGTCAGGATATTTAAAAATACATTTCTGGGGGGAGGAGCCTAGCGCGCAACCAAGATGGCCGCGTTGGTGCGAGGCTCCCGAGGACCTCCGCGACCTCCTACGTCTATCCTGTCTTCATCCTGATTCGGTTGAGGGGACTGTGTCGGTGAACCTGAGCCGAGGTGGTACCCGTTTTCCGTTTTTTAATCGGACCCCGTGTGCCGTGATGGGCATCGATTGAAGTTTGCGGCCTGCTCCTCTCCTGACCCCGGACTTGAGTTGGGGGGTGATCCAGTGGAGAAGTGAATAACAACGGCGGGACGGGCCTGGCGAGCCGCGTACCCCACACTTTCACTTTCGCTTTTGAGTCCCCTTGCCATCATCGCGAGTGGGATCACGGCGTTTCTTTGTGTGGTGGTTGCCTCGCTGGGGGACCCTGCCTGCCTGCGGGGACCTGCTCCGTCTTCCTGAGGTGACCTCTGGGGTCCTCGGCCTCGATTGTTCGTTCTCCGCTGCATGACTCGTGGGTGTACGGGGTACAGGACGATGGCCACGAAGCAGGATGGAGAGCGGCTGAAGGCCAAATCGACCCGGCGTGGCGCCGCACTTCAAGTCAACATTATGGATCGCTACACCCTACCGAAAGGTTCTCCCGGCGGGTCGCATAAGTCTCCTGAGTGCCCCGCGGATGCCCCGGATTTGTCGACGGATCTGACTTTGCAGGACGTCATGGGCGCCATAGCGGAGATGAAGACCTCGGTGGGTCAACAATTTGACACCCTGGCGCACAAACTCGACGCGGTTCTCATCGATGTCAACCTTGTTAGAGCAGATCTCTCCAAGACAAATGATAGGGTTGACTCTTTGGCCCATACCGCGTCGGGCTTCACAACTGAGGTGGCGGCCCTCCAGACGGAGGTACGTCGGCTCCGGCAGGCTAGTGCGCTCACGGATCGGCGACTGGAGGATTCCGAGAGTAGGGCCCGGAGGAACAACGTTCGCATTATCGGGGTGCCTGAGGGACTGGAGGATTCGGCAGCGGATCTCTTTGTGGAGGATCTGATCTCTAATCGTCTGCAGCCTCGAGGATTGAGTAAATTCTTTGCGTGGAGAGGGCCCATAGAGTTCCTGGTGGCAAGCCGAAGGTCGGAGCTCCCCCGCGGCCTCTTATTGCCCGTATCTTCAACTTTCGGGACAGGGATGCGATTTTACAAGCTTCTAGACTGCAGGGGCCGCTTAAGCTGGAGAACGTGGAGGTGAACTTCTATCCTGACTTCACGCAGGCGGTCCAGAAGCAGAGACTGGGTTTCATGGGCGTCAAGCGGCGGTTCCGAGATATGAACTTGAAATACGCCATGCTTTTCCCGGCCAGGCTGCGTGTGGAGTCCGAGGGTCGCTCTCATTTCTTTGACCGTCCGGAGACGGCCGGGGACTGGTTGGACACTTTGCCTAGGGGACATGATCGAGAGGGGATGGGGGCCGCGGGAGGAGAGTGCCCACTGGACCGGGCCTGAGGTATTGACACTGGGGCTAATTCCTGATGATGCCACTTTTCGTCTGTGCTCAGGGTTTCTTGACTGTCGTGTCTTGCTCCCCCTCCATTGGAGGTTGTGGTGTGTCTCGAGGGGGTTCTCTTTCCTCCTCTAGGGGGTCTTTGTAGTTTAGTTCATGCAGGGGCGACAGGCACACTGCAAGTTGGGGGGGCTGTTTGGGCTCATGCAGGGGTGCAGGGAGGGGGGAGTTTTGTTTGGAATGTTGGGTTGGGGTTGGGTATTGTTTGTTTGTACCACAAGGCAGAAGTATTGTTGTGTTATATCCAAAGTGCTCTCTGGGAGGAGACTGATTGGTTTTGGCTGTGATGGGGGGTAGGGGATTGAGACTTCTTTCCTGGAATGTTAACGGACTGGGGGACAGGATAAAACGGGGGGTGGTCCTGCAGTTTTTAAAACGGATCTCACCTGATATTGTATTCTTGCAGGAAACACACCTTATTGGTAATTCCTTCTGTGCTATGAATAGGCGGGGCTATCGCCTTGTGGCTCATTCGGGCTTCACCTCTGGTTCGAGGGGTGTGGGCATTATGGTTAAAACCTCGCTCCCGTTGGAGGTTGATGAGGTGTTCCATGATGATAGGGGGCGATATACGGCTCTGGTGGGTAGATGGGAGGGTAAAGTGGTTGTTTTGGTTTCTGTTTATGTCCCACCGGGGTTGCAGACGACTACTTTTGCTGATTTGGGGTGCCTTCTTCTTGGGCTGCCGGAGGGGATTCTAGTGGTTGGGGGGGATTTTAACGCTGTAGTCTCCGGAACTGAGGATCGTCACCCACCCAGGGATCTCCCCCGAGCCCAAACTTGGTTGTCTGGCCTCTTGGATACCCTGGGACTGGTGGATTGTTGGCGGCTGAAACACCCTGCGCAGGTACAATACACCTTTCATTCCGGGGCTCATGGTAGTCTTTCGAGACTTGATTATGTTCTGATGCCAGCGGCACAGGCGGGGAGGGTCGGGGAGGTGCGACATCTTGCTCGGGGTATTTCAGACCACTCCCCGCTCTTGTTACACTTCGATATTGTCCCGGGGGCGGAGGGGAGGGTGGTCCCGATCAACCCCTGGTACCTGCGTAACCCCGCAATTCGCGCAGATTTGATTAAATCCCTTGAGCAATATTTTGGAGATAATGTGGGATCGGTGTCGTCTGCTGTTTCTCTGTGGGAGGCGTTCAAGACGGTAATCCGGGGGGAGGCCCTGTCCCTCATTTCCCATTCCAAGAGGTGCGAGCGGGAGGAGGTGACCCGTATCGAGTCTGAGATAACTGAGTTGGAGGGTGACCTGGATTGTGGTGTCACGGACGACAAACTGCATGCTCTCAGACTCAAACAAGCGGACTACAAGGCCCTAGTCACCGAGGCGGCCAGGGGCCTGAGTAGGGAGCAACAGGGGCGACTGTATGATATGGGTGATAAGGCTGGAAAACTGATTGCGTGGCTGGATAAAAAGGAGAGAGCGAGTCGAGTTGTCCCGTTGGTTGAGAGAGTGGATGGTGTGTGTGTTACTGATCCGGAGGAAATTGTTGATTGCCGAACCTACCTCCTGAGGCGGAAGCCGGGAGAGCAAAACAGAGCTAAGCATTTTTTAACAAAATATCACTGTCATTTGTCTGTGTGCGCGCTTTTAACTCACCACGCAGCAGGGCATTTGATAATTCACGACCTGGCACGGGTAGCGGATTTCAGCTCACCTGATCTCCCCTCCCGCCGCCAGCACCGCGAGGAAGCGGGACACGCCCATTTTAGGCCACGCCCACAGCGACAAGTATAAAACGCTACTAATAAGCGCCCCTTTCACAACCGAACCTACCTCCTGAGGCGGAAGCCGGGAGAGCAAAACAGAGCTAAGCATTTTTTTAACAAAATATCACTGTCATTTGTCTGTATGCGCGCTTTTAACTCACCACGCAGCAGGGCACTTGATAATTCACGACCTGGCACGGGTAGCGGATTTCAGCTCACCTGATCTCTCCTCCCGCCGCCAGCACCGCGAGGAAGCGGGACACGCCCATTTTAGGCCACGCCCACAGCGACAAGTATAAAACGCTACTAATAAGCGCCCCTTTCACAACCGAACCTACCTCCTGAGGCGGAAGCCGGGAGAGCAAAACAGAGCTAAGCATTTTTTAACAAAATATCACTGTCATTTGTCTGTGTGCGCGCTTTTAACTCACCACGCAGCAGGGCATTTGATAATTCACGACCTGGCACGGGTAGCGGATTTCAGCTCACCTGATCTCCCCTCCCGCCGCCAGCACCGCGAGGAAGCGGGACACGCCCATTTTAGGCCACGCCCACAGCGACAAGTATAAAACGCTACTAATAAGCGCCCCTTTCACAACCGAACCTACCTCCTGAGGCGGAAGCCGTGAGAGCAAAACAGAGCTAAGCATTTTTTAACAAAATATCACTGTCATTTGTCTGTGTGCGCGCTTTTAACTCACCACGCAGCAGGGCATTTGATAATTCACGACCTGGCACGGGTAGCGGATTTCAGCTCACCTGATCTCCCCTCCCGCCGCCAGCACCGCGAGGAAGTGGGACACGCCCATTTTAGGCCACGCCCACAGCGACAAGTATAAAACGCTACTAATAAGCGCCCCTTTCACAACCGAACCTACCTCCTGAGGCGGAAGCCGGGAGAGCAAAACAGAGCTAAGCATTTTTTAACAAAATATCACTGTCATTTGTCTGTGTGCGCGCTTTTAACTCACCACGCAGCAGGGCACTTGAAAATTCACGACCTGGCATGGGTAGCGGATTTCAGCTCACCTGATCTCTCCTCCCGCCGCCAGCACCGCGAGGAAGCGGGACACGCCCATTTTAGGCCACGCCCACAGCGACAAGTATAAAACGCTACTAATAAGCGCCCCTTTCACAACCGAACCTACCTCCTGAGGCGGAAGCCGGGAGAGCAAAACAGAGCTAAGCATTTTTTAACAAAATATCACTGTCATTTGTCTGTGTGCGCGCTTTTAACTCACCACGCAGCAGGGCATTTGATAATTCACGACCTGGCACGGGTAGCGGATTTCAGCTCACCTGATCTCTCCTCCCGCCGCCAGCACCGCGAGGAAGTGGGACACACCCATTTTAGGCCACGCCCACAGCGACAAGTATAAAACGCTACCAATAAGCGCCCCTTTCACAACCGAACCTACCTCCTGAGGCGGAAGCCGGGAGAGCAAAACAGAGCTAAGCATTTTTTAACAAAATATCACTGTCATTTGTCTGTGTGCGCGCTTTTAACTCACCACGCAGCAGGGCATTTGATAATTCACGACCTGGCACGGGTAGCGGATTTCAGCTCACCTGATCTCCCCTCCCGCCGCCAGCACCGCGAGGAAGCGGGACACGCCCATTTTAGGCCACGCCCACAGCGACAAGTATAAAACGCTACTAATAAGCGCCCCTTTCACAACCGAACCTACCTCCTGAGGCGGAAGCCGTGAGAGCAAAACAGAGCTAAGCATTTTTTAAACAAAATATCACTGTCATTTGTCTGTGTGCGCGCTTTTAACTCACCATGCAGCAGGGCACTTGATAATTCACGACCTGGCACGGGTAGCGGATTTCAGCTCACCTGATCTCTCCTCCCGCCGCCAGCATCGCGAGGAAGCGGGACACGCCCATTTTAGGCCACGCCCACAGCGACAAGTATAAAACGCTACTAATAAGCGCCCCTTTCACAACCGAACCTACCTCCTGAGGCGGAAGCCGGGAGAGCAAAACAGAGCTAAGCATTTTTTAACAAAATATCACTGTCATTTGTCTGTGTGCGCGCTTTTAACTCACCACGCAGCAGGGCATTTGATAATTCACGACCTGGCACGGGTAGCGGATTTCAGCTCACCTGATCTCTCCTCCCGCCGCCAGCATCGCGAGGAAGCGGGACACGCCCATTTTAGGCCACGCCCACAGCGACAAGTATAAAACGCTACTAATAAGCGCCCCTTTCACAACCGAACCTACCTCCTGAGGCGGAAGCCGGGAGAGCAAAACAGAGCTAAGCATTTTTTAACAAAATATCACTGTCATTTGTCTGTGTGCGCGCTTTTAACTCACCACGCAGCAGGGCATTTGATAATTCACGACCTGGCACGGGTAGCGGATTTCAGCTCACCTGATCTCCCCTCCCGCCGCCAGCACCGCGAGGAAGCGGGACACGCCCATTTTAGGCCACGCCCACAGCGACAAGTATAAAACGCTACTAATAAGCGCCCCTTTCACAACCGAACCTGCCTCCTGAGGCGGAAGCCGGGAGAGCAAAACAGAGCTAAGCATTTTTTTAACAAAATATCACTGTCATTTGTCTGTGTGCGCGCTTTTAACTCACCACGCAGCAGGGCATTTGATAATTCACGACCTGGCACGGGTAGCGGATTTCAGCTCACCTGATCTCCCCTCCCGCCGCCAGCACCGCGAGGAAGCGGGACACGCCCATTTTAGGCCACGCCCACAGAGACAAGTATAAAACGCTACTAATAAGCGCCCCTTTCACAACCGAACCTACCTCCTGAGGCGGAAGCCGGGAGAGCAAAACAGAGCTAAGCATTTTTTAAACAAAATATCACTGTCATTTGTCTGTGTGCGCGCTTTTAACCCACCACGCAGCAGGGCACTTGATAATTCACGACCTGGCACGGGTAGCGGATTTCAGCTCACCTGATCTCTCCTCCCGCCGCTAGCACCGCGAGGAAGCGGGACACGCCCATTTTAGGCCACGCCCATTGACCGTCCCTCTCGGCCACCGCATATAACATGTGCCTCGGCCGGAAGCGCAGCGGACGAGCGCAGCGGGAGCGCCTAAGGCAAGCCCGTCTGCGCCCGTCCGCGCCAGGCCAAGCCCAGAGCCCATGCCCCATGCTACACCGATCCCATGCCCACTAAAATACACCCAGGAAACCCTACTCGGGCTAAGGGACCTTCCTCCCGCGATCTGTCGTGGTAGCATTACTGTAGCGGATGGACACTCCCGATGTTTAAGCTGTGCATACAGGCTAACCCCACACCCCCCCCCCCCCCCCTAAACCAAGTTGGCTCAGGCTGGCTCTGCTGAACTGCAGATCCCTCCCAAAGCACCAGGTAGAAATCAATATACTCCTGCAGGACTCGGAAATCGAGGCCCTCTTCCTCACAGAGACCTGGCTGACTCCAGACTCGGAGCCAGATATCATCCAATCACTCCCCCCTGGTTACCTTATAAAGCACCAAAACAGACCGTCCGGTATTGGAGGTGGAATAGCGATTATCTACCGAGATCACCTGTCTTGTCAGTTTAAAGAAAGCCCCATTTTGGATTGTGAAAACGTACATTTCTCTATCCACCAGCCCCCATCCACTACCATCTCAGGGATTCTAATCTATCGCCCGCCAGGCCCACAACAACGATTTTGTGACTCCCTAATGGATATCACCTCCTCCCTCGCCTGCCTATCCCCAAACTTTACGGTATTGGGAGACTTGAATATCCACTTCGATGATCCCTCAACCAAAACAGCTGCCGATCTCAAAGCAGATCTATCCTCCCTGAATCTCCATCTACAAAGCAACCAGCCCACCCATAACAAGGGCCACCTGCTGGACCCCATTTTCACCAACCTCCCGAGAATAATTGTTAATACCCCCGTCCCCATCCCATGGTCAGACCACTTCCTAGTCTCCTTTAAGCTACAATTCTCGGATGCGACACCAGAGAGACCCCCCCCACAAGCACCCTCCCGCCCTTGGAATAATCTGGACATAAACGCCTGGACACAAGCACTCACTTCCACCATACCAGCACTGGACCCAGACCCCTCCAAAGCAGACGCCCAACTACACGATTGGATCACCCAATCCCTCGACAATACCTTGCCAGTCAGACCCCTTCCCAGTAAAAAAAAATCAGCCAAATCACCGTGGTACACCCAAGAACTACGCATCCTCAGGAAAAACTGCAAAAGACTAGAGCGACTTTGGAGAAAGATCTGGACAACGGAAAGCAAAAATGAGTACAGGGACGCCATCAAACACTACAAAAATTGCGTAAAAAACACCCAAGCAACCTACTTTGAGGAAAAAATAGCAGCGGCTTCCAACTCTGCGAAAGAAACCTATCGCATTATACGTTCACTGATCAAAATTCCAGACCCCTCACCCATACCAGATCCATCGGGCATTAGATGTAACCAGCTTGCTGAGTTCTTCTCCTCAAAAATCGACAAAATTCTGACTTCACTTCCAGCCCCTAACTCCCCTCAAATTCCAGACATCTCCCCCCAACGCCTCGAAGCTCCACGCCTTCAAAGTTTTCCCCAGATTACCACGGAGCTATTTCTATCCACTCTACAAACCGTAAAAAGTGGTGCTCCTTCAGACCCAGCCCCCATGAGCAAATTAAAGTTAGTCGCCCCCACTGTTGCCCCTCCTTTTGCCCACCTCATTAATGCCTCTCTCTCACTGGGTTCGGTTCCAGCCAACTGGAAGAAAGCCACTGTTAGGGCTCTTCTAAAGAAACCCCACCTCGATCCCACGGACCCTACCAACTTCAGACCCATCTCTCTTCTTCCGGCTATAAGCAAAGTAGCCGAACGAATCGTTAACCACCAACTCTCCAACTTTCTGGAAACCAACAATCTCCTTCGCAAATCTCAGACAGGGTTTAGACCCGGTCAGGGAACTGACACCGCGCTGCTAGCCGTGGTCGAAGAGGCTAGAACCATCATAGACGCAGGAGGATCAGTGGCAGTGATCCTCCTCGACCTGAGTGCTGCCTTCGACACGGTGGATCATGCCATCCTTATCCACCGACTACGTTCGATAGGACTCTCTGGATCCGCCCTGTCTTGGATCAAATCCTTCTTGGAAGAAAGAACCTTTCAAGTGTCGGATGGCTCAACAGTATCTACAGCCCAGCCCCTTCAGTGCGGGGTCCCCCAGGGCTCCTCCCTGAGCCCCACACTTTTTAACGTCTACATGTCCCCTCTAGAAGACGTTATTACCCCATTTGGCATAAAAACATTCATGTATGCCGATGACACCCAGCTGGTGGTCTCGGTCAACCAGACGAGTAAAAGCCTAGACAATTTGGCAAGATGTCTCGAGAGTATTTTCCACTGGATGTGTGATTCCCGATTAAAACTAAATGGAGAAAAATCCGAGATACTTCTCCTGGGCAACCCTCACAAACTCCCGCCATCCCTCTCCTGGCCGCCATGTATGGGAACGCCTCCTCCTCCCAAACCTGAAGTCAAAAGCCTTGGGATCTGGTTGGACCAAGACCTCAACTTCAAAACTCAGGCCAGAAAAACCACGGGCACCTGTTTTGGCCTTATTCGAACGGCGCGAAAGATCCTCCATCTGGTCCCTTTCCAATCGAGGAAATTGCTGCTGCAAGGGTTGGTGAACTCCAGACTGGATTACGGCAACGTCCTGTACCTGGGGGCACCAGCATCAGTCATTCATAAACTGCAATGCGCTCAGAACGCCGCGGCCAGACTTCTAACCGGAATCAAAGCGAGATGCTCTGCAAAACCAGCACTCAAAAGTTTGCACTGGCTTCCAGTCAAAGAAAGGATTACCTTTAAATCCCTTTGCATCTCTCACAAGATAATGCACGGTAAAGGCCCCCAGATCCTGAGATCCTTCATCAAACCCCACATCTCTAGCAAACAACTCAGATCAGACTCCCTCTCCCTTGCCAGCGTTCCCAGAATAAAAAAATCCCGATCCGGGGGGCGCTTGTTCTCCTACAACGCCCCTAAATTATGGAACGCCCTTCCACTTGTCATGCGGAGAGAACACAATCTTCTGGCCTTCCGTAGGCAACTAAAAACTTGGCTCTTTCCATAAACCATCACCTCCCATTCCCCCCCCTCTAGAACGGTAGGCTAGGCCAGCGCTGGGACGCCCCAGGGTAGCTACACGCTTTACAAATCCCAATTCAAATTCAAAATTCAAATTCAAATTGCTTCGCAGAGTATTTCCGCGGGGTGTATTCCCCGGTATCTTCTCGCTCGGAAGAGGATTCCCGCGACCTGCTTAAAGATATTGCGTTGCCTTCCCTTTCGGAGGAGGATAAATCGTTGATGGACGTGGCTCCGACATCTGAGGAGATTGCCCTTGCCATACGTTCAGTGGCCTCTGGCAAGGCCATGGGTCCTAATGGCCTTCCCATCGAATTGTACAAATTGCGGCCGGATACATTGGCGCCGCATCTTCGTGATATGTTCCTCGCGGCCCGTTCGGCGGGTTCCCTCCCGCTGGACCAGCGTCTAGCCACTATTGTGGTTATTCACAAGGAGGGGAGGCCGCGTGATCGGGTCACGTCTTACAGGCCCATTTCGCTGTTGAATGCGGAACCGAAAATTCTGGCCAAGGTGCTGGCTAATCGGCTGGTCAGCGTGGTGTGCGACCTGATCCATCAGGACCAGTCCGGTTTTATCCCTCATCGCAACACTGCGCTTAACCTGCGGCGTCTGCATGGGGTGCTCTCGAGGGTTCCGTTCATACGTGAGCCAGCCATTTTGGCGTCCCTGGACGCCACTATGGCGTTCGACACGCTCGAGTGGCCATATATCTGGGCGACGCTGGCGAAGTTTGGGTTTGGCCCGGGATTCATTGGCTGGGTGAAATTGTTGTATTTCGGACCGCTGGCGCAGGTGGTGGTGAATGGTAGAGTATCGGCTCCTTTTGAATTGGGCAGGGGCACGCGGCAGGGTTGCCCGCTGTCGCCTCTCCTCTTTGCGCTCGCCTTGGAGCCCCTGGCGGAGTGGCTGCGGTGGCACCCTTCGATTCGTGGTCTCCGATGGACTCCTGAGTATGAGGATCGAGTCTCTCTCTACGCGGACGATATTCTTTTGTATCTTGCTTCCGCGCGTGAATCGTTGATTGTGTTAGTGGATGTGCTGTGTTCCTTTGGCCGTAACTCCGGCCTAGTCATCAACTGGGCTAAATCCTGTGTATATGTCCTCTCAGGGGAGGCTCCTATCCTCCCGCGGGGTTGTCCTATCCAGGTTGCTCAACAGGGATTTAAGTATTTGGGTATCTTTATTACCCTGGACTCTGCGGCTCGATACACACAGAACCTACTCCCCCCCCTCCAGCGTTTGAAGGTGGATGTAGCGCGTTGGAGGCGCTTGCCGCTCTCGCCGCTCGGCCGGGCGGCGCTGTTTAAGATGATGTCGTTGCCACGGTTTTTATATGCTTTACAAAACACGATGGACGTCGTTCCGGCTCGTTACTTTCGGGAGGTGGAGGGTCTGCAGCGCCAACTGTTTTGGGATGGGAGGCCGCGGATCGCCCTCGCGAAGCTGACGCTCCCGTGGTACGATGGGGGGGTCGCCCTCCCCGACATCAAACGTTATTACTGGGCCTCCCAGCTGGCTGCGATAAACCACGGGCTTTATGGGCCCGCCCTTAATCCGGCTTTTGAAATGGACAAATTGTTGTTGCCGGGTGGCGACTACAATCGTGCGCTCTACTCTAGATCGCTCGACGCACGTTTGACGGGTCCGACACGGGTCGCGGTACGGGTGTGGCATGCGGCAAACTCGGCGATGGGGTGGAAGGATCGGTTGACCCGGGCGACGCCATTGTATGCATCTGAGCGACTGGGTTGTTTGTGGACTACGAAAGGCTTCGAGAAGTGGGACACGATTGGCATCAGCAGGGTGGGCGATCTTTGGACGAAGGGGGGATTTAAAACGTTTGATGTGCTGCAAACGGAATACCAGTTGCAGGACAGGGAGTACTTCCGGTATGTACAGGTTCGTCACGCGTTGTGTTCCGTATTCCCGGAGGTCGCGTCCATCCCGGAGTGCTCCCCTTTGGAAGATAGAGTGCTAGACGGGCATATACCGGATGGCACTATCTCATTGATCTATAAAAAGCTCATCAACGATCGATCGGGACTGCTGGCCGGCCTTCGTGAGGCATGGGTTGCTGACGGATTGGAGCTGGATGACGAAGATTGGGTATCTGCGGTGGCCTCCCCAAAAGAGGTGGCCATACCGGCCCGCCTTCGTTTCGTCCAGCTCAAAATACTCCACAGGGTCTACGTTACGGGACCGGGTCTGATGCGTATGGGATATGCGGTGGATGGGATGTGTAAGCGTGGGTGTCGCTTGTTAGGGACCTTCTTCCACATTTTGTGGGAATGTCCGGAGGTGGCTCGATTCTGGCGTGGTGTACATGCGGTGTTGCAAGCGGTCACGCATGTTACGCTATTCCCCGAGGCTAGGAGATGTTTGTTGAATGTGTGGGAGCCGACTGATTACACGGTGACGCAAACGTGGTGGGTGACACTGGGATATATGGTGGCCAAGCGTGACATAGCACAATTGTGGGGCTCCCAGAGGTCACCAACGATTTCGGTATGGAAGGAAAATATGGATTGGTGTATGTTCCGAGAAAAGGTAGTGTATGTGGCGAGAGGTAAGCCTGGGAAATGGGTAAAAGTGTGGGGCCCCTGGAACTCCTATCGCGGCGGGATCTGTACCCCGCCACTGACGCCTGACTTGGCGGCGGCCCAGTCTCCCTAGTCTGCACATTCCCTTGATTCTGTGTTATCGTGACCACTTTGTCTCTGCCCCTGCCCGTCCCCCCTTATATTCTTGTAGGTTGGTAGGGTCCTCCCGAGGGGAGCACATAATGTTGCCTAGACCTTTGCCGCCTTGTGGGTTTGTTTTTCGTTTTTCATTTGAAATGAAACCGCCATTTGGGATGTTTGGGCAATGTAGACGCAAATGATACTTTTGATTTGTGGGACTTTTACCGCTTGCCGCTTGTGTTTTATAAATGTGTTTTATGGTCTCACTGTTTGCTAGCGGCCGGCCTGAAGGTTGTAGGCCCATACTTGTATATCTCTTGAATTTTGTAATAAAGGTTTAAAAAAAAAAAAAAAAAAAAAAAAAAATATACATTTCTGCAATGGGCATTAGGATGATGTCGGATAATGTGCTGGACTCCTGGAGCTCCTCTAAATTGCGGCCATCTTGTTGGGCAAGTTCCGCCCCCCTGCCTAACCTAATTTTTAATAAAAAAAGTGATATTTTGGATTGTTCAATGTTTACAGAATTGATGCGTGTTAAATGAAATTTATAATATAATAATAATAATAATAAATGTGTTACAAAAATAATTAAATTCCAAACAAAGAATAAAAACTATATCAAACTGAACTTTCTGTATTTATCTATTGTCAACAATCTTGCATGTTTGCCAAGCACACAGTTGCGAATAATACAGGTCTCAGTCCCACTCATGGACATCTTTCCTTAGCCATTTTTTGGGTGTCCTGTGGCCAAGGTCTCTGAATCTCTCACACACATTTTGCCTCAGTATCCCTTTTAGGTCCTGATATGAGGGTATATCTTCCCCTAACACACATATCAGTAACTTTCCTAAATCCCAAAGTCAGGGTATCAGCTGGCTCACAAATCTCACCTCAGGCTCTATTTGAAAGTTTGCGAACTTCAGAGCAGACACACATAAACAACATTTACTAAACTGGAAGGCAGAAAGTGCCTGGTATTCTGCCCCTGTAAAGGGTAAGCAAAAACTCCACTTGGTAAAGAAACAATAACCTCCACATCCATAACACCCAGTATATCTTTATGAAACTGTGATGACCTTTGGTCTTTATGATCAATGTGGTACACATTCGAATAACCACATTTAACAGCTAAATTTTGGGCATGCATAGTGGAATATCAGTAGATAAATAAGTTTATGAATTTATTTACACATTGTACTGGGATGCAAAACCAGGGCAACCATTTTTTTGAGTTAAGCATTTAGGAGCATATGTATCAAGCCCTTTTCTCATTTGCAAACGGGCCGATTCTCAGAACTCCAAAACAGAGTAATCTCCTTACAAATTATGGCTTTCTATTTTTATGATTGTCAAAAACACAGATCCTTGGGTTGGTATGAAAAAAGTTTTCTCTACCATATGTGGGAATTTCCATGTGAATTTCATTGCTTCATCAAAGACAATCCATTAATCACAGGCACAGCCGGATGCAATAAACCTCTAAGACACTCACTCCTCTTTGAATCCATCGCTCTGCCCAGAGCTTGTAATTCTTTGATACCAAGCTTGATTTGTAGATTGCTTACCACACCTGCCCCATTTATTTCCTTGTATCATACTCTCCTAGGAAACAGGTCCTGTCTCATAGGGACAAATGCTAGTTGTTTACGAATGGTAGCTCAGTTTATCTACATGTTAACGCAGAAGGACATTTCTTTAACCTCAGCTGCAGAAATATTTGTCTTATAAGCAGCCAACTCATTTCACTGACCTGTTGCACACTATCTTCCATTCTTCAAATACAACAGGCATAATTCACATTTTCAAAAGCATTGGATCTGGCTTGTTGACTGGCTTGTGGCTGTTTTTGGACGTATTCCTTCATTGTTCAGTTCATTGATGTACAGTCTATTTGGCGGATTTTCAACCATACTTCTGGTAGTTGACCTCCCAATTCTCATTCTTATTTTAGAAATGGAGCCAGTATGAACACTAGTGCAAATGAAATTCAAGGCTATCCAACTAAGCAGCATTGCAGGAAAAATATGGCATTTGATTTCTTTGGACATTTGCTGTTGCCAACCAGTGAAAATTAGACTTTGTCATTTTGCAAGCAAAAGCTCCTCAAGTGAAACCATGTCTATGGTACATAAATTGTATTGAAACAATCTGCTTGGATGTTCCCTTGGAATTGCCACCCATTGTATATTTCAACATTAGTGAAGTAATTTGACCAATGAAACTGCACCAGGCATACTGTGCTCTAATTCAGTTACCTATCCTGAAGAATGCAGTATTTTATGGGCCCATCAATACCAAAAACGCCTGTTCCAATGCCTGCTCCATCAACTGCTCTGGCAGTCTTCTTCCCTGGGTTCCATTGATGCTCACATCAACATATGCGCATCACCTCCTCCTTGTCAACAACAAGACCGAAGTTGTCAAGTTCAGCCAATGCTGTTCTGCAAACCATTACAGCCCCCCATTTACATCAACATACATGTCTCATGTGCTTGCTACACCTTCAACTTACAAATGTATTGAACGATTTATTTTAACAATGGCAGATGGAAAGAAGTAACAATAACAAATATCTGTTTCACAGCATATAAAGAACCATTCCTGCTTTTTTGGAAATTATATGAAGATAAAGTATTTTAAAGGGGTCAGTTTTCACCTTTTTTTCTTGCTCTTTTCAATATATACTTTTTGGGGCAGATTTATGTTTCCTGGCGCATCCCTGCAAATCAGCAGGGATGCGCCAGGAAAGATGCGTCACGAAAGTTTACCCTTGCGCCACAATAGATGCGCCGCATTTACAATGCAGCGCATCGTGGCACAAGGATAAACAGATGCGTGACGCATCTGATGGCGGAAGGGCGGCGCATTGCTGGAGCAAGGCTCAGGGGTGCCCTATCATTACAATGCCGCGTCAATCCTTACGCCTGCTTCAAGCAGGCGCAGGGTTTTGACGCAGCATTGGCTCAAAAGTGACTGAGTGAAATCTTCTAGATTTCACTCAGCCACTTTTAGGAGGCGTTCCTGCGATGGTATGCCCCCCCCCCCCTGCACAGGTACGCCTACTTCAGGCACAGGGCTTTACAACGTGACGCATCTCCCAGATGCGTCATGTTGTAAATACCCCGCAGCATGGTGCAGGATTTGCGCCTCCGCTGCGTCACAAAAGTGACGCAACTGCGGCGTAAATGAGGCGCAAGGGCCTCATAAATCTGCCCCTTTGTACCCAGCTTCAATCAGTATAGGATGATTTTTATCTATCTATTTTGTTTTCAGTTTGTCTTTGTGTTTATAATCTCATACATATAAACACATACATTAATTATATATATTTCTTATCATTCCATGGATGGCAAAATATTAAACAAAAAAGTTGGGGTGGGGGAAGCAGTGAATGAGCATGGGATATAAAGAAGTAACACGGAGTGCATGTCGGTATTTGAAGGCCGGAAGCAGGACACTTAAGGGGAAGACTTAGAAAACACATGCACTCTCATGGAATGCTGAAAGGAAAAGAAAAAAGTAGTTCCCTGATTGTGAGCTATGGAAGAATACCCGTCATCCAATCAAAAGGATGGTAAAATAGCTATGCTCCATGGAAGGGTCAAACACAATAAGAGGCAAGCAAGCCATTGAATAAGAACACGCAAATGGGAATGAAAATATACCCAACCATTGGTACACATAGGTGTTCACATACAATCATACAAAATATAGCCAGAAACATTTATTTTCTCATAGGGGCAGAGAGAGAGAAATCCCATATTCCTTTTGCGCGCAAAAAGTTCAGTCTATACACACAGGAAGTCGTCACTCATCTTTACTCTTGGGTTTCATAGGGTCTAGGTGCCAGGTTCTCTCCTGTCATACGTCCCACCCCGGTGGTCTGTTGGGATAATTTGAGTACAGTATGGCTGACCTCCTGAATATCTCCTAGCACCCAATCATTTAGTGGAAGTTCTGGCTTTACGTAGGAGAGTAGTGGCCAAGCTCCTCCCTGGTTGAATCTCGTGCAAACCTCTTGCAACTCCTGATTGGGGAGAGGTAGCTACAGGCAGAAAGTAGGTCGAGCAAAGTGTATAATATGGACCTCTAGTCCTGTATTAGGGAGATATATTTTGTCATTTTCTTGGAGGTTAGTAACTAGCTAAATGAATGTAGAAATCCATCCATCTTCAAACATTTTTAAAAGAAGGGAGCACAGATTGAATTAGATAATGTTTTATTATTTTATTATAATGTCCTGCTGTGTTGAAAGCAAGAACCTACAAAAGGGATGTGTAGTACTGCTTCTATTACAAAAGTAGTGACTGTATGTAAATATATTTTACCTTACAGTTGGATGAATTGTCTACTGCTGTTGGAATGTTTTTAATTATATCTTTAAGAAGGCAAAATTATTATGCATTAGAATGTCTTTAATTTGAATTTGTAAAAATATGTGATCAGCGTCCTGCGTAGTTTCAAAGTATTTTGTGTTGAAATAAACACACTTTTTCTGGTGGAAAACAGTAAATGAGAAACGTGGAATTAAAATCATATGTCTTAAAATAGCCATATTCATTGTTCATGATTGGGATATAAAAACACACAGGTAGTGAAAAGGAAGAGATGTGGTGTAGTTACGTCTACATTGCATTCTATCTAAACTTCTTACAAAACTAGATACTAATGGATCACCATAACTGCCCTTGAACCTAACCAAATAATAATTAATTACTTGCATCCACACTAAGAAAAGAAGTACTCTCTTAACCCACCCATAACAATATGGATGTAAGCCCTACATTGAAGGCCACTTTAACCTCTTGTCTTTTGTGTTCCTGCAGACAACTTCTGGATTCTAACTGGGAGGTTTTGATGTTAGTGAGTAAGGATTGTTTGGGTCAAACGGTTGACCAATCTTTTCTTAACTGTTAGATCCTCTCTCTCTTGTTTCTCTTTTATTAGTTTCTTGTGCATTCTTAAGATGTCTCTCTTTTGGATTTCCACTCAGCTAATCATGCCTTCATCGGTTGGTACATCCTGGTTCACATGCTGACTAAGAATATGGAGTTGGCAGAGATGTTGGTTTTACTTTTGGTGATAGTAGGAGCGCATAGCTGACCCTTTGAGGGGTTGTTCTCGCTCTATCCCCTCTTCATCCTTTTTTAACTACAGCTATTGCCAATATCATCATAATGGAGCTTTGAAATCGGACTTCGACCTGCACTTTTCTGCTCATTTTAAGCACGGTTACTTGATGTGTTGATGAACCCTAAAGTCTTTAAAAAAAGTATTTCTAATTGTTTTTAATGTATGATAATTTTTAATGTGTGACTATAGCTGCGTGCAATATTTGTATGTACTTTTATGGCCTATTTTATTTAGACCAAATTAGAGTATATTGATTGATTGACTAAGAATATCAATTGAAGAATCTCATGGAAATAAGAGAGAGTACGTACTTTGAGATCAGGCATCTCTGCCAATACTGTCAAACACCTTCACTGTCTGAAGTATTTTCTGCATCTCGGACAGAAGGTTTGTGGAAGGCTTTGCTACTATTTGAACAGCCAGATTTACTGATATAGATGGATCATATTTGCATACTAGGTGTTTTGGGGCATAGAGATTACTACATTGTTGTGCCATTTGTTGCACCTCAGCCCCACCGTTGTCTTCAAAGATAGCCACAACATAAATACATATGTACATGAAACATATTCTTTCGATGTTTGATTTAAAACTGGTCATGGGTTTGAAAACACTATATTGAGAAAAACATACCCAAATAGCGTAAACAAATAAAAAAAAAACATAAATATCAAGACTCTATACTTAAACAGTAATCACACAGATATTGATGGCAAAAATATTGCAGAAAAAAGATCTAAAGCACAACAATATCGCAAAAAAATAAAACAATAACAAATGTTGCTTACTTACATAAAAATAACTTGAAATAAAATTAATATAAATAAAAAAATAAGGAATACACAAACTAGTGTTTACCTAAGATGGTGCAAGAAAAATAAAAAAAACTAGTCTCCACCCAACCAATGAAATTAAACTTAAAAACAGTAAACAATTATAAACACCTTTCCAATTAACAAATAGTATAAAAAAGACCCTGGAAATGCACAACAAATTGCTACCTAGAAAGAAAATTACAGCAGTATAGCATCACCTTCCTGGACTGCAAAACTATATAAAAGAAGACTGCAACATTTCAATGGACCTCTGTAGACTACAAACAAAGCGCAATGCATCGCGACCCATCGGTACATTGTTATGGTGCTAATTAACTAAACAATAAACGTATTCTGGTTCTGATTCTGATACAAACAAAGCAACTTTAACAATCAATGAAAGCTGACAAAATTAATAAATAACAAAGTATTTTAAGATAACAAATAATTAGAACTATTCTATGTGTTTTTTTCTCCAAATTGCTGGTGCATCCTCTACAAGAAGGAAAACATTTAACAAGGAATATAAAATAAAGACAAAAACACCAAAGCAGTTGAAATAAAAAAAAGCCACCTCAAAAGGAGAATAAAAATAAAAATAATGAATTAACAAATAAATAACATAAAACAAATATCCCCAACTAAGTTTTAAATTGAACGATAAACCAACACAGCTAATACAAACATCCTTGCAATGCAAACTTCTACACCTAAAAGAAAGTAAATACAAGTTAAAATGTGTACCTGCAAAGCAAAAATTAATAAAACTTAACCTATTATTTCTTTATAAAATTAATCATTACAGAGAGGGGGCCAGGAATGCAAGGCCCAGTGGGCTCTCTTACCAGGAGGATGAGGTGAGAAAACACACCTCTTGTCCACTTTAAATCAAAAGAAGTACAGGGAGTCGGAGGTAAAAACATTTGGTTTATTCAAACTTGAACAGATGCAAGACCAACAAGGAAAAAGCTATTCCGTGTAGGTAATGAACAACCACACAGAATTCTCCATTCATAATTATACTATACTTCAATCAGTCTGCCTACACCCCTTCACTTACTTCCCCTAATCCATTGGAAAATTCCTTCCAGTTATACATACAAAAAGAATAGCTAACCACACTACATTTTCAAGATAAGGGATCACAAACCATTGCTTAATAGCAAATTGAATGGTAAAAGACCAGCATGACTTTCCATCTCAGAAAAACACAAATGATTAACAAAGTGTAATTATTCTAACAGCCACTCTGTACTTTTCCAAAGACATGGAGAGAAAAAAATAAAACAATGTACAATGTCAGAACGTGGAAGGAAAATTCCTCAAACAACGATGTACGAAGTCAGGTGGATTTAAAAAAATGTCTGCACTCATTTTCATATTATATAACCTTTTCCTCAAATGGTCCTAGAACATGAGTTCAACATTTACCAATTGCCTGCTATCACTAACCTATAAAATCAGTAATAGATACTTTGATTTGCCCCTCATATTATGACAGTACTTCATTTTCAGATATTCTCCATTATAGGATTGTTAACAGAGAAAATAAGAAACAAATGGTTTTTTGTAAGAAGACTAATCTGTGAGGGCACTAACACCAATGTTCATTAAATCCCATATTTCTTCTTCTTGCATCATAAGCATGTTCTGTTGTGGAACAAAAACTGAAGGGGGCTTCCAGGCTGAAAGGAGCATACCGCAACACATGGGAAGACAACTGACACATAGACAGCATCCTAAAATAATCCCTCCTATAACCAAGGCTATCACTAGTACTTCTCTAAACCAACCTGACCAAGTCCAGTCTCCAGTATCCTGATGTATTTCAGCAGCAATTTTGTGAAGTTTTTGAATGGCCAAATTCACATTAGGACCGTTATCTGGGATATATGCACAGCAGGAGCTGCCAATTAATTTGCATACCCACCATTCTCTGCTAAAAGAATGTCTAATACAATCCGGGTTTGAAGGGAAACAAGACGAGTAGCTTGCCTTTCTACAGTAATAATACTGAGTGCACCAGTATTCTCATTAATAACAGCTTTCACTACTCTGATAAATTGGCGCACCTGCACACTATTAGCCATAAGACCCCAGAAAGGCACTATATCCGTCATTGCATCAATAAATTGCTGCAGCATGGTATCTGTCAGGTCAACCTGTACTTCCTGTTTATTAAGTCGATATGTTCTGTGATAATCAGATGGTGCAAGGTAAGTGGGAGGAAGAATAAATGCAATATAGCATCTGCCTGACCATCCTTTAGGGAGCCAGGCATAAGCCTGATTGCCACAAACAAACTAGGTGTTTTGTGAAGCCACAAATGATGGAGAACTAGTACAATTTATTATCACTGTGTGGGAGCAAATACTATTCCCAACAGCAAAGGGCCCTTCACGTTAAACACAAAAGGGTGCGTTATGGGCATGCACAGATATGAGTATCTTAGTCACCTTGGACAGTTTTCTCTCATTAAAGGATAATACCATAAAGGAGTTATCATAGCCTTTAAATTCCTCCTTCTCCTCCATGGTGCCATAGCATCTGCCATAGCATTTGGCCAGCATAGATAATATAGGTGATCCCTAAGCTAGCTTTGTACTGCTTTGTTAGTGACTTTGATATCAGAAGCAAAATTAAATTTCCACCAGGCACTACAAGACCCATTATATGATAAAGGTAGAGGAATAAGAGGTGCCTTCCTTTTGACTGAAGATGGCAGAAAACCACATATCCAACAATCTATAGAATTATGTCCAAGATGGGCATTATGCAAAACCTGAATGAATGTATTATTCTCATATTGCAAGCGGTGTTATGTATTGATGGTCTGGTATTGGTGGGGTGACTGATGTCACTGATTTAGAGACTGGGTGGTTTTCTTCTAACCACCAGAACAACCCTAGCATTCCTACTATTATCAAAAGACACAGAAGCACAATAATTTTCACTTTCTTTGTCCAAAATTGTTGTATACCAGTCACTGGAGTCTTTTCCTCCTGCAATTAATTAGAGGGTGATTTACCAAACGGTCTCAATTCAATACTCCTAGTCTTACCCATATTGAATTATTTGTGTGTGATGTACAAATACCTGTTCTTGATGAGTGATGCTTCTCCTGATATTTTGTCTTTATGATCAGACCATTCTCCTTTTTTACTCTTCTTTCCAAAAAGAGAACCAAATCAAAAACACCTAACAGCCAAAAACAAGGTAACGTGGCTAAGACCTCCTAAACCAAAAAATCCTTATCTTTTCTACCAAAGAACATCGAGAGTTCCCAGTGTCCCTTACTTCACAGCCTCACTGGTAAGCTTATGTATAGATACAGACGTTGGTGGTCTTGACCACCAGCATGGGTTGCTATCTCTCCAGAGATAGTTTTTTCATTCAAAGAATATCATTTTTGACAGTCTTTGGTCTCAAATTATACCTAGGCGAATCACAATCTGGATGCTCAAATAGAGGTATTGGTAGCAATTTGGGCTCAACAGGAGTGAAGTTGACCATTGGATTTGCTACTGCTCCTTCTTCAATCAACTCACCATCATTAAAAGATACTTGCTGTGGAGGGATTCCTCGCTTCACATATTGATCATAGAACAAAGGCGTTGGAGCTTTCTTAACATGGTGGGCATGCAGCCAGTTTTTGTGTCCCATGCACTTTACAGCAGTCTGAGTTGCGAGTAGAACTTGAACCGGTCCTTTCCAGCGTGGCTCAAGACTGGATTTCTTCTGAAAGTGATGGGTGAAGATCCAGTCTGCAGGCTTCAGATTATGACCTGAACCTTCAAGACGATGAAGGAGACTAGCCTTCACCTGTGAATGAATCAAACACAATTCTTTAGTCAATTGGTAACAATAATCAACAAGAAGAGGATATTCAATTTCACAAAATGTCCTAGGTCTAGGTACACTCCAGACATTTGCAGGTCTCCCCATTACTACCTGGAATGGGGATAAACCCATTTTGTAGTGTTCAGTATTGCGCATTGGAAACAAAGCTATGGGCAACGAATCAGGCCATTTTGATTTTGTTTCAGCACATATCTTCCCCAGTTTTCCTTTCAAGATACCATTGTATCTTTCCACTAGGCCTATAGCCTGTGGATGGTGGCAGCATGAAACTTTTGCCTTATTTGCAAGCCTTTGCAGACCAGGTCCATTACTTGGCCAATGAAGTGTGACCCATTGTCATTCCAGAGCACTCTTGGCAAACCAAATCTTGATAAGTACTCCTTCAGGAGTATTTTTGCAGTACTTAGGACTGTGTTATCTCATAGAGGGTAAGCCTCCACCCACCTACTAAAGGTGAAAACCACCACTAAGACATTCCTAAGCTTGCCCACTCGTTCCATTTCAATGAAATCCATTTGCAGGACTTCAAAGGGCAAATCTGGAGGTTCAAAATTGCCTGTCAGGACTGGGATACCTATTCCTGGATTATAAATAGCGCATATCATGCATCTTTTGACATGGGACTCTTTCACCCTGGGAATCAGTTTGTTGAATCATACGTGGTCTAATGTTGCCACTGTTCCTTTGGCACCAATATGAGCTGGGCTATGTGCCATAGTAACAATAACGTTAACATAACAATTAGGAAGCATCCATCTTTGTTTCTCTGACAGATCTACCCAACCTCCGGTATCATCTAATCTACCATACATCTGACATGCCTCTTTCTCTTCCATGGTAGCTTCCTGTTGTATCTCTCTGACACATTCTAAGGTATTGTTAAACATTGGTACTTCAGGGACTCCTCTAGCTGGTCCTGTAACATACATTAAACTATATTCAGATCTGGCTGTTTGCTTGGCTGTTTCATCTGCAAAAGCATGTCCCTGACCTACCTAATCAATAACTTTTTTATGGGCACTGCATTTAACAATGGCAACTTTTTTTGGTAATATCAGAGCATCCAATAATTTTACTATTAACTCCCCATATTTTATCCTACTACCATGTGAGGTCAAAAATCCTCTTTCTTTCCATAAATGCCCAAATGAGTGGGCAACACCAAAGGCATACTGACTGTCAGTATAAATATTTACAATCAGATCTTTACTTAATTCACATGCCCCTGTAAGAGCAATTACTTCAGCTGCTTGTGCTGACATTTACGGTATTTTACATGACTCTACCACTGTTTTCAAAGTGGCGATAGCATATGCAGCAGTGTTTGTACCATCTGATAATTTGAAACATGAGCCATCTGCAAACAGCTCTCCCTGTGGGTCAGATACAGGAATATCTGTTAGGTCTACCCGTCCCTTGGTCTCTTCTTCAGTGGTGAACACACAATCATGGTTGTTCTTCCCCTTAATCACTGGAAAGGGGTAGCATTGTGGCTGGGTTCAAAACATTGCAACGTTTCAGAATGATATTTGGAGCAAACAGTGTTAACTCATACCCTGTTAAACGTGCACTGGTCAGGTGCTGGGTCTGAGTTTTGTTTAGTGGCACATCCACAGCGTGTGGTACCATAACTGTCAAATTGTGACCTAGAATGTATATTTCAGATTGTTTGACTGCAATAGCAGCAGCTGCTACCAAGGGCAAACAATTTGGCAAAGCCTTAGCTACTGGATCTAATGTGGAGGAAAAATAAGCACAGGCTTGTAGCACTCTTAAGCGCATCACCACATGCCGCAGCACAGGATGCTCATTGCAGAAGGGGCCAGGACTGAAGACCCATTATGCTCTGCTTCCAAGTGGAGGAGGACAGGTTTGCAGTGCTCTTAAGTGCATCGCTATATCCCACAGTGCGGGACGCTCATCGCGTTAAGGGCCAGGACTACAAAGCCCAGTGTATTCTCCTTACAGGAGCAGGAGGCAGGGCTTGCTGCGCACTTAAGCACATCGCCATCTCCGTCAGAGTGGGACCTGCCCGGTCTCTGCCTAAGCCAAGAATGTGCCAACACCAGTCCCGTCTTCACTTGTCATCACCCGGAAGAGACTGTGCTGGGCCATCCCTCTTGGTCCGAAGGCAAAGGCAACAGTGATGAATGGTGATGGAATAATGGCCCCCTGTGAAGGTACCAATTTTTTGTGACTGGTCCTTTTCTCCTTACTGTGCATCTCCATACAGGCAGGTTTGCCTCTATTCATTTGTCCACATTGAAATCTTGTCTCACTTGCTCTGTACAAAACCCTGCCTAATTTATTAGGCACATCGCCTGATTACTACAGTGGGCTAGAAGGTTAAAAGATCTGACACTGAGGGCAATAGGAAAAAGAAAGGTGCCCATGTGAGAGATAAAGCCAAAACCCCAAATGAGCTCCATTGCAACACCTTGGTTTCCTTTTTGGCGAGAGCTGTCGGGGTCATCTCTAAAGCGATTGACGTGGCCAATAGACAATTATTCCTGTATCTCAGTGACCACTCGACTCCCCTCTGATTTAATCACCTATTACCTGTTACATTCAATCAGAGTACTTGTAAAGCGCGCTACGTACCCGTGTGGGTCTCAAGGCGCTGAGGGAGGGGGGGTGCCGCTACTGCTCGAAGAGCCAGGTCTTGAGGAGTCTTCTAAAGGCGAGTAGGTCTTGGGTCTGCCATAGGTGGGTAGGGAGGGTGTTCCAGGTCTTGGCAGCGAGGTAGGAGAAGGATCTGCCACCGGAGGTCGTTCGTTGGATGCGGGGGACAGCGGCGAGGGCGAGGCTGGCGGAGCAGAGCTGGCGGGTGGGGGTGTAGAAGCTGAGTCTGCTGTTCAGGTAGGCTGTTCCGGCATTGTGGAGTGCTTTGTGTGTATGGGTGAGGAGTTGAAAGTGATCCTCTTGTCAACGGGGAGCCAGTGTAGGTCTCTCAGGTGGGGGGTGATGTGGCTGTGGCAGGGGACGTTGACGATCAGTCGTGCGGAGGCGTTTTGGATGCGTTGTAGTCATTGTAGGTGTTTGGCTGGGATTCCTGCGTAGAGTGCGTTGCCATAGTCCAGTCTGCTGCTGACGAGGGCCTGTTCGTCTTGTTTCGGTCAGGATCCACTTGTAGATCCTGCGGAGCATGCGGAGGGTGTTGTAGCAGGAGGAGGAGATGGCGTTGACCTGCTTAGACATGGAGAGAGAGGAGTCGAGGATGAATCCTAGGTTGCGTGCATGGTTGGTGGGTGTCGGTGCTGTTCCCAGTGTGGTCGGCCACCAGGAGTCATCCCAGGCTGAGGCGGTGGGTCCGTGGATGAGGACCTCCGTCTTGTCCGAGTTCAGCTTCAGACGGCTGCTCCTCATCCAGTCGGCAACGGCCTTCATTCCCTCGTGGAGGTTGGTTTTGGCGGTGTGTGGGTCCTTGGTGAGGGAGAGGATGAGCTGGGTGTCGTCAGCATAGGAGATGATGTTGAGGTCGTGATGGCGGGCCACTTGTGTGAGGGGGGCCACGTAGATGTTGAATAGCGTCGGGCTGAGGGATGAGCCTTGGGTGATGCCGCAGATGATGTCGGTGGCTTCGGATCGGAAGGGTGGGAGGCGTACGCTCTGGGTTCTGCTGGAGAGGAAGGACATGGTCCAGTCAGGGGCCTTCTCTTGGATTCCGGCTTCTAGGAGGCGTGTCTTTAGAGTGCGATGGCAGACCGCGTAGAAGGCGGCTGACAGGTCCAGGAGGATGAGGGCTGATGTTTCGCCGTTGTCTAGTTGGCGCCTGATGTCGTCTGTGGCGGCGATGAGGGCTGTCTCTGTGCTGTGGTTTCGTCTGAATCCGGACTGGGACGGGTCCAAGATGTTGTTGTCTTCTAGGTGGTGGGCCAATTGCATGTTGACGATTTTCTCGATGACCTTCACCGGGAACGGGAGCAGGGAGATGGGCTGGAAGTTCTTGAGGTCCTTGGGGTCCGCCTTAGGCATCTTGGGGAGGGCATTGATTTCGGCGGGCTTCCAGCTTTTCGGGAATGTCGCTGTTTCGAAGGAGATGTTGATGACCTTCCGTAGTTGGGGTGCGATGGTTGCGTCTGCTTTGTTGAATACGTGGTGTGGGCACGGGTCTGACGGAGATCCTGAGTGGATGGAGTTCATGACCTTGCGTGTCTCGTCGTCGTTGACGTTGGACCAGGAGGTCAGGCGGTTGGCGCTGGTGGTGTTCACAGGGGAGGTGGAGTCTGGCGTAGTCGGGGTGGTTGGGTTGTTGAAGCTGTCGTGGATGTCAGCGATCTTGGAAGAAGATGGCTAGTGAGTCGCAAAGTTCTTGTGAGGGCGGGATGTCGTTGGCGTTGGCGCTGGGGTTGGAGAGTTCCTTTACGGTGATGAAGAGCTCTTTGCTGTTGTGTGCTTTGTTATCCAGGCGGTCTTTGAAGGAGGATCTCTTGGCTAATCTGATGAGGTGGTGATGTCTGCGGGTGGCGTCCTTGTGGGCTGCGTGGTTGTCCGGTGTGCGTTCGTGGAGCCATATCTTCTCCGGTTTCCGGCATGCACGTTTGGAGGTCTGGAGCTTGTCAGTGAACCAGGTGGCTCTCTTGCTGGCGTGGCTGTTGGAGGGTTTCTTGAGCGGGGCGAGGGTGTTGGCGCAGTCGTCGATCCACTGTCTGAGGTTGCGGGCTACGGCGTCTGGGATGGTGGGGTCGGTGGGTGGGTTCTGGGCAAGGGTGGTGATCAGCTGGTCTTCGGTGACTTTGCTCCAGCCGCGGCGAGGCAGCTGTTGGGTGCGGTGGTGCGTGGTTGGTTTCTTGAAGGTGAAATGGATGCAGCGGTGGTCGGTTCAGTGGAGTTCCGTGGTGTGGTTGAAGGCGACGTGGGAGCCTGTGGAGAAGACGGGGTCCAGCAGGTGGCCGGCGGCATGGGTGGGTGCGGTGACGAGTTGTCTGAGGCCGAGGTTGGCGAGGTTGTCGATCAGGGTGGCGGAGTTGGCGTTGTTGTGGTTCTCGAGGTGGAAGTTCAGGTCCCCGAGGAGGATGTAGTTCGAGGAGGTGAGTGCGTGGGTGCTGGCGAGGTCGGCGATGGAGTGGCTGAACTGAGCCCGGGGTCTGGAGGGTCTGTAGATGAGTGCTCCTCTGAGGGTGGTGTTGGTGTGGATCCGGAAGTGCAGGTGTTCGGCGGTGTTGAGGGTGTCGTCTGCGTGGGTGGTGACCTTGAGGGTGGACTTGTGGACGATGACTATTCCTCCTCCGATTCCGTTGGCGCGATCCCTGCAGGTGATCTTGTAGCCGTCCGGGATGGCTATGGCGATGTCGGGCGCCGAGGAGTCGTTCCACCAGGTCTCGGTCAGGAAGGCCACGTCTGGGGTGGAGGTGTCGAGCAGATCCCAGAGCTCGACGGCATGTTTGCGTGCGGAGCGGATGTTGAGAAGTATGCAGCGGAGGTGGTTGGGCCCAGTCCTTGGAGGTTTGGTGGCTCTGTCGCAGGTGAAGCCGCAGGTGTGGCAGGAGAGGGGTCCATGGGTCCGTTTTGGGGTGGCCTGGAAGCAGGTGTGGTTTCAGCCGGCATTGAGTGCGTGGAGGGTGCGGGCGTCGTAGCGGAGTCTGGTGTCGTGGCATTCTCGGGGTCCAGGGGTTCTGGCGCTGGGCGCGGTTCAGGCGCGGACGGGCGCTGAAGGGCTTGCCTTAGGCGCGCCTTCGGTGCGCCAGCGGCGCAGCTGCGCAGTGTCCGACATATATGGGGAGGTGGGAGGGAGGAGCAGCTGGGAGGCGGGAGCAGCGAGTGGGCAGGTGGCGGGGCCACAGGGGGCACAGCGGCAGGGAAACAGTGGTACAGAAGGCAAAATGGGGCACAAGAGGGGGGGGGAAATGAATGGCACAAAGCAGAAAACGAGGCACAAAGAGGGGGAGACAGTGGCACAGAAAGCAAAATGGGCACAAAAAGGGGGGAAAACGGGTGGCACAAAGCAGAAAACGAGCCACAAAGAGGGGTAGACAGTGGCACAGAAAGCAAAAAGGACGGAGGACTCTTACCAGCGGCAGTGGCAGCAGCAGCAGGGGCACACAGTCGGAGCTGCGTGGAGGGGGAGCGACCTACCAGGAGGGTGATCCTACAAACTTCAGTAATACCCCATTAGGGGAAGCTGTCACGAATGAGCCTTCGCCATCAAGAGGTGACTAAACTACCTCAATCATTTCACATTTTAGGGAGGGAGGCCCCTCAGCAAAAAGGAAAAGGCAATCATAGAGCATTTGCAGCACCTAGGCTCGCGCCACCAAGCGCATAGGAATAGGCAGGAGTCTCCCAGCCCATGAACATCCTGAATATCTTTTGAGATCAGATGAAGGAAATGCCAACTTCCATTGAGACCAGCTCCTCTGGAAAATAAAGTTGATTGTAGACACCCCCGTAACCCTCTTGATGGAAAAAGTAATGAGTTTGGAGTGTGCAATTGTAAAATTAACCAATGTTTGGAAGGAGGATCAAGCATCGGTTAAAAATGGACCAGTGGGGCCAATGAACGCCATCATCGACACAGAAGTGTCAACACTAACACAGCCCCAAGGGCCTACTGCTGTTAAAGCACACACGTGTCCAACTGGTAGCATTTCCATGTTAAAGGAAGGGGGGGACAATCACAACGAAGTACAGAGGATAGGGGTATTCCTCCAAGGTGCGACCTAGAAGGGAAGAACACGCAAGAAGATATCATCGGCTTGTATAGAAGCATAAAAAGGTGTGTCATTAGCCAACTAAAAATTCCAATTTTAACATTGCGGAGTATAAAGACATTCTTTTTGTTAGGAGAGTAGAACGGGTTGGTCCTTCAGTCAAGCATCTCAAGGGGAACTACACTGTCATCAATTGCAAGAATCCAAATGTAGCCTGCCATTTGATCTCATATAACAACCAAAATGTTTAACTAAACTCCATGAATAACCGTATCAACATCTTTCTTACCACTAGGTTATTTCTACTGTCATCTTTCGCGTAGGCTGGAAACTGTGGACTCGTTGCCCAGCTGAACTCTTGCAGAATTTGCCACCCACACATCTCCACTATGAAAAGATCTGCCCATCAGATCTGGAGGTCTTAGACCGGTAGCCATTAGATTCTGTACTGCCCAGGGGAGTAATAAAAATCCAATCGGATCCCAGCAAACCTAAAAGGGCATACCTGGGAGTGGCCTACGAAAACAACCATCTGACATATTTTGTTTGTTGGAACATTGCAGGCTTTAGTACTAAGCAGCTGGACCCCGATTGGTTTGATTACATTTTAAAATTTGGTATGATATTGATGCAAGAAACCTGGTCTCTGGAGGATATTCAAAGGTTTTTCTGTATTAGCCACTGCCTTTGCTAAGGGTAGAGCATGGAAGGGGTGTCTAGCCCCGATGATCCGTATCTCTAAATCTTTTAAGGTTATCCCAATTGCTCCGTTCAGGATGTGGGTTGCCAAATTGATACTTTATTGAATGTATTAGCCATTTTAAGGGCCAGATCTGGTTGTTTACTAAATGACTTTCATGAAATCATAGGGAGTAATTTTAGTGCAAAATTTGGTAATAATACAACCCTGTATTTCTGGATAATGATAATATATTGCTCGTTTAAAGGTCTGATAGTTCAGGTCTGTAATTATTGCACACCCTACTTAACTTTAAGCTATACAATATTGCTGAAATTGTGGGTGATCTTTCTGACTCCCACTTTTGTTGGCTGGAGCCAAAAACAATAATTGATTATATTTTTATCTCCAAGTATATGGAAGAATATGTCCATTCTGAGGCACAACTGAAAATGGCCACAGTAATCATAGTTACATTGGGTTACTGCGTTGTTTTTCAGCTAGCTCCCAACTCTCTGCAATTAAAGGAGTGACAGATCTTGTCCCAAACAAATAGCGGGTTTAAACTTAGATGGCAGGCAGCGCATATTCCAACCTCGATCTAATCATTAATTGTTTCTTGTTAGTTCATCCTCCAGCCCTAGAAACAATTGAGGCTTTTACCAAACTGAATGAATTCATTAAAAACTCTATAACTGGTCACCCCAGGTCACCCCAGATCTGTGGGGTGCGCCTAACCAAGATGGTTTGATAAAGCATGTAGGGCTGCACATTGCTGCTGCATACTACCCTTAACGACAAGCCCAGGAATAATCTTCTTATTTCAGAAGTGAGGCTAGACTATAAACTGACCTTAAGGAAAAGGAAGCTAGCAATCAAGGAAGAAAATAGGAAGGTTTAGTGAATTCTTGTTACAATAAGCATACTAGGGTGTTTTGGAAAATAGTGAATGGAAGGAAATCATGTGCACCAACATAAATCCAGACAGATGGGTAGAACCTAAAACAAATGTACTCCTTGAGAATAATAATATGAAAGATTATCATGTAAGTGCCTCACTGCTCACTGTTGAAAATTAATTTTCTACTTGAGGATGTCGTTACAGGTATGCACGCTAGCCCAGTCAAAAAGGCACCTTGTCCTGATTGGGTCCCTATAGACCTCTTCAAGGTGAATGTCCTTTTCTGGGCCCCTATAATAGCTAATGTTTTGAACGCCGCAGTAGCTTCCAAAATTCCTGCCTCATTGCAGACTGCTAGCGTAGTTCCAGTTTTTAAGAAATGCAAAAGGTAGGACCCCCCCCCCGCAGCTACAGACCCACATCGCTGTTAGATTCAGGAGTAAAAATAGTGGGACATATTATCCTGAATAGGATAGAGGAATGGGTGCAGCTAACTGGTACCCTGACATTGTACAGTTTGGGTTCGGAGAGGGGCTAGCGACTGAAGAATAGTGTTTGAATCTCCACTTAATTATAGGGAAATCAATGTTCCCTAAAAACGGATCACGTCGTCTAGCTTTTATTAACCTTAGCAGTGCCTTTGACCGTGTTAATTGTTCCAAATTATAGAATAATTTAACTCAGATTCGCCTGATCCAAACCTTGGTAGAATTCTTGTGTGCACTGCACCATGGGGTTACCACAGAAGCTATATTATCTACTGGCGGTCGCCAGTAGATAGTTATAGTTAGGACCGTGTTTCCATAGGAAATCTGAAAATTCTATTTTGAATAACTTTGGCGCTGGTTGACGAATCCTCGCGAAATTTTCAAAACTAATGGAGCGCTCCGCTCAGCTCTTACCCTGAAAGTCTCGGGGTGATTCGTCAAGCGGGGGCCAAGAAAAAAGGGGGGTCCCAAAACACGTTTTCCCCATGCATTTTCCCATAGGACCTTTAGTCGAAGGTACAGCCCGAACGGCTGAACAGAATTAAATGAAATTTGGCATAGAGGTAGTCCTCAGGTCAGGGAAGTGCCTTTTGCATATATGGAGTCAATCTGTTCAGTAGTTCCTGAGAAAATTGCAGTTAAAAGCACATACATATCTATAGCCGCGCACCGTGCGCGTTCCGTGCGCGCACCCTAACGTGCGCAAGCGTAATTCTGATTGGTGGATTCATGACAGTCAACATTCGAATCGGTCAAAATCAGGAAGTGTCAGCCGACATTTTGTGTGTTGTATGTGTGACAGGGAAAAAGAAAGGTGGAGAACGTGAAAAGGAGGCAGGGTAGTCAGTTCCTGACCCCCTAGCCTTTGTCATGGGGTCAATGAAGGACCCTTAAGGGTGAAAAAAAAAATTACATTTTTTTAAAAAAAAACGCGGGGTGCGCGCACGGTGCGCGCACCCCCAGCCACCATTTTGAGTTTTAGAGGTAGAAGAGAGTTAAAAACACAAGTGTAGAACATCGAAAGGGGGCAGGGTAGAGAGTCCCTGACCCCCTAGGCCTTGTCAGGGGGACCATGAAAGACCTCTTAGGTCTCAAAAAAAAAAAAAAAAAAAAATATCGCAGGGTGCGCGCACTGTGCACGCACGGCGGCAAAAAAGACATTAAAAAAATAGATTAAAAAATCAAGTATTAGTGTTTAGATGTTGGTTGGCTCTAAAAAGAGCCGTTGTGTTAATTGAGTGTTTTTTTGTACCTACAAGTAAGTACCGATGCAGAGTCTAAAGTTCAAGAGGAAGACTCTGTTGCCTTCATCTGCGAAATGAACACCGTCTCCTCTATAAATGCCTTGCATGTTGTAACGCAAGTTGTTGTGGTATATAGAACCCATACCATAGTCTCTGAGTAAAGCAGAAACAGACTTATTGACGTGCTTTCTTGCTTTGTCAATCTGTGGACAATATTGGTTGGACCAGTTCCACTGTTGCCTTTGGCATATATTAGAATATACAAAGGTAGTTTGTGGAAAAAGTGACATCAATTGCACAAAGGTGTCCTTAACAAGCATTTCCAGACCTACCCCAGTTAAAATGCCTAGGTCATTTCCACCACAGTGCACAATTATAAGGTCAGGCTGTGGGAGATGTAGAAAAGATTTCACCAAGGGCATTAATTGGTGCCACTTTAACCCTCGCTGACCAATCCATTTAATGTCTACATTTGGCAAAGCAAGGTCTTTGAAAATACCTCTTTTTCTGCATACTTTTCACTCCAGAAGACATAGCTATGACCTACAATCCACACTGTGAACATCTTTCAAGGAGATCTGGATGCACTCAGAAGGTGTCTTTCAGTAGAATGACAATATGAAAAGAAAGATAGTTGTAAAATGGAGGCTTACATACTTTTTTTTTAAATAAAAAGAAGTCATTGGCTGTTTCAGATCATTCAACACTAAAAACTAGGCTGTATGTTTAAATTTTTAAAAGCATATATATATGTATATATCACCGATGCAGAGGGGACGCTAGGTGGCGCGCTGGCGTATGGTTGCCTCTGAGTAAGGCTCCCCGCAGTCCGGCGACATTATCCGTTTAAACTATCCTTTTGCGGTGGCTGAGGGAGCTGAAACTGCACACAGCGGTGGTGTGGAAGGTCTACCACTACCAAGCGAAGTTTGGCTGCAATCGGTGCCGGGCTCGAGTCGGTAGCGGCTCAGACAGATCGGCCGGGTCACGCGACTGGGGACTGTGGAGCGCATTGTCGGCGACGGCGGCTGGGACAGAACGTGGCTGCAATAACGGCTGAGGGCCGAGAGAGCGCGGAAGGAGACGACTGGCCCCAGAGACGAGTGCGTGGCTGCCGCTGCGGGTTCGAGTGCGATACTGTGGACTGTGAGCGGCGGAGGATCCCTCTCTCGCCCCCCCGCACTCTTGGGGGTGCCTGCGATGCTCCCGGAGATTGACGCTGGGAAATAGCGCGAGGAGTCACCGGGGTGACGGGAGTGTGGTGTGCGGAAACGTCCCCTTGGCATCGCTCGATCCGGTCCTTGGACTCATTGGGACTCTTGGATCACGGTTTTCGGCGAGTGTGGAGCTGGGTAGATCGGACCGACTGTGGCCCGGACATGCGGAAGTGAGCTGCGGACCCATACACAGGACACCTGCGGCCTGGTGAGAACTGTCCGGGGATCCTCTCTCCCAGCGGCGCTTGTTGGGTATCGGGCGCTCTGTAGGAGTGCTGGGGGATATCGTTGGTGCCCCCGGGCTGGGAGTCGGACGGGCCGCCATTGCAGGGTTGGCGGTTGGGGGCCACATACGCCGGCTCTGTCGACGGCGCCGCTGGGCGTGCGGCAGGCCTACGGATTGTCGGCAACAGAACCAATATTTGGGCAGGATTGGCGAGGCGGATACTGCTGGGAGGCTGGTGCCTGCGGTGCGGCTAGCCCTGCTGGCTTGCGCCGATTTGCGGTGTGGACCTGCCCACGGTGAGCGTTACCACATTGCCTGCCAGCAGCCATGGGCAAGACGGAGGCGCGACAGGCTAAGCTCACCTTCGACTCCGGAAAGAAGGCCGCAAAGACCGGGGAAGCGGGGCCTGCCCCGGCTCCTGCGGGTGGAGGACCGGGGAACCCTGCGACTGCTGAGGCCAGTCTACACGAGGTGCTGCAAGAGATGCGCCAAGGGTTTGCAACGATAGCGGACAAGGTGGACCGCATATCGTCCCGTATGGATGCGGTGGTGCAAAAGTTGGATGCACATGAGGAGCGCCTTACTGGGGCCGAACAACGTATATCAGATGCAGAGGACACTGCCACGCGGCATACTTCGCAGCTTTCCAGAATGGACAACCTACTACGAGTGATAGCCTCTAAGAATGAGGACTTGGAAGCGAGAAGCCGGCGCAATAATGTCCGCATCGTAGGCATTCCTGAGACGACCAATACAGGCAAGATGGAGGACTATGTGGAGAAGATGTTACTGGCAGCGATCGGGTCGGAGGCTTTATCTCCCCATTTTATTGTGGAACGCGCACATCGCGCTCTAGGCCCTCGGCCGAAGCCGGGTGCGACCCCCAGGCCCATTATAGCTCGATTGCTCAATTATCGGGACCGAGACGCGGCACTCAGGGCGGCGCGCGGGACGCGCTCCTTATCCTATGAGGGCAATTCTTTCACGCTGTTCCCGGATTTCACGCCGATGGTCCAAGAGGCACGCAGGAAATTTATAGCCGTGAAGGCCAAACTTCGGCAGCTACAACTGGATTATGCACTGCTCTATCCAGCCCGGTTGCGAGTTACTACCCAGGGCAAACAACAATTTTTCACGAACCCACAACAGGTGGAGGAATTCCTCAAACACTACAAGCGATCTGCCAGATCTGGGGCTGTGGCAGAGGCAGAGGCGGAGAGGTCGCCGCAGCACGGAGAGGAGATGGACGGTGAACAGTGAGTGGGGTTAATAAATGCTGTGAGTTGCTAACCTGGGGTTGCAGGGACACTAGCTGCAGGAGCACTACTTGGGGACTCTGATGGCCATAAACGGCACACTGGCTTGAAGGGCGGTATAAGATGTCCATGCTGCAATGAGAAGGGGCTATGGTGCTGATTATTGACCGGCCTGACGGGTTGGCTTTGGCTCGATGGGTGCAACTGCAGTCCCGCCTCTATGGGACAAATCAGATGTTGTGTGGAAGTGCACTCTCTCAGCTGCTGCTAGACATGACGCTGGACACCCCCCTCTGGGTCGTCGAGGCAGGCTGCCAGTCCCTTGGTAGTCTGAGACGGCTGAGGGGGGAACTGCGATGCCACCTAGACGCAATCCCTGACGGGAAATACCCTAGCTTCTATGGGGTGGTTGTGTAATGCTAAGTTTTTCGGTTTTTGGGGTGTTTGTGGGAGGGGCGGGGGGGATAATTTGCTGGCAAGTTGGGGAGTGCTTCAGTGGGCCGGGGGCGGATGGGGGGTTGTTCTGGCATGGGTGGGGGGGCGGGGGGTGGGAGGGGCGGGAGGGGGGGTTGGGTTGGGGTTGAGAGTCGATTTCAAGCACAAAGCATGGATGTTATGGGTGGAGGAGTGTGTGCAGTTTCTTCTGGGAGGCCCGAGGCTATGGGTACTGGGATGTATGCTGATCATTGAGCTACTGCTGACGCGAAGACTATCACTGGGGGCTGATTGGGTGCTAAGGAAGTGGGGACTCGCTGTAAGATGGCTGACATGAGGAGGGGGGTACGGCTCACGGTTCTCTCCTGGAATGTCCGTGGTTTGAATGACGCTAGAAAATGTAGGCAGGTGGTGGCCTACTTAGAGCAGCATCAGGTGCATATTGCATTACTGCAGGAAACACATCTTAGTCCCAGACCACATTACAAACTGGCGGGGCGGTGGGCGGCAATACGTAGTTTTTCATCGTACTCAGGGTATGCCAGGGGAGTTGCGATTTTAATAAAAAAAACGATACCCTTTGTGAAGATGGGGGAACAGGTGGACGTTGAGGGGAGATTTGTGGTGTTATGGGGTAGGCTGGGCACCGACACGGTCACGATAGTCAACTGCTATGGTCCCAATGTGGATACGCCATCCTTCTTCACACATCTATGGGGAAAGGTACTAGACACTGGCTCTATGCATATCATATGGGGCGGTGATTTCAATGTGGCTTTAGTCCCTGGGGTGGACAGGTCAGACAATAGTCCTCGATATCACCCGAAGGCCCGAGATGCTCTAGCGGGAATAGTAGAGGAGGGGGGATTGGTAGACAGCTGGAGGTTTGCACATGGTGGTCTCCGGGAGGGCACGCACTTTACGGCGCATGCTAACACGTGGGCTCGACTGGACTATTGTTTTTTGTCTCGGAGTATCGCGTCGGATTTGGGACGGGTAGCGCATTTGCCGCGCTCGTATTCGGATCATTGCCCGGTTCTGGTCCAGCTAACGGTCCCGGGATACGGGAGCGCTAGAGCCCGGTGGCGCATGCACCCTACGGCACTGTTAGATGCGTTGTTTAAGACAGAGTTGGGAGAGGAGATCGCGGAGTTCTTCCCTCGCAATAAGGGGTCAGTAGAAAGTGTGGACACCATCTGGGAGGCCTTTAAGGTGACGATTAGGGGATTTTACATATCCAAAAGCTTCGGGGTCCTACGAAACATACGAGGGACATTAGCTAGACTGGAGGGAGAGCTTCGGGTCCTAGAGTCTCGGATGACCAGGGAACCGATGGGCCCCGTTCAGACAGAATTCAGGGAACGGCTGACGCAGTTTGAACAGGAAGCGGACCGGGAGGCTAAGTTCCGGGGTAAATACTGGCAGGCCCGTAGATATTGCGAAGGTGAGCGACCGGGGCGCGCGTTGGCGGAGGTTACGAGGCCGCCGAGAGGTATGACTCATGTATTGGAATTGCATGCGCGAGATGGGACCACGCGGCGGGATACGAAAGATATTTTGGAGCTTTTCACTCAGCACTACACCGAGCTATATACAGCCCACGAGGTGGGGGATGTTGCATGGGGGGATTTTCTGGATGAGGTGGCGCTGTGCTGGCTGAGCGACGAACATAGGGAGTTCCTTGGTGCGCCGTTTGAATTAGATGAAATTCGGGAGGCAATCATGTCCCTCGCAAATGGCAAAGCGAGTGGCCTGGATGGGTTACCAGTGGAATTTTATAAGTGCTACATTGAAATAATGGCCCCAGTCCTTAAGGAGGTGTATGAGGAGTCTTTGGAGGTGGGCATGTTGCCGCGGTCGATGAGGGAAGTGTTGATTACGTCGCTGTTAAAGCCGGGCAAGGATCCTGCTGATTGTGATGCATATAGACCACTGTCTTTGATTAATTGTGACGCTAAGATATTGGCGAAAGTACTGGCCAATCAGCTGTCCTTATTGATGACTAAGATAGCCCTTCCGGACCAGTCCGGTTTTGTGCCTGGGAGGTCCACTGCTAACAATCTCCGCACCCTCTTCTCACTGATGCATACCATAGCGCCGGATAAGCCGGTGGCTGCCATATTTCTTGATGCCACTAAGGCGTTCGACTCTGTGGAGTGGAACTATCTCTTTGCGATCTTGTATAGGATGGGGTTTCCCAAGATATTTGTGGCATGGGTACGGTTGCTGTACACTGATCCGAAGGCACGGATCCTTATTAATGGGGAGATGTCGAACCTGATTTCCTTGACCAGAGGTACTAGACAGGGCTGTCCATTATCCCCGCTGCTATTCGCTATCGCAATTGAGCCGCTGGCGTGCCGTATCCGGCAGCTGCACAAAGGCAGCGCCTTTCGCTGTGAGCAGCGTCAAATAGATGTGTCCCTCTATGCAGATGACCTGACGTTATACGTGGTAGATCCACAGACCAATCTCAATTCGTTATTGAGAGAATTTTTGGTGTTTGGCCGGTTGTCTGGTATACAGATTAATTGGAAGAAATCGCAGTTCTTCCCCCTGACTCCTGCGGTGCCCCGGTTCGCACTGGACTATCCGATCGAATGGTGCGACGAGGACTTACGATACTTGGGGATTCAGGTGTCGAGGTTTCAGGAGGAGACGGTGCGTCTAAATTATGGAACTGCCATTGCCAAGTTAACGGATGATGTGACTAGGTGGATTTCTTTGCCATTTACTATGGCGGGTAGAGCCTCACTCATTAAGATGGTGGTGCTGCCCCGATTCCTATATTTGTTCCAAAATGTTCCGTACTATCCGGGTGCATATTTCTTCCGACGACTCCGCTCAGAGCTGATACGACTGTTTTGGGCCGGGAGGCAGCCGAGACTGGCGTGGTCGATTGTAACCCAACCATATGACAGAGGTGGCTTCGATGTCCCCGATTTTCTAACATACTATCTGAGTGCTCAAGCTCAGTATGCCTATCATTGGTTTGTACCCACTCCATTCATGCCGCAGGTGGCTGTGGAGGACTGGATAGTTAGGCCGCTACCGCTGCATGGCATAATTCAAGGCCCGGTTCGTGAGATTGAGACACCGGCTACTACGGTGACCTGCACGATAGATGCGTGGCAACGTATTCTAAGTAAGGTGGCGCTTCAGCTCTTATATGCACCGACCCTGCCACTGGCGTATCACCCGAAGTTGTCCTTATTGCAGGAGAGAGGGTTCCAGGGGATGTGCGCTCGGCGGCGGATATGTAGCTGGGGTGATTTATTCCTGAATGGGCGGTTCAAAACGAGAGACGAGTGGTTTCAAGGGGAACCGCCTACTCCGCTGGAAGTGTTTTATTATCTTCGACTGCGGCAGGGGCTCCAGGCTATTCTACCACAGTTCCCAGAGGAACCTGATGTGGTTCAGCCTCTGAGGGTCTTGCTTACGTCCGCGGATGGCAGACACCTGGTATCGCACCTCTATCGTAGTATTAGAGAGCACAGTGGTGGCGGAGTGTGCAGAGCGCTTGGCCAGTGGAATGCGGATCTGGGGAGAGATATTACAGCGGCGCAGTGGAAATATTGCTGTGCACAGACCGCGCAGATATCGGCTAGTTGTAGACTGCGTATTATTCACTATAAGTTTTTGCAGCGTTTATACTGCACGCCGGTGCGGAAGCTACGGTTTCGGCTTGCGGATAACGATAGATGCGAGCGGTGCCGCGCGGAAGGAGCTGGGTTTTTACATCTGGCGTGGTTGTGCCCGGCGGTGTCTGAATATTGGGTGCAGGTACACACGGCGCTGACGGCGATGCTGGGAGCCAGTATCGACTGCGATCCCCTGGTGATGCTCCTGGGGTATACGATGGATATGGCCAGGGCACATCGGAAATTCGGGAATATAGCTCTGCTTATGGCGAAACGACGGGTGGCGTGCAGATGGGGAAGAGGCCGTGCACCGAAATTTAAGGAATGGATAGCGGACTTATTGTATTGTCAGGGACAGAATACAATATATGCAGAAACGCAACCGGTGAGTAGTAGGGCCGTGGATATATGGGACCCGCTCAGAGCATATCTGGAGGCACAGACAATGGCTGAGAATGACGGATCTCCTGAGGCGAGTAACGCTGGATCCGCTGCAGCTTCGGAGAGTTAGCACCCATGGGCGGGGGTTGTCCCGTGTGGCTGGATAAGGACGGGCGGGCGCTGGGCAGCGGGGTGAGACATACGGTTGTCATAAAAGGGTGATATCGGTGTGCAGGAACGACCGCCTGGACGAGAGGGGAGCACCTGCTTCAAACATCTGACCTAGTAGTGGTAGTGCTTTATAGTGGGGTGGCCAATATCACACCATAGCCATGAGGACCTTGGTTAACCAGAACATATGTGCGGATGCTTTGTGATCTTGAGTGTACTACATCGCCTCCGAGCCTCCGGGATGTCGGACAACTGGCTGTGGATATACAAGCTGACAGCAAGTATACGTGGTTTAATGTAGCCGGCCCGAGGGGTTGTAGGCGTGATGATGTACAATAATTTTGCAATCATAATAAAGGTTTTTGAAACTTAAAAAAAAAAAAAAAAAATATATATCACCGATGCAGTATTCGCTGAACCTATTTTCTATCTTGGGCAGATATGTCAGGGCTGTGTTTTGGCCCCAATTTTATTTCTCCTGTATTCAAAAGATGTGATTTATTTTTTAACATCACAAGAGAAGGATCTACCCAAGGTGAAATCTACTTTTGTCTCTGCTCTGCTCTGCTTTTAAGCACCCCAAATGGCCTTCAAGGTCTCAGAGACACTTTTGTTATGTTTATGAACAACCTGGTTTGGAGTGCAATATTGCAAAAACTCTTTATATGACTTGTGGTCAGCAAAACTCTAAAATCAGATGTCTTTCAGTTTTGAACTGTGGGGCCGCCATATGGAGGTTTCATGATTGCTATAAAATACAGCAGGAGAAGAACAGCTTTTGTAGGCAGTTGCTGGCTCTAGGCCTGTGTAACCCTGACTATTTTCTTCCCGAGGAACTGAGCATACCTACGTGGAAGACCCCATAAAACTTGAGCCACTCCTTCTTTGTAACGCGTTACGAAGTAATTGGCATACCTCATTTAATCATGATGTTAATACTGATTGTCTAGCTTGTGATCTTGGGTATAAGATCCCTTGTATGAGCTATCTGAGGAAAACTTCCAAAGCACTGGGTAGACCGGACTTGTACTCATGACCACATACGTGGGAACGTACCAGGGTAAAGGAGCTTCTCCTGAAGTCTTCAACTGAATCTGGAGAGAGCAGTGAACTTGAAAAAATGGATAAGAGAGACTATGTAGTCCTTAAACATGTGGGGAGGATTGAACCTTAATTATCTCTGGGGAAAAACAAATTGGTAAAAGTCACTCACAACAAAATTTTGTGCTGGTTCATTTGGAAGTCACCCTTGTTTTCCACCAGGGCAGTAAGATCCTAAGCTCATATTGGTCTGCTCTTGTGATCAAACCTCACCTCAGAAGCTGCCCCATTTGAATTTTCCTGTACATTTTAGGAACCTTTAAGATGACGATATTTATTCCCTAGAACATTCATTATTTACGAATAAAAAAACCTCATTTTATTTCTTTCGTGTGTTATTCGACCCAGTTGTATATCCTTGTATGGGGAGCTTCATGAAAAATACAATGAGTGGGGCATAATGCAATAGATTTTTAGCTACAGATTATGACAGGTTGTGCACTTTAGGCTATGTTTTTTATTAATTTTTCTATTGAAAATGCCTCCAAGCGTGTGATTTTATATTCTTCAAATATGATGATTTTAAACAATTACTTGTAATATGTTTTATTAACTTATCTTGTATTTCATCGTTCTTTTATCATTATTCTTTTTCATAATTGAATAAAGATTTATTTTATTGAATTACATGTATATTTTCTATACTGTGAAACCCAGAGACACAATTTCAAAAACCGCAAAAGACATCAAATCTCAAAAAGGGAAGTTCTTATAAAATTATGCAGGATATACCTATAGTAAGGAGAGCAACGCCATTGAGAAAACACAATGGAAATGCACTAAATATTTTCAAAGGCAAGCTATGGCAGGACTACCATTAAAATTGAAATAGTTGGGGAACATCACCATCCCCCAATATTACTGAAATACAAGTAAGAAATATTTTACAAAACCTAGAAAAGGCTAGTACAAGCTCACAAGAGCCAACAGGAATGATACTTAGAATTTTTGTATATTAAAAGATCCTGAACAAGAAATAGGTCAACTCCCTGACATCAAAATATCAAAGAAGGGGGGACTGGGAGCGGTTTAAAGAAAAAAGACACAGGTCCAGTACCAATGCTCCCAAGGTTAAATGTCAAAAAGCGTGAAGTAACTGTTCCTAAAGAAAAGGTAATACTACACAACCAATTTGGTTGTACATATATGTTTCTTGAATAGTGTACAGGCTGGGTTAGTGAAGGTTAGGCGATCTTGATCGGAGAGGGCAGGTTTAGTGGCTGACTCCAATGGGGGACACATTTTGGTCGCCATGTTTTCCCGCAGCACTCGCCGGCTCAGCCATCCTTCACTGACAGGAGGGTTGGGAATACACTAAATACAAACAAGACGTATTATCATAGCGCAGAGACACTTGCTGACCTTAATATAGGTATGGTGGCAGTACAGGGTGTTCTTTCCTGACTACCACTGTCTTAAACAATATTTATCACCCTTAGTTTCACGGTCCTGACGAAGCGCACAGCGGCTCCACTAGGGACCCACCATTTGCGCGAAACATGTTGACCACATATCACGTGCACCTCACTTTCACGGACTGAGAGCAGTGGGAGCATACTTTTCCCCCCTACTTATTTGCCACGTAGGACTCACTCCAGACCTTAAATTTTAATTTATATTCCGGACCCCGGAATAAACTTACTTTGGGGTCTGGTGAGATAATTTTAGAACTAAAAAGATCTCAGTTAAAGAGCCCTCTCGCGGGGCCCATGAGGGACTGCAGCGCCACCCCCACGAGGAGCAGAGCCCGATGATGAAGCATGACACCCACAAGGGTGTGTGAGGACACCAATTTTATAAGGAGGAATTCCCCTAACCTTCACTAACCCAGCCTGTACACTATTCAAGAAACATTTATACAACCAAATTGGTTGTGTAGTATTACTTTTTCTTTAGGAACAGTTACTACACGCTTTTTGACATTTAACCTTGGGAGCATTGGTACTGGACCTGTGTCTTTTTTCTTTAAACCGCTCCCAGTCCCCCCTTCTTTGATATTTTGATGTCAGGGAGTTGACCTATTTCTTGTTCAGGATCTTTTAATATACAAAAATTCTAAGTATCATTCCTGTTGGCTCTTGTGAGCTTGTACTAGCCTTTTCTAGGTTTTGTAAAATATTTCTTACTTGTATTTCAGTAATATTGGGGGATGGTGATGTTCCCCAACTATTTCAATTTTAATGGTAGTCCTGCCATAGCTTGCCTTTGAAAATATTTAGTGCATTTCTATTGTGTTTTCTCAATGACATTGCTCTCCTTACTATAGGTACATCCTGCATAATTTTATAACAACTTCCCTTTTTGAGATTTGATGGCTTTTGCGGTTTCTGAAATTGTGTCTGTGGGATTCACACTATAGAAAATATACATGTAATTCAATAAAATAAATCTTTATTCAATTATGAAAAAGAATAATGATAAAAGAGCGATGAAATACAAGATAAGTTAATAAAACATATTACAAGTAATTGTTTAAAATCATCATATTTAGGAACAGTTACCACACGCTTTTTGACAACTCCCTGACATACCAACTGTAAAAAGATTAATTGCTAAAACATGTAGAACAACCAGAGAAACACCACTGGGACTTAAAAACGTTGTTAACATAGATGTACCCCAAAATTTAATAAACATACAAAAAAGACAACTTTTCACAATATCAGAACCAAAATAATGATAACAATAAGCCCCGGGGTCTCTCGCTTTGCTTCCTGCTTACCATTAACCCCACGCAGAAACGAGTAGCGGCGGCGGCTGAACTTCGGGTGCTTTCATTGCAATGCCGGAGGAACTATTTTACATTGGAAGTGCAACCAGCTGAGGCGGGAGCTCAAGGAAACACATCTAAGCTGCCACCCGACAGAGTCTATGAGTTTGGATGGCCGCTGTACGTTCACGCTGCCGGGGAGAAGAATCGCCGAGGAGGCGAGGAGATTCTGCGCACCTAAGCACTGACAGCGGGACAGCAGGGTCGAGAATGATGCCGGTTCTGCCTGCTTTGTCTGGGTCCTAACGCTAACCGGCTCTACCGCTCTACCGCTCTCAGAGGCAGCATACAAGCTGTTGTGGCTGTTGGCTGTATTTTGAAAAAGCTGAGGAGGAGTTGAGCTTACCTTACCTTAACTGGTGTTTTGTAGTTCCTTCGCTGCTGCCACCGCCAAGAGAGTCATCTGGGTGCTTGAAAGGTTCCGGTCCCAGCCGTGAGCGAGGTAGGGGACCACAAACCCCAGCACCTCCAGGGGACCACAAGCCCAGCACCCCCACAACGCCCACATTGATTTGGAGCGCCGGGAGGTGATTAAGAAGTGTGCAGGGCTCCCACGGCACGGGACGCAGCAGGGAGAGGCTGGGCTGGGCTGGGAAACATCCCTTGGCTCTTGACAACGGACGTATAACGAACATAAAAGTAAGGAGCGGGGGCGTAAAGTCTGGGGGAAAAGCCGTAAGCTGTAACATTGTTTGGTGACATTAGTGTGGTGAAATGGGAAGGAAAAAAACTACCCCCACGCCGAAAGGCACTGATTCTACATTAGATGGCTTCTTGCAAAAAGCCGTGGGGGCGCTAAATAAAGAGATTGAACTAGCGGAGCGTAGATTATTGCTGGCCCCACAATCTGTCACAGAAGACGTAAATACGCACCTTGCCCAGATTGTCACCCTAGTAACTACAGAGGACCCCCCCTACTGGGAATAACAAAGCTCCAATTGTCCTCTCACCTACAGTCATGACCCGGAGTCAGGGCCCCCTGGGTGATGAGCCTAAAGCCTTGGAGACTGTAATACCTTTGACAAAGGGAGACCAAAACTCAGTTGGGGGAAAAAGGAAGCGCACTGATTTATCTGAACCTGAACAGCGGACCTTGGGACAGTTGCCCAGGAATAAGCGGACAAAGCAAAATCCCCCGGGCTCTATGGGAAAAAGCAGAGGGGGAGGGCCGGAAAAGTCAAAATGGCCACCTGATGTAGAAATGTTGGTAGCCCAAATTGGGAAAATAGTGGCGGATTCTTTAGAGCCTATTTTACTTCGTTTAGGCCGTATTGAGGACCATCTGAGCCAATTGCTGCCACCATTAGGGTGTCTGGGGGCAATAGGGTGTTTGGTTAAGCAAGTTGGGCGGGAGATAGGATGCCCAATGGGCAATTGCCCGACAGAAAGAGGCGAGGATGTTGCCTCTAATGCCACTTCATGTGGTGATGTTGGTGCAGATTGGGGTGTACAAATTCTCCCTACTTCCACGGATAGAGTAAATTCACAGATACACGCACATACACTCATCATACGCTTGGGCCCATTTCACTAACATACACTCAGATTACTCTATCAGCACTGAACCTGTGGAAAGAAAACCTTCTAAACACCCTGCATCTACACTACGGTCGATAAGACCTAATTGACACTGTCTTGAGTCATGATTTAACCAATAATAATCAACAATAATCAAAATAGAGTACTCAATAATTGACAAGAAATAACCACCAACACAGTATTTCAAATAATGGTAATTTATCTAAAATTAGTTCAAAGAAAATCAATTCAAAAGCAAAATCATTATTCTCATAATTACCTATTCTAGCTAAATGTCATAAACGAGTCAGGACAGGTCTCTCGATAGAAGTCTCTCAAGTCACCGTCCTCACAGCATCGATCCTCACCAACGCAAGTTCGGGAAGAAGTGGCCTCAGAATCCAAAATGCAATGACCACAGACCCTCTCTAGTCTAGTATATTTATAATAAATTTAACAAAAGAAGGCAACATAAAATGTTTTAGATATCCGCTGAACCGCTGAGCAGAGCGAGCAGGAAAGGATGTAGCATCGCTACATTTGGAAAAATCTCCGCTCAGAAAAAACCACAAAAATAAAAAGACGGAAGACGGAACTAAATCTTGAAAATGTTTCTTTTTCATGTTCATATTTCCTCGGAACCAGCATGGTGATCACAATTTCATTGTGGCTCCTTTGTCTTCCAAGGATATTTGGATGTCCGCCCAAAGCTGCTGTCCTCACGGAAAACTTTTTAACCAGGCGAAGACTGTGGTCAGATGACTCTCGACCATGTTCAGCAAGGCCTTCTCATCAAAATCTCAGCACTCGAATGTAGGCTTTAAACGGTAGCCATTTTTCACTAGGCCAAAACGTACCATCTTAATTAAAAGAGACAAAAACAACATTACCACAGCATAGTGATTAAACAGTGTTAACCCCACTAATACCCTTATGTGTATGTAATTATCTAGCCTTTGCAACACAAGAAAAGCATTAATACACGACATCTAAAAAGCGTTTTTGTGCTTTAAAATAAACAGCACTCAGCAACATTTATTAATAAAACATGCACATTATTAGTAAATAACATGAATGCGTCCCCACGTATAGTTTTCTCTTGTTAATTCGTATTGATTAATCAGAACATTTACACAAAACAAATAATTAGTAATTATAAATTAATAATTTTAATTTCTTTCGACAATAGACAAACCAGAGCTTTAAAAACCCAATAGATTTTCAACAGAAAACTTTGCTCCAGCAATCCCCCCTTTGGTGATATTATCACCAAATAAACAACCCAAAAAAATAATTAGTAAAATGTAATCCCAATTTTTAGGAGAAACTGGAAATGTCTTTTTCTTTTTCACAACACTAGACACCAGACTCCCTTTCATCATCCCTCTTTGTCTCCAAATAAACACTCTCCCTCAATTCTTCTAATTCTATTTCTTGTGGATCTCTTTTTCTTTTATTTCTCCTTTCAATATTTCTTTTAATTAATTTATTTTTCCCTCCCCTGTTTTTACAACACAAACACACCAATCTTAGTATCAATAAAGCAACAATTATACAAGTCAAAGGAAAGAATATCTTACCTATAATAGTACTACCTATTTTTGCAATAAAACTCTTAACAGCAACTATTTTATTAGCTATTTTAGTCCAAATACTCTCAGCTTCCAGTGGTACTAATTCTTCATGCAAATCAGTAATATTTTTGATATAGACCTTCAAGTCTTTGCTTTCGTCTGGAATGTAAGTGCAACAATGTTGAACTTTCAATATTCCACAGACCCCACCCTCCTTGGCTAATAGAATATCAAGGGCAAGTCGATTTTGCATAGACATGGCACGTACGGCAATCAATTCCGTATTCACCAAAACAAACCCTCCAGCGGTATTTGTCGATAAGCGATCCACCACTGTTGACAGTTTCCGAATTCCATAAGCATTCAAAGAAATTCCCACTGCTGGAATTAAAGCTCCAAAAATGTCACCCACTATTTCTGACCAAGTTTCTCTCTTAAAACGTGTTAGTAAATTAATATGTTCTACATCTTCTATTCTATCTATATGAAAAATCTTTGGAAAGACCAGGCCCACATAACACGTGCCATACCAATGGTCAGGCAACTTGTAATAAGCCTTGTTCCCACAAACATAATACACTCCTGGGAAAACTGGATCCTCTCCTCCTCTAAAACCCCATCCTGTTGCAATGAAGTATGTATCATGACACTCACTAGTCCCAACAAAGTATGTATCATATTGGGATTTCCTTCTTGTAATACACAGCTTACCCTTCTGTGGTGCATCTAGAGCTAAAGTTGGACTAGCTCCATTTCTCAATTCTTTTCCCATCTCAATGTCCCAAATTGTCTCACTCACTTTATATTTCCCTGCCTTTTCATGCATACTCAATCTCCTTTCCTCCACCATGTTTAGGAAAGCTTTCTCCTCTTCTTTCAAACTGCAAGTTAAATTATTCTTAAAATGTAATCTAATGTTAATTCTTCTTTCTCAATAAAAATCTCACCAAAAATGTTAGCTTTTTTAGCTGGATTCAGCTTTTCATTCATAGGCAATTGCCCAAAAATACTATCTTTGTTAGACATTTCATAATCTATTTTCCCTAGCAAATAAAAAACACTACTTAACACACTACAAGAAATTCCATACGTAGCTGGTAAATGGTGATAAGTAACACCCTCTGAAACGGATGCAGGTAATTGCATACAAATGTAGCAATCCCTCACTTCCATTGTCTTCACATATTCATATAACAATTTCGAAAAAACATTGCTAGAAAAATCATTAATTGACCTATCTTTATGCATGTAAGTATTACTAATTCTAGTTGGAACTACTTTTTGTGAACTTTTCTCTACATTAGTCTCATTCTCAGTATGTATTTCAAATGTACCTATTGTAACTCTAAATGTAACTAATAAAGCTAAAACACCCCATAGTAGCATTAATAATCCAGTACAGCAACAGCACATTCTACACCATCTTTTCAAAAAGGCACATTTACTTTGATTATTCTCTATGTTAGCCATTTTACTACTTTGACCGTGTCTTTTGACTTAGCCTCTACTACTCCACTACTGAAATTTCTTGAACTCTGGATTTTTCAAACAATTAATTTTCAGACTTTCTTCTTTTCACTTTTCTCCAAGTGAATTCTTCAGTTCACTCAATTTGGATATTCATCACTTTTCACTTCTTCTTCTTCAGCAACAACAAATTGTATCAGATCATCAACAACATCCTGTGCATCCGACTCTTCTCCAATGTCAGTCAGGATAACTTTTAAGATTCCAACAGATTTTTCCTCTTCCTCAACCACTTTTCTCAAGATCCCCTCCGGATTGTCTCGATTCACTGTTTCTTCTTCTTCTCCTCCTTCAGACAGTGCCACATAAGACCATTCCGGTGATCTGTACTTTTGGTTGGGTTTTCTAATTCTCTTTATCTCCTCGGGTTCTCTTGACTCCTTTTGCTCCTTTCCTTTTACTTCATTTTGACTCGACACCTCATTCACTTGTTCAGCTTTCGATGTATTTGCTCTTATCAGTCTGTATCTCAGCCTCTTTACTCTGTTGTTAGGCCAAAAATCTCCTCTTACAACCTTTTTCGGTCTTGTTTCTGTATTATTTCTTTCTCCAATCCAAGTTCTCTTTCTCAGAACTCGACCTTCTGATTTTTCATTCTCACTTTCATCCGATTCTGTTTCAAATGCCTCTTGTTCTTCAGCAGTTTTCTTTCGCTCCACAGTCTTTTTCACCACTGTTTGAGACTTCCCTACTTCTTTCCCTCCTCGAGTCTCCGACATGCAATCTTCTTGCTGTCTACTTGTCCCTTCACCTAGCTTATCAGGAATGTTCCCTACACCTCCTCGGGGGTCTTCCGCAATCTGTCCCTCTCTATCTTCTTCTGCCTATCGTTCCCAGACTCACCACTATCTTTTTCCCAGTGTTAAATTGCTGGCAAATCAAACATCTTTGACAGATGCTCTCTGCAATTGTCCTGAACTTTGCATTGTACCAAGTCTGTTTAAAAGACCTGATCATCGCATCCCTTCCCAAATGTCCCTGGCCATGATACATCCTTGCCATTGTCGACAGCATAGAGTTTGGCATGACTGGTCTGCCATCTCTATAGACCCAAACATGGTCTGTTTCTCTTGGGGCAAAACCTGCCTTGATCCAGTCTTTCTTTTCTTCCTTTCCTGCCTCATCCTGCAACTGTTTCACTTCATCCCACGTTTCTAGAACATTAGTAAACATCACAGAACAAAAAGACATTTCCCCTTCTCGTTCCCTATTAATCGAGTGATTGTTCTTAGCACAATATTGTGCAATGTCGTTGGCAAATCTGTTTCCAACTGTCACAAAATCATCTCCTTGTCCATGAGCAGCACATTTCACAACTGCTAATTCTTTAGGCAGCTGTATCGCCTCAAGCAATTTCCCAATCACTTCAGCATTCTTTATTGGAGTCCCACTCGACGTCAAGAAACCTCTCTGTAGCCAAAGTTGGCCAAAATCATGCACAACTCCAAATCCATACTGACTATCAGTCATCACAGTCACTCTCAGATCTTTCCCAATCTCACAAGCTTTCGTCAATGCCACCAATTCTGCAACTTGTGCAGATTTCACTCCTTTCAATGGTGATGCTTCCATTACTTCTGAAACCTTGCACACTGCATATGCTGCACTCAGCACACCCTCATCATTCCTCAGACATGATCCATCTACAAACAGCACATGATCACTCTCAAGTAAGGGAAGATCCCTTATGTCTGGTCTCGGTTTTGTACAGTAATCCAGCACATCCAAACAATTGTGATCATCTTCTGTCTTCACACCCACATTTTCAATATCCGGCAATAATGTCGCTGGATTCACATTCACACATCTCTCCAGAGTCACATTTGATGCTCCGAGAATGACTTTCTCATATTTAGTCAGCCGACTATGTGACATGTACTGAGTTCTGCTTCTTGTCAAAAGAATTGCCACATTATGAGGTACGAATACCCTTACAGGATATCCCATTATAATGCCCTCACTCTGTTCCAGACTTCTGCATGTTGCAGCCACAGATTTCAGACAACCTGGTAAACCCACAGCTACAGGGTCAAGTGTCGATGAGAAGTACGCAATAGGCCTTCTCAGTAATCCATGCTTCTGGATTAACACTGAAAGTGCACATCCATTTCTCTCACTACAGTACAATTCAAACTCTTTTTCATAGTCTGGCATACCCAAAGCAGGGGCTTCACACATTCTGCTCTTCAGCTCCTCAAATGCTGCCATTTGTTCTCCATCTAGTTCCAATGGATCTGTCATCTCACTTTTTGTCAGCTTAATTAGTGGCTTTGCTATCAGGGAGAAATTAATTATCCACTGACGACAATAACCCACCATTCCCAGGAACATTCTCACTTCCCTCTGGGTCTTTGGGGCTTTCATTTCTCTGATAATTCTGATCCTGTCATCAGTCACTTTTCTTAGACCTTTTTCAATATTGTGTCCAAGATAATGCACCTCTTTCTTGCAAAATTGCAATTGAGCTGGAGATACCTTTAACCCTCCATCTGCCAGATGATTCAGTAAAGCTATGGTATCTACTTCACAAGCTTCACGTGTCTTTGATGCCACAAGCAAATCATCAATATACTGCACTAGTACCGAATTTTCAGGCATAATCAAGCTCTCCAATGATTTTTTCAATAACTGATTGAATATCGAAGGACTCTCCGTATACCCCTGTGGGATACGACACCATGCTAAAATACGCTGGCCAAACCTAAATGCAAAAATCGGCTGGCTGTCATGATGCAATGGAATTGAAAAGAAAGCATGACACAAATCAATCACTGTGTACCACTCAGCATCATGTGGAATCTGATACAAAATCACTGACGGATTTGGCACAATAGGACAACATGCCACCACAATTTGATTAACTTTTCTCAAATCCTGTACAATCCTGAACTTCCCATTAGGTTTCTTTAGCCCCATTATCGGTGAGTTACACGGGCTACTCAATAGTTCTCTTAAAACTCCTTGCTGAATCATTTTCTCAATAATAGGAGTTATTCCCTCAATTATTTCTGGTGTCATTTTGTACTGAGGAATGTTAGGATAAGCATCCCAAGAATGTGACACGCAAGTTTTCATGTCACAGTGAGTTGCACAGCCTTTTGCACATTTGCAAATTATTTACACGTACTCGTTAATTTTGTTCAAGTTCATCCAAATTTTATTTGCATAATTCATCCAGCTTCATCCGTTCTTCCAGAATGTTAGCATAAGTAATTCCTTCTTTCACTGCAATTTTCACAGGATCTACATTATTCATCAATCCCACATCCTCTCCAGTAAAATCCCATACTGTCCTTTTCACTGTGTCTCTCAGCTCTTGAGGCAAATCCCCTGGATTAAACACAGCATATGCACCAATTAACTCACTCTCTCTATTTTCTAGAGTCATTCGGTACAAAACATCCTCATCTGGTGTTTCAAAAGCTATTCCATCCGGTGTACAAAAAATTGTACAGTTAATTTTACAAAGCAGATCCCTGCCTAACAAGTTCACTGGACTAGTGTCACAGACAATAAATCTGTGCATGTCTGAAAATTTCCCTATTTGTACTCTTACTGGTTCAGTAAGACGTGTCTTGATTTGTGTATTGGCTACACCAACTACTTGGATTGCTTCATCCGAGAGAGGAAGATTTCTAATATCTGTTGACCTGACAGTTGATCTTGTCGCACCTGTGTCTACTAAAAAAGTAACACCTTCTTCATTTATTTTCCCATCCACAAATGGTCCTGCCTGGTCTATTTCTAGAGTTGCACCAAGTATGCACTCTTCCTCCTCTCTTCGGCACCGTCAATAATCACCTTCAGACTCACTCCCTTCATTCTTTAACAAGTACTGCTGTACCTGGTTAGAACGCCTTGGTTTGTTTACCTGCTCATCATTGTAGAATCCTGAATCCTGATTGTACTTTTGTGATCCTCTATTCTGCGGCAAAGGCGGTTTTGGCTCTTGACTCTGCTGTTTCACAACAGAAGGTTGTTGCTGCTGTCGATTAATCCCTTCGTTCTGCACCTGTTGATTTAAGGTTTTATTCTCATTATTCGCTAATGGTGGATTGGTACATTCAGATCTCCAATGTCCCAGTTGGCCACAGTTGTGACACGGGAACTTCTTTTTGGCTTCCTCAAGATTCCCCTTTCCTTTCCCTGCATATCTGGGCCTATTCCCTGGATTATTTCCTGCATTATTCGCCTGTTCCACCAACTGTGCTTCCTGTCTTTCCGCAACTTTCACTTGTGCCCACATTGCTTTTTCTTTCAGCTTTCTCTGTTTTGCTTCAATTTCATCACTGAAGTATTTTGCATGTCTCAAAATCTCATCTATTTTCTTACTCTGCCAGTCCACTGTATGCTCACGAATTCTCTCACTAATCTCAGGTCTCAGGCCATATACAAATCTGTATACAAAATGACTCAAATCCTTGTCACCCAGGTGTTCATCCCCACTGAATTGTTTAAAAGCCAGTATCAGCCTCTCATAAAAAGCATGAACCGATTCTTTTGCTTCCTGGTGTGTTCGATCTATTTTAACCCAGTCTGTCTCTTTTGGAGGTACTTTATTTTTCAGGTATACGATCACCTGCTCATACTTTCTCATTACCTCTGGATCTGGTGCTCCTGTTCTCTGATCTCTTGGATATTCCTCAGTAGGCCAACTTACAACTATTTTACACTCAGCCCACAAGTCTGCTGGAACACTTATATCAAACAGACTATTCAGGTCAATCCACAGCACTTTTGACAATTTCACAAACCTGTCTACCTGCCTATACCACTCGACGGGCTTTTCTCTCAGTTGAGGGAAATCATTCGTAAATGATAAAATATCCTGTCTGGTCCATGGAACATGTACATATCCTCCTCCAGGTATTTCTCTCATAGGATATGCATCCACCGTTTTCTCTTTTTCTCTCACAGGAAATGCTGAATAAGTCCTATCCCCTGATTCTTCTCTTTTCTTGTACCACCTATCCTTCCACTTCTCAAAATCACCCCATTTTCGCAATAAAGCGATCATCTCTTTAATCTGTCCTGTTCTACCAGCACCATTCAGATTTTCGATATCTTTGTCTGTGAAATCCATCCTGTAAGACTTCTGCAAAGCTTTCACTTTATCAATGTCAACTCCGTGCTCATTCGCTATTGCTCTTAATCTGTCATGTGTATTTTTAGCTCTCCAGGTGATATTTTTACACATAAATAACAGTTCACCATCATGATGATTTTTCAGAATTTCTGTAGGAACTGTCCCTGCAACAAGCTCTTCTAATTCTACACGTAACCTAGCCACATCAATTGCCTGTGAATCTTTATCCCTCTTTTGAAGAACTTTCATCCATTCATTCAAATCTTCAGCTGTTATTTCAGTAGATTTTCTCACTGGAACCACTTTCTTCTGAGGTTCTAAAATCGGCATCCCTGAACAACTAGCTTCACTAGCATCCAATCTTGAATTAGACTGTATCTCTAATCCTTCACTACATGTCTCATGTCTGGATTGTCTCAAATCATCATTTTCTGTCCTTTTTCCTGAATCTCCTGAGGGACCAGCCAAACTTGTCAATCTATTCCCAACATATGGAATCACCAAACTATTTTCACCCGTCCTCTGCTTATCAGAAACAGGCATAACCGGACCTATGGTTACAGGCACCGTAACAGCTTCTAGATTCTTTGTCAGCTCTCTAATCTTTTCAGTCAACTCCGATGTAGTTCTTGCTAATTCTCTCGTATTCTCGCCACCGCTTCTATTCTCTCTCTCTTTTTCCCTAAAAGGATTACCACTTCTTAACTCAGGTGTCACATTTTCTGTCTCAATGATACGCAATGTATCTCTTATCGGAGAAACAACTGGTGTGCTCTCTTCTGGTTCTGGTCTATATGGAGGTGGTCTTTTGTAAATCATGTCATTCAAGACTTCATCCTCATACTCATTAACTCCATATCTTCTCACTTCTGCCTCAGGAACCCTTTCTGTACCCTTCTCTTCAACTGTTCTCATAGGGTATAATCCCTCTGACATACTAGCATCTCGCCATCTCTTCATTCGATCATGATGAGTTTCACGATCATGTCTCCTCCCAAACATGTATCTGTAATTTCCCCCAGACCTCTGTTTTTCTCGCTCATGTACTTCCTCTTCCCATTCCACTAAAGCCTCAAACTGTGTCGGCCTTGGTCTTGGGTCAAGACACAACATCTTTTCCCGCAAATTTTTCAACACGGCCAGATTAAATGAACCATGTTCTGGGAATGCTAGGACACCATCTTCTTTAGTATACCTAACCCAATTCTCCAACCATATACAGGTATGATACCCATATCTCGCAGCCATAAAGGATGCAGGCGTTTTCGATGGAGGTAACAATTCACCTTCTCTTGTTTTAACATCTTTATCCTTGTCGAACCAATTTTTAATCTTTCTGAACAAAGATTTCTTCTTTTTCTCTTCTTGGTAATACATTTTAGTTTTTACCAAACTTTCTAATCCCTTCCGTAATACAACTAAATAGTACGATGTTTTATCCAATAACAGCGCGACTCACACTAACGCACCAATCCTGGAGCGTCTACGTCACTAGAGTATAAGGTGACTCTTTCCAATCCTTGCGCGGCTCACACCAACGCACCAATCTCAGCGCGAGCACTGTTCTGATCTAATATCCAATCAGAGCGCGGTCTGTTTGACGTCAGCAGTCGCTGCAGTCTCTCCTGCTCCTGTCTCCTGTCAGTCGTCTACCCCTCCTTTACAAAACTTCTCAGTAGACTTCGTGTCAGATTCTACAAAATCTATTAGTTACAACATATAAACATCTCCATTGTCTGCTTCGCTAACCAAAGAATAGTAAAGAAAATCTATTTCACAAGAATCCCGTTGACACAGTAGCACATCCCTCTACTCTGCCCTTCTAACATGCATTCATTAACTGTTTTCTCTAGGACTGCTCCAAAGAGTTTTACAATCAACTAAATGTATAAGCATTCACGCACATTCATACAAGAAAATGTAGTACATACACACAGAATCCTGCTTTTCCCGAGAACAGCGAACAATCTGCCCCACTACAGAATTATAACATACGTTAACCAAGCAGTGTTTACCTCTGCCCAGTCCTTCAAACAAGCTCAGAGAATACCTATTACTCCTCCCGCGGTAAGCTTTAACGGTGAACCTTACGGATCCCTGGGACTTAAGACCAGAGTTTCACAGATAACCTTCGCTACCATACGCACTCCTTTTTATACTAGAAATATTTCTACTAGTAACACACAACGATGTCACTAATTCCGAACACAGACAAGGTGACGCGCAACTTCAATTGTCACACGTTTTTCCTGCATACGTACAGGACCAACAATCCCGTCTTTCCCGAGAGCAGCATATACTTCCCTCCGCCCTACTACGGAACTGCTACCAGCTCCCAAATTCCAGAAGCACTACATAAAACTCAACATGACGACTTCAACATATAGTATTAGTACATATACCATCATCAATCAATAATCAATAAATCAAAAGCCAATGTACAAGCAATCTAATCAGATCAAGACAATCATCAATAACCATCAAATTCTGCTACCAGGAAATTGGTGCAGATTGGGGTGTACAAATTCTCCCTACTTCCACGGATAGAGTAAATTCACAGATACACGCACATACACTCATCATACGCTTGGGCCCATTTCACTAACATACACTCAGATTACTCTATCAGCACTGAACCTGTGGAAAGAAAACCTTCTAAACACCCTGCATCTACACTACGGTCGATAAGACCTAATTGACACTGTCTTGAGTCATGATTTAACCAATAATAATCAACAATAATCAAAATAGAGTACTCAATAATTGACAAGAAATAACCACCAACACAGTATTTCAAATAATGGTAATTTATCTAAAATTAGTTCAAAGAAAATCAATTCAAAAGCAAAATCATTATTCTCATAATTACCTATTCTAGCTAAATGTCATAAACGAGTCAGGACAGGTCTCTCGATAGAAGTCTCTCAAGTCACCGTCCTCACAGCATCGATCCTCACCAACGCAAGTTCGGAAAGAAGTGGCCTCAGAATCCAAAATGCAATGACCACAGACCCTCTCTAGTCTAGTATATTTATAATAAATTTAACAAAAGAAGGCAACATAAAATGTTTTGGATATCCGCTGAACCGCTGAGCAGAGCGAGCAGGAAAGGATGTAGCATCGCTACATTTGGAAAACTCTCCGCTCAGAAAAAACCACAAAAATAAAAAGACGGAAGACGGAACTAAATCTTGAAAATGTTTCATTTTCATGTTCATATTTCCTCGGAACCAGCATGGTGATCACAATTTCATTGTGGCTCCTTTGTCTTCCAAGGACATTTGGATGTCCGCCCAAAGCTGCTGTCCTCACGGAAAACTTTTTAACCAGGCGAAGACTGTGGTCAGATGACTCTCGACCATGTTCAGCAAGGCCTTCTCATCAAAATCTCAGCACTCGAATGTAGGCTTTAAACGGTAGCCATTTTTCACTAGGCCAAAACGTACCATCTTAATTAAAAGAGACAAAAACAACATTACCACAGCATAGTGATTAAACAGTGTTAATCCCACTAATACCCTTATGTGTATGTAATTATCTAGCCTTTGCAACACAAGAAAAGCATTAATACACGACATCTAAAAAGCGTTTTTGTGCTTTAAAATAAACAGCACTCAGCAACATTTATTAATAAAACATGCACATTATTAGTAAATAACATGAATGCGTCCCCACGTATAGTTTTCTCTTGTTAATTCGTATTGATTAATCAGAACATTTACACAAAACAAATAATTAGTAATTATAAATTAATAATTTTAATTTCTTTCGACAATAGACAAACCAGAGCTTTAAAAACCCAATAGATTTTCAACAGAAAACTCTGCTCCAGCAATGTGAGTGAGAGAGTAGCAAAAGATAGATCCACAAGCCCTAGAGCAGAACCTAACATACCAGGTAACTATCATGATAATGCTAGTCACACAGACACCCAAACAGGCTGGGAAATTCGGGCAGGTGGGTTGGGTGGCACAAGATGGAGGGCCAGTAATGCCCAAGGGGACCTTAATGCCCCGAGCATCGAAAGGGACTCTAGTGGGAGCAATGGGTCCAAACAGGTGCCTAGTAGGGACCTATATCAAACTTGCCAGGATGGAAATATGATCCTAGACCTTCCTCCAGAATGTATTCTGTACACGTTCTGACGGGGGTCCCAAGACCGCATTTAGGCAGGCAGGAATCCTGTCAGAGCCTTATAAATAAATCTACCCATTGGTGTACTAGTAACACACATGTCCATGTAAACTGGGGTGAGAACATCATAATGGCAAGACGTGTGAACTGGCTAGGGAAAACTCAAAAAGACATAGAAGGTGAATGTGTAGTTGTGAATTTTAATGATAAGAGATGGGCGGAACTCGCTTTGCGTCATGCTAGAGATTCCCCCTCACAGCACCTAAAAGCCCGCCCCTTGGGTTACTTTTATCCCCCCCTGCGGGGGGCTTCATGCCCTGCCAGTGGCCTTTACATAGAATCCTCCCCCCCAGCCTGCCCCATGGCTTCACCCCAACCGCTTTGAGGTATTGTCGGGTCTAACAGATATTGATTGACTACCACCAGACTTATATAATCCAGATAACCCAACTGAGCTGATAGGAATACAAGTGTTGCCTAGGGAAATACACTGTTCAGGGAGTAGAATAGAAGGAAATGGGAAGGGGCTATACCACTTGGCCGATAACATATGCACTTTGCCGTACACATCTATTAGTGATGAGAGGCGGGCGAATTTGGATGACCGTTTAGGCCCTTCTATCTTATCAGATCTAGGCAGGGGAGGGACTGGTTTAGATCCTGTAACACCTAGTAAAAGGGAGGAGCAAGGGAGAAGGCAGCACATAACCAGACCTTTGAAAATCATTTCCTGGAATATCGCGGGCATATCTTCAAAACTTGAGGATGAGAGTTGGTTAAAGTATGTAAAGACCTTCGATATTATCAGTATCCAGGAAATATGGGCTAGTGAGAATATTGAATTGGATGGTTATTATTCCCTTAATGTGCACGCAATCGCCTCGCCAGCCGGAAAGGCGAAAGGAGGCCTGGCGACTTTGATCTCTGTAAAGTATGGGTCTATTAGAACATTGGAATGTTGGGAGCTCCATTGAAAACAATGGAGCGCTCCGGGCTTATAATGGCTGGTATAAGCCCGGAGCTCCAACATTCCAAGGTGTCTTTGTTCACAGCTCTGGCTGTGAACAAAGACTTCAGGGAGCCTGAGGGGATTTGAATCCCCTCGCGCTCCCTGAAGGCTTTGTTTTGTTAGAACATTCTGCCCTCTAGTGGCAGAATGTTCTAATAGCCTTATAGCCCTTCGTAGCAGGGCTATACTGGCTTTTAAAGTCCCTCTGCTTTGTTAAAGTCCCTCGCCTTCGGCTCGGGCCTTTAACGCTGCAGCGGGCCTTTAACAGCCGGTATAGCCCTCTACGGCGGGCTATAAGGCTATATTAATGTCAAATCTGTAGTTAACTCACCGTGTTACCAATTGATTTTGATCTCAGATCTGTTACAGGTAAAAATTATTTTAATCAACTGGTACTATAATGTCTTCGATTCAAATAGATGTGACATTATTGTAAATCTCAAAGAGGAAATTGAGAAAACTGGGGGGATGTGGCAACCCTTGTGCATCTATTGGGTTGGGGATTTTAACTGCACTTTGTGCAGGCACAGTGCAGAAAAAGTATGTGGGTTAACAAATACTGAGGGTCAACCCGTAACCCATTTTTTACATACACCACAGGGAGAGTCCTTAAATGATATTATTGTTACAAATGATTTGTGTTTTATCGATACACTGGTTAGCAATCCCGAAACTCCCTTTCCCAGAGGGAAGTGTTATTGATTTTATGTTAATATCTAAAAACTTGGCCTCTTTGGTAGATGGGTTTGAGGTGGTGCCAAATAACGCTAGCGACCACAATCCGCTCATTGCCTCATTATATGTAGTTGCTCAAGAAAAGGAGGCTGTTGGTCGCCCCCTTCACTACAGCTCAAATCAAGGCGTGAGAATAAAATGGAATAAGACAAATTCCATTCAATTTGAGGAGAAAACGGTTAAGGCAAATTTACACAAGATCTTGAAATGCCTTGATCATGACTCCCCTCCCGAAACAGTTGTGCGTGGATTCCAGGAAATTTGTAGAGACGTGGCAAATAACTTGACAAGCTCGCTGGCATCAAGGGAACCAAAGGGCGTCAAATGGTTTGATGCGAAGTGTACAAGGGCCCAGAAGGACCTAAAGAAGGCTCTGCATACCAGCCCACGAGATCAAGCTCTTATTAGGAATGCAAGGCAGTCCTATAAGCTTATAGTTACACAGAGGAAACAGGATTTAAGGAAAAAGGCTTGGGAGGACCTAGCGAGAGCAGGTGCATTAAGGGACTCTTAAAGCTTTTGGGAGATAGTAAATTGGCCCTTGTTCTCCGAGGACTCAAGGGCCATGGTTACTCTAATACCAGACGATATTTGGGAATCCCATTACAGAAAAATATTTAATCCGAACAGTATTACTAATTTGGAAATAAGTCAGGAGGTCCCATTTGACATATTATCTGCTGAACTTCTGAGCTCTGAGCTCCTTGTGAGCGAGGTGGAGGATGCTCTCAAAAAAGGTATACCCTTAAAAGCTCCTGGCCGGGATGGGGTGCCCCTTGATTTATTTAAGAGTAACCATCACCTTTGGGCACCCCTCTTGACAAATGTCTTCAGAGCCGTAATAACTGGCCCAATCCCAGTATCATGGAAAGAGGCCATAGTGGTCCCCGTGTATAAAAAGGGAAAGAAGGAAGATCCTTCTTGTTATAGGCCCATTTCTTTAATTGACGCCACGGTCAAGGTGTTAGGGAGGGTGATCTTAGCGCGCCATGAGACGTGGGCAGATTCTGAAGGTATGATATCCCAAACCCAATATGGCTTCTGAAGAGGCATGGGGACAAATGAACAGTCCCTAAACCTAGCACTGATTATGGGCAAGTACATGAAGTCAAGGAAGGGGTCCTTACACCTTGCCTTCATGGACTTGTCCAGTGCCTTTGACACGGTCAATAGCGGTAAACTGTGGGCCATGATGGGGGTCATGGGCTTTGAGGAAACCCTAGTCACTTTATTACGTAGGCTGCATGCATCCAACACGGTGTCTATATGATATGTTCCAGGGGGTGAAAGAACGGGGCCCATTGTCTCTATGGAGAGAGTATGCCAGGGGTGCATACTGGCCCCCTTCCTCTTCCTCTTGTAAACTAACAGCCTTAAATCTGCCCTGAAAAGCCAGGAGTTAGATCTGCCAAGAATAGGGGGAAGCCAATTCCGTTGTTGTCATATGGGAATGACACGGTTTTAATGGCCTTAACCGCTAACAGCCTACAGAAGTCATTGAATTTTTAAAATAAATTTATGTCATCTTATATTATGGTCAGTGGTCCTAGTCAGACCAAATCAAGAAAGTTTATGGTAAACGATAAGAAAATTGACAAGGTCTCAAATTTTAACTATTTGGGGAATGTTTTTAATGATAAATTGAATTGGGAACAGCTTATCACATCCAGGGTCCATCACACTAGCTGTGCAGTGCAGGGTCTCTTCCTCTTTGCGAGTAAATTGGGCCATAAGCCAGTAGTGGAACTGATAACTTTATATAGATCAAAATGTTTGTCTATTGCCACTTATGGGGCGGGAGTATGGGGTTATTATAAAAGCACAAAACTTCATACATTAGAGAATAAGTTCCTAAAGAGACTACTGATGATTCCCCAAAGCGCCCCTTCGGCATTTTTGCCACACTGAGCTAGGGGTTGATTTTATTGCGGATCGGATTAATATTGCCCCATCATTAATCCTCTGGGCGAAAGTTTGGCTGTCGGAAAACTTAACGCTAACAAAAGAGATTGTCAGGGAATGCATGATATTGGACAATGCCGAGGCCATTCCATGGCTTAGTTACGTAAAGGGAAAGTTCAAAGAAATAGGCCTTGGGCATTATTATGACAATCCGGACAGCATAGACTCAAATGCGAAACAAACCATTAAAAATGCATTTTGCAATGAGCATGATAAACCCAGAAGCATAGTAGGGCTGCAACCCTACATTAACCAGCGCTTTTTGCATCCCCAATTTTATCTGTCTTTTACCATTAACACACATTTTAGATTTTTTTTTACTAGATTTCGGCTTTGCACTTTGCACTTTTTAATGGCCTTCCCCAAACAGGCCGGTTGGTGCAATGCGACAATTTAACAAAACAAAACACTTTGTACCTTATTCTATTCTGTGCACTTTATAGGGAACCAAGGGCCCGGTTCCTTATTCATGGTTTTAAAAAAGCTCATCCTTGCAACTACCAGGAGGGTTTTTATCCTTTATTATCCTTATCGAATGAAGCAACTTGCACTGTAGTTATAAATTTTATCAGGAACACTTTCATAATAAGGAAACGGTATGAATCATAAACAAAACTGACGTCTCCTGCTTACATTCGTAGAATTTTAGAGTTCTGTATTCTAATAATTTTATGAGAAATTGTGGTGTATTTGAGTCCAATGACATTTTATTGTATTCTCTTGAGATGACATATTTGCATATATTGTGTAAGAATGTCTTACTTTTATGGTTTATTTAAGCCGAATAAAGTTATTTGACTGACTGACTGACTGATAACAATAATAATTAATGCTACTAGTAACAATTTATTAACCTTACCTCAATGTAACACATAGCTGGTGTTTGGTACTTTTAAGTCATACCTTCTACCATTCAGCTAAATATATGCAATTTTTGGCCAATATTAAATGCAGGAATCCCATTAGTGTCTATACTTTTAACCAAAAAAGTGCAATTTACAATGAAATACTTACACATATAAGAGATCACACTTACAATTATAACCCACAAGAAATCAACATAGATTTTGAACAGGCAATGGTTTTGACCATATTTAAAATGTACCCACTGTTACACATTAGGGTGTTGCTCTTGCATACTATTTGATGCGTGGGAACTACGACTCCCAAAATGCACCAGATTGGGGAGTAGGTTGTGTGCCCTCTCAGACCCCATCATGTGAGCCATTGGTCGTTAAAGGAAGCTTGCTCCCAAGCACAGGTGCTTGGCAAACTACTTCCTGGTGGACCACGCCTCCCAGCAACTTCTCCTCGCCAGCACGCTTCTTTTGTTCCTGTATCGCCTTGCTGGTAAATTCCTTTACCGTGATCTTGCCAATTTCGGACTGCCTCCTTGTTTGTTGCTTTGACTTCATTATTTTCTCCCCTTTTGTATTGGGGCTGCTAAACGCGTGTTTGCGGGCCATTGGTCATTAAAGGAAGCTTGCTCCCAAGCACGGGTGCTTGGCAAACTACTTCCTGGTGGACCACGCCTCCCAGCAACTTCTCCTCGCCAGCACGCTTCTTTTGTTCCCGTATCGCCTTGCTGGTGAATTCCATTACCGTGAGCTTGCCGATTTCGGAATGCCTCCTTGTTTGTTGCTTGGACTTCATTATTTTCTCCCTTTTGTATTGGCGCTGCTAAGCGTGTGTTTGTGCTTCCTTCGTTGTCAAACGACTTCTACTTTGAGCCGCAGCGGAGATAATTATTCGCCCGACTTGTTTTTCTTTTAGCGCTGCGCGTGAATTACTTTTTGTTGGAACGCCTTATTTGGTGTTGCTGCCTTAGCTGCAGCGGTTATGCATGTATTGGAGCTTCGTACTCCTTTTTCTTTCTAATTTTGCTAGCGCCTCCTGTAGTGTTTTTGAGCAGCTCCTGGGCATATTTTTCTTTTTTGCCCCAGCAGAAGTATTACTTCAGTGTCACGTTTGGATATTAGCCTGTTAGAATCCTGGGAAGCCTTCAAGCAAGTGTTAATTTGGACTTCGGTGCCCCTTTGTGTTGGAGGATGTCTCCAACACTGAGTTAGTGGACTTTCCTGTTTTGAGTTCTTCTTTCTGTTATTATGCAAGCTCATTTGCTTCCTACGGTGAGTCTGGGGGAGCAAACAGGGGTGGTATAGCTCACGGGGGTGTTATGTATAGAAATACAGGTGTATACAGTCAGTGTTAATCTGTTCTTGATCTCTGTTTGTCTTCTTAAAGGGCCGCACCGCTTATACCCAGTATTCCTGATGATCCTTCATTCCTGGGATTACATTGACGTCCCTTCTCCCTGGTGGTCCTGAGCTGTGTCTTCTCTCCCCGTGGGTAGCTAGCTAGTAATCGGTTTACAGTCGTATCTGGTTGTACCCTAAGGAGGAGTAGAGGTCCTTTTTCGCTCCCGAGGATTTGGTCATCCGCCGAGCGGATCTTGAATTGCAACATCCACATACTGCAGGGGTACGGATATGGAGGCACATTTTAAAATCCACCTTAAGCCTAGAATACATAACTACCTTAGAATGTGCATACAATTTAAAAAAGCTAATAGCTTTAGCATACGGTCCTGTAGCAGAAGTCATTAAATGTTATGACATGCTACCGGATTCCCCCTGTCACCAACACCATGAAAACTAACTTATTATAATGGAGTAGAAGGGTGGCACAATTCCTTCTAAAAAGCACTTGGAAAAAGCATCTGTACACTGTACCAATTCCTAGAAACACTTGGAAATTAGCAAAGCTACCAAAAGCTTACAATGGAACAATCCCTAAATCAACTCAAACCAAAAGTCTCCAAACAAACTAATGAGTGCCTACCTTTCAAACTAAGAATCTTTACTAACAACCGAGGCTGACTCAATAGCAAGAAGTAGACACTAAATTACAACACTATTTAACCTGCCTAAAATACACTCATACTGTATGACCATTTATTTCTAAATCGTATAAAGCCAAATTTAAAATGGCAAGCTGAATAAAAATAATTCAAAAAACAAAAACTTATATTGATAATTACAATTTCCTATAGTAAATATTTAAAATTATATTCATATGCAATGCAAAACAACCAAAATTATTTTAACTAAATAAACACTTTCAGCTACCTATAAAAATATGCCACCTTCATTAAAAAAAACCACATAAAAAATAAAGAAACATAACATCCAAATTTTACATTTCCCACCCACTTAAAAAACATAAATAAAGTAAGATAACATTTATAATTTCATAGGTGAAACCGTGGTCAGTGAAATGATCCACAAAATACAATTCCAATTAAAATCAATAAAAAGGAGCCCCAAAAAGCAAATGTAAGCCATACAATATTAGATCATCCAATATGAGTTCAATAATCCACCGAAACCATTGAAAATGCCTCCAAAATGAACAAATAAAATGCTCCAGGAAAACTGAAATATGAAGTAAAAAGAAAATATTCTTTGGATAAAAAATAACATATCCAGGTTAAAAATGAAACTCCAATGTCTGAATACAAATACCTGTTAAGTAAAAATCATATAAACCCACCCAAAAACTCTTACAACTCTAGTACAAAACAAAGCACAGTAAACAAAAAGCATTATAAAAAACAATTTTAAACACTCAGAACACACATATAAAATACATATACTTATAAAATACAATTAAAGATTACACTTCACACGGCCTATCACAAGATGATAAACTAACTAACACATACAACACCAAATAAAAATACACTAAAACAACAAAAATATTAACCAACTTAGGGGCTGATTGATATGTTCACAGGCGGAAGTAAATCTGTCAGAGCGACAAAGTAAATTACTCCTTTGCCATGATGGAGTATTGCAGGCTTGGTCGTCATTTCTAAAACATTGGCAGGAACAGCTGTCACTGCGGTTCCTATCAGTGCCTTTTAAAGTTTGATGCACAGCGCTGTCAACATGATGGAGCTGTGCATCAAACTTTTTTGTTAGGTATTTTCAAAAAGAAAATCCCAAAGCGGCGTTTTCTTTTTGCAAATAAAAAAAACACAATGCCCATTTTGCCCTAGCAGATATATCATATGGAAAGGGGTGAATTAGAGAGGTTTCACTTCCCATTGCGACAGGGTTTTCCTGGAGGCGAGAGGCAGTGAAAACTGCCCAGTATGTCTGCTCATCTAAATCAGGTGGGCAGAAATAGAGGTCAACCTCCAGAGGCCCTTACTCCATCAGGCTGCTAGAGGGCCGTAACCATGGCGGAGATGGAGTAGTCTCCGCCATGGTTACACCAAAGCTCCGCCCGCATATAAATCAGTCAGAGGACCATTATGTTGGCAGGAAGGATACGCTCTTTTGCATGCTACGAAAAACTGTCAAGTAGATAAATATTTGTAATCACATCCGCTTACTTCCACCTCCAACATTTGTTGAGATCAGGCATAGTAAAGGGGGGGGGGGGTCTGCGCTAAAAACAGAAGCTCAGAGTGGTCATTATAGGGATTCGCAAGTCTGCTCCTTGGTTACCGACCCACCAACATACTTTCTAACATTTTTGAATAGAGAGGAGTAAGATGGAATAAAATTAATTTCCTGTTACCTGCCATTGGGTAGCAGAATGTTTTAGCCGGAAGAGAGCTAAAATAATGGTATTCTCTTTAATGTAAAAGCCAGCTTAAACATCTTAAATGAGCAGTGGTGGCATGTATGCATCTGGAATGCCATAACATCTTTCTCAGCTCGACCCTTGCACCACATCCACTCATCCTGTGGCCTACCCTTGATACTCATCTTACTTACTGCCCCATAAACATTATAGCAAACGCTTTGGGCTATTTTATTTTTAGGAGGGCATATGAAAAAATGTCTTACCTTCAAAAGCATACTCTTACATCAGCTGGCCCACCCAGGCTTAGCCCGTTTAGGCCTGGGTGGGCCAGCTGATGTAAGAGTATGCTTTTGAAGGTAAGAAATTATGCTTTTCATTGTGGGAAGCAATTCTAGCTGTTCTTTGACTTAACTACACTCACACCCGAATTTAGTAAGGGTCGTGCGGGTTGCTCATGAGCCACTGCATAGTAGTGCGTTGAGCGCCTTTTTTTTAATTGTCAGTATATCGACACGATTCTACCTACAGTTTTAGTAAATAACCCTCTAGTTGTATTCTTATGGAAACGTTCACACCATAAAGTCACACTTTTACTTTAAATGCCATCTGTAATGGGTGCCATATCTTACTTATATTGGATTAACTCTAAGATTAGTCAAGCAGGGGCCCTGTCACGGACAACTGCGCTGGCCCAGTGCAGAGTTTAGCACTTGTTCTTATGCGCTCGCACAGACGTGCATTCACTTAACAAGCTATTTCTCTGAGGTTGAATATAATCGATAGAGGGCGCAGTTCGGAAGCAGTGGTTGCCTTTTTGTTTAGAGCTGTTCTGTTATGCCATAACTTGGAGACATTTATATATATATTTGTATATACAATTTTTGTTCCTATGGTCAACAATGCAAGTGCCTCGGCTATATTCATTATGCTAGCTTCAAATAAAATAAGAGACCAACTATTTCAAGTGCCTGATTGAGGGTAGTGGCGAGGGAGGCTATTTTGTTTTTACTACTCTTCACCACTAGATGTCGCAGCAACTCCATAAAAACGGGGCGAAGGAACCAACTGACACACTCATGATAACTTATTCATATACAGAGTATATGGGCAAATATATGCTTTGCTTTAAGTTTAAGAGCGCTCTTAGTGAATGTAAACGCTACGTGCAATGGCATACAATGGTAATAGCATGGTGCGTTTGTCTTTGAGCTTGAGTTGCTTTTTCTAATTCCTCGTTTAAAAACATACAGAGCGCATCAATTCCACTGAAGAACATTTGAATCAACTAATCTGCAAGGAAAACCGAAAAAGACCACTAATCCATTCTGCCCTTTTCGCAGCTACTGGAAAAAAGTAATCTCTCAAAACCTACATTAACGGTGTGTTTTGTTAATGTCTAATGGCATAATAGAGGCTTATCCATGGGATGTTGTCCCAGGGCTTGATAGATTGAATTATTGCTTTTTTCCACTTGGTCCCAGCAGAAAAACAGAATATCACAGAGAAAAAAACACACAGTATTGCTTTTCTCTCTTCCCCTTTGGTCTCACGACATGAGCTCTTGTCCAAATGCACATTTTCCACAGGAAACCACTTGCCTAAGCTGTGCATGTGACTTCCACTGGCTATTTTAAGGAATAATAATAATCAATTCTATAAGCACGATTGTGAATCCGCCCTTCTCAAGCAATACATATGTCTAGATGACTACCCCCTAATCAGATCACTTACTTAAACGATTTGTTTTCCAAGTTAAACCCTTCAGCACTGGAGTATACAGAAGGGAGACATTTTGAGTGAACGAAAGTGGTCAGAGTAGTCTAACTTGCACACAGTTGTTAGGAGGTCGCTGGCTTTCCAAAAACCCCACTTATGTGAAACACTGAAGATACTACAGCACTTCACAGGGGAGGGGGGGGGGGGGAGTCTGAGAAATGTCATGTATGCATATTGATTACATTGCAAAATGTACTGTATGAATAAAAAAGCATATATGTAATTTCCTTGACAGAGTAATTAATACTGGAACAGCTATCACTGGATGCAGCAATTCTGCAGCTGGGAATTCCACAGGGCTCACTTAGGCGCCAGTGGTGATATAACACCAGCTGATCAACAGTGATATCTCAAAAAGTATCTGTGACATATCATTTGCTACACTGTTAACTTGCAGTCTAGGAGATCCCATGGCCAGCAAGTGCACTCATGGACATTGAAGAACTCATATCTGTACAATGAGGAGATCCCAACATGACTTTTGTTGGAAAGACAGAAGGAAGAAGGCAAGAATATCACAAGAATACTCAGAAGAGGAGGTGGAAGCAGAGGATGGCAAACATGAGACGCAGGTTACAACCACTATCTCGGCCGCCATATTGCCCAAACTGACAATGGACAATGGAGACCCTGCGGTACATCGTTTCACTTACTGAGAAGAAACTGACGCCTCGAGTGACTGCAGCCCAGCTATAACACCAGGGCTGAAGCTGCTTGCCCTGCTTCATTTCTGAGCCACTAATCCTTCCAGATTACTCTGAAAGAAGGGCAGGGCATCTCATCGCCATGCCGATCACCCATCTTCGTAGGTGTGATGGACTCCTTTTTGGAGACGGTTCCAGTCACATATGTTTTATATTGGGCAACCAGCTCACTGCAATGCGGAAGAACTCATTTTATGTCACTGCACACGTGACAAATGCTGATGGTGCAACTGACTGTACTTGTGTCTGTCTGGTACCATCAGAAGGAATAGAACACGTATTTAATCAAAGGAAAACAAATCATAATATGAATGCGCAGATGATCTGTAATATAAATGCTTTTGATTACATTTCTCAGGATAAGCACATTATTCCTAAACAGAGAACAACACTTTCCACTCTACACAATGAAACATCACAAAGACCTGAGAACATGTATTCTAGGACAGCAGAACTGCAGATGTCAAAATCACTCAACGGTAAAACTTCATTCACGTCTAAAAATAAGAAGTGGAAGTATTCACCAAAAGTTGGGTCACATGTTAGTCTTATCAAAATAATGTATCTGAAAAACACACAACATAACATGATCTGATTAATTAGTATATGCTAAATACCCATCATGTCTGGTCTCTGCTCAGTTTTAATTTGTTTCTCAATGCAATTCCGTATTGTCTCAAACCCATCTCAAATCTTTTCACATAGCCCTAACAATCCCTCAAGGATCTGTTTACAACACTTTGGCAACTATCAATACCACAGAAAGCTAAGTTCAGCATGGCATTTAGTCTGAACAGGAATACAATAGACAGAACATATGGCTGTTGAAAAGTTGATAAGAGGAGGTCCAGTGCAATGCACACAGGAAAATATCTTCTGAAGCATCACTGTATCATTTGCAATGTTGCACAACATAGCCATGAGATGCACGATGACCATGCCAAAAGGAGAAGATAAATTGCTTATGCCCAGGCACAGAGTGGTGGGCATGATGTTTAAAGTACATTGAAGAAGACATTGCGTAATTACCAAGAAATATATTATTGAAAACTATTTTAATGTGACCAATGGTAAGAAGTAACTCTGTGTGAATTCTCCCCATCCTAACACCAACACAACCCTGTTAACATTCCCTGTTCTTCTACCCACACACAAACACCCTAAGCAGAGCACTTCCTGGAACAATTCAAAACCTGCATATTGCTATAGACAATACCTCTTCTCTTTCCATCTGCATAGTCTTTACATACTGCTGAAGAGAATCCCCTTCTCAACACCTTCCCTAACCACACATACCTCTGAAACAATTTCATTATCCAGCCCCCTTCCCCAGCAGAACATTTCTGGATGTAAAATTAATAGTGTACACTTAATTCTTGGGTAAGAAGCCCTTCTTTGAAGTGTCTCAAAGACCAGTGTCTCTAGCCTATCTCAGTCATCCTCATTGTTGATGTAGCTTGAGAAGGGGATGTGGGTGGTAGTGTTGTTGGACCTCTGCTCAGGCACGTTTTACTGTGTAAGAGGATTAAATTATAGTACTGAACTGCTACCTTGAGTCATATTAATGGTCATAATTGAATTGGTGTCTCACAGTGTTAAGGGTATATCTTATGGGACATTTCTTCCACTGGATGCTGCATGTTTTCCAGTGGACTGCTTGAAACCCACGTATATGGTGACTCTGGGATGTGATATTTGCCATCATGCCTCTTATGGCTTAAGCAACATCCTACGTCGCTCACACCTGAGCCCTCCCTGACACCAAACATCAGAATGTCTTTGGGTTTCCTTTAATATTTTTGAGCTCTCTTGTGATGATGATCTCTTAAGTCTCCTGGATAGAGGATTCTGCCACTGGTACAAGAACAGTATAATGGGGGAAGAGAGGATATTCTTAGATGCACTCAGCCATTTGTGCATCAGGAGTTTGCAAAGCGTGGAACTTAAGTCAAGAATATCACTTGCCAAGTATCTTCAGTAGGCAGTAGGTGTTGAAAGAGTTCATAATATGGGTTGTGCTGAGCTGGATTAAACATTTGGGTTCTTCTCTTCATGTGTTGTGATATATTGATGTTAACTGAGGTCTATGTTGTGGTACTAGGTCTTCCCTGGGGACCCTGTCACTGTCTGTGCCACCTTATCTTTCACTTGAAACGCCTTACAATTTTTTTCTCTTTTTTTGTTCTCATATCACCATCAATGTGAAAAACTGTATGATCCCAAAACAGGGCAACACACCGGATGTTACACCCCTTTTGTACTGCTGCGGGGAGCTCATTGATGCTGGTACCTTGTCTGCTTTCTGGGGACTCCATCCCCCATAATCGGACGCGCCAGGAGGCTCCAACGCGTGTTTCCGTACAAGGAGGCGCTTATTAGCAGAGTAGGGCTCCCGTAGCCCGTTACCGCCGGTATCTTGCCTGCCTTCTGGGGACTCCATCCCCATAATCCGACGCGCCTGGAGGCGCCAATGCATGTTTACGCGCCAGGAGGCGCTTATTAGCAGAGTCGGGCTCCTGCAGCGCGGCAGCTCGTTACCGCCGGTACCTTGCCTGCCTCCTGGGGAGTCCATCCCCCATAATTGGACAGAGGAGCCAACGTGTGTTTCCGCGCCTGAAGGTGCTTATTAGCTGAGTCCGGCTCCCGCAGCGCGGGACGCAAGCGGGCGGACCCGTCCATGCCCATCGGAGCCCGAAGGAGGCTGGGCTGGCCCCCCCCTAACGTTTGATCTTGGGGACTAAACGACTCAAGGCGATCAATATATCCAGAGCCTGTTTGCACATGTTTTATTGCGCTATCCACCAAGGTACCAATTTACTTCTCTTATTGTCACTTTTGAATTCTTATTGGGCTGCATCTGCTTCTGCTGACCTTCTGTTCTTATATTCGCCCTGACCTTGATATCGTTATATTCCTGGGGCAATGGGCAAACGCAAGGCTGGGGAGGCTGTTAAAAATTAATCCCAGGCTAAAAAAACTAGGAAATCAGGGAAGGATAGACCCGGTACGGCTCAAGCAAACTTACAATCTCTGGCTGGCATTGACCACCTCATTGAGGAAGTTGAACAACTCCTAAAAACTAGCGAGAATAAAGTGAAAGAGAAGAGTCAGCGGCCAATAGTCCCCGTGATGTTCAGGAAAACAACGAAAGTTTGTGAACAACCAGATCTGATTGCTAGTGGTGTTTGTGACTTACCATAGCTTGTGGGAACCCCAAATAAAACAACGCTTGATAGGACCAACTCGAGTGGACTAAGGGCGATTGAGAGTTCCGAATACCCCGTGTACCCCAAACTTAATATAGTTGCCAATGTTCCATGTAAAAATCGATTTGAGTTGTTGCAGTTGGCTGATGAAACAAGGCGGCTACAATTATCTGATGAAGCCACAGGGTTGCTGTCTACTGACGAAATCACGGGGCCTCAAGCTGAGACTAAAGATATAAACCAAGTTTTTTGTGCCAACTCTGCATGTCTCACTTCTCAGGACTTGAATAGTAATCTTGGAAGGTTGGATAGCAAACTGGACCACCTTAAATTTTGTATTTTATTAGTGTCCGAATAAGTTAACAAGTTATCCATCCAGCCCTTGTCTGTGTGAACATGCAAATGTTTTTCGGAGGGGGGTTAGTGAACCCTCTCCAACAGCTCAGTCTAGTACGACTAGTAAAATCCCTTCTCCTATGTCACTAAGTTCCGCACCCCATCAGGAGATTCCCACTATCCATAATAGATCCCAACTGGGAAAAGTGGGCATCCCAAGTAAGTCGCTGAATAGCTCTCAACATGTAGTGACCAATTCAAGCTCATAGTCATCAAGGCCATTAAGATCACAGAATCTATGGAGCTGCGTTACTAACAACAAGTCCAGCATTATTCAGCCGGGAATGAAAGGGAGATCAATAGCCTTGTGACAAAAGTAGGCTGCTTATTGACAATTCCTGGCTGCTAACTTACAATCCACTGAGGAGACATTGTGACAATGTTTGCCGATTGGACTTACAAGATCACCCACATTGTTCTCATTTTCATTTTATTTTTATGACAAAGGTCCCAAAGTTGAAACCTGGCTCCTATGAAGCCCCGACGCTCTGATTAACAAAGCAATCCATTGGCTGAGAGTTGAGAGGAAATGTCTCTCAGTAATCCGATCCGACATCGTGCTCACTAAAAGGTATACATCGAGCTCATCAATCAATGGCTATATGCAGGTTGTCTTTTCTTCACACCATCTGGTCGAAAACGTAGTCAATTTTGAATTACGCACTTGTAATTTTCACGGGAATCGAAATTTGGGAATACAATTAAAGGCTTCGCCGCCTTCCCTTGGAAATTCATGGAACTCTGTTTCTGCCGCAACGATCTCAGATGAAATTGGCTGACTAAGGCTGTCTCCTAAAAGGGACTCGAAGGTACAAATGGAGTTAAGCAAAACAGATAAAACGTGTGTAGATTGTATGTAATCTCTAATGTTACAGGGAGCACTTATGTTGTTGCTCCATCGCCTGCTGATCGAAATAAGCTTTTTGTCCATTGTGCTGGGGGTGAAGTGATTAAGGCCTTAGCCAACAATCAGATGGGGATGGTCGATCTAAGTATCTCAGCAGGGAGTCAGGACGACGCGGCCCCTTATGTTATAAGGTGCATTGAAGTCCTTGCTTTATCTCAAACTGTCCCAGGTGAATTTTCAGATTATTGTGCGGGGGATGTGGTGATAAATTGTATGGTTGATCATCAGGTAGGGCGGGTAGATTTATCTCTCCCAACAGGGACCCATGATTACATCGACTTACATCGGACTTCATTAACATCAAATAACATGGACAATAACTTTGCAGATAACTGGTGTAAGCATTATGTCGCAAACAGTTTCCACCTCATAGAGAATCTTGCCCAAATGGAGATATTAGAAGGCACGACGGGAAATGAGCAGAGAGGGCAGACCAACCCCCCTACTTGTTTAAAACTCTTATTCTGGAATATAGCTGGCTTGGAGCAAAAATTAGTTGACTGTGACAGGATAGCATATATAGATAAACAAGATATTTGCTTGTTCCAGGAAACGTGGGTGATAGAAAAAGTATTTATCGATGGGTTTACTTGTTACAGTGTGGAGGAAAAACCGGCAGCCCACTTTGGGAGAGCTATAGGCGGGCTTATGATTTTATTTAAGAATGGTCGTGTTAGCAGCTCTGAGCTGATAGTGATTGATAGTTTGCATCTAATGGGGATTACTGTAACTTTTTCAACAGGACTCTGTTTGTCCATTTTTAATATTTATCTGAGGAGGGGCCCAGACAAATCTCCCACATTATCACTCCTTGAGGGTCTCATTGATAATTTGAAACCAAACACTATAATTGTTATGGCAGGTGATTTTAATACCACCTATGAACCCTCAACCTATTTAAACGATATAACAATGGAGGAAGATGAAGCTTGGGGTATTCCACCATTGTCAGATGTCCCCAAGAAAAAGCTTTCAAATGTTGCTCTAGAACTAGTTTTGTTTACACGAAATAGGGGTCTTAGAGCAAGTAATGGGCGTACCTCCTCTGATCCTACGCGGGCAGTTACATTTAAAAGAGGGGATTGCACTAGGGCTATTGATTATGTTTTAGTTGATATAAGACTGTGGCCGCTCCTGGATGACATGAAAGTGGAGACGCATCAGGATAGTGACCACAACTCTCTTGAAGTAACTTTATTTGGTGATTCTTTGAATCAAGATAAAAACCACCAGACAACTGTTGTGCCTGCCCCTCAGGTAACAAACAACCGTTGTTATGTTTCTTGGCTGAATGCTATGTCTAACTACAAATTGTTCACACAGATCTATAAAATTTATGTAAAGCACCTTGAAATATATGATGGGTTGAGAGAGGATGCAATCCCTATTCTGGATATACACAATGGCCTATTTAAAGCACTACGGGACATCTTTTATCAAACTAGTACTGTTAAGACTCTTAATTCCCCAAAGGTGGAGAATTGGTTCAACCAGGCCTGTAAAGTAACAAAGACAGCTTTGAGGAAGACTATAATAGAAGGGAATCATGCCAGGATCAAGGGAGCAAGAACTACATATGTCTACCCTGATCAAAGCTAAGAAGGACTGGGAAAATAAAGTATGGCAAGATATCCTGGAAGCCAGTAAAAATTATGATGCTAGATTGTTTTGGCGCCTTGTTGCCCAAACTAAGACAGAAAAGCCTAATTTACACCATTATAATCTTCCCCTGGATAGATGGGTGGCACATTTTACCGCCCTCTATGCTCCAGGTGACCCACCATTTTTTTTAATGGCACCAGCACTTTTTATGAACCATCCCTACTGGATTCCATCACTCCCATTATCTTTAGTCTGGAAGAAACAGCTGGAGCAATTGACTCGCTGAAATCTGGAAAGGCCCGGACAAAATTACCTGCGATTTGTACAAACCCGAACCCTCGATATGGTCCATATATATTCAAATATGTTGTCAAATGCCATAGCAGCGGGTGGAAAGCTACCAGATTCCTGGCTTGGGACAGAAAGTATAGCAATACACAAAAAAGGTGATGTAGGGGAGCCATGAAATTATGGACCTATCAGCCTCATTGATAATGCCCAAAACATTTTCTCAAAACAGACTTTATTGAGAATTCTTGATTGGGTTAATACTAATAAAATGTTATTTTCCCTCCAGGCAGGTTTTAGATTAAGAATCAGCACAACAGATCAGATTTTTAGATTTATGGTTTTATATTGGAAATATGTTTTACTTCAGAAACAAAAATTATACGTGGCTTTTATCGACCTTAGAGCAGCATTCGATCTCATACCACGTTCTGCTCTCTGGCAAGCCTTGACAAGTGGGGGCGTCCCAGTTAACCTAGTACGTATAGTAAATAAATTCCATGCGAATAACTATGCACAAGTTTGCTGGGGCCACAACGGTGAGTTAGCAGATCGCATTCCTATTGAGAGAGGAGTCCGCCAGGGCTGTGTTTTAGCACCTACCCTATTCTCCCTATACATTAATCATGTTGTGTATGTTTTAGATCACTGCAGGAATGACTCTCCAGTCTTGAATAATATGAAGATACCCATGTAACTTTTTCCTGACGATTCACTTCTTATATTTAAATCACCAATGGGTCTCCAAATTTTTATTGGCACATTTGAACATTTTTGTAATTCAAGACGTTTAGAATTAAATATAAACAAAACCAAGTTTATGGTGTTTGGGAATATAAAGTAGGAAAGTTGCAGTATCCATGAAGGTAGTGAGGCTCTTGAGAGAATACATAACTTTGATTACTTAGGCGTCAGACTTATGGATAACCTAAGCTGGACTTGTCAATTGGATAAATCTACACAAACGATTGAACACAGGTCTAATTCTATTTTAAGTTTTATAATCAAACTACGTCATGCCTAATTTCCCCTGCTGTGGAAACATACCGAGCAACAGCGCATGGAGCTGCTCTTTATGGAGCAGAGATCTGGGGCTATGAAAATTTACAGCCAATGCCGATTGCTGAAAATAATTTTATTAGAAGGCTTCTATGTTTACCATCAAGCTCACCACTAACCCCATGTATTTGGATGTTGGGATGAAAAGAGTTGCCGACCTGGCTATTTTAAAAACCCTATTATATTGGATCAGATTTTGGTCTACACCTGAACTTGAAGTTTTCAACGATTCACTGGTAGAGCTATTGATCTTTCATGGTGCAAGGGACATCCCATGGGTAAAGTCAGTGTCAAGTTTGTTCTCTAAACTTGGAATGCAGAACTTGTGGGACGCCCTAAAAATATCTCAAAATCTGATAATAAATTGCTTAAAATTCGATACTGGGCTTACATTAACGATCACTATGCTATGAATAGCCAAAACGGGTCTGTAATTAGAGCATTTTTAGTCCACAAGCATACTCCCCGGTTTAAACAATTTTTAGACCTAATATTCCCATCCTCAACCAGGAACTTGTATATACGGTTCCGATATGGAATTCTACATTTGAAGTCCTTTACAAGCAAATGGCGCACTAACCAAGATCTCAGAATTTGCCCTATATGTTGCTTGGGTACCAAAGATGAGAAACATGTATTGTTCTTTTGCAGGGAGTATCATCTCACATGTCGCAAATGGCTAGCTTCAATCTGCCACGACATGGCTACCCGTAGCCACCTGGAAGCCTTTAGGATTTAAAAAGCAACACGTCGCCAATAATAGTATTTGCTGTAAGTAAATTCTTGCAAGCAGTGTGGCTTAAAATACAAAGGGCCATATTCACAAGGAGCTATCGCCAAATTAACGTCACTTTATCGCAGCCAAAGTCATGATAAATTTACCTTCCTATTCACAAGCTGGTGCTAACAGCCCACAGCACCAGCGTACCCACGATAGCAGCCGCAAAAACACATCGCCACAGATGACCCCTGCAACTATCGCTAATGAGATGCAGACTGGGCGTTCCCGTGCCAAAAGCCGCGACCACACCACTCCTCACCATTCTCAACAACCAGAGAGATCGGCGATAAAAACACAAAACAGGCGATAAGGCGCGTTAGCACCAGGAAATCTACACCTGCTCTAACCTGGGGTTAAGTCGGACGGCAGCCAGCACCACAAAAGGGAGCACAGCCCAGGGCCACATCAAAAGGGCAACAGATGCCAAGGAGCCACTCATAATGCGGCCCAGACACCCAAGAGGGCCACAACACATACCGACACCACCCCAGGACCCCACCCCACACCCGGAACACCCCCCCAGACTACCACAGAGGCAGCGCAGACAAAAACAGCGGACCCCCAGGAAATGCACCAGCCTCACAGACCCAACATCTGATAATGTCACCGTCCACTACAGGCTGAAAGGGACAACCATCCCACGCATCCTGACCATCATCGCCTAACAGGTCTCCGGCACCAGCACAGCGGACAAGCAACATCCCACCCCACACCAAGCTGCTGGATTGGCTGCACCTGTTGGCCCCTGGCACCCTCCCAACAACACCCACCAGAGTCGGAGGAGTCTCACAGCCAGGCACATCCAAGTTCCCCACACCTGTCCTGGAAATCACCATCACCCTGGTACCCCAGTCCTCATACGTCCAACACAATGCGCAGGATACGCTGGAGACTAAGCAAGGACCATACGCCATAGCAGGATGCACGCATGTGTTGGGGACAATCCACAGCACACATGTCCTACCTGTGCCCCCTGGTGACACAGCACACAATCACCACAACAGGAAGCACACGTCTCACATCAATGTGCAGGGAACATCCGAACACCGTAGAACCTCCACCAATGTCGCCTTCAAATACCCAGCCAGGGTGCATGATTCCTTCATCCTCCGACAGTCCATCAGCAACCAGTGTTCCCAGGATGGCACCAAGGGAAATGCACAGCCCCTTGGCAAGTTTCAAATGAACAGCCCAGTCACCTCAACACCACAACCATGCAACTCACCACCCTGGCAATGCACACGTCACAAAATCACAACCAACATGCAAAACAACATGCCCACCCACCAGACACGACAGAACAACTCACAATGGTAACCTGGGCACGCCGTGAACATGAGCCATCAACGGCATGGCACCTCAGCCACACACTAGCCGAATTTGGGGAGAGGTGGCAACCAGGCATGTGTGAATGATGCAGGAGAACCATGATTGGGAAAGTACACAATGCCAAGAGTGGTGGAGGTGTGCTGGACAGACTGCAGTATGCAGAACACACCCATATCCATGGTGACATACACCTCTGGCGTATGGAGTGTAGTGGACAGTGGACGCAACCATGTCACCCCAGCCAATGGGGGAGTTGGCGGAAATGTTGCCAGTTACGTCCCCCCATAAGCGTGAGCGGAGTGGCATGGCCCGGCGTACACCAGGCCAGCATAGGGGTGTGAATAAAAAGCACGTAGCCCTGGGTGTGATCCTCTTCCGAAAAGCCCAACGTCTCTGCCAGGGCGACGCCTCTCACCAGGCCACGAGGCCTATGCCGTCCGTCCTCATGAGCGGAGTTGCCTGCGATCCTGTGCGCCTGCTGAACCCCGGACCGCTGGACCCCAAGCCCGTCAGGCCTGCCCCAGCGCAGCCAGGCCACACTGATCACCTGCCGACACCAGCGTGTGTCAAGGAGGGCCCACCATATGCCTGCGCAAGCCCCAAGCCCAAGGCCCACAACCTTGGCAGCCACCTCAGACCATCACGGCCTCCACGACACAGGCCCGCTTTAGTCCTTTCTCGTTGACGTACTCTACTGCCGCCTCCGGCCTACACCCCGGTCAAGTAGGTCACACATTTGGAACTGAGTCTTGATTACACGATAGCAGAGTACATATGTTCATTGCAGATTTTATATCAGTGTACTCCCTTCGATGTGGTGCCACCAACTCTGTGCATGGCATTCTTACGACACATGTCTGTTGTCCCCTGCTGGCTACTGCCTTCGGCCAACACTGCGGTCGAATAGGTCACACACACTTTCGAAATCAGCCTTGATTTTTTATGGCAGACTTTATGTCATTGTACAGGCCTCATAGCAGACTTCATCCCCTTTCAGCCCCGGTGCCACTATATCTATTCCCCGAGACCCATGGACACTTTCTGGTTGGACTTTGGTGGTGACTGAGTCCATGGATTTGGGGTTGTCGTCCCCATCATGGCGGTGATACTGACTTTGTGGCGAAAACAAGGCTTTGGCATTCCACCCCTCCGTTTGCTGCTTCCGGACAGCTTCCATCCTCTGCCTCATGCCCTGGAGGTCACTTTCCACTGTCTCCCACAACCCTCCACAACATACACCTCGGACATTGATGAGGACCCGCTCAGGTCGCATGGCCCATCTGACAGCACCGCAAATCACCATCCCGTGGCTGGATGCCTGTGCCGGCCGCAGTGCATCCGGGGCCACTAACTCTGTGCTGGTCATGTTCGGGACCCCTTCTTCTGATATATTGGATGGCCTCTGAAGCGATGGCCTTGGGGTCATCAACGCCATGTGTCTGTGGCCCTGCACTGTCCGCAGCCTCTGGCCTCAACTGCGGCTGACCAGGTCTCACACACCAATTCGAGTCCTGACCGGCCTGGACGTCGCATTACCGCAAGAGACACACACCACCACCGCCAGGACCGACACCAACCGCAAATTGCCTGTGTCGAAATGGTCGTACTGGCAGACTGACGGAGTTGCCTTCACATGTCGTGGATGCCATCTTCTGCCTGATCCCCTGCTCAGCACTCCAGGTGCCACTGACTCAGTGCACAACGAATCATCGTCCATCACTGTCTTGGTTATGTACTGTGGTGGGTTCATGCAGCAATGTCACCTCAGGCGATCTGGGGGACCTGGGATGTCGATGAGGAAGATGATGCAGGTGCGACACCCCCCCACTGCAGCTGCATCATGTAGGTTCCAAAGGGACAGAATCCTGGACATTCTCTTCACATGAGCACGCTCAGCTCTGGTGCCCCAGACTCAGCGCACTGCAACTCACGGACACTTTTGATTGCTCATTGTGTGCCCTCTGGACTCGCTCAGGCTACCTCCGTGATGCTCCGCAGTTGTCCCGGTAATGCTGGTGTTGTCTGTTTCCATATCCATTGTGTTAACTATTGTATTTGTTGCCAGCACCAACAGCTCCCTGAGGGCTGGCTTGCATCCACCCCACACACATCCAGCACCGGCGTCACTGTACTTGTGGCCCTGTCCTGCGCACGTGCCCGTAGCCAGTTCGACATGATATCTGCGTGTGTGCCTGTGGTCTTGTTGTATGCAAGAGAGCCCTGGGCCCTACGACGTTACATCGTGATGTGTAAAGCGGACGCAGACATGTCACCGCAGGCAGCGGGTTAGAGCTTTGACATGTAGCTTTGTCGTCACCCATTCAATTCATAAGGGAAGTGGACTGTGCAGTCGTACACAGAGCCAATGTGGGTGTGTGACTGATATGTGCATGCCCCTGGGCGCGGTTCTGTAATGGGAATGTGCATCTGCGTGTGTCTCTATGGCAGTGTGGGTCTCCGTTGTGGGGTGTAGGTGGCCCCTGAGGGGTAAATAACACCCACGTATGTGTTCTGTTACACCTTCCATGGGTTCAGAGCACTCCGGCACCTGTTGGGCCACCTCCTTTTGGCGTTCTGACACCTGGCATTGGTGTGCCATGTGTGGGTTGGTGAGGTGTTGTGTGCCAGCTGTGCTTGCGGGTGCTTCATGCTGTGTGGTCTGTTGCAAGGGGCTGGGTTCTCCTCTAAGTGGCTTGTTTGCCCTGGTCCTGGTGGTGGGTTGCGTGGAATGGCCATGGGCTGTTGCAGGGTGTCGGTGTCGAAGGTGTGGTGAGCGTCTCTGGCATCACTGATGGGTTGTCTGGTGTGACCTGCTGGAGGTGTTGTTTGTCCTTCTGCAATGTGAAGGGGAGATGCATGTTGACATTGTATTGACATTTATGTTGGCGCATTGTTCTTGTGGACATGCAGACTGTGTGACAATGTACATCATGAATGGGCGGTGCTGGCAATTTGAGTTGGGACAGTGGACATTTGGACTACATGACTGATGTAAGGTTGTACCCGTACATATGCATCTCACAGTTCCCTGCTCTGTCCAATGTGATTAGCCTGTTTCTGCGCATGGGCGGACCCAATTGTGTCCCCTGTTCTGCAGTGTCGGTGTTGCACTTTGTGCCACATTGTCATTGGATGTGCTGTGATTGCTATGTGTGTGTGCTGCAGTGTACCACGGGGATGGGGAACATGTCCCTGGGTATTTGTGGTTGTGCAGTGTGCTACACATCGTTGCGCATGTGTTCCATTGTGCCCATCTTCCCCTGTCCCCCCAGTCCCTTTTGGATCCTCACCCTGTTGTCGTTGTGTCAGGTCCGATCGAGCTGTGTCCAGACTCCCAACTCCTTGCACCGTCTCCACACTGATGACTGGCCTCCATTTCCTCCAGCTCCTCCTGTGGTGCAGGACTCCCACCTCCTGTCGCCGTTGCTGCCTTCCTGTTGGCAGCGGGTTTGTGCCTGGTTTAGGTTTCCACGTCATGCCAGCGCCTCTTGGCCTCCTCCATTAGCCTCCTCGACACTCCGTCTGCATTCATGATAGTCTACTTGTGGGTGAGTTGCTGGTAGTGTTCTGTTGCCTCTGTGACGCTGGCCTTGTTTTCCTGCGGTCTGCACCCCGTCTTCCTCTACCTCTTCTCCTTGGCCTTCCTCGGCCCCGTTGTTCCTTGCTGGGGGTCTGTGGGGGTTGTGGGGTTCGCGATGGCCTCAGCGCTGGGTCAGGGTGCATCCATGTTGCTACGTGCTTTGGCTTGTTTCTGGTGTGTCGTTTCTGTGGTTTTTCTGATGCATTTTCCTGCCAGACGTGTGAGATTTGCAGGCCTATGGCTGTTTTTCGCAACTTTTTGTACCGTGATTGTCCTCATCTCATGATTTTTAGCGTTCACGTTTCGCATTTTTGCAGCGTGGCGCTGATTTTTGCGTGGCCATTTGATGCGTTATCTGGTTACTATCGCATGCTACCGCCGCGTTGTGAATACTTGGTTGGCACGGCGTAATTTTCCCGCGATAGGCTGCGATGTTGAGAGTTGCATTAAGCTACTCTCGCAGTAGTATCACACGTTCCTGCGAATATACCCCTATGAGTATAGACTCATTGCGATCAAGATGCATTGGAGTCCATCTATGGGCAGTTTGTTGATTATTATTCTCATTATTTTATTATTTTTCAGAGTGGACATTATCTTCCCCTCTCCACTCAGCGCTTGCGGTGTATTAACGGATTCTCAGACATTCCTAAAAATTCATATACCTATACACGGTTTCAGCAGTGACGCTTATACTAAGACTTTCCAATCACTGGGTAAGCCTCCCTTTTGTATGTAATTTCGATGTTAGGACTTCTATATCCCAAATAGATTTTCCATCTACGCGAACAGTCTCCAATAATCTGCACTTTTTCGTGTTTCCCCATAAGGTGCTTTGTCCAATTTAGCTCCAAAACTATTCTCAACTAAATCTTCATAGTCAGATGATACAGTGCATCTGACAAGGTAAATATACCGATTATATAAATAGGGAGAACTTTTTAGGGTTTCCCTGAGCACTTTTGTTCTTAAATGTCACAAATTATCATAATTCTCAGCTCTACCTCACAAATAAGGACTTTTTGTATATACACGGTTTTTCTTTTAAGTGGCAACTTTCTCTATCCTCACAAATCTTTTATATTATAGCACGGTGGTTGGTGATTTAAGGAACCTTTTAAAGATCTCTTTATATTAGTCCAACTTGGGACTTGTTTCATATCTTTTTCTTCTCCAACACTCTCAAAGTGCTGAATGTTTCCTGTGACATTCTTAAATGTATCTCTCTTTTAAAGATAATGTATCTGACTCAGATATGAGCAGAAACTTTTTGTAGGACCCTCAATATGTGTTTAAAACAGTTTCTTTTTCTTATACATGTGCTTTTTTCCAGAGTCTATAAGACCTACATGGCTACCTGATGAAGGCGTAATGCCGAAATGCGCGTAGGATACGAATTACGTTAGCCATGGCAAACAAGATTGCTTTTTAAAAACATTTGTATTTAGATTTGTTTTGAAGTGATTTCACTGTATAGTTCATGTCTAATCAAAATATCATATATTATATGGGCATGACATGTTCTAAGAATACATGATGTATCATTAGGCCATGTATGAATTAGTAAGTATGTTTGAATATTGTAAGCAACAATCATGGAATCATACCGTGTTTGATACATAGGCCAATATAGAGTTTAAATGGTGATTACTTCTGTTTTTGATATTTTTCTCAGTTAATTTTGATTATGAAAAAGACAAAATATATAAAAAACATTGTTTCATAAATACATTTTTTTTTATACTATATAAATCCTGGTAATATTTTGTCTTTGTTATTTGAAGGTCCACTTTTTTTTTCGTTTCCTAAATGGTTTGTTCAAATTTGGCATTTCAACCCTGATTTAGGAAATTTATTCAGGGGTACCCATATTTTTGCTAATAATTTTGGCAGGATGACCATCGTGATAAGGTTCACTTGTCATAAACAGGGATACTGTTCCACTTTTATTACTAATATCGCTTGCTGGTTTATCTAGATTTCTCATAGGAATCCTAGCAATATTGTGGCTAAAATTAAACCCTAGGTACCTTATCTCTTCTTTAATTCAATTGTCTTCAATTTCTTATACCAGGTAATTATTTCGTATTTTGATTAATTAATCAAGCACCCTGACAAACTGCCAAAATTATCAGTTGTTATCGTTATGATTTTTGGGAGGGATTTTTCAAAGTCCCGAGTACATACTGTTAAGTGATCTGCATAAAATGCCATTCAGTGTCTAATCTTGCTAGAAGGACTTTTTTTTCGAACTGTATGGACTTTTTCCACCTAACTGGGACTCTCCTAAAGGAACCACATGAAAACTTTCATGTGTGTATTAAGTACAGGGCAGCACCATAGGTACTGGGAGGCTTTACCTTTTTCCATGGGTAAATTAGAAGGGATCGCAATCAGATCATCAGTGTGTCTAGTCCGCGACAATTGTTTTTACATCGGAGCTTAAAACTGCTAAAAGGTAAACAAAATTTGGAGAATTTACATAAAATGTTGGTATTTTCACAAATCACTTCATCATGCAAGTTTTTATAGCAGAAACATTGCATATACTTGAGAGCTGGAAATTGCCCTAGATATGAGTTGATGTTTAATCACACAAGATTGACTGCAGTTTGAGGCCACTGCAACCAGATTTCAAGCCATATTTGTAGGAAGCTGGGTCTCTGTTGCAGTAACCCCCCCCCCCTTTTTGCCAGACTACTGATGCACTTTGGCTTGATGTGCCCTGGGTCCCTGTCAATCAAGTCACAGGGCCTTTGTTCTTACCTGAAACTGTACCTTGTACCCCCAACCCCATTGGCACGTCTCTGGCCACATGTCAGTTCCCTGTAAAATGTACCATGGGTACCCAGGGCACTGTGGCCAGGGAAGGCCTCTAAGGGCTGCAGCACTTACTATGCCACCCTTGGAGGCCTTGTACCTTTACACACAAACATTGCCATTGCAGGCTGCGTGTTTTGGAGCAGAACAAAGTGAAGAGTCAACATGGCACACATTCCTGTGTGCCATGCCTACAACCCACTGCCCTGAAATAGGTCGGTACAAAAGGGGGTGGTGGTGATGGACGGAGCATCAGAACCAATCAAACACTCACACCCAGTCAACAGATCCGGGTTTGATCCATCACCGTTCTTTAGCCCACTCTGCCACCCCAGTTCAGACATGGCCATATGCAAATCAGTCTGACCCTGTGCCTCATGGGAACAGTCCAGCCCGAACTGCCAAGCCATGCCCTCCCTGGACCGGAAACAAGCTTCCTAGGACCGGTTTCTGGCATTTCAGCCGTCTCCAGCCAGGCTTGCCCGAATCCAGTGGCAAAGCGAGCAAGGGACTCACGTCTGAGCATACCCTGCCAACTTATGGCGAACAAAGCGGTACAAAAGGGGGTGGTGATGGACGGAGCATCAGAACCAATCAAACACTCACACCCAGTCAACAGATCCGGGTTTGATCCATCACCGTTCTTTAGCCCACTCTGCCACCCCAGTTCAGACATGGGCATATGCAAATCAGTCTGACCCTGTGCCTCATGGGAACAGTCCAGCCCGAACTGCCAAGCCATGCCCTCCCTGGACCGGAAACAAGCTTCCTAGGACCGGTTTCTGGCATTTCAGCCGTCTCCAGCCAGGCTTGCCCGAATCCAGTGGCAAAGCGAGCAAGGGACTCACGTCTGAGCATACCCTGCCAACTTATGGCGAACAAAGCGGTACAAAAGGGGGTGGTGATGGACGGAGCATCAGAACCAATCAAACACTCACACCCAGTCAACAGATCCGGGTTTGATCCATCACCGTTCTTTAGCCCACTCTGCCACCCCAGTTCAGACATGGCCATATGCAAATCAGTCTGACCCTGTGCCTCATGGGAACAGTCCAGCCCGAACTGCCAAGCCATGCCCTCCCTGGACCGGAAACAAGCTTCCTAGGACCGGTTTCTGGCATTTCAGCCGTCTCCAGCCAGGCTTGCCCGAATCCAGTGGCAAAGCGAGCAAGGGACTCACGTCTGAGCATACCCTGCCAACTTATGGCGAACAAAGCGGTACAAAAGGGGGTGGTGATGGACGGAGCATCAGAACCAATCAAACACTCACACCCAGTCAACAGATCCGGGTTTGATCCATCACCGTTCTTTAGCCCACTCTGCCATCCCAGTTCAGACATGGCCATATGCAAATCAGTCTGACCCTGAAATAGGTCAGCCACCCCTCTAGATGGGTGCACTATACCAGTGGTGAGGGTACAGGTGCATGAGCCCTTGTAAGTGCAGTAATGCCATTAGGAATATATGGTGCTGGGAGTTTGTCATTACGACCTCCACAACACCATAATGACTATACTGAAAACTGGGAAGTTTGGTATCAAACGTCTGAGCACATTAAACCCACACTGATACCAGTGTTGAATTTAATGAAAAATGCACTCAGAGGGCATCTTAGAGATGCCCCCTGAAAAACGACCATTCTCTGATGGGTTCCCTAACTTGTACATACCAGCCTGCCACCATGAGACATGATTCTGGACCCTTGGTATGGGGGCCTTCGCTCCCTGAGCCCAGAAACAAAACCTTTCCTGGGCGGAGGTGTTCACACCTCCCCCAGGTCAGGAGGAGCCATCTGTGGCAGTGGAGCTTCAAAGGCCTTGCTACCTTTGTAATGCGACCCCCAGCCTCTCCTGCTATCAGGAGCAGGCCCCCTTCCTGTCTCCCCTCTTTTTCGGTGGGGAGACAGGCGGGAAAATTTAGCCAGCCCAGAAGATGTGCCCACCTCTGCCAACCCCACCCCTCAGGTGGGGGAGGGGAGGTGAAGCTCACACTTCAGTGCCAGCCATCTTGCAGATGGCAGGCACTCCCCAATCAGGATTAGGGATTGTGCCAACTACCCCAGGTGGGGTGAGCACACCAAGGGTGTAGTCACCATAAGGTCAGTAGCCCATTGGCTACTGACCTCGAGACCCCTATAGCCCCTAAAACGCTCCCCTAAATACAGTATTTACGGGGCAGCCCTTAACCAAGAAGTCAGATTCCTGCAACCAAAGAACAAGAAGGATGAAAGAAGATGCTCAGCAGAGGAGACTGCAGAGAAGAACTGACTTGGCACCAGCACTACCGGCCTGTAGTTTCCAGAGAATCCTGCACCAAAATTTGTCCTGTCCTGCAGCCAATGACCTCCAAGACCCCTGGGAGGACTGACTGCCTTAAAAAAACACCGGATCTCTTGCGAACAGCAGCTCTGTTCAAAAGAAAACTCCCAAGACAGACTCTGAGCCTGCTGAGGACAAAGAAACCCGACGCCTGGAACCACCACTGCACCCATCACCTACAGCCCGAGTTCGAGTACCGGTCCCAGCGAGGTCCCCCAGCACTCCAGAGTCCGAGCCCACCGTGGGTTGACCCCTCCAGGACTCCCAGACATCGCCTGCAGCCTCTGCACGGAGACCCCCGCAACCGCGAGTGGCTCAGTAAGGTGAAATCTGACCTCAACAGACACCCTCGCATCCAGCTACCCTGAGCCCTGGAGAAGAGAACCCGAGGTGCACCTATGTCCCTCCAACTTACCTACCTACCTATTGGTTTCTCCCAGAAGTCTTCCTGGACTGAGCCTGCAGCCAAAATCCAAAACCGACAACTCCCATTGAAAACAACAGGGCAACCAATGCTAAAACAGCACCCTGCACCCAGCAGCCCCTGCACCACTGGGGGTGCACTTTGTGTGCTAAATCGGATCACCCTTTGCCCTGAGCCTAAAATGAGGAGCTTTGCCCCCACAACCTTGTGGCCTGTTCGTGAGCAGCCACCAACCAGAGGCCCTCTATCCCCCATTGGATAACATTGAGCCTCAGCACTCTGCACCCGGCCACCCTAGTGCCACTGAGGGTGCTTTGAGAGTGCATCCTTGACCCTGGGGGAACCCTTGTTCTAATCCCAGAAACTCATCACTAAAGACCGAGTACTTACCTGTGAACCAATAACTTCATTTCTCTCCATAGGAAAAAAATTGACTACTTTCCCTTGAAAATGTTCTAAGCGTGGAGTTGATTTGTATGAAAACCTGAAAAACTACAACTGGGCAAAACTGATTTTACTTACCTTTTCTCTAGGAAATGCCCCAGTGTGATATTGAGGCATATCACACTGAGTAGGAAAAGTAACTTAAAAAGCAATCTGAAAAGTAACTGAAAAGTAATCTTAAAAGTAATTGACATATTTGACTTACCTGTATTTCAATCAATTACATTTTAAACTGCATTCAATTTAAAGCACTACATAAGATTTTGCAAACCATTTATTTCACCTGTGCCAGGCTTGGCTTGGTTCTAGAAATAAAATACCTTAATAATATTTGCATACAAACAAAATTGGTCTGAGTTCAGTCCTTGAGTGTGTGAAATCATTTGCTGATTGAGTGTGTACAACAAATGCTTAACACTACCCTCTGATAAAGCCTTACTGCTCGCCCATACCACCACAAATAGAGAGTAAGGTGCTATCTACTTTTACCTCTGCCTACCTTTGGGGGTTCCTCTGGACTCTGTGCACAGTATACCTCATTTTGGTATAGTATATACAGAGCCAGCTTCCTACAATATTATATAAACTGAACGCTGTGAGTGATAAGTTTAGACTGACAGGTGTCTTAAGTAGTGGAACACAGGGAGCAGTGACTATTTGCCCACCGTAGACAGTGGTAAATGGCTGCTTTTTTCAGGAACTTTGCAGGTATATACTGCATTTGGATGTAAATGAAGTAACATTGTTTTACATATCTAAAGTAAACAACCAAACATAACACAAAAACATACACAAAGCAGCATAAGAACATGATCAAAACGACAAAGCACAATGCGACACAACTAATACAGTAAAATACATCAAAATCACATTGCAACAATAAAAAACACAACAGTTTAAAAATGGCAAAGGAATATATCACCACCACAACAACGAAGTATTACTACAAAACAAAACTCACAAACTTTCTTGTCACACATAACCATCTCCTGAATCCTGTTTTCACAATTCGAAGGTAAAAGGTGCTTGCACCAAGCACTGCTTTAACTTACCAACCAGTTCATGACAAGGCACCAGTCAAAAATGTTTTTGATTCGATTCCAAGTCTGCAGGTTACACGATCAGTATTTTAACTTAGTCCAAATGCCCTTCCCATCAAAGTGGGTTGGAAGCTTTACATCAAAACAAATTTTTCACCACAGTTTTTCCATTTTTCAAAGAGGAAGCCCATTTTTCTTATAATTTGTGTTTTCGACCTACTTTCAGTTTGTGGTAGAAACCAATGGGTGATCCCGAAGACCTATAAAGTTCTGAAAAGTAGACAAAATTCTGAATTGAGTAAGGGGGTCATATGTGCAGATCCCTCAAGGTTTTCCCAAAGAAACTAACTGTTGAAATAAAGAAATGTTGAAAAAGAAAAGGAAAAACAGCCATTTGTGACAATGTCTTCATCTGTAACTTTTTGTCACGATGGCCAATTTACAAAAGCAATAGCATTACGTCTGCTAGACCCTTCTGTTTGAGAGGATATATAGGGTTTGTAGGTTCTTCAAGAACCCAAAGTACCCAGAAACAATAACTGAGCTGCACTGTGCAAAGGTTTTTCATTGTGTCCCGAGTATAGGCCAATCCATATGGTGAAATATGTAGAGTGAAAAATGGTTATCAAGGAAACCTATGTTTTTATGAAATCCACATAAGATATGTTGTTTAGTAGTGGCGGTTATTTGTCCACCACTGTATTTGTGGGCACTCATACTAGCATGTTATCCAGAGGGAATGTTTACTCAGAAGGCCTTGCTAACCTCCAACCTTGACTAAAAAAGCATTTTTCTCACATTTCTGTGATGGAAAGTTCTGGAACCAGAGAGGAGCCTCAAACCTTCTCCCACCAGCAATTCCCCTAGTCTCCTGATAAAAATGGTACCTCACTTGTGTGGTTAGGCCTAGTGCCTGCTAGAGGAAACGGCTGAAAACACATGGCTACATCACATTTTCTGACTCAAAACCGACCGTTTTTCTTGCAAAGTGGGTAGCTGTGCATTTTGGGCCTAGTTCAGCCAGCACCTAAGGACACCTAGCAAACCCTCCATTTTTGAAAACTAGATGCCTGAGTGAATCCAGATTTTTTTCCCCAGAATCCTTTGCAACCCTCTATCTTTGAGAAAAAAACACATTTTCCTTACATTTATGTGAGGAAAGTTCTGGAATCTCCAAGGAACCATGAACTTCCTTCCCCATTCAGCATTTCTCCAAGTCTCCCGATAAAAAGGGTACCTTCCTTGTGTGGGTAGGCTTAGTGCCTGCGACAGGAAATGGCCAACATCACATTTTTCCACTCAAAACTGACCCTTTGTTTTGCTAAGTGGGTAGGGGTAAACTTTGGTCCCTAGCTGAGCAGGCGCCAAAGGAAACCTAGCAAACATGCATACTTTTGAAAACTAGACATCTCGGGTAATCCAGTGTGGGGTGACTTGCGTGGCTCTCACCAGAGTTGGTACCCAACATCCCATACAAACCTAAACCTTAGACAATAAACACATTTATATAGTTTTCTTTGATAAGAAATTCTGGAATTTGTGGGGAGCCAACAAACTTTCTTCAAGCCAGCATTCTCCCATGTCTCCCGATTAAAATGGTATCTCATTTGTGTGGGTATGCCTTGTGCCCATGACAGGAAACAGCCCAAAACACAACATGGAGACATCACATTTGTCAATTCAAAACTGACCCTTTTTTTGCAAATTAGGTATCTGTGGGTTTTGGGCCCTAGCTCAGCCGGCACTTAGGGAAACCAAGCAAACCTTCACATTTTTGAAAACTAGACACTTTGGAGAATTCAGGAAGGGGTGACTTGTATGACTGACAAGGTTTGTGTATACAGAATTCCTTGAAAACCTAAACTTTGCTAAAAAAAAACACATTTTCCTCACATTTCTGTGAAGGAAAGCTCTAAAATCTGTGAGGAGCCAAAAATGTCATTTGACCCTGCATTTCCCCAAATCTCAGGATAAAAATGGTACCACACTTCTATGGGTAGGCCTAGTGTCCGCAGCTGAAAACGGCCATAATACAACATCGTAACTTCCCATTTCCTACTCAAAACTGACCCTTTTTTTTGCAAAGTGAGTGGCTGTAAATTTTGGTTGTTAGTTCAAACGGCACCTAAGGAAAACTAGCAAACCTGCACATTTTTGAAAACTAGGGGAGTCCAGGGGTGTGTGACTTGTGTGGCCCTCACTAGTTAATTTTACCCAGAAACCATTACAAATGTCAAACTTTGGTGAAAAACATTTTTTCTCACATTTCTGTGATGGAAAGTTCTGGAATCTGCCAGGAGCCAAAAATATCCTACCGTCCTGACATCCCAAATAAGAATGGTACCTCACTTGTGACCACGATACAAAAGGCACTAAAGTGGTACATTGATATATAAGTAAAAGGGGTAGCTGCAGAATTTGAGACCGTGCTGTGGTGCCACCCATGCAAACCTACGAACGACAGAAATTGTTGAACAATAGACAACCAGGGGATTTCAGTGTGGTGTTCCTTGTGTGGATTCCATGAGGTTTCTTACCCACAATGCCCTGCAAACCTCAAACTTTGCCTGAAATCACATATTTTCCTTACATTTCTGTGATGGAATTTTCCGGTATCCGTAGGAATCCACAAAATTCCAACAACCCAGTGTTACCTCACTTATTAACCCGAAATGCATTGGGATTGATTTTGTAAATTTATAAATTCATTCATATAATGATATTGTGTTGGATAACATGTCATTAATGGATAATGTTTGTGTTTGATATTTACACTGTTTGAATCCAAACAAGTAACATTAACTTAAAAAATGCAGTGATCTGATCTAATTTTGATTTCACTGAAGTAACTCACATATAAATGTTCTTTTGATTTATAGCAAGAAAGTGTGTGTACATTTGTAAAGAAATGATTTGTCTCTTGCTGTGCTTCACGTAGGTTATGGTTTTCCACTACCCCGCTTTTGACAACTCCATAAATGCCATATAGTGTGACCCCTTTTTGGACAAAGTATATTTGCTAATGAGAAGATTCAAATTCAGACATTGTTTCGAGGTACATAGTTCATTCCGAAAGTCATACTGAACATCACAAATTATGTTCTTTTCTACCACCAAATCTTCCACTCTTGACAAATGTATTGTTCCCACCAGCTTAAAAGTGGAATCTAGTCAATAAATGGGCCTGATACAGCTGGGATCTAATTTATTCCCATTTTTAAAAAAATGGAACAATGACAGACTGACACCAGGTTTGTAAAGACATTTTTTGTTTCTTGCTGTGCTTCAAGTAGGTTATGGTTTTCCACTACCTCGTTTTTGATAGTTTCACATTCATTAGGGACATGGGGCTACATCCCTAGACGTGAAGGCACGCCTTAATGAGCATTAAAATTTGATTAATGATCCTCACATTTATGGAGTTGTCACATGCTTTCGGCTGCGTTAACTAGTTTCAGTTTTTGTGCTTTTCAGCTAATGTGGGTGTAGAAGAGTTGATAATGTATTTGTAGAATAACAACCTAGGCAATTCTTGTAAATAGCAATAGTAGATATTTTCCTTTTAGTGGTCAGACCAGTTTAGGCAGTAAGACGAAACAAAAATTAAGATTGTGATTCTTTTTTAATTATAAATTCTGTATACATTCACAATTAAAAACAAATTTATTCTATACATAATAAAAATCATAACAAATGGTAAAATAAATGTTGGGTTACATAAAGATAAAAGATAAACAAATGTGGTGGCACAACTGTTTATAGTTCGACGCGCGTTTCGGCGTAATTAACGCCTTCGTCAGGAAAGCTAAGGCCACAATTCCTGTAATATAAAAACAAATAGACAAATTCTAAATCATGTTTCGTCACTGCCTTTTACATTTTCTACAATTTCTCTCATTAATTGGGTTTAACATCTCTTAGGTCTGACTAGATGATTTAAGATAATAAACATATGGTATGCCTTCGGTCACATGGTCATAATTGTGTTTGATCACAGAAAGCAGAAAACAATATCTGAGATATCATCAGCTTCTTAATACAAGAAAAACACTAACACAGTATATTCCATTTTTTAACATTCAGCTTATTGGTCATTAGTGATGATTTCTATAGAAAGATAGAGTAATAGAATAGTATAGAACAGATATTTACGGTCTTCACTGGTTTAGTTTTGAAATGAAGAGCAATTTATTAAATGTCTACCTGTTTTTCAGAGTTCTGGAGGAGGCTTTTTCCAGGTAGATAGGTAGATAATTTTTTCTTGTAGGTGAATACCTATTAATATAGAGCAAATGATCAGCTATATTTATTTGAAGACATTATCTTTATTCTAGGGTATCCCAAGATGATTTATACCTTAATTGATGTTTATTCACTCAAAGATAGAGAATGTGGAGAGGGGATGGCTATTCTTTTATAATTTGAATTCTGGTAAATCCAAGACTGTAACGCAACCTAAGATGGGATTTAAAGAATACATAACTAGCTAATAGTCATATGGGGATATAGCAGTACAGCTTAGTTATTTATTGGTGTCGTTGATATTTTACCTTGTTAGATCGAAGTTTTACATGTCAATGACAATTCTTTTGATATTTCGGTATGAATAGTTCTTATATGTATTAAAACCTAGAAAAAATGGAAGTACAATGATGTATTTCGAACAGCATATAGAGTATACATTATACTTTTCTGTGGTACCGCATTACCTGGTAATTAATGAATTCTTGTAAATGCCGGTCTTGATAAAAAGTAGTTGATAAGTAAAACACTGTTGAAGAGGCGTCACAGGTATGATATAACCTAAAAGTTGGAAGTAACATGGTTTAAGTAAAAGTAATGCGCGAAGGAAAATGTAGAGATCAGAATTTATCGCTGTATTATTGTTACAAGCAAATGTATATGCGTATGTTGCTACTTGTTTGTTACGTTCAAAAGGATTTCGCTTTGTAAATAATGTATGAATCAAATGTTATAATATGATTCATACACGCGTGAAAGAGTATTGTTGTAGCATGGTTTAAATATGCGTCGTGTAATAATTAGTAGCGAACCATAATCAAGTCGCATTGGGTGTAAGAATGACTATTGGTTGGTATAGGCGGATTGGTCTTTGGTATACGTGACACTTAAAAAAGAGATGTATAAACAGTCTCATTTATCTAGATGTATGCCGGCTTTTCATTTGTATATTGCAAGAAGGCACGGCTACATTGTGTGTCACGTTCAAAAGGATTTCGCTTTGTGAACGATGTGTGAATCAAACGTTATAGTATAATTCCTGCATGTGCAAACGAATATTCTTATAACGCGGTTTAAATGTACGTCGTGTAATAATTAATAGCAAACCTTCATCAAGTCGCATTAGATGTGAGAATGGCTGTTAATTGGTGTAAACGGATGGGTCTCTGGCATATGTGACGCTTAAAAAAATATATAAACAGTTTCATTTATCTAGGTGTTTGCCGGCGTTTCGTTTGTATATTGCAGAGGGGAACGGCTACATTGTGTATGTATACAAAGCAGGTGACGGGCGTTCTTCTATGGTTGTTTTAAAACTTAAGTTCCAATCGTGGTTATTAGCAGTCTCGTGTTTGCTCTAATTAGTTCAGTTGTCTAGTCTATTATTAAGTATTAGGGGAGATATTAAGTGGCGAACCATCTTACCTTTCTTTTCGACGCGTTGGCGATATCGACCGGGCTCCTTGGATAATAGTTGAAATAATGTATCCACGTATACTGCCTTTATATTGGCTTTCACTTTCTAAGGTCGTGTTTACTGATTGGTGCGATTCTGAAGTCTAACGTGTGCGAGTGACGTAGCTCTAATGGCGTGAGGCTTCATTTACAGCGCGTTTAAATGACTGGCCTATGAGTGTAGCGTGTCACTTTTCAAATGGTGTAATGGTGTGATGTGAAGAAAACGGGAAGGCGCGTGGTGTGGTAGATGTCTTTTACACGTATTACTTGTTCTAATATTACAGTTCGTACTTTTATATTCTCAATGCTATCAAGTTAATCGTTGATATACGATACAACCCTTGGCGGGACAGTTAATACATAACAGTGGTGACATGAAGGGAGATCTCTTGATGTTTATTTAACTCATTAAGCACCGAGTATTGAGAAATTTTATAATATATTGTAGCTGTACTGGTGAATTAATTAGTACAGCAAAAGTTTAATTTATTGAGTAAGTACGCTCGGAGAGTTTGCGTATGAAAACTCTCCATTCTTGGTGTATTTTTTAACGAAGGGGATTTCTCAAGGTTCTCTGGGGTTATAGAAATTCTTAAACTGGGAGGGTGTGTCATGACTAGGGGAATAGATGGACACATGTTTTATGAAGAGCGTTAGCAGATTAGGTGGGACTTTAGAAAATTGCATTTTCCCACGGTAATTCATTGTTGAGACCCTCTTTGAAAGTATTTAAAGAAAAAATCCAGAAAACTTCTCGTTTTTTGCGGATTTTGGTTCCATATGTTTCATCTGATATGTTGATTTTTTCTAAGATGCGCCAACGAATATCATCTGGTTTATGTTGAAGTTCTATGAAATGTTTTACTAGTGGCGCTGTCAGTTTTTTGGTTCTTATGGCTGAGCGATGTTCAGATATCCTTGTCTGTATTGTTCTGGATGTCTCTCCCACGTAGCCTAATTGGCACGGGCATAGAATGAGATATACCACATTTTGTGTTTTACAGTTCCACATCTGTGTTGCTCGAATTGTATAACCATTATGTACTAGTATTTCACCTGTATTAATGAGATCGCAGGATTTACAGTTAGTACATTTGAATGTGCCCTTGATGGGACGTTGTCCATCAATGGATTTCTGTATGTACTGAGTTTTGGTATTGCCATCTTCAAATTTGGAATGTACTAGGATGTCTTTCAGATTTTTGTTCCTGCGGTGAGCATATAAAGGTTTTTCTAATTTGGTGGTATTGGTGGCGCTGCAGTTTAAAATATGCCAGTTTTTATTGATAATGTATTTAACTTTGGCATTCAATGTTGAATGCCTTGTTATACATACCAATTGTTTTTGTTTTTCTATTTTCTCCTTCCGCAACAGGCAGTCTCTGTCATAGAATCTAGCTCTTTTATATGATTCTCTTATGAGGCGATGGGGATAGCCTCTTTCTAGAAATTTGGTTTTCATGATGGTAGCTTGTTTGTCAAAGTCTGTAAGGCTAGAACAATTTCGTCTGACTCTTAGGAATTGTGAGAAAGGAATGCTTTGTTTCTGGCTGCGGGGGTGATAGCTTTGGAAATGTAATAAAGTGTTTCTTGCGGTTGGTTTGATATGGAGATCTACTTCTAGTAGTCCCGTTCTATTTATGATGTTGATATCTAAAAATTCAACTTGGTTGTTACTGCTATTGCTTGTAAATTTCAGGTGGGGGTCTGTTAGGTTGAGCCATTGAATGAATTCTGGGAGTGTGTCGTCCCCACCGGTCCAGATAAAGAAGATGTCATCAATATATCTGGACCAGTGGGTCACAGATTCAAAGAAAGGAGCTATTTCATTGTAAATGAATTTGGACTCCCATCTTGCCATATAGATGTTGGCTATCGATGGGGCTACAGATGCTCCCATACTGACGCCTTTAGTTTGGCGAAAGAGATGGTGTCCAAATGAGAAAATATTTTCTGTAAGTATAATTTGTAGGCACTCTTTGATGAATGGTTTGGAACAGGGTATTTTGAATTCATCTATAAACCAGTCAGTAGCCTCTATTGCTTCTTGTTGTGGAATATTACTGTATAGTGACTCGATGTCGAGGGTCACTAATACATCAAAGTTACTGTTGAAAGTTAGATGTTCAACTTTATTGATGATATCTCTTGTGTCTTGCACATAAGATGTAATTTGAGATATATAAGGTCTTAACTGGTTATCCACAAATTTGGATAGAGGTTCAGTGACTGTGCCGATGGTAGAGACTATCGGTCTGTAGGGGGGGTTGTTGAGACTTTTATGGATTTTTGGTACTCCATATATACATGCTGTTTTATTTTTTGAGGAGTTAAGGTAATCATATTCTTTAGTTGTGATATGTTTTTCGTCTAGGGCATGAGTGGTTAGAGTCAATATTCTTTTTTCTATTTCAAAGATGGGATTAGTCTGTATTTTTGAGTAAAAGGTATTATCTTGTAACATATCGAGCATCTTATTTTTATAGTTGTCAGTGTCTAAGACGACAATTCCGCCACCTTTATCACAGCATTTTATTGTTAAGTGCTTATTTTCCATTAGGCTTTTCATTGCTGTGAATTCTTGTTTATTTAGATTGTAGGTTGGTTTAGGAATACATTTTAAGTCTTGCTCAAGTTGTTTGAGGACCGTGTTTTCAAAGGTAGATACCTCTGGTCCTAATTGCTCTAGTGTGGGGGTGAATGTGGACGGTAATCTCAACTTACTTATACTGTAGTCTGGGTCTGTATTCTCTTCATTGTCTGTGAAGAATTTGTTGAGTCTGATTTTTCTAAAAAAAGAAAAAATGTCTTGAAAGAGTTCAAAAGTATTCGCCGATGTATGGGGAACAAAAGAGAGGCCCTTAGATAGAAGGTCTATGGCAGGGGGTTCTAGTTGATGGGATGACAGATTGAAGATGGGGATTACATTCCGCTTTTCCAGTATTGCCTGTTTCTCGTTTCTAACAGGTGTTGGGGGTCTGGTTGATAATGGTGCCCCTGGTAGTTCCCTCTGGATTGGGGTTGTGTTTGGAATCGGACTCTTTGTTTGCCCCAGCCTCTCCCTCGTTGTCCTAAAAAAGGCTGGTAGGAGTTTTTAGGGTTAAAGGAACCATATGCATCTGGTGTATCATAATGGTGGGATGGTCCCTCATTGTCGGAATCAGTTGTGTCCGAAAAGGTTCTAACTTTCTGCAGTCTTGAGGTTTGGTCATTTAGGAAGTGATTATGTTTGTAGAAATCTACACTGAGGTAGGGATATGTTCTCTCTAGTGTGTTGAACCTTTTGTCTTTTGTTAGTTTGTCTACTTTTCTTTTGTTAAGATATTCTGCGAAGGAAGCTAGTTCTCTATTAGAGTCCTCTAATTTTTTTGTTGCTTCTTCTATACTGTTATTTTTTCTTATTAATTCTTCTAGTTCTTTTAGTTCTACTTTAAGTGACAATGCCAGCTCTTTGGCTGTCTCGATGATCAATATCATGAGGTCTCGTGAGCAGCGGCTCGCAATCATGCTCCACTTTTCTAAAAATTCCTTATGATGAACAAATAGTCCAGGTATATTGCGGACTCGTAAGCCTTGTGGGATAATTCCTGCCTTTAAGTATTCAAGCATAAATTCTCCATGGGCTTCTATTCTTTTTAGTTTTTTCTTGAGATCGATCAGTTTATTTGTATCTTCATTATTTATGGAGCCTGTTCTAGAGTTGTTACCAAAGGAGCTGCTAGTCCCTACTAATAGGGCAAATTCCTCATCTGTAAACCCAAATGTTTTTAATTGGGCCATAACAGTTTATAGGTAGGCGGATAGATAGTATGGGGAGGTTAGCTAATATAGAGAGCACAGGGTGGTTCAGTGCAAGAAGCAGATGCAAATGGAGAGTGTATCAAGTTTATAAGAAGTTGAAAGGCATATTAATATGGCCACATAGAGATATAAAGTATAGTAGAGCTGGATAGTGTAGAGGACAGAGATTGCATAAAGTAGAGAGTAGAGGGTGACACTTTAGTATCTAATTCAACAATTTTTATAAAACAATAGAAGGCATACTAATACATGAGAGATGTCTATCGTGGCTATCCTCTTTGTAAATTGATATTACACAGAGTCCTATACAAACAAGTTGAAGAGTTGATAATGCTCTTCTTACAACAAGTATATATGGGCACTATGGTTCCAGTATGATATGGTAGAAAGGGTGAATGCAGGGTAAATGCACAGAGCCATTTGAAATGTGCAGAGGTGTGAGGTAGGGATGCATTTTAGCCCCCTTTTTAGGTTGAGCCCTGAGCCAGCGCGCAAGCGCTGCTCTGGGGTTGATCTGTGGTAGTAGAGTACGGGAGAGAAGCCATGCCCACTCCCCTGCCCATCTTTTTCATTGGCTTGTGTGTTTGTCCTTTCTAAAGGCTGCCTTCCAATTGGTTTTATAAGCTTGTTAGTCTCTCCTTATGACAGCCATGTCGTCATTGGTAGGCAGGCGCCAGAACCGAGGGCAAAGGGGTTACAGGAGCTACAATCGGCAGGAACCCATGATGAACCATCAACCTCAGAGTGCAGGACTGGAATACTTAACAACCAGAAGCAGACAATACTGGAGGTAGATGAACTCACCATAATACAATTATCAAAAAAGGTTCTAACAAAAGATGAACAAGAGATTTTAAAGAAAGGTTTTAGCTTTGCACCTACGGCCCCTCACAATTTGTATGAATTAGAAAGTGACCTGAAAAGCTTCTTTAGAAAAATCAGGTTGAACAGATTTTTTGAAGATAAACCGTATGTACCTCCACCCAATGTATCAGGTGTCAAACCAAAATCTACGTTCACTCCAAATTTAGGTCAAATTGACAAAAATATAGAAATGTTTGAGAAGGTGGTTGAGATGGAGATAAAAAATATGAGGAGTACAGTCTCCAAGTATCACAACAATAATCTTTCAGCGGACCAGAAAAAAGCGCTGAAATCATTGCAGGATTGTGATCTAATCACTATCAAACCCGCCGACAAGGGCGGAGGAGTGGTGATCTTTGACTCTGTAGATTATGAGAAAAGAATGAGGGATCTCCTCAATGTCAAGGAACATTATCAATCTATTCGTTTTTCGGCTATAGATGATTTGAAAAAAGAGGTTGCGTCTCTCTTAAATCAGGGTAAAGAAGAGGGCTGGATCTGTGACAATGAATATAAATTTTTATTTAACGCACATCCAGTCTTGCCTGCTATTTATGGATTACCTAAAATCCATAAAAACATTAACAATCCACCAATGAGGCCCATTGTGAGTAGTGTGGGCTCAATTTTGGAGTCCCTCAGTAGATATGTGGGTTATTTTTTGAAACCCATAGTACAAAAACAAAGATTCTATCTTAAAGATACAGCGCATGCAATATCCATATTTGAGGGACAGGGCTTAAACAGGGTGACCCAAATTTAGGTCACCCTGGACATTGAAGCCCTATACACCAACATCCCCCGAAGATGACACAATTGGGGTGATTTCCACCATTTTGGACAATGAAAATTTGGATGGAACAAATAAGGGCTTCATTATGGCTTGCATAGAACTGGTACTCAAAAACAATATTTTCTTGTTAAAGGAAGAAGCTAATATTCAAATCAAAGGGACCAGCATGGGGGCTACCTGTGTCCCAAGTTTAGCCTGTCTCTATGTAGGGGACTTTGAGCAGAGGCATGTTTTTAACGAGATGGCTCCATATTATGAAAACATTACCTGCTGGCACCGTTTCATAGATGATATTATCTTTGTCTGGAACGGTGCCAGTCAGGAACTTGAGTCCTTTCTAGAATGGATTAACATGGGTGATCCAAATGTAAAATTCACTGCACATTACAGTGACTCAAGTGTTGAGTTCCTTGACATTAGGATCAAAAATGTGACAGATGTCTTACACGTGGAGCTATTTACGAAGCCCACGGACAAGAACACTCTTTGACTATATGGAAGTAATCATCCACGTTCTCAGAAGGATAGTATTCCCTTTGGGGAATTTTTAAGATTGCGATGTAACTGCACTACTATATTTGATTTTTATCATCATGCTGATCTTTTAAAGAAAAAATTGAAAACCAGAGGGTACCCGGGAAAATTGATCAAACACTCATTAAAAAGAGTGAGATTTTTCAATCACGAATGTCTTTTAGAGATTAACAAGGATAAGAAAAACAAAGCAACAGGGAGAATTGTTTTTGTCACCCGGTTTTCCAATATGAGTAATCAAATAAAAAATATAGTTAATAGAAATTGGAAAATTTTAAACTATGGAACTAACATTCCACTAGAAAAAACCCTGTTTTCATTCAGACGCAATAGGACTATCCACACTTCCCTAGTGAGAACGTACAAACATACATATGGAACTCAAACCACATTAACTGGAGATATAGCGAGAGGCAACTATAAATGTGGTATGTGTTCAATATGCCCACATTGCATTGAAGCCAAAAGCATAGTATACGCCAATAAAACAGTGACTGCAAAAACTTTAAACAACTGTCGAAGTAAAAATGTCATATATCTTCTAATCTGCCCATGTGGGCTAGGTTATGTAGGAGAAACAAGTAGGGAACTGCGTATATGTCTGTTAGAGCACAAATCAGCGATTACAACAAAGAAAGAAAATGCTCCATTAATAGATCATTTTTTGAAGTTTAACCATGATTGTAACCAATTCCAGTGGTTTATCCTTGAAACAATTGTGATAGATAGAAGAGGAAGTGATCTTAATGCCAAAAGAAAGAAAAGAGAACAATGGTTCATGTGCCATTTCAACACTGTAGATGCTGGCTTGAATTCTAAGGAAGACTCGATGAGCATTATTGCTACATGAATATAGAACAATGAATTCTGACAAATAATAAGATGAGGAGTTCATGGATAACATCATATATATATCAAATAGTACAGTATTCTGATGGGTAAATAGACCAATACTATGGTAGTAGACAATTTTACTAGACCATAGAGATATATTTCATAATCCTAGAACCATTGAATTAAGCCCATATAAATCTAGGGGCAGAGACAGCACACGTCAAAATTGGGAGGATAAATGCGAAACATTCATGTCTGTAAAACTATTTTTGACAAATAATGAGACTAGGAGTATATGGATCAATGTCATATACACCATATAGAACAGTGGTTCAATTGGTTTATAGACCAACAAATAGGTAGTATTTATTTCTAGCAGATCATAGATACTAACAATAAAGTTGTAGAACGATTGAATGAAACCCGTAGAAGCCTATGGGCAGAGACAGCACAGGTCAAAACCTGGATGAGAAACGCGTATACTTCAGTGTTTACAACACAACGTGGCATTGTCAGCACATGCCGCACGTGGTAAAACTAACCCAAATTGGTTCCGCCCCGAGACATGAAAAAGAAATAATTGACAGTCGAAGGGTGAGGAATTTTAAAATAAACGTATTAGAGATGCGAACAACAAGCATGGATTTTAAATTAGATACATGTAATAGAAATATACTAATCTATTAAAAAAGAACGGTATGGGTAATTTATAAAACAACAAAATGGTGAAAAAATAGGGACATAGATCACGTGAGTAAGAACCACTGATAGAAGAGATTAGTTTGGCCAAATAGAAGTAGAGGCGAGGAGCGAGCATGACAGACACCATAGAAGGATACTCGCATCTACGCCATACGCGACACGCTGAAAGGTGAGGTTGGAGGTATATTCTATGCAAGCTGAATAGCTGTAAGACAAGCCAAACTTGCTAGCATTTACATTTTTTCTAAGATTAAAATGAAACAGTGAAACGATAGAATTAACAGCCTTTATGGTTTCCGATTTTAATTAGGTGGCGCAAATAAGAGGGAGGGTAATTGCGGACCTCCAAATCCCCCCGTAGTTCAAAAATAGATCAAACTACAACACACGGGGGCCGCCTGAATACAACAATAAGGTAGGCACCCTTGAGTAATTAACTATAATGGGAACAACAGAGATGATATCGTTTGATGTGTTAGGCGGTAACATCGTGCTTAACTGTTGTAAACCGGAGAGGCGTGCAGAGATTTCAAATATCTTCTAAAACATACTTTTTACACAAAGACGGTGCACCAAGGAAAAAAGTCTTTTCAATAAGTCCAATTTGTTGTTCTTTTATTTCCATTCAATTTTTCAAAAATCAGACTCAGCCAACGCGTTTCGTTCTCTACGAACTTCGTCAGGGCTGTGAGAAAACATAGATAAAAACATACATATGTATAAAAGCACATAAAATACACCATACAACACAACAAACTACATAGCCAATACTACATAGAAAAATGACATCATTACATATTACCATATAAATTAGTAAACACACCTCAACAAACACAAAAATTCAATTGCAAATTCTGACAAATATATATATTACATACAAAAGATGAATCAGACATGTATTGCATTTACATACACATATATAAAAACCAAACAACATACAATTTAGTCAAACATATATATATCACAAAAGGTTTAAGAAAACACCACAGAAAACACATATATATTCTGCTTAGTTTCACGGACAGGACTTAGTGTGTTACGCCCACCTACATGTGCTGTCCAATGTTATATGAGGAGAACTCCTTTGAATCAATTTGTAAATGTGAAAAGAACTCTAAAAGATAATAATTAATAATCAGGTATTTTATTAAAGTTAAAGAAGATAATCCTTTTAATACCGAAGACACTACCTCAAATGGAAGATGATCTATACAGAAACAGAAATAAAGAAAAAATCTATATAACAAAAGAAAATAATGTAAAATTCAAGATAACAATTCTTACCATGGATTATCTCCAAGGAGCGGCCACCATATATTCCAAAAGAAACACTGCCGTCCATCTTCTAAAACATAGACCTCATAAGAAAGCTTGCCGTGCACAACAGAGGCTACGTGAAACCAATACAGTGTATATCACACATTGAAGGTGAGGACAAGTACAGTAGTAATAAGGTGTGCATAGGTGCTGACAGAGTAACATGCAAAATGACAAACTAACAGTTATCATTAATGTCCGTAGGATTGATTGGGATGTAGGGAGTGTATAAACTCCAGGTTAATGGAAAAGAGGATAGGAATAAAGAGTTGAAAGATCACGAATGCTCAGATTACTGCAGAGAATATCAGGTGGAGGCGTAAAGTGTTAACCATGAACCCCAATGGGATGCAGTGGGATAAATCAAGTAGATGTAGGATTTGAGTATATATAATAATGATTCAATAGGGATTAACTATGATGTCTGTAGAGACCATGTACGGTTTTCCATAAAAAGTGAGTGAGCTGAGTATACAAAGAAAGAGATTGTTTTTTTTTGTTTTTTTTACTGAAGCATAAAAATAAAAATACAATAAATGATGTGGAAATTTACCATAATGATTGTTGATGTGTTAATTATGTCTGCCACAACAATTAGCTGAGATACAGCATTGCAATGTATGTGGTAATTATGCCATTCCAGTTTGAGATTTTTTGATTATATATATATATCTATTTTAAACAGGATAGAGAAACCAGATATCACGTTTGAGAAAACCGTTATCAGTTGTCTTGATAAAGATGGTAATATACATATAGTCCATCGAAACGCGTTGACGCAGTTGAGAGCACAATCTAGAGGATCGACAAAGACTTGTAGATACAAGTGTGTTGAACGTATCACAAGCTATGAAGTTTACAGTCCAATTAGATGTGTAATGTATGACAAAGTGTATTGTCTTTTATTTTTTTTTCTCTGTTATGCTGGTTCATAACGGGTGTCATAATTTGTGTGACAAAACATTTCCCTTTTGTTCCTTTGTTTTTTATCAAGTGGTTTATATGAGGGACTGTAATGTGATATGTTTTTAATCTTGTACAATGTACGCTTTTAATGTAATAAATTTAGTTTTGTACGATCTTAACGTGGAAATGTGTAAAATGGAACATCTGTATGTTTAGAATAAATTAATGTGTGTTGATATAAGTCAATTTAATATCATTTTTGGTCTAGTCAAGGGATTTTTGTTTTCTACTAGTCATTGGTATCCTTCCATGGTTACTGGCCCCTTTACTTTCAATGTTGCATGTGCACTATTTTCTTCCCGTGCCTTCTCCCCTCCTCCTGCTGTCCATGCTTTCTCTCCCCCCACACTCCCGTTGTTCGTGCCTTCTCGCCCCTCTCACCAGCCCGTACTCCCATTTGCAATGCAATAGGTCTTTGCGTAAATGCGAGCCCTATTGCATTGCAAATGCTTGTTATGGTGTGTGTAGTAGGAGTGACATGAGGCTTAGCCACACAGCTTAAATGATGTGGCAAGCCCTAATCAGTTATTGTGCAATATCCCTCGAGTAATGATAGACTTCTTCTGAAGTGTTCAAGTTGGAGAATCATTTCAAGCAGTTGTCGGACTCTCCCATTCAAAATGTCATGTAATAATACGAGCCTTTTTCTCACCACACATTGGGTATTTTGTAAATGTTCATACTATCTAAATGAATATAAAATCTCATAGCGTACAATTATTATTCTGAAATGGCCGAAACACTCCCATATGAAGGAGAGTGCATGTGTCGTCCTTCTTTTATTTGATTTTTATTTGATTTATTTCTATGATCCAGTGCAAAAACCCTAGCAATGGGGTAATAACCCGTACCGGTATCCTCCCTGCAGCACAGACCCGACGTCACACTAATTCATTCACACATGCAGTCATTGGTGGGGCCCATAACACCAACACTCACACGTCCCTTCCATACCAGTCTGCACATATAGGAGGGATGAGTGGTTCAAGTGTCAGACGTGAGGGGAACACCTTATAACCTATAGGGAAGAAAAAGTAATTTACAAATATACATTAACGCCCTTTCTCCTACAGATTCTCAATCCTAAAACATCAAGGCACTCCTCCCACTTCGGTGAATCGTACCAAATTAGTTGGATTGGTTGATGGTGATTTAGAATCAGCTAAAACACATTTCAAAGCTTCAGAATCTATCTCTTAAATGAAAAGTCACAACTCATAATTTCTCGTTAATCAATAATTCGTTTATCTAAATTTTTCATAATATTTCGAAATCGCATTTGTCTTGTCAAAGTTTTAGAAAGTTTATCAAATTTCTAGTAAATCGCAGAACGTTATATTTACCTAATCTGGCTATTTGGAGTCCTCTAATTCATTGACTTTGCATAATTTTGTCGTAAATTGTCTGAAAGCAAGACAAAGCTCACAATTCTATGCTCAGCACGCTACAGTCCCAATGATCAGCAAAGGACCAAAGACGTGCAAGCATCTATCATTGCCCGTAGATTTAGGAAAGTTCGCAGTCATTGGATAATCGGGCAGTATCTGGACCTTCAAGATTCAGGAAACGCAGCGCACCTCCTGAGCAGCATCGATCGTTGATGAGCTAAACATCCCTCTCTATTCTACTACGTATTTTTATAATAAAATGAAGCAAAGATGATACAAATTAAGTATTTTAGGTCAGTCGGGATTGGCTGGTTGAGATCGTCCAATGTAAGTTTGAGATCTTAGTACAGTTTGAGGGGTGGGGTCACGAGTTCATTTAGAGATCAGTCTGTTCCGGTTTATATTGTGAAGTCGATTGTTCTCAGTCTTGGCTGTCTTCCCACCGTGGCCTTGTTAGGGTACATGGTGTATACAGGTCATGACGAGGTTTAGGAGAATTATTTGCGCAGGCGCAGCACACTCCGCGCCTCGTGGGTGTTACGGGAACGCTTGTGATGTACGTTGTCAGGTGAATCGTCACGTCGCGGACTTCAGGACCCAGAAGACAGTGCGGCGCATCCATCACGCGCAGACGCGCTGTCCGACGCGCACCGTCATTTCCGGCTTCGCACGGTGAAAGGAGGAACAGACACGCCACGCCAGTGCCAGATATTCCTGATTTTCGTTCCCGAAGGCAGCAGTACGGTGTATTCCCGTCGACAGCCCGTGGTGGTAGGGTAAGGGTGCACATGCACCGTCAAAGTGGCTAGGGTGTTTTCAAAGTGTGGGGGCAAGGGTACCGCAGTGAGCACCAGAGCGGGTTACCGTTTTCTTGAGAGTTCTTCCCCCATGCGCTCGCTCTGCAGGTTACGTTAAAGAGGAACATCCAAGGTGGCAAAAGACAGGTGGGGTGCAAGTAAAGCTTGAAGCAATTATTTGGTACACGTACGAGTGTGTGAGAGTGATAACGACTCCGTGAAGTGAACGGCTCAGACATTGAAATTACGCTCGATCTCCTCAGGTGTGGATAAGAGAGTGAATGAGAGAATTCAAAGAGTGCAAATACATGGGTGGCGCACTGAGGGCCGAAGCCAGGTTTCGAACCGGTAACTAGAGTGCATTATTCCTTAGCCGAAGCCGTGTTGCGAAACGGTGGAGTTCAGGGAATTAAAGCTGTGTTGAGAAACGGTGGAGTTCATGGAATTAAAGCAGTGTTGAGAAACGGTGGAGTTCATGAAACAAGAGTTCAGTTGTTCATATCCAAAAGGTTCTTTTACAGTAGGCATGCAAAATACCTCTTGGTTCTTATGGTAATAACGCTGCCTATTCTTTGTGGTGTGTGTAGACTACGGGTATAAACCATGCCGAGAGCAACAACAAAGAATAAAAACTGGTCAGAGCATGTGAAATGAATTACATGGTTATTTTCTTTTACAGGTACTGTCAAACTCCATTGGGTATATTCTCAGGATAAAGTTATATAGAAGTATACGCATAAATAAAGTTGTTTAATGGTATGTTTATGTTTTTGCAGATCTCCCTCCCCGCTGTCCCCATCCTTTCCTTCCCTCACTTGATCCGATCTGTCTCTTGGGCTATAATAGCAATCAGAGAGGAAACGATCAAGAGGTGGAACCCTTTGTGCAACGAACCAACTCCGAGGTGGTCCACGGATTCGTCTTGAAGCTATCGGAGCTGACAGAATATCCGGCCTTGTAACCTTTTACTTCCCAGTTGGTTCAGAGCACAATGGCCACCCTAGAAGACGTTCTGGCAGCCTTACAAATAGTACAAGCTGAGGTAGCAGCCTCCAGAGTAGAAACAGCTGCATTACAGGATCGAGTAGAACGACTCCAGCGTAACCCTTTTGATGCAGGTGGGAGTAGAACAGTTAGTGGAGGTGCTTGGGTAGGGGGTTCGTCCTCAGAACCTCCCACACAAATTACAGTGGAAATACCGACCCCGATTCCCTTAGCAGCACCTGAACGGTTCCACGGGGATGAAAAGAAAGTACAGGTATTTTTGACACAAATCATGCTACATTTCACGTGTCGTCCCAAGGTATTTAGTACCAACCAGGCTAGAGTAGCATTTCTAATTTCCTATTTGGCGGGGGATGCAGCACAATGGGCAGTCCCCTTAGTATGGAAGGATGATCCGTTGTTATATGATTGGGATGGGTTCCGGGAGGAATTTGAAGGCGTCTTCGACCACAGAGCTCATTCATATTCAGTGGATAGGGAGTTGTTAGAGTTAAAGCAAGGGAACCGTGAATTGTTGGTATATGTAAACGCGTTTCAGAGATTAGTGGCGGAAACGCATTGGCCAGAAGAAAAGCAAGCAGCGGTCTTTCACCATGGTCTAAAGGATGAGCTGAAAGATGTAATAGCACAAATTGACCCCCAACCTCGGTCTTGCATCGACCTAATCAACCTAGCAAGACGTTTGGATCATCGTCTTTCAGACAGAAAGGGGGACAGAAAGAAATTTGAGCTCCCCTTTCTAAGAGGTGATAAACCACGCTTACAGGGAAGTGTTTCTGGTACAGCAGTAGAACCTATGGAAATAGGAACTGTAAGAGCGGCCCTCACGCAGGAGGAAAGGGAACTGAGGAGGAAGCAAGGCCTATGTATGTATTGTGGGAAAAAAGGGCACTATGTAAGGGAGTGTATGGCTAAACCCAAGACTAGAGAAGGTGGTTATGCTCGGGCTTCCTCGATGACAGTAGTGAAGGCGGAAAACTAATAGGCCCAGGGATTGGGGGAGGAAATTCCACGGGCCCATATGAGATACCTTCTGTGATAGGCAAGAAAGATCATTTTTTTGTGCATCTTCGGTTCCTTCTAAAGGAGCAATCAATCGAAGTTACTGCCCTTCTGGATTCCGGTGCTACAGGCCTCTTTATGGATGAGGAGTTAGTGCAGACCTTGGGGATATCAAAGGTGGCTAAAGAATGGTTGGAAACTGTGTTAACAGTAGATGGTAGGAATCTGGTTTCCGGACCCATTGGATTTAGCACCCCCTCCCTTGAGGTAGGGTGTGGGGAGACCCATAGAGAAAGATTGGTATTCAATATCATCAAGACACCCTCATATGGGGTAATTCTGGAATTACCGTGGTTAACCAAACATAACCCTACCATAAATTGGATAGACCGCAGTATAGTCTTTACCTCCCCGTTCTGTATTCAAAACTGTTTACGGGATAAGCCTCAAATAACCAGATCCCCGCAAGAAGGGTATACCATAGCTACAGCAGCAGAAAAGGACATAGAACTGCCCCACAGGTATAGGGAATACCGGGAGGTCTTTAATGAAAGACAGGCTGATCAACTACCTCCCCATCGCCCGTACGATTGTCAAATAGATTTGGTTCCTGGGGCGGTGGTGCCATGGGAGAATCTATGCTCTGTCAGAAAGAGAAAACGAACATTTACGGGAATATCTTGAGAAGTACCAGGCAAATGGGTTTATTAGACCATCGAAATCCCCAGCTGCATCGCCCCTTTTCTTTATTCCAAAGGCTAATGGCAAGTTGAGGACTTGTATAGACTTTCGCGCATTGAATAAAGTGACGATTAAGAATAGCTACCCCCTGCCATTAATATCGGTTCTACTGGACCAAGTAAAGAAGGCGGTGGTATATACCAAACTTGATTTGCGGGGTGCTTACCACCTTGTTCGCATGCGACGGGGTGATGAATGGAAAACGGCTTTTCGCACTAGATATGGATTATTCGAGTATCAAGTGATGCCGTTCGGACTTTGCAACGCACCTGCCGCTTTCCAATTCTTTTTGAACGAGGTGTTGAGGGAGTATTTGGACAGGTTTGTCATTGTATACATCGATGATATCTTAATATACTCGGAAGACGTCCACCATCACCAGCAACATGTAGGAAAGGTGTTGGAGGCATTGAGAGCAAACAAGCTGTACTGTAAACTCAGTAAATGTGAGTTTCACGTAGACCAAGTTGAGTTTCTGGGGGTGATGTTGTCTGCACAAGGACAAACCATGGCAGAAAGAAAGATCTCGGCAGTACAACAGTGGCCAATCCCTACAAATGTAAAGGATGTACAATCCTTTCTAGGATTCGCAAACTTTTATAGACGATTAATTTCTCAATTTTCAGATATAGTAGCGCCAATAACTCAACTTCTCAGAAAAAAGGTTAAATTCGTTTGGACGCCTGAGGCACAACAGGCATTCGTTCAGCTGAGAAAAGCCTTTACAACAGCACCTGTCCTGGCACACCCAGATCCTGAGAGACCATATTTAGTGGAGGCCGATGCATCGGAAGTCGCTATAGGTGCAGTCCTATCCCAGAGGGATCCCCAGAACGGGCTTCTGCATCCCATCGCCTTTATGTCCAAAAAATTGAGTGGATCAGAACTCAATTACACCATAGCAGAAAAAGAACTGCTAGCCATAAGAGATGCTTTCAAGGAGTGGCGACACTATTTAATGGGAGCCAAACATACCACTACAGTGTATTCCGATCATCGGAATTTACAATACATGACATCGGCTCGCCTTCTCTCCCCTCGACAACTGAGGTGGATGCTTTTCTACGAAGAATTTCGGTTTGTGCTCACCTACAGACTAGAGAGTGCAAACAAAAAGGCAGATGCCCTTTCGAGACAAGAAAGTGCACCAGAGCTCTCAGAACCGATAGCAAGATCCATCATACATCCTGATCAGGCGATCTGTGTGTTGAAAACAGAGCAATTCCTCACTAAGGTGAAGACAGAAATGAAAAAACCAAGATGGCAGAGGTGGTTGGCAGACCACAAGGAGTGGAAGGTGAGAGAAGGCCTCCCCATGAAAGGGAATCAGTTATTCGTGCCTACTCCGAGCTTACGCCAAGAAGCGCTTCACTGGTGTCATACTTCTCCCACAGCGGGACACAACGGAAGAGAAAAGACCCAAGAACGGCTTCTGAGACAATTTTGGTGGCCTACAATGACCAGCGATGTGAAATCGCTTGTACAGACTTGCCACGTTTGTATGCAAACTAAACCTGATCGAGGTAAGCCTTATGGGTTGCTTCAACCATTACCAACCCCGAACACACCGTGGGAACACATAACGTTAGATTTCATCGTAGGCTTACCTAAGGATAAAGGACATACCACTATCTTGGTAGTAATTGATAGTTTAACGAAGATGGGCCACTTCATTGCGTGTTCTGGTCTACCTACTTCGGGACAGGTGGCCAAGCTATTGTTAACTCACGTGGTATGACTCCATGGCCTACCCAAGACAATTGTAACAGACAGAGGCACGCAATTTACGTCACAGTTTTGGAGAGTATGGTGTTCCGCCTTACAAATCAATTCTGACCTGTCTATTAGCTTTCACCCACGGGCAGACAGAGAGGTTGAACCAAACTCTGAAACAATATTTGAAAGCATATGTACAAAGCACTACAGAAACCTGGGTAGAATGGTTATGGCTAGCTGAAATTGCCTACAACAGTGCTCAACATAGCACCACTAAACTAGCCCCGTTTTTTGTGACATATGGCTTTCACCCCCGATTCCTCCCATTTATACTACCTAGAGAAACATCAAAGGTACCAGAGATACAAACAAGAATTAAAGGAATTCAAAGAATCCTAAAAGAGACCCAAAGAAATGTCGAAAAAGCAAAAACCACGTATAAAAGACAAGCAGATAAACATCGGAGGCCCGAACCATTGTACAAGGAAGGTGATGTGGTATGGTTATCAACCAGGAATATACGCTTTCGACGCTATAACATCTTTAACCCGCGATACATCGGTCCTTATAAGATTCTCAAGATAATCAATCCAGTCGCGGTGAAACTAGCGTTACCAAATCATATGCGTATTCATCCTGTCTTCCACGTCTCTTTATTAAAACCATCCCACACTCCAGGACCCAAACGCCCTAAGCCAATCTTGATTGACAACGAACCAGAATATGAGGTACGAGCGGTGGTGGACTCCAAGAAAAGAGGAAGGAAGGTATGGTATCTGATATCATGGAAAGGATATGGATCGGAGGAAGACTCCTGGGAGCCCGCAGAAGCTGTCCACGCTCCACGACTGGTCAGGAAATTCCATTCCATGAATCCCTCGAAACCAAGACCCTGACAACGTCCCTCGGGGGAGGGATGTACTGTTACAGGAGTGCTTGTAATGTACGTTGTCAGGTGAATCGTCACGTCACGGACTTCAGGACCCAGAAGACAGCGCGGCGCATCCATCACTCGCTGACGCGCTGTCCAACGCGCACCGTCATTTCCGGCTTCGCGCGGTGAAAGGAGGAACAGACACGCCACGCCAGTGCCGGATATTCCTGATTTTCGTTCCTGAAGGCAGCCGTACAGTGGTAGGGTGTTTTCAAAGTGTGGGGGCAAGGGTACCGCAGTGAGCACCGGAGCGGGTTACCGGTTTCTTGAGAGTTCTTCCCCTATGCGCTCGCTCTGCAGGTTACGTTAAAGAGGAACACCCAAGGTGGCAAAACACAGGTAGGGTGCAAGTAAAGCTTGAAGCAATTATTTGGTACACGTACGAGTGTGTGAGAGTGATAACGACGCCGTGAAGTGAACGGCTCAGACATTGAAATTACGCTCGATCTCCTCAAGTGTGGATAAGAGAGTGAATGAGAGAATTCAAAGAGTGCAAATACATGGGTGGCGCACTGAGGGCCGAAGCCGGGTTTTGAATCGGTAACTAGAGTGCATTATTCCTTAGCCGAAGCCGTGTTTGCGAAACCGTGGAGTTCAGGGAATTAAAGCCGTGTTGAGAAACGGTGGAGTTCATGGAATTAAAGCCGTGTTGAGAAACGGTGGAGTTCATGAAACAAGAGTTCAGTTGTTCATATCCAAAAGGTTCTTTTACAGTAGGCATGCAAATACCTCTTGGTTCTTATGGTAATAACGCTGCCTATTCTTTGTGGTGTGTGTAGACTAAGGGTATAAACCATCCCGAGCGCAACAACAAAGAATAAAAACTGGTCAGAGCATGTGAAATGAATTACATGGTTATTTTCTTTTACAGGTACTGTCAAACTCCATTGGGTATATTCTCAGGATAAAGTTATATAGAAGTATACGCATAGATAAAATTGTTTAATGGTATGTTTATGTTTTTGCAGATCTCCCTCCCCGCTGTCCCCATCCTTTCCTTCCCTCACTTGATCCGATCTGTCTCTTGGGCTATAATAGCAATCAGAGAGGAAACGATCAAGAGGTGGAACCCTTTGTGCAACGAACCAACTCCGAGGTGCTCCACGGATTCGTCTTGAAGCTATCGGAGCTGACAGTGGGACAGCGACCACATCGTCGTGTAGCATCGGCGGCCATCTTGGATTTAGGCCCAAACGCTAACTTAAGCGAAACAAACACAAAAATGTAATTAATACATAGAAATAATGAATCTAATGTTAATCCCTTACTAATCCCTCTATGTGCTTGTATTTATCTAGCGTATAGCAACATTTAAAGCGATTATATTCACCCTTTTGGTCCTCTTCTCGGGCAACATTACAAGACATCACAAAAGCAACATATATCATGCAGTATTCTAATTACTACATATACTACTTGTTAGTATGCGTACGAATTTTAGTCATAAAGGTTATTTAGCCATTCAAAATGCAAAACCCACGTGTAATTCAAATATTAATAATGTTGATTAATAAACATGCACACTCATTTAATAATATTATAGTTAATGGATTATTTAATTAATAATTTTCATACAAAATGGGGGAGGTAGACAACATTTTGTACTACCCGCTCCATCAATCCCCCCTTTGGTGATTTTATCACCACACCATTAATATTTTGTATCAATTTGTCAAGAAAGCGAAATGAATTCTTTAGATTAATTCACATTTCTGTTTCCCCAATTTCTTCTCTTCTTGCTATTGTCTTTCATTTCTTCTAATTCTATCTCTTCAAATTCTGTCTTCTTTTCAAATTTTCTCTTTTTAACCTTTTCTGTATTTTCTTTCTTTTATGACATAAACATCCTAATCTTAAAATTAATACTATAAAAATCACACATGTTAATGGAAATAGGATTCTACCTATAAATGTACCACCTAAGTTTAACAGGAAATCTTTAATAGAAGAAAGTTTCTTACCAATCTTTTCCCAAACACTTTCAACCTCCAATGGGGTGATTTCCTCATGCAATTCAGTTATATTTTTAATGTATATCTTCAGATCTTTACTTTCGTCTGGAATGTAAGTACAACAATGCTGAACTTTCAGCATTCCACAGACTCCACCCTCTTTTGCCAATAATATATCAAGGGCAAGTCGATTTTGCATTACCATGGCACGCATGGCAACCATTTCAGTATTTACCAATAAGAATCCTCCAGTGGTGCTTGTTGACAAGCGATCCACTACTGTTGATAGTTTTCTAATTTTTTGTGCATTCAGAGATATTCCCACTGCTGGTATCAATGCTCCAAAAATGGCTCCTACAATTTCTGACCAAGATCCTGTTTTTCTACGTGTTAGTAAACTACCTAACTTATGTACACCATCTTCTCCTCTTCCCATGTGGAATATCTTTGGGAAAACCAGACCTACATAACATGTGCCATACCAATGGTCTGGCAACCGATAATATGCCTTGTTCCTGCAGATAAAATATAACCCAGGAAAAACTGGATCATTTCCTCCTTTAAATCTCCATCCACCCATGATTCGGTATGTATCATGGCATTCACTGTTACCTACAAAGTAATTATCATAGGCAGTTTGATTCCTTCTAATACACAACTTTCCTTTCTGTGGCCAATCTAAAGCTATAGTTGGACTAGCTTTTCCCTTCAAATGTTTTTCCATTTCAACATCCCAGACTGTCTTTTCCTCTCTTCCCTCAGATAGTTTCTTTTGCATTGTCAATCTCCTTTCTTCAAACAATTCCAAGAACGTCTTTTCCTCTTTCTTTAAACTGCAAATCAGATTATTTCTAAATTTATATTCTAATATTAGTTCTTTAGTTTCTAAGAAAAATTCATCTAACACCTTTGCAGGCTTTACTTTATTCAATTTGTTAATTGCAGGTGCTTGTGAAAATATGTTATCTACATCTGAAAAATAATATTCTAATTTCCCTATTTTATAAAACAAACTAGCTATCACACTACATGTTATTCCATAGGTTACTGGAAGGTGATGGTAGGTCACTCCCTCCGATACAGATGCTGGTAGCTGCATACAAACGTAGCAATCCCTCACATCCATTGTCTTTACATATTCATACAATAGTTTTGAAAACACATTGTTAGAGAAATCCTTTATAGACCTGTCTTTATGAAGATAATTCCTATCTATTTTAGTCGGATATACTTTCTGAATCTTTTCTATATTAGTTTTATTCTCACTATGTCCTTATATTGTTTCTAGCGTAACTTTAAATGATATCATTAAAGCTAATACACTCCATAAAAACAACAACACATTTTAAACCACCTTCTAAGGAACGTACATTTAGCTTTTCTACTTTCTGTGTTTGCCATTTTCGTAAAAATTATCAGTGTCTTTTGACTTAGCCTCTTCTACTTCACAACAAGTTTTGTCTAACCCAAGGCTCTAAGCACCTACTTGGTTCTATCAGTTATGTCTTTTCCAGTATTCTATTGTCTTTCCACTAGCAGCATTTTTGTCTTATTCAGTTTGGCATTTGATCGTCTTTCACTTTTCTCTCATAATCTTGATACAGAACTTCCTGAACATCCGTCTCTTCTCCAATATCGGACAAGATAACTCTCAGGATTTCCGATTCTTCGTCTTCCTCAACCACTTCCGGTACAGTCACCTCTGGGTTTTCTTGGCTATCCGCCTCTTATTTTATTTCAGGCATGGTCACATACGTCCATTCCGGCGACTTATACTTCTGGTTAGGCTTTCTCGTTCTTTTGTTTTCCTCCGCTGTAGTTATTTTGTCATTTTTCGATTTTTCTTGGCTAGATACTTCATTCACCTGTTCAGCTCTTGGTGAATTCACTCTTGTCAGTCGGTATCTCAATCTTTTTATTTTGTTTGGCCAGATTTCCTCTCTTGCTGGTCTTTTCGATTTATTTCCTTTATCATTCTTTTCAGCTCTCCATGCTCTTTTTCTCAGAACTCGACCTTCTAGTATTTCTTCATCACTTTCCTCTGATTCTGTTTCAACTTGCTTTTTGCTTTCAGCTGTTCTTCTTTCCACCACTTCTTTTATTTCCCCCTACTTCTGTCCCTCCTTGTGGTTCTTGCACACAATCTTCCTGCTGACTAACTGACCCTTCTTCTAACTGAATGCTCGAATTCCCTACAACTCCTCGGGGGTCTTCTGCAAGAATCTTTCCCTCACTTTCTGTATCTGGCACCTGTTCATCTACTTTTGTTATTTCAGGTGGAATTTCTCTCAGCTTTCCATCAGGAACTTCCTTACCAACAATTTCTTTGATTGTCTCTTCACTGCTTTTCTCTTTTCTCCGATGTACCTGTTCTTGTTCAGTCTTTGAGTCTGAGCTGGTATCAGAAATCTGTAATTTTCTTCTTAAAGGAATATTCTCTGGGGCAACAATCAAACTTGGTTCTGACTCCCCCCTTTCAGGATTTTCTCTTGTTCTTATTTCTTCAGCATCCGATTCAGAACTAGTCTCTGACTCTTCAAAATATTCTCCTTCTTTGTTATCCACTGGATTTGGGATTCTCAGTGTGTGACTAGCATGAATCCAGTTCTTTATTCCAGCACACTTCACAGCTGTTGTAGTCAAAATCACTTGTCGTGGTTTTCCCCAACGTGGGACCAGACTGTTCCTTCTCCTGTGTACTTTGATTCTTACCCAGTCTCCTGGGCTCAGATCATGAGCTTGCTTCTTTTCAAGGGTAGTGGCATCCGATCCAACCTGATGAAACACAGAATGAACTGCGTCAGCCGGCCCCTTACAGTAATCCAACACCAAGTCATCAGTTATAGGCAACAGCTTGTTGACTGGTATGAATACATGACACATTGCTCTTCCCATGATAATTTCATGGGGGCTCAAACCCGTGTTCCTATCTGGAATAGATCTAATAGTCATGAGTACTAGAGGCAAGACATCAGGCCACTTCAAACCTGTGGCTAAACACATTTTTCCCAATCGGTTTTTTAATGATGCCATTCATTTGTTCCACCACACCAGAAGCCTCTGGGCGATAGGTACAATGCAGTTTTTGTTGTACATTCAATGCTTCACAAATCAATTTCATGATCTCATTATGAAAATGTTTTCCTCTATCTGATTCAATTGTGACTGGGAACCCGAATCTAGGTATGAATTCTCTCAAAAGCAAATTTGCCACTGTGATTCCATCACTTCTTCTTGTGGGATATGCTTCTATCCATCTAGAAAACAAACAAACCATCACTAGAACATACCTCAACCTGTTACAGGGAGGCATTTCAATGAAATCAATCTGCATTCTGGTGAAAGGCCCTCCTTCTCGACCTATCGTTCCTAGACTTACCACTGTTTTCCTTCCAGGATTGAACTGCTGACATATAAGGCATCTTTGACAAAGGCTCTCAGCTACAAGTTTAAATTTTGCATTGTACCAAGTTTGTTTAAAGGACCTAATCATCGTGTCTCTCCCTATGTGTCCCTGTACATGATACATACGTGCCATGGCAGACACCATGCTATCAGGCATGACTGGTCTTTCATCTCGATAAACCCACACATGATCTGTTTCCCTTGGTGCACATCCTGCTTTTACCCACTGTCTCATTTCCTCATCTCCTGCTTCTTCCTGCAATTGCCTCACTTCCTCCCAAGTATTCACAACGTTAGTAAACAGTAGGGGGCAAGAATTCATCTCCCTTTCTTTAGCTCTGTTGATCGAATTTTGATTACGAGCACAATTACTTATTACCAACTGCGACATAATCTCCCGTCTGAACGTGGGCAGCACACTTTACAACGGTCAATTGCTTAGGCAGCTGTATCGCCTCAAGCATCTTCCCAACCACTTCAGCATTCTTTATAGGAGTTCCACTAGAAGTCAGAAATCCTCTCTGCAGCCATATCTGGCTGAAATCATGCACAACACCAAAGCCATACTGACTATCAGTTATCACAGTCACTCTCACATTCTTTCCCAACTTGCATGCTCTAGTTAAGGCTACAAGTTCAGCAACCTGGGCTGATTTTACTCCCTTCAAGTAAAATGCTTCCATTACTGCTGCAACTGTGCATACTGCATATGCTGCACTTAGAATTCCTTTGTCTGTTCTCAAGCATGACCCGTCCACAAACATCACAAAGTCACTTTCTGACAATGGTACATCTTTTATATCAGGTCGTGGTTTGGTACAAAAATCGAGTACATCTAAACAATCATGATCTACTTCGTCTCTGACTTCTACATTCTCAGAATCAGGCAGTAACGTTGAAGGATTCCCATTCAAGTATCTCGCAAGGCTCACATTCGTTGCACCTAATATGACCTTCTCATATTTAGTCAGCCGACTATGTGTCATAAACCGAGTACGGCTCCTTGTTAAAAGGATTGCCACATCATGAGGTACAAACGCTCGCACAGGGTATCCCATCACAATTCCTTCACTCTGTTCCAGACTCTTACAAGTAGCAGCTACTGCTTTCAAACAACCTGGTAACGCTATAGCTACAGGGTCTAGCATAGCTGAAAAGTATGCAATTGGTCTTCTCAATTTTCCATGTTTCTGTATTAGTACAGAGAGTGCACATCCATTCCTCTCACTGTAGTACAGCTCAAACTCCTTCTCATTCCTAATGCTGGCGCTTCACACAAACTGTCTCTTAGCTGTTTAAAAGCTGCTAATTCTTCCCTATTTAAGTCAATGGGGTCTTTTACATCACTTCTCGTCAGGCGTACCAAAGGTTTTGCGATCAGGGAAAAGTTACTTATCCACTGACGACAATATCCAACCATTCCAAGAAACATTCTCTTTGGAGCTCTCATTGCTTTTATTATCTGGATTCTGTCTGTAGTTATTTTCCTCAGTCCTTTTCAATTTTGTGACCTAAATATTGTACTTCTTTCTGACAAAATCGCAATTTCGATGGGGATACCTTAAGTCCTCCATCTGCCAAATGATTTAGCAATGCTATGGTGTCCATCACACAGGCTTCCCGAGTCTTTGACGCCACAAGTAGGTCGTCAATATATTGGACTAACACTGAATTCTCGGGCATTTTTAAGTCTTCCAAGGACTTTTTCAATATCTGATTAAAAATCAAGGGGCTCTCTGTATACCCCTGTGGGATTCGGCACCAAACCAAAATACGTTCGCCAAAACAACACGCAAAAATTTGTTGGCTATCATGGTGCAACGGGATGGAAGAGAAAGCATGGCATAGATCAATCACTGAATACCATTCTGCGTCATGAGGAATCTGATACAAAATTACAGATCGATTTGGTACAATAGGACAACATGACACAACAATTTTGTTTATCTTTCTCAAATCTTGTACTATCCTGAACTTTCCATTAGGCTTTTTCAGTCCCATAATTGGTGAATTACATGGACTACTCATTATTTCACTCAAAATACCTTGTTTAACCATTTTCTTAATTATAGGAGTAACTCCTTCAATTATCACGGGTGTTAGTTTATATTGAGGAACATTTGGATAGCTTATTCCTTCCTTCACTGTTATTTTTACGGGATCTATATTTTTCATTAATCCTACATCTTCTCCTGTGAAATCCCAGACTTCTGCTTTTACTGTCTGTTTCAATTCTATTGGAAGTTCGTCAGGGTTGAATACAGCAAAGGCTTCAGTTATCTCTGTTTCCATATTAGCCATAGTAATTTTACACAGTACGTCTTCATCAGGGGCCTAAAATGCTATACCATCAGGGGTACAAAATATGGTGCAATTCATTTTGCACAGTAAGTCTCTGCCTAACAAATTTACAGGACTTCAATCACACACGACAAAGCGGTGCATTTCCGAAAAATTTTCTATATTGACTTTTACTGGTTCTGTGAGATACGTTTTAATCTGTCTATTGGATACTCCAACCACTTGGATTGTTTCGTCCGAGAGAGGAAGATTCTTAACATCAGCTGACCTAACAGTTGATCGAGTAGCACCAGTATCTACTAGGAAAGTAATATTTTCATCATTTACCTTTCCATCCACAAAAGGGCCTGTCTGGTCTACTTCTAGAGTTGCGCCAAGTACGCACTCTTCTTCCTCTCTTCGGCACCGTCAATAACCTTCTTCTTACTCACGCTCATCACGTTGTAGCCATTACTGGGAAACAGCGCTAGCGTGCGGCAGCTTAGTTACCTGTTCTTCGTTGTAGAATCCTGTCTCATTACTGTATTTCTGTGAATTTACGTTCTGTGGAAAAGGCGGTTTTGGCACCTGATTCTGTTGAGTAACAACCTGCTGCTGTCGCTGTGGTTGACCACTCACCTCTTTCTGCACCTGTGGATTCAATGATGCATTATCATTATTAGTATTCGGGGGAAATTTACACTTGGATTTCCAGTGCCCTATTCTTCCGCAATTGTGACATGGCCATTTCTTTTTGGCTTCTTCTATATTAAATTGTCCTTTTCCTTTTCCAGCATTAAATTTAGGTTTTGGACCTGCACTATTTGCTTGTTCAATCAGCTGAGCTTCCTGTCTTTCTGCCACTTTTACTTGTGCCCACATAGCCTTTTCTTTTAACTTACGCTGCTTGGCTTCAATTTCATCACTAAAATACTTTGCATGTCTTAGTACTTCATCTATTTTCTTATTTTGCCAATCCACTGTATGCTGTTTAATCATCTCACTAATTTCAGGACGTAGACCATATACAAATCTGTATACAAAATGACAAATCCTTCTCACTCAAATTTTCATCACCACTAAACTGTTTAAAGGCAAGGATCAACCTCTCATAATATGCGTGTACTGACTCCTTAGCTTCTTGATGTGTTCGGTCTATTTTCACCCAATCAGTCTCTTTAGGGGGTATCTTGTTTTTCAGGAAAACAATTACTTGTTCATATTGTTTCATCACTTCCGGGTCAGGGGCTCCTATCTTTGGATCCCTAGGGTATTCCTGTGTAGGCCAATTGATCATCAGCTTGCACTCCGTCCATAGATCTGCTGGTACTATTATGTCAAATAGACTATTTAAATAAATCTACAAAACTTTTGATAATTTTACAAATCTATCCACTTGCCTATACCACTCGACTGGCTTTTCGCGTAGTCGAGGGAAATCATTTGTAAATGACAAAATATCCTGCCTATTCCAAGGAACATGTACATATCCTCCTCCTGGAATTTATCTCATGGGACATTCTGTCACTACCTTTTCTTTTTCTCTCACGGGGAAAGCTGCAAATGTTTTATCTGAAGCATCATCTCGTTTTCTAAACTATCTACTTTTCCATTTATCTACATCTCCCCATTTTCTCAACAAAATGATTATGTCTTTAATCTGAGTTATTCTTCCTGTGGTGTTCAGATTTTCAATATCTTTTTCAGAAAAATCTACTCTGTGGGTTTTTGTAAGGCTTTTACTCTTTCCATATCTATACCCATTTCATTTGCCACTTCTTCTAGTCTTTCATGTAGTCTCTTTGCTCTCCATGTTATGCTTTTACATAGAAATAGTAATTCTTCATCCTGATAGTTTTTCAGCTTTTCTGTGGGGATAGTCCCTACTATTAATTCTTCCCAAACCATCCTTAGTTTGGCCCATCTATAGATTGGGATTCTTTGTCTTCTCTCTGTAAGCTCCTCAACCATTAGCTTAATTTGTCTCAAGTAGGACCTATTGTTTTCTCCTCATTACCTCGTTTTGGGTCTCTTGGAGTTTCTGATGCAGAATCTGTAGTCATTATCAGTCTTTCCACTAAACCTGGATTTGCTGTCAAAGTTTTAGGCGTACTCTGTTCTGATGTACTTACTGTTTGTCTCCATGGGTTTTCATTTGAATTTATCCTTGGCCTCTCTGTCTGTTTATTACTGTTATAAGGGACCATTAAACAATGCTCATTATCTTTCTGTTTGTCAAAAATAGGCATTACAGGACCTATAGTTACATGAACTGTCACGGCTTCTAAGTTTTTAGTTAATGCCCTAATCTTTTCAGTTAACTCTAAAGTTGTTTTCGCTAATTCTGCCGAATTTTCATTGCTCATTTTACCATCCTGTTTTCTCTCTATTTCTCTGAAAGAATTATTTCTCCCTATTTCTTGGGGTACTGATTCAACTTTTATGATTCGCAAAGTCTCTCTCATTGGGGCACTTGGTGTCAACATGTCAGGATCTGGTTGATACGGGGTGGAATTTTATAAAACATGTCATCAAGAACGTCATCCTCCAATTCATGCACTCCATACCCTCCTGATTCTATATTATGTCTCTTTTCTGTACATTTTCTTCCACTAACTTCTTCAGCATGTCTCACTGGAAACAAACCATCAGCCATATTTGCACTTCGCCATCTCCTCATTCTGTCATCATGATTCTCCTGTCCATGTGATCTACCAAACATGTATCTATACCTTCCGCCACTCCTCTGTCGTTCCCTGTCATGCATCTCATCTTCCCATTCAGTCAATGCTTCGAACTGTGTTGGTCTAGGTCTCGGTTCTAGATTCATCATTCTCTCTCTCAAATTTCTTAAAACCGCTAAATTAAATGAACCATGTTCTGGAAATGCCAAAACTCCATCATCTTTTGTATACTTTGCCCAATTGTCCAACCAAATACAAGTATGATATCCGTATTTCGCAACCATAAAGGATGCGGGAGATTTCGGTGGAGGAAGCAACTGTCCCTCTCTAGTCTTAATCGGTTTATCCTTTTTAAATAAACTCTTGATTTTCCCAAACCAGGACTTTTTCTCTTTTTCTGGTGGATCGTAATACATCATTTTGTCTTCCGTGTATCGCTAGATTTTCCCTACGACTATTCTGTTATTTTAACCAATCGCAGCGCGACTCACACTAACGCACCAATCCGGAGCGTCTATGTCACTTCAGCAATTCTCCAATCCCAGCGAAATTCACACTAACGCACCAATCAGCAGCGTCTTCGTCACCCTGTAATTCTCCACTCCTAGCGCGGCGTACACTATCACACCAATCAGGAGCGTCTACGCTTCTTACTGATTAGCCAATCCCAGCGCAGTCTTTCTGACGTCAGCTTTTCTCGCTACTCCTGCTTCTGCTGACCCCTCCTTTACAAAATATTCCTCGGTCAGCTCCTTACGTTCTTTTAACTTACAAATCTGTTAGTAACGACATAAAAACGCCACCATTATCTGTTTCGCTAACAAAAGAACAGTTAATGACCTTTTTCACAAGAATTCCGTCTTTCCCGAGAGCAGCGCTTACCTCTGCCTTACTACGGAATCGTTACTTCCGTTGATAAAGTAGCACATCCCTCTACCTTACCCTTCTATCAAGCATCAGCTAACCGTTTCTCCAGAATTAAGACACAAAGGGGCAGATTTATAATAACTGGCGCATCCCTGCATATCAGCAGGGATGCGCCAGTTATTGTGCGCCACAGCTCCGCCACCAAGGATGCGCCGCATTTACAATGCGGCGCACCATGGGGCAAAAATGGCACAGATGCGTGACGCATCTGTGCCGTAAAAGTGGCGCATTGCTGGAGTTGCGTCGCAAGCCCGACGCAGCTCCAGCAATGCTTTGGGGGGACCTATCTTCACAATGCTGCGTCAATCCTTACGCCTGCTTTTAGGAGGCGTTCCTGCGACGGAACGCCCCCTCCCCCCTGCACAGGTACGCCTACTGCTGGCGCAGGGCTTTACAACGTGACGCATCTCCCAGATGCGTCACGTTGTAAATACCCCGCAGCATGGCGCAGGATTTGCGCCGCCGCTGCGTCACAAAAGTGACGCAACGGCGGCGTAAATGAGGCGCAAGGGCCCCATAAATCTGCCCCCTTGTTGGAGACCCAATGCTCCTGAGAAATAAAACCAGAGTTTCACAATTAACCTGAATGCTATTTCATTCGCGCACTTTCATACAGAAAATGTAGTTCATTCACACAGAATTCTGTCTTTCCCGAGAACAGAGAACAGTCTGTCCTACTACAGAATTATGACACTCGTTAATAAAGTAGCACTTCCCTCTACTTTATCCTTCTAGCAAGCTTAGGGAACACCTATTCCCTTTCCAGATATAAGCGTAATCAGAGTGCCTTTTGGACTGCTGGTACCTAAGACCAAAATTTCACAGGTGACCTTGGCTACCATACATTCCTCTCATACAGAAAATGTGTTGTGCAACTCCAATCGTCACACGTTTTCCTCGTGTACCTACATACCTACAGGGCAACAACAATTCAGTCTTTCCCGAGAGCAGGGCTTACCTCTGCTCTACTACGGAACCGTTACAAACTTCCGACTTCCTACATCCCAAAAGCCGTCAAACAACACAGAACTCGACGTGACTCAACATAGAGTGTTAATACATAGACCAATACTTTCCCGCAATCAATAATCAATAAGCAATTCACAAGCAATAATCACCAAACCAAAACAATAAAAACCATCATCTTGCTACCAGAAAAACTGATCCAGCGCAAAAACCCTAGCAACGGGGTAATACCCCCTACCGGTATCCTCCCTGCAGCACAGACCCGACGTCACACTAATTAATTCACACATGCAGTCATTGGTGGGGCCCATAACACCAACACTCACACATCACTTCCATACCGGTCTGCACACACAGGAGGGATGAGTGGTTCAAGCGCCAGACATGTGAGGGGAACACCGTATAACCTATAGGGAAGGAAAAGTCATTTACAAATATACATTAACGCCCTTTCTCCTACAGATTCTCAATCCTAAAACATCAAGGCACTCCTCCCACTTCGGTCGATCGGACCAAATTAGCTGGATTGGTTGATGGTGATTTAGAACCAGCTAAAACACATTTCAAGACTTCAGAATCTATCTCTTAAGTGAAAACTCACAACTCATAATTTCTCGTTAATCAATAATTCGTTTAGCTAAATTTTTCATAATAATTTGAAATCGCATTTGTCTCATCAAAGTTTTAGAAAGTTTATCAAATTTCTAGTAAATCGCAGAATGTTATATTTACCTAAACTGGCTATTTTGAGTCCTCTAATTCATTGGCTACGCATTAATTTTTTCGTAAATTGTCCGAAAGCAAGCCAAAGCTCAAAGTCCTATGCTTAGCATGCTACAGTCCAAATGATCGGCAAAGGACCAAAGACGTGCAAGCATCTATCATTGCCCGTAGATTTAGGAAAGTTTGCAGTCATTGGATAATCGGGCAGTATCTGCACCTTCAAGATTCAGGAAACGCAGCGCACCTCCTGAGCAGCATCGATCGTTGATGAGCTAAGTATCCCTCTCTATTCTACTACGTATTTTTATAATAAAATGAAGCAAAGATGATACAAATTAAATATTTTAGGTCAGTCGGGATTGGCTGGTTGAGATCGACCGATGTAAGTTTGAGATCTTAGTACAGTTCGAGGGGTAAGGTCACGAGTTCATTTAGAAATCAGTCTGTTCCGGTTTTTATTGTGAAGTCGATTGTTCTCGGTCTTGGCTGTCTTCCCACTGTGGCCTTGTTAGGGTACATGGTGTATACAGGTCATGACGAGGTTTAGGAGAATTCTTTGCGCAGGCGCAGCACACTCCGCGCCTCGTGGGACAGTGACCACATCGTCGTGGCCATCTTTGATTTAGGCCCAAACGCTAACTTAAGCGAAACAAACACAAAAATTTTATTAATACATAGAAATAATAAATCTAATGCTAACCCCTTACTAATCCCTCTATGTGCTTGTATTTATCTAGCGTATAGCAACATTTAAAGCAATTATATTAACCCTTTTGGTCCTCTTCTCGGGCAACATTACAAGACATCACAAAAGCAACATATATCATGCAGTATTCTAATTACTACATACACTACTTGTTAGTATGCGTACGGATTTTAGTCATAAAGGTTATTTAGCCATTCAAAATGCAAAACCCACGTGTAATTCGAATATTAATAATGTTGATTAATAAACATGCAAACTCATTTAATAATATTATAGTTAAGGGATTATTTAGTTAATAATTTTCATGCAAAATGGGGGAGGTATACAAAATTTTGTACTACCCGCTCCATCACTATGCAAGGAGCGACAATGCCACCCTCTGTTGGTGATTTCTGCTGGGGTAGATGGTGAGACTTGCTGTCAAGATGGTGACGCCCAGGGGCTGCTGCGCGTTGTTCCCTAGAAAAAGAGCTTGAAACATCAGCGCGTTCCCTGGTCACACCTATTTTAAGGGACATGAAAAGGTGAGTGATAGGCAGTGTCTTGCGAATTTGAGGTCTGAATGAATGTATTTATCTTTCAATCATTCGCCTTATTCACAGACATCAAACATTCTTAAAGAGTGGTATGGGTTTGTTTAAATTAAAATTTATTGTCTTTCACTGCGCGTCATAAATATCCAATTGGCAAACGTCAGTAAATGGGTTACTGCTGTTTTGATCCAGAAAGTGTTGTTTTCTTACTCTTTCCAATAGCTTTAGTTGTTAGAACATAAACCTCTCCTTGTATTTAAGTTGACGACTTTAAAGGCAGTTAGGTGTTCTAAGGAACTCATAATGTTTCAAGATTAGCTAGAATTTTAGATTGGCATGTTAATGCTTTTTTGGTGACATTTGTAGTATATATTTAGCAATAAAGTGTATGTTAAAGCTCTTCCACACAAGATCAGTCATCACTGTGCTTGGTGTCATTACGTAGTGGCATGGGCCCTGCCTCCTGTTTATAGAGGACTCACTACAAAGATTATCGAAGATGGAAGAGGTTCAAAGAGCCTCAATCCTCCTCTTTAGTCAGTAAGCACTACTATGAGCATTTCACTCCCGTCAGCAAGAATTTGTTGATTAAATAGCTCGTGGACCACGCATAGGACTGGCCAATGTAATTATATGGCCGAGGATGACTAAATTATGCGGCACAGTAAGGCAAATTTATGTGGCGTAATGCTGATCATTTTGTGATAGCATTACTTCATTATTTTTTAATTTGTATGCATGGTAACACTGTCTGATAGAAGAGTTTGCCTTTATTAGTACCAATGTAACACCCAAATATAACAGTAATCAATTGAAAGATTAGCAGTCAATCTTCGTAAAGGGCCATTGGCGCAGGAAGATGTCACCATGATTTTAGTACCTTTTAACCAATTTTAACTATGAACAATTATTTTTATAATCTGCAGATTATGTAGCAGATGATGGATTATGTGCCACATGTAAATCCATAATTTTGCGGTAAGGTTGACTATATTAAACGTCAAGAAAGGTCAAATTATGCAGCATAATGTGCACCTTTTTTGATAGTATTACTTAAATATTTTGATACTTTTACTGATGTTACCGCTGTGTGGGAAAAGGTTTCACCTAATTAGTACCAGTTTAACACCCAAACACATCAAGAAGCAACTGAAATGAACCTTTTTGAGGGCCATCAACTCCAAAACTACACTTGTTCTTGTGTTTTAGTAACTTTTGATCCTTTTGAGCTAGAAACAATTTGACTTTTTAGTTAAAATCTTCAGATTATGCAGAAAATTATGGATTATGTGATAAATCCTTAGTTTTGTTACTTGAGCATATGCAAACGGTCCCAGGATGCTTGTTTCCAGGTCAGGGAACGGTTGTGTGACAATCACGCATGGCTAAACCACGCGTGCCTCTACAATGCAGCCCAAACCACGAATGCATCTTAACGCACGCATGCCTTTACCACGCATGCCTTTACTGTGCAATTTTGTTGTAAAGGCATGATTGGTAAGGGGATATGTATTGTTAAGTTTGCCACCACCCCGACTCCTGCTCTAAAATGATATCCCTCCTACTTCGTGCCCCCCACCCTGAACCCTAAAACCTACCCCGTCCTGCATGTAAAACTACCAATTCCCTACTCTGAGGCCTAAAACCTTGCCGCCTTTAAAAATAAATACCCCTTCACCTCCAACCTGAGGCCTAACACGTATCCTGCGTTGCCTGTAAATCTACCCATAACCCCATTCCCTGAGGCCTAAAGCCCTTCCCCCTTTAAATAAGCATTTGCAATACAATAGGTCTCGCATTTACGCGAATTTGAGCTATTGACATTGCAAATGACAATGCCTTTTATTTTTGTTTTCGTTTTTAAAACATAAATAAAAGGCATTGTCATTTACAATGCCAATATCTTAAACTCGTGTGAATGCAAGACCTATTGCATTGCAAATGCTTGTTTTTTTCTCCATTGTACATTTATAGCATTGATAAAATTCTTGTGGGTAGAGCTTGTGATATGCCACAAGTAGGGTCTTGCCCTCTGCCCATCTTTTTCTTTACAGATGATGCAGTCTTGATGGCATGTACGACAAACGCCCTACAAACACTCCTTGATAATTTCACAATTTTCATTGACAACCTGGGGCTGAGGGTGAACCAAAGAAAGTAATTTACTATGATTATTGGTCAAGCAAGGTAGAAGGCTTGTACCCACTTCCTTAATCGTAATTACGATAATACTACAGGAACATTCTCTTACCTTGATCTTCTTCTCAGTTACCACAATAACTGGAAATCCTTGATGGAATCCACAAATTTGTATTCTGAAAAAGCTATTGCAGCAGTGCACAGATTTGCATCAAGGTTAGGTAGAACGCCACCGAAGGAGATGACCGCTATATATAATATCAAATATGTATTGGGTATGTTATGGTGCAGGAATATGGTGGTATTCTGATATGGACGCCCTGCAGCAAGTTCAAAACAAATATTTAATAAGGATGCTGGCTGCTCCCTCTAGCTGCTCCAGCTTTATCTGTCACGAGGAATTGGGCATTCCATTTATTGAGGATAGAATCCATTTGGCACCATTATTACTTTGGTGAGCTGTTTGGACGAAGTCGGCAGCAACATTAAACAGGTTGATTATTCGTGATTATTTGTCTTTGGAGGGTGCGCAAAAATTCAATGGCTGAATTTTATTAGGGAAATCATGTGAGATTATGGGAATTCTCAAATATTTTGATGACCCAGAATCCATGGAATGGTTGAATAAAAGAGACTTTAAAATGCTGATTACTGATTTTACAATGGAAGTGAGGGCGGTCAAAGAATTTTTAAAAGTATCAGTTGCAGCGCCTGCTCTTTTGTTAACCCAGCCTGGCATCCAAAGGTATATTACCAGGGTCTTGAATATGCAGCACAGATTATTTATTTATTTATTTATTTATTTATTTTTTTTGAAAAACCTTTATTGACATTTCAATCAATAACAAGTATGGGCCTACAACCCCCCGGGGCCGGCCGCTAAGCAGTCAGAGCAACAGAGATCAAATGTTAACACAGGCAGCACCTCGGGGAGCAGAATCTTCATGCTAATATAGTCTGGCCAGTGAACAGCGCAGGTAGGACACCAGGATAAAAAAGGGTTTTCATTTTATAATGGAAAAAGACAGAAGGATCAGGTGCCGAACAATTTCCCAACAGCGATAAGAGGCAGGCAGAATAAAAACGTAAGCAATAAACAGCAATCTATTGGATCAATGGCGCAGACACAGGAAATTCAGGATGGGGAAGAATATCATGCCCAGCTGCGCCTGCAGTCCCCTACCCTAAAGCCCAGAGAACACCCCGGAAATTGTGGCACACATGAAAAGGCAACGATTCACAACAAAGGAGGTATACCACGCTGATCCCAGAAAAGAAAAAACAAGAAGAATCAGAGAAGAAAAAGGAGGCCATGGAAAAAGGAGATTAAAGACTAAAGAATCCCCTCCCCCAACCCCCCACCGTGCACCTCTGCAGATGAGTACGGCCCCCCCCCCCAGCAGTGTGCCTGTCGCCCTGGAACCAGACCCGAAATATAGAAGAAACAGGGAAAAAGGAGTAAGAAAAGAACCCCACCAGAAGGGGGGGTAGAGAGAGTATTAATAAACTGGAGGAGGGCCTTCAAAACATGCCCCCGGCTTCTCCCTCCCGCACATTATGTTTCCCCCAAAGCAAACAGTAAGCAACACAAAATCGACCATGTCAAAAAAAGATGGGGAGCATTTTGCACCTACTATACCGACAGTTATACCATGAGAGCACGCAACCCCGAGCCCGCCCGCCTATTGGCCGACTACCTCTGAAAGATCATTCTTATCCTTGGCCACTCTTGGCAAATCCGCCCATGCATACCCCTCGACCCGGCGCCATGTCCAATGCTACACAGTAAAGGAGCGTCCAAAAACGACCAGGAAGCGACGCACCCCGGTGGGGTGGAAGTCTCTGAGTACCAACCCAGTCAGCATTATGGGGGAACGTCTTTCCCAGTGCTGCCCCAGGATCTGCACTGCACACAAGGTCCAGGAAGGTGGAATCAGCCAGAGTAGACAACCGCTGCTTGAGTTTTCCCCGGGTCGCCGGAGGCCGCGCACCGGACAAGGCCACCCCCCCCCCACTCAGGGCCAATACCTCCGGGACAGATCAGACCCACAGCCAGCCGATCACACGATAGTAGACTGTCCGGAGTTTCCAGCTGGTCACTAGTCACAGGGGTGGCCACGACATTGTCGTCCTGAGTGCGGTGCAGGAAGTCCCTGTGTATCTGAGGACAGGCAGGCCGCAACTGTCCCAACGCTGATGCCACACCATCAAGCCTACTCCCCAATACCCAAACGCCATGAAGCAAGGTGGAATGAAGGGCACCGAGAGCCTCGAGAAGGTCACAGTACCCCAGCACAGCTCTCTGCGGTCGCTCCGCTACGCTCCCCAGAGTCGCACACTCCCGATCCTGCTGTGACCTGGTGGACTTCATCGTGACAAGATGGCCGCCGGGTAGGTCCAACCCGTATTGGGACCAGGACCCAGGGGCAAGCGCATCAAGGTCCATGTCGCTGGCAAACAGGGTTCCGGAGGCAGACAAAAAAGTATCCGTTATGTAGTCACAGGCAACAGTCGTCCCCACCACGGACCAGCGCCCGCGAAAATCCGGGAGCAGCCCGCAGGAATCAGGGCGAGTTACGGGCGGCGTTCGGGCAGCTCACCGTCGAAGGCAGAGGCAATCACCGGAGAGTCGTGGAACTGCCACCCCGGGCATGCACTTGTTCCGCTCCGCTTAGTGGTAGGAAGCGACCACGGCGAAATGTAGGCCGATAGTCGCACCGATCCGGCAGTCCGACTCCACCCAGTCACCAAAGGCCGCTGTTGTTAAACTGCCACCCGGCCAAGGTATCCACTCGAGGTCCCGGCTCCAGGGCCGCACAGGCCGCAAATTGCAAATACCCGTTTCTCCAGCGGTACAGCCGCCAGAAACTTCGGAGTCACTCGATCGGTTGCCGCTCTCATTCACAAACACGGGCGCATAGCGCAGGCTGAGGATCTAATGCAGGATATCCGTGCGGGATACGGAGGTTCACGGAGCCGGGGGTCTACGCTGCCGTCCCGGTCGCCATCTTGGCTCCTCCTCCGCAGCACAGATTATTACTGACTAGATTTCCTCTAAACATTGTACAACATTTAGTTACTTTTATCAATAAAAACATCTCTGAAATGCACTTACCATCCTACCAATGTGATGACTTTTCGGAACAAATCACTTTACAGCCATGTTTTTTATTGTAGTTTCTATGTGAAATCAAAGAGAGAATTTATTATATCTCTGATGAAACAGTTACATTTTATACAACATAGAATAGCATTGGTGTATGTACAACAATTGAATTCCCATGTTATCTGCCATCCTGTAGCAAATATTTTAGGGCAGGTCAGGAAGATCAGAAAATGCTTAGCAGATGCCTAGTTTGATTCATAGTCATTTGTGTTAGTTGGTTTTTATATGTTTTTTAGTAGTACAATATATCGCTTTAGGTCTACGGCACCTGATATAAAAAATATAAATGAAATGCACGTTATTTTTCGATGTAAGCATCTGATTTCATATTTTATTTTCTTGTTTGAGATCAGTCTGGTGCAGAGGTATTTCATCCCATGAAGGGGATTCAGTTCATCTTGCTTACACAGATGTGGGTAAGAGTGAGGGTTGCTGCTATTTAGACTTAAGAATGAAATGTTATTTCTTATTGATGGAATGTATTTTTATATTTCTGTGCACTGTATTGTGCTGCTTTTATGGTTGTAACAAGCAGAATAAAGTATTTATTAAACAAAAGTTATTATTTTTCCCTATACTTTACCATAGGGAGATCTCTGACCAGTGGTGGAGATCTCTGACTCCAATGAAAAGTCACATGTAGTAACTTTAAACTTGTAAACTCCATCTGCACGTAGGTCAAAATATACACACGGAAATGGTGAACACCAAAAAATTGCTGAGTAATTTCATACAAGAGTTAATATATACCTGTAAACTTACATTTGTAATTAGGGCCCTATGTGCTTTCATTACTGATTATTTGGTAGTTTTAATTGGGCTACTTGGGAGGACATGTATTTCAGCAAGAAAGCTATGTACGTTGTAACCAGGAGATCTAAATTAAAGTCCATTTCGCCACTTTTATAAAATGGTGTGGAGCAGGGTCATTTTGGTTCCACCCTTACACGTCACAAATATGCAACATATCCATGCTCTTAGCACTACATACTCTGTGTGTATTAATGTTATTAATGTAAAGTGTTGCACTTAAATTCAGTACTCAAGTGCATTCACTGTAGAACTAGAGATTCATATATACTGTGTGCCTTAGCCTTATTAAAATGAAATGGACTCCTTCTAGATTGAATAAAACCATCTTCATACTATTAAAATGTATTTACTTCAGAAACAAGAAAGATGTATGTAAACGTGTGCATTAATATTTTCATATATACGAATTTATAATGTCGTTTTCAGTCATATTTATACTCAGGTATTCATAGTTGCATTACATTTACTTAAACTGAAACATGAATCTAATTTGAATTTATGTAGTGACATTTTAATTTTTTTGTAGTTACATCTGCACAAATGACACATATTAATATGCACCATTGAATTCCGCGTTTAAGCTTGACATAAGTAGGCCTCTACTTCTTTCTGCATATAATACTGCTTTTCCATTGTAGCTTGCGTGTCTTTTTCTTTGCAGGTACGGTCACATGGTTTGTTAGTTTTTAGAGTAGTTGTAAGTGTACGAGTGACAGAGAGCCTGAGAAGAGGACCTTCACAAAGAACATGAAGAGCCAGAGCATTAACTGACAGTTCCTATTCAGTAATGTATTGATGAGTTGCAGGTACCCAAGTTCGATATTGTTCATAGAACTGGTCTGGGAGAATTTGCTAATGTTGCAGCTCACAACGTGAGAACGGAAAAGACAACTGAGCCACTGATGGCGTGAACAAGCGGGGTTACTCAGAAGATTCATGTAATATTAACTGGTGTCCTCACAAGTTGATGTTGGCCACTGTTTCTTTGGACTTTGAGAGGTACAGACCTCTATGCTTTCCCCTTGGATTATTTTGCTGAGTGTAGCTTAGGCTAACACTTATTTTTCTATCCGTTGAAGACTCTCAATTGAGGTCCTGAAATGTTGATACCTTTCTGAATTCTTCCCTTTTTCTGCATGACACCAACTTTTTTAGACCCTTTTCGATGTAACCACCCTTGATGGTGCTTACTCAAAATTAGATGACTTTAGACATTACTCATGTTTAGGAGAGAGAATCAGAAACTTTACTTTGAGATCAAACCCTATTGTTAATTTCTTGTAATGCTGTGACTGAACTTCTTTTTTTTCTCATGCTGATGCACCTGGACTTCTTTAGGAGATTTGTCTATCCCATTGTTGTCCTGTAATCTACTGCATGGTATTGAGATTTATCTACATTATCCTGACTGTTAACTTGTAATAAAACTTTTGAACTTTATTCTCTGATTGTTAGTCCTCATTGGGTAGCCAGATGGGTTACACTGTGAATTAGATGTTTTTGATCAATGCTAAATCCCTTCACCTCTCAGTCGACAAACAAAAGACCCATCAGATAATTAATGGCAAGAGATTGGCCCAGCGCTGGATCAGGTGCAATCCTGGAGAATACACCATGCAACCTTTACTTGACTCCAGTGCACCCTTGGCCTTGCCCCTGCTTTATCCCACCCTCATGTCTTAGTATGTTAGTCCCCCAAAGTTTAGGCGCTGCCTGCTCTGCTGAACACATGCACCAGTTGTTAACTTACAATTTTATCGCCTTTCTTGAATTTTATTAACTGTTAGTTTTGGTAAATAAGGTGTACCAGAAATCACCATTTCCTGACCTGTCTGCTCCAGGTGGAGGCCACTCTCAGTGAGTATAGCTATCAAAGGTTATTAGTTATTGCAAATGAATATAAAATATATTGAACAGAGATCAGATTTTATGTAGGTGGGGCTCATCTTTATTAAACTGACTGAAATCACTAAAGGTTTACTAAAAAGAGGAACAGATAAATCTAAAAGCCTGGACGGAAGTGATGAAAGAAAGGCTATCTGTTGTAAACTATTCCTAAGGAAGCAGTGGCCTAGCAAGTCTGCTATGGGCACTAAGGCAGGTAATTAAAATGCCCCATTCCCTGTTTTCATGGTAACTGCTACACCTGAGGGGCTGTGGTCCTCTATGATCCCTGACTGCACTTTCTGCGCTATTAAAAGCTACGACACTAGAACAAGATGGCTTTTTTCCAGTAAGCAGGCATTTCTGCAAGCAGCTTGAAACGTTTTCGCCTCTTTTTGCATGGTTGCCCCCACTTTTTGCCAAACTGCTGATGTAGTTTGACTGAGTGAGCCCTGGGTTTCTGCCAAACAGGTACCTGGGGTTTATGTTCTTTCCCTAAACTGCATTAAAGACAAAACCCAAGTGGCACTCTTTGGCCACAGATCAGTCCCTTCTAAATGGTATACCAGGTACCAAGGGCACTATAGCCAGGGAAGGCCTCTAAGGGCTGCAGCACTTATTGTGCCACTCTTAGAAGCCCTGTACCTTTACACCCAAAACTGCCATTGAAGGCTGCGTGTTTTGAAACAGAACAAAGTGAAGAGTCGACATGGCACACATCCCTGTGTGCCATGCCTACAACCCACTGCCCTGGCATAGGTAAGCCACCCCTCTAGATGGGTGCACTATACCAGTGGTGAGGTTACAGGTGCATGAGCCCTGTTCCCCTACAATGTCTAAACCAAGTGCAGTAATGCCATCAAGAGTATATGGTGCTGGGAGTTTGTGATTATGAACTCCACAGCAGCATAATGGCTTTACTGAAAACTGTGAAGATTGGTATCAAACTTCTCAGGACATTAAACCCACACTGATACCATTGTAGGATTTAATGAAAAATGCACTCAGAGGGCATCCTAGAGATATCCCCTGAAAAACGACCTAACACTAGTGTCTAGGCTGAGTGGCTGCTCGCCAGCTGCCACCACCAGACATGTTTCTGGAACCCTGGGTTGAGAGCCTGCTGCTCTCGGAGGTATGAAACAATGCATACTCTGGGACGAGGTGCAAAGCCTCCTCCCCCAGGATGGGCAGGTTCCACAAAGGGGAAGCTTCAAAGGCTTAACGTCTTTTTAACCTACCCCAGCCCTTTGCTGCTTACAGCAACTGGCTCCCAACGGCTTGACCCTCACTTTGGGCAGAAGAACCTGCGGGAAAACCAAGTGAGGAAGGAAAGTGTGTTCACCTTTGCCAACCCCACCCCTCATGTGGGGGAGGCGAGGTGAAGCACAACTCTCAGTCCCTTGCAGATGGGGGAACCCAGTCAACCAGAGTGAGGCATTTGCCCCCCTCTCACTAGAGGGTTGCATTATAGGGGGTGCACCCACCCCAAGGAAGGGACTCATTGGTCCCAACCTTTTCTTACCTGTAACACCTCTAAATCTAGTATTTAGGGGTAACCCTGATCCTTGCCTCCTTAGACAAGAATCGACCAGAAGAAGAGAAGAAGAAGGACCGAAGAAAACGTGCTCAACTACGAAGAGGAGGACGCCCAATGACTTGGACCCAGCCCTGCTGGCCTGTCCCCACCTCGAACCTGCTCCAGCCTAATCCCGGTGTGTCCTGCAGCCAGCAGCCTCAAGAACCGGAAGGACCTGCCCTCCCTTCCAAGCCAAAGACTTTGTCTCCCGTGAGCACAGGATTTGCTCACCCACAGAATCTGGCTCCGGCAAAATCCGCGAGTCTGCACCACTCTACACCTGATGACTACGGCCCGAGTTCGAGTGGCCCAACACCACGAGGAGGTCTCCATGGCCATCCTGACCTGAGATCTGATGATCTCTGATCTGCCTCAAATCTCCAAGCAAAGCCTGCAGCCTCTTTCTGAAGGATCAACCCGAACGCGACCGAAGCTGGTAAGGAAAACCCGACGCCTAAAGACACCCCTGCACCCGACGTCCCACTGCCATGAATGGCCCAACTGACGGTGTCCCAGCATCCCTAGGCATCCCAGCTTACCTCTCCAACTGGTGGTCACCTCCAGAAGATCTTCAGTCCGAGCCATGCAGTCTTTGTTGCACCCGGAGAATCCCCATTAAAATCAACAGGGCACCCGACGCCAAACCAGCACCCTGTACCCAGCCGCCCCTGCGCTACTGCGGGTATATTTTGGGTGCTAACTCTGATCCCTCTTTACCCTGAACCTGACACCAGGAGCTTTGCTCCCACAACCTTGTGGCCTGCTCGTGAGCATCCACCAACTGGAGGCCCCCTATCCGCAAATGGATAGCATTGGGCCTGAGCATTCTGCACCCGGTCGCCCTAGTGATGCGGTGGGTGCTTTAAGAGTGCATCCTTGACCCTGGGGGAACCCTGGTTCTAACCCCAGAATACCATCTCCCACAACCAAGTACTTACTTGTTAACCGATAACCACATTTCTCCATAGGAATACATTGACTGTTTTTTCTTGATAATTGTTCCAAGTGTGGAGTTGGTTTTGTATGAGAACTTGAAAAACTGCAAATAACTAAAAACTGCTTTACTTGTCTTTTCTCTAGGAAATGTCCTAGTGTGATATCTAGGCATATCACAGTAAGTAGAAAATATGTTCTATAAAGTGATCTGAAAAGTAATCAAAAGTAATCTAACAGTAATTTCCACTGTATTGAAAAGATTTACAAACCTGTAACAAAGACATTTTCATTCAGCTTGCTTCTATTATTCAACCTGCCTTGAGAAGTACCATTTTCACTTACCTGTACCAGACTTGCTTGGTTCTACAAAATAATACAAACAAATTGGACTGAATTCAGTGATTGAGTGTGTGACATAATTCGCTGCCTGAGTGTGTACAACAAATGCTTAACACTACCCTCTAATAAAGCCATACTGCTCGCCCACACTACCTCAAATAAGAGTGTAAGGTGCTATCTACTTTTCCCTCAGCCTACCTTTGGGGTTCCACTGGACTGTGCACACTATACCTCATTTTGGTATAGTATGTGCAGAGCCAGCTTCCTACACACTCACGTGTAGATTTGTATTTATCTAATGCCTGGTACATGGGCTTACCTCTGCTTGGAGCTAGGCCGTGGGCACATCGGATCTCCGTGCCCATTTTTGTGTGTTGTGCAGTTTTATATAGGAGGTATTGGAGCGCTTTACATGAGCACCAGTTACGTTACACAAGGTCACTTTCCCTGGCTTCTGATCCATTTCCTTTTACAACTAACTCCCCCTTCCTTTCACCTCGTGTGTGCCTTGAGACAAGATGGCAGAGAGCGACCCTCACCCTCAGTTCACTCAGATTGAATCACTCGCACTCACGATATGACACGTAAAAGTCACGTTGGCATTACATATGCCGCCTAAACACATGCCATTTAATGTCACTGATTTAGAAAAAATGATGACTTTTTTAAATTATAGAGACAAAGCTCGCAATCGCTGTATATAATTATCAGATAAATATGGTGTTCAGAGATGGCTCTGACATGCAAGTATTTATTTAGGTATCTGCGCGGCAGGAGGTAGAACGTCGGGCACGTCCAGTGCGTGCATTAACGCCGACTCTTGCTCAAGCGGCGTCTGCCAGGAAAGAGAGAAACAAATCGTCTCTTGTCACGCACGGCCCTGAAACGCGCCGATGCTGTCACTACTCGCTGCTCTTGTTGGAGCAGAGCCGTGCGGTTGTGGGGAGAAGGAATTCTCTTAAACGTCTTGTCTGGCCGCCAGCTCCGATGCGCGCGGCATTCGCAGTGTAATCTCTGCGTCTGGGAGACCCGGTAACCCCCGTGACAGCCGGAGCTCCGTCAGAAGTGGCGTTTCCCGCTTCCTCTGGGCCATAAACCGCCTCTCCTCGCTAAGCCGTGTTTATTTTTCTTCTCCTTCTCAATTTGCCTAATGGACCCGAGCCCCGAGTCTCTAGTAACACTCGGAGAACGTAAACTATGTTAATTCCCCGCAGAGTTTAGTCACAGTTAAGCGCTCTGGGTGAGTTTGTTTGACTTTCATCTCTGTTGCTGCTGCCCGGGTCCAGGGACCCCTGAGCCTGAGAAAAGAAAAGCCGAAATGCGCCTTCATTGCCCTCTCGGATTAACAGGCTGTGTCAAGTTTACGTGTTAACGGTTTAGCAAAACAACCATATTGTTTGAAAATAAACAGCAAAGGTGCTCCGACCTGTCCTAATTACGTGGCCGTCTCCTCCACACACAATCTGGCTTCGGTAATCCGATCTCATGCACACCATAATGTTCTACTGCTCTTGCTACAATAAAAATGTTAATTTAAAGCACCCTGCTGCACCCTCAGGCCAGGCCCCATTTACATTTATTACCTGAAAAACACCAATAAGACTTTTTTTCCTAAATAAATAGTGACAAGCATCCACTTGAAGTTTATAGCCCTATTATGTGTTTGTATGAGTCAAATAAAAGCAGGCTACCTCATGTAGGGTGTGTAGTTGGGAAGGTGTTGCTTTTTTGTTTTGAGCGTACATGGGCTATGTTGTCCATGGTGACCACTGAGGTGCTGTTAAGGTGTTGTGGCACGCAGTGCCTGGCGGTGTGATGGGTGAGGGTATACCAGAGATGGATACACAAATTGTAATTATAATACAGGCTAACCCACTTAGCCAAGGGGCAGTGGGATGTTATGTGCCCACACTCAAAAAAGGATAAGGTAACCAGAGACTGGCAAGTATTCCATACAGTGAAAGGTGCCAGGCAGAAATGCTATTGAGGGGTTGGCCTAGGGCGGTGGACCTCAAATCTGACAAATCTGGTTCGAGTCTCAGCAAGGACGTGCAACATCCTGTGATTCTGGGCAAATCACTTAATCTCCCCGTGCTTGACCAAAAAAACATTAAAAAAATGAATGTGTCCTCATGTAACACAACGCTCGTGTAAAGCGCTGTGATACCCGATACCTTAAGGTGTTTCAAAAGGGTCCTGAAAATCCATCTCCTTAACAAATACTTTCCTGACCAACGTCAACTAACCTAGACTTCAACATCTGAGTTTACTCCTCTCTCTTGACATTCAAGGATAGTTGGTGACCGGACTGTGTTAACCACCTTATCTTCCATGCTGTATTTTTTTTTATCCCTGGTTTTGCTTCCTTACTGCCTGCCTACTATGTAATGCAATTTCCGTCTGTTTTTCTTTACAGTATGTATGTAAAGCGCTCTGATACCTACGGGTCAAGCTAGTGCTATATAAAACTTTTAAAATAAAAAAAGGTCAAGTTTGCGCTATATAAAACTACGTAAAAGAAAAAAAAAAAGGATGCCACAAGGACAAGAATGGGAAGTGGTGACAAGAGATGTAGCCATGTATTATTTGATTGTATTTTTTTAATACTGTCTGCCGCTGAACAAATGCACCCAATGAGGCGGAAGGATGTGGAAGAGCAACAAATCAATGAAGGCAGGGAAAGGAGCAGAGAATATACAAAGTTTAAAAGGCCCAGATTCACCTATTCCTTTTGGCCAAAGGAATCTAAAATTTGAGTAGGGCTTCATGTCGTAAGGCCTTCTCAGGCTCCCTCAGGCTCTCTATGGCAGGCGATCATCAGTCGGGTGAGTTCTAGCCCGTTGTAGCTCAGTCATCAGCAAGAGGTGTACTCTTATATGTGAGGGTGAGAGATGAAGTGCATGGTTGGTTTCTGCATAGACAGTGCAAGAGCGTGTTATTCTGCTGTCCTCACCCTTCCATGCATGTCCAATTCTTTTAGTGACCCGTAGAGGATCTTGTTCTTTCTAGTTTACATAAGGAGGCATCCCCCTGAACTTCTAGAATTTACCCCCAGAACAACTTTCATTATTAGTAGTGAATGAGATTCCACGGTAAAAAACGAGACAATGCAGTGAAAGGAACTTACCCTGATTTCATTGTTTCAACCAGCCAGCAGCATGGTACCAATTTAATTGTTCTCAATTTGCTCAATCTTATATTGAACAGATGCTTGTAAACTTGTAGGAGATGCATGCGAAGTAGCACATCTCTAGCACCAGTGGCTCCTTATTTCCCAAATACAGGGAATCTAGCACTCCTGTCATACATGGGTGTGTGTTTTCTGTGTGTGTGTGTATGTGTGCGTGCACACGCAACAAACACTTCTGCCACCTGTCCTGTAATTGTTCTTTGTGCCAGGGAAACAGGCACTACTGCTTTACATGCGGTGCCTGTTTTGCATGTCAGTGAAGCTTGGTGAAACTGGTGAGCAGCTTTTCCCTTTGTAAACAAGCATGGGGAAAGCCAATAGTATTGGCTTATAACCAGTGGCGGCTCCTCTGCTAAGGTGGAGGAGCTTTGCCCCACTGCCTTCAAGCAGGAAAGGAAAAAATAAAATGACAATAACGTAATGTTATTATCAATTAATTTTGTCCTCCTGCTGCAGCAGCTTGTGTAAGGGGGCGGGGCTGAAGAGGAGGGCAGGGAAGGAGGTACAACCCTCCTAAGTGCGCAATGACTGTTTGGTCAGCCCTCTAGGGCCGCCCATAAACAGTCATGCGCACTTTCCCTGCATTGCAGCCTGCATGGAGAACATGCTCGCTCCTACAGCCCCTAGTGGCACTCAGACCAATCACAGCGCTGACGAGATGAGAGCAAGAGCAGAGACGTGTGGGACCCAGCGGGAAGGTGTTTTTTCATTAAATTGCGACCTGCATGCCCCTTACTCCCCCACACCCACCTACACCCCCCACATGCTAGCCACACCATCCGCGAGCCGTGCCGGCTACAACTGCTTATAACTGAAGTGTTTCTTCATTGATTGTTGTGTTTCTTTGTGTGATTTTATGGACTGATGAGTGGCGAATCCAAGAATATGAGTGGGTGAAGGGATGCATGAGTGCAAGAAAGAGTGAATGAGGGCGCGCTTTAAGAGTGACTGAGTGTCTATAGTCACCATTCAATGAAGAAACACGTTCAGTTATGAGTCAGACCTATTTGCTTTGCTGATGTTGATTCATATATGTTTCAAACTGTATGGCTGACTTCCAAGAAGAGTTGAGTGTTCTTTCTCTGTGCCTGCTCTAGATTTGAGCACTGTGGAAAATGCTGCTGGAATGGAATGGATGATCTGGAATAGCAATGATGTGTAGAAGAATAGGTGTTCTTTTAACATGACTGTTCTGGCTCGTATGGACTGTGGAAATGGCAGAGTAGCCTTTTCCCACCTGTGCCATGGAAAACCATGAATTCTGGAGAAGATGGTAAGCTCTTGTCATATCCCCGTCTTTGAATAGAAATGGGTGACGAGCAGATAATGAATTATTTTGGTATTCTGTATTGAATTATACAGGGTCATGAGGGTGAATGCATGTTGTTTTCACATGCTTAGCATGGAGTAGTGTATGCTAGGGAGAAGGCTTGTTTGTCTTTTCATATTCTGCCTTGAAACATCCAGGGCTGTTGAGAAGCCTGATTTTAGGTCAGGTATCAGACAGCTTTATCTGTTTTGAAGAACTATTGTCGTAATTTCACAAAAAAGTACAAAAAGAACTAGTATAGAAAATGGGTGGGCTTTCTGTCATACCCTATTCAACTATTAGCTTGTCTGGTCAAGCAGCATTCAGGCATTGGCTCTAAGGGTTGTCCACCTCAACTCATGGCATAGGTGTTTACACATGTTTCTGTATGTTTTCTTTTAGTGAGGAGGACAGAAGTAGGTCCTCTCATGAATTACTCTTGCCCGTTTCCAGCAGTTGGGGATCCTCTACAGTGGCAGCGACTCCACTGCTGCGACCCTGCTCATGGCAAACTCCCACCCAAATGCTTTTGTCTGATTAGAGTGCCAGGCAGCTCGTGCAGCAATTGGCAACTCCTCTTCTGCACCTTCACTTCTGCACCTTCACTTCAAGGCATACTCCCACCAGTCTGGTGTTGCTTGTTTAGTGCATTTATTGCCTCCTCTGATGCTCTGTCGGTCGGGCCTCTTGGCCCACAATAAAAAAAAAAAAATGTAAAAACAATTTGTGGCTCCCTCCTGCTGCCACAAGGCTGCTGCACACACAGTTCACTGCTCTTTTTCTACTGATGCCAGTCTGTTGCTCACACAGTAAACACTCCCTGCTGCTCTTGCACAGAGGGCGCACATAGTGGCAGGGCTGTTACTCACACATTGGACATGTCTTGCAGCACACATAATGCTTCCACACATGTTGCTGACAAATGCTGCTTAAGAATTCATACCTGTCGGCTCTTCTTCCGCAATGGCAAAGCCTTTATGTCTGCTTTTTAACTGAAAATGCTCCCTAGTTCTATTGGCTTTGCAATACTTGCTTTCTTTTTTTGCATGCTCTGGGACACAAGGTCTTTGGTGAAGGCTGGATAATGCACTGTCAGACCTCTTTTGGGGGTGACAGTACATGTCGGCAGGGACTAATGGGCCATTGCTATAGTAATTTATGTCATTTACTAATGGTGTCCTGTGGTCCACTCTACTATGGCTCTGTAAACTGTGCCAAGTACAATCCTTTCTGCATTTGACTTTCAGAGTGGCAAGGGTGAGAAGTCACTGGTTTCCTAGGGATGTGGTGCAGGTAATAAGAGCTCTTAACTCAGCAGTCACCCAACAGACACACTAACATAGTTTCCAGCTCAGTGCTTATCTTGCACGTAACAAGAAAGTACTTTAATTACACAATCCAAAGGAAACAGTTTGAATCAACATATAGGGTTGCAAACTAAGTTGAATTAAAGGGTGAGGCACAACACCCCTTTCCTCCTTCTGGCTTCCCTCTTACTCTCACTATGGTCAAGACTCTGTAGCTACTGTCCCCAACACACTATGGGGTTCAGCAAGATTTGACTCAGGTGCAGAAGAGCTCAGAATCAACAGACTCCCATATTTTATGTAAAAAGAAAGTACATTAATTACACAGCAGAACTAAGTACTACACAATTTGATGAAACAACATACAGGGTTGCAAACTAGGTTGCATTAACAGTGAGCCACGACACCCTCTTCCTCCCTGTATCCTACCAGTATCCCCCTTCCACTCACTACAGTCCCCAGCACACTACAGGTGAAGGCAGGACTAAGCACAGGTACACGAAGGCTCAAATAATTTCACAGGTCAAATGGGCAACTCAGTTTAATGTCTCTTTTCCCATCATCAGAGTGAGTAGCAGAATCAGCTGTGTGCATCTCATCGCTTGTCCCTTATGCAGACTAAGACCTGCATTTTACTTCTGGTTATTGAATTAGTACTGGGTTTGTCTCCTTCAGGGGCCATGCAGGCACCCTCTTCGGGATGAAGTTTGTGGGGGAATTGGTGTGGAAGATTGGCTTCATAGGCCCTTCATGCCAAAAGAAGACAGATGTTTTGGTGTGGCAGTGTGGATTTTTGATTGACACTCTTACAGTTATGTTATGTTATGTTACATATATTTGTAACGCGCACAGATACTCATGAGTGTCCCGGGGTGTGGTTTCTTTATGACAGTTACAGCCTCTTGGCTGATCAGTGCTTCCTGTTAGTACGAAGACATAGCTTTCACTCACAGCAACATCATGGGCAACACCAGTCAGCATCGCTGTGCCACCACACCGCTGTCTCTCTCAGCCCTCTATGGGAGCACTGGTAGGAGGACTTGGGGCGTGCCTTTACCGAACCAGAGTGGAGGGCTATTCTAGAGGGCCCCTCCTGTGTACCTCGTAATCAGTGATTCCGCCAAATACAGTTCTTTGTACTCCATTGTGCATACCTTACCCCAGCCAACATTAATAAATACTTCCATCACACAGACACAGCCTGCTCCAGATGTCACTCAGCCGATGCGGATATTTTACATATGCTCTGGCGATGCTCAGAACTCACCACATACTGGAGCGGAGTAGGCAACACCCTTTCCTAATGCACAGGGCAAGATATTCCTTTCCGCAGGGAGGCCTACATTCTTCATCTATTTGGGAGGGGGAGGAAGCACAGAGCCACTTCCCGCTTCATAGAACTGGGCCTAGTCGTCTCAAAACGCCTAATCACTAAACACTGGAAGGCACCTTGTGCCTCCCAGTTTGTGGTGTGGCGTCGCTCCTTCACTGGGCCAAGGTGGAGAGCGTTGCCCTGCACAGGGAGGATCTGTTGGGATTCTGGAGGTTCCCTCTAGACACGGAGTGGGAGGCTATTCTATCGGAGCTGAAGACCTCTGATGAACCAATGGGGGGGCTCCTCACCGGGAAGAGTCGATACCACAGAGGGGGAGGGATTGCGGACGGATGGGCCTTCCTGAATGCACCGATATAGGGGCACAGGTGCGACAATCCCACATCTGAGTCACTCATAGAGCTAGCTGGTACACTTGGGACTGGGCATGGTGCATCTACGAGGGTGGACTCGGGGTGGGCAAGGTCATGCAGCTTTGTGCATACAAGTTCTACCCTTCCTTCCTCTTACTTTGTCCTCATTCGGTTAATACCCGCCTCCACAATTCAGGATTGTATGGTATCACAAACAAAAACCGTAAGTGTTTTGAGTAACGTCATGCTGATATAGGATACATATGCCACACCAGTGTCCACCTGCACGAACAGCTCTTTGTATCCCTCTGCAACCATGCATTGTGTTATTGATTATGCGCTGTTATGTACATTGGCAACGTGTTGCATATACAAGATTTAGCTAATGGCTATGTACCTGTTGAAAAAACAAAAATAGCAATAAAGAGATTTAAACAAAAAAAATCCTGGGCAACACCAGTGTCCTAAGCTCATGGCAAACCTTCAGAAGACACAGTATACTTGTCCTGGTTCACTAGTGTGCAGCTTACATTGCAAACCCTCCCGGACAGTTTCTCCTCCTGAAAGACCAGGCACACTCCTTCCCTCTCTCAGCAGGGGACAGGCTTCTAGAGACTTCAGTCCGACCCTCAGCTCCTCCAGAAGCAAGTGTAGACTTCAGGTGATGTTCTTCACCACTGGGAGAGAGTCTGTCAGGCAGACAAGAGCCCTGGTATTCTGCAGAGCACTCTCTTTCTTGGTCCAGAAGAACTTGGATCTGGAACAAGGTGGGCTAGTTTTGATTTCCTATTATAAAACATTTTCAGGCATGGGTTGTAGATACACTGTCTAAGGTTTCAGAGGTTGCTCTCCAGACAGCCTTTGTGTAAAGTGATGGCTCTCACAGCAGGTATAAATGAGGCTTGCACTGAGCAGGAGTATCCGAAATAAGGTCACAGTGAGGTCTACAAACCATACTATCATCAGCCTTCCTTAGACAATAATCAAGAACAGGCAATAAGGTCAGGCCCTGCCTAGAAACCTTCTCACCTTGAACAGTAGAGATTGCAATCCCAGCCCTCATCCCTTCCATCTTCCAAATGACAGTGCTCAGGAAGAAGTAATCAGCAGCTTTTGCTAAATAGGTCACCATTGACCTTCTAAAGGTAGCCCTGTCTATAGCCTCCCTCACTTCAGTGTCTGGATTTCTATTCTTCAGCTACAGAAATGTACTTCCACTTTTTGGGGGATGATGTCCTCATCCTCCATCTTGTGCCATGCTAAAACCAGGGGAATCCAAAATGAATCCCACTGGCCCTAGTATTCAGACTTGTACAATCAGAGTCCTTCTACCATACACGTGCTACACATTCACTGCATGCACACGGGATGACAGTGCAAAGGTTGTGAGTTTCCATATAAGTGGAACTTTACACAAGAGCAGCCAGTAGGCTAGCCTCTCCTTAACACAAACAAAAAACTCTGGTCACTCTATAGATTCAACTAACACAGCACGCTGCCACCAACACTTTAAGTTATGCAGTAAGTAGTCTAGTGCCCACTAAGAGAGAGTGCTTTGTGCACTCCTCTAGGTCACAGAACAGGTTCTGAACATCACATTAATATTTGATTTATATTTAAAGGAGCAGCCCAGTGACAGCATCAGATGAGATGATGAGGCCGTTAAATTTATCATTTCTGGCAGATCTGCATGATATGGGAGAGGCCTGGCACCAGCCTCAGGGGAAGTAGCAGGGGCTGTCATTAGCTCGTTGCTGGGTACTCTGCATGAGGAAGAAGCAACTTGACAGCAGCTTCTGAGAGGTGGCAAGAGCTCTGAATTGCTTATAATGTTTTAATTTGCCACTGGTAACAACACAAGCTGCAAGTACAACTTAGTATAAGAAAGCGATTGTTCACACAACCCAAAAAAAATAATCCTACCATAAAGCCAAAAACAAAACAAAAATAAATGGAATATTTTTACCCTATCATCAATTTAGACTAGAAAAAACTGCAGAAAATTTACTCAATGGCGAAATGCTACAGGCTGATACCAAAATGTGATGGACAACCCTAACACCAACTTGTACTTACATACTGTTGTTCACGGTATGGTAGACATCTATTTCAATAGTAATCGAAGAACATCATAAACAAGCATTTGCAATGCAATTGATCTCGCCTTTGGGACCTTATCTGTATTTAAGCATGCAGCACATTAGCCTGGGTGAGGAAAACTCTACTGTTCTTTAACATGGTGGAAAGTAAGCACCAAACTGCGTGACATGCCAGGTATGGGAACACATGGAGAGAAATATTGCCTTTCAGAGGGAAATGGTATAGTCCAAAGATCTGTTTTTAATATAAAATCAGGGCTTTCGGTGGTCATATATCTGTAAATACAAGATTTGAAAAAAATATCATTGTCTATGGGTGCTCGTGGAAGACGATTTCTATGGACTGGAATCTAAAGATTGCTAAAGCGATTCTGGTATTTTACTAACGTCTGCTGGTCGTTTTCTATCAAGAAAGTTAAATAGAGGCAGTTGCCAGAAAAATCTAAAAAAAAAAAAAAGTCCCTCAGCAGAAAGCAATTCTGGTATTTTACTAACCTCTGCTGGTCCTTTTTTACTAAGCCAGTTAAATAGAGGCAGTTGAACAGAAAATAAGTCCCTAAGTGGAAGAAGACAAGTCCTAGGGCTGATCTCCAGAGCCCACAAAGTACATACACATATAAGTATATATCAATATATAAGTATGTACTAAAGTACATACAAGAGGTCTTGAATGCTCGACCTAAAAATATAAGGCACTCTGGTTGACTGCGGGCATTTTTCTCCCATCTGCCAATTATGCACCATGGTCTTAAGGTGAATAGAAAATTGTCCACCAGTGTAGCATGTTGAATTACTTCAAGTCCACAAGCCCTATAGGAAGGCTCGCAATGATTTGTATAATGTCGCTGATGTCATCAATTATGTAATTTGAGATCTCATCAGTGTTATTGTCAATGATATCATTTAGTATGTCATGAGCAATTGAATTGCACGAGTGCATGGCCGGGGGGCAAGTTACAGTGAGCTCAGTAAACTATAACTGGTGAATTTAATTTTTTTTGTTTTTTTAAAAACATTTTTTGTCTTGTTTCAACTCTCAACTAAGTCACTTTAGCCTTTGTTTTTTTCATTTAATTTCTTTTGTATGTTTTTTTTTAATGGAAGATGCTGTGACCATGCCTAATTTTAACATCAATTTAGCTTTTGTTTTTTTCATTGGAAACAAGATTTTTGATTTGTTTATAACTTTTGACCCCACGTACGTATTTGCACACAATTTGGCAGTCGCTTGGTATAGTCAGCCTAAGGTTGGTGTGGTAAATTTCAATAGAACTGTGTATGCAGTCGTTTTAAGGGATGGCAGGATGAGTTAAGCCCCGCTCATAGGAATTTTTGCTCGTGTCTACACATCGAACCTGTGAATGGATTTGCATAAAAGTAGAACTGTTCAGCTCTGTGAGGTAATTCAGTAGTTTTTGAGATATAAGCCTATGAAAAAAAATTGCGAGTGGGCTTTAAAGAGCTTCCACTTTTATAGATCTTTGCCATTTGGGATTCACAAATCATTCATGATTCGGGTAAATAAACAAATAAAGTGATCAGATTGGGCAAGGAATTGTTTTTTCTTCTGTCTTCTCTTTAGGAACCGCAGTTTTAAAATGGTAACTACTGTCCTGAGTTATCGAATTTGCTTTCACAGAAGAAAAACTAGTTGTGTGGCTGCCTTTTCAGTACGCAGGACACTGTCCACATATCTTGAATAGAAAAAATGGCATATGAGAGAGCAGGATGGGCAAATCCTGACCATCAGGTCATAATGGGGTGCTCGTAAAGCCCCCTTTTTACTTTTAATGAAAATAATAACGGCAAAAATATAGCAGGATTTGCAATTCTGTTTTCAGATTTCACAATCCCCAACATCTAAAATGGTGGTTAGGGACTGCAAGTCAGAAAATAGAATTGCAGTTCCAAGACAGGCTTCTGGTCATGAAGCTTGCCTAGGATTTGCAAATCAGAAATAAATATTTATGGCATGACCGAAGGTTAGGCTCCATAGGTTAACCTTATTCCCAGTGGGGGGTGACAACCGAACCCCGGATAAACCTGGATGAAGGCTATACGCAGTGGTGGGTGGCCTTCCACGGCGACTTAGAGGCGGCCTCTCCATAGGCCAGCCCGGCACCTACTCCCTGCTGTGCAAGGCAGAATCTCATGTGTACAGGGGATTGGTCTGTTTTGGGAGGTTCCGTGACAGGGATGGGCCACCTGCTGCAGGTTACAAACAAAGCATCACCCAGCGTAACATGATATATAACCGACAGCAGCACCGTCTTCCATAACGGGCATCTGCATCACCCAGCGTAACATGATATATAACCGACAGCAGCACCGTCTTCCATTACAGGCATCTGCATCACCCAGCGTAACATGATATATAACCGACAGCAGCACCCTCTTCCATAACCGAAAACAGCACCATCTTCCATAACTTAGACTGCAACTAGCACACAGCAGCTACATATTACATACAACATAACAGAGAGCTACATAAGACCTACTAGGCAACAGTAGCATAGTACGCCATAAAAGCAGCTGCATAACGTAAAAGCTATGTGACATTACATAAACTGAGGTTATGTAACATAATAGCAGCTACATGTTATAGAACATGAAATAACATAGGACGGCAGCTGCACAAGAAAGAAAACAGCTGTATAAAATTAGATTATTTTATGGACCGGTTGTCTAGGCTATGTTACTACTGACTAGATTGACAGCAGGTACATAATATTACAAGCAGTAGCCATCTTGCTGCATGGTGATGCTGCAGGGCTCTTCAGGGGCGTTGGAATCAATGGTGCAGTAGGTTTTGGGTTTAGGGTACCTTCTGGGTGCGTTTACTACTTGGCATGACATTAGAGGGGCCCATGACTCCCTTGCTGCACCACAGACGCTGCCCTGGTGCCCCGCCCCCAGCCTCCCACTTCCGGGGCTGTTGGCAGGCGGGGGTTAGTCCTGTAGCAGTGAATGTGCTGGTAATGTGGGGTGTCGGGCACACTTCTGGCTGTGCCTTTCAGGCCCATCACTGGGCGGACTGGTCTGCCTGCCCTTGTGGCCTGGCGAGGATAATCAAACATGCCCGAAAGCCCCTGCCTTGCTCAGAACAGAAAGAGAACTCAGCCGAACAGAATGGTGAACCTCTAGTGTAAGGAACTGTGGAACTCGGGATGAATCTCTGCACCCTCCAGAAACGGAAGCATGAACATCACCTGTCGAGCAGTGTCCGCCAAGGCTGCGTTGACATGTTCGTTCATTGTTGGGAACACGGAGTAGCTTCCTGAAGTGAAAGCGGCTCGCAGATGGTATAGTGAAGCCTCGCACAGAAGCTGTACCTGCTAACGCCGTCTCAGATCCGCAGGTCGCATGCTTTGCAAAATGCTGATAACTTTGCGCTCTGCTCGCTACAAATGTACCCACACAGCTGTATTGGAGGGTGTAGACAGGCAGAGGATGCTGCTTTTTTGTTTTTACTCAGTCTAAAGGCGCTCTGTGGACAGCGAAGGCAAAGCGGGAGACCTTGCTGGACCAACATGGCAGGAGGAGCCAGGGAGTGTCCAGACAGGATGCACTCTGAGCTCGCGGGATCAGAGGCCCTTGAGCTGAGCAAAGGCCAGGCTTCAGCCATCAGCGTCTCCCCATCGCTACCTGTCCACAGTAGCAGCCACACACCACTGAAGGCTGCCCCGCCCCCAGCAGCGAGCTTGCCCTGAATCTCTGCCAAGTGATGAGTAACGTGGCCTGGATGGCTGCCAGGTTTCCCAGCCTTGCCAGACGCCGAGGCAGTTGCATCAGGCTGACCTTGCGCTTCCTCCAGCGACCCCACAAAGAGTGTGCCAGTGAAGGCCGCGCTGTGTAAAGGCAGCCTCCTCTGGTGCCGGGCTGGAGGGGGCTTTGGGGAGCAGTGGCAGCGTCTCCTCCCTGCACTAGCCTACATGCCCGGGTGAATAATGCCCAGATTAATTCCCTACGGAATTGTATTTAAAGTTTCATTTACCTCTACATGCGGCCCTCCGTTGCCTCGTATCACACTGTCCAGGATGAGCCAGAAGACAAATCTTCGATTTTTCTCACCAATCCTTTTATCATCCATACATGGTTTATGCCTTTTCTGACTTTTAGTGAAATGTTTTGTAGGGGTTTACTAGGGAGCTTAGATATATAATGGTAAGTTTTGGTGTAGCAAAGCCAGGGGGGTATATGCAATATACAGGGCTTCGAGTAAAGACATTCTCAGTCAAGGTAGTAATTAGCTGCCATCACTTCTATAGTTAGCAGTTTCTCCGTCGCTTTTATGTTTCACAGTTTAAAAAAAAAATGTAGGCTAAGAAGTTGATTCTTTAAGTTGTAAATTATTTACATCCAAACTAGACTAGGCGAGACAGGACATACAAATATGAGAATGTAATCGAGCCATTTACGTAAGGCCTTGCAGATTATATTAGAAACCTTCATAGTATCTTTAACAAGTCTGTAAGCGCTCGCCAGGTTGACGTAGATTTTTCTCTTTTTCTGTAGTCCCACTTGGACGGCCTGCTTTCCTTCTGAAGTAAAAGGTTTCTTATCTTTATGGGGCCATGTGTTTGGCCCCATAAAGATGAGAAACCTTTTACTTCAGAAGGAAAGCAGGCGAGGCCGTCCAAGTGGGACGGCAGAAAAAGCCAAACTTAAACGTCACGAAGAGTTCTTTTCCAATGGCTGGCCACCGTTTAGCATAAACGGTGACGCCAGCCAATGGAAAAGAGTGGCGGGGCTTAAAGCCCTTTACAGAAAAATACCCAAAACATTCAATCTCACCAGCGAGACTGAGCATGTGCGCAGCCCACGCAGGCGAGACCTAAAAAACTAATTTACACAGTGAAAGAGGGGAGCAACCAAAATCAATGAATCCACATAGCAAGAAAAAAATGCTGGTAAAGTAACCTATTATCCAAATGAGAAAGAAATAAAAAATCGCCCATTCGGCCAACATGCTCATCATGCAACAGTTTGGTAAAGCAGTCCCAAAATTCAGCCAAAGTGGACTTTTTAACACTGAATACATTAATATTTGAACCTAATCCACAATAGGATTTGATAGAGATGCAGAGGCTTATTTATGAGAGCCTTGCTTCACTTTTGCACCACGTAAAGTGGTACATAGGTGACACAGGGCTCTCATAAAGATTTATGAAGCCACACAAAGCCACCCTGCATGACTTTGAGTGGGCTCAGAAATAATGGGTAAGGCGACACAGTGCAAATCGCTGCGTCAGCTTACTCTGCACCCGAGAGGCATTCCATGAGCGTTGCGGTGGGTTTTCCCATGCAACACACATGGAATTTGACGCTGCTCTAGACTTACAAAGTGATGTAACCCTTGGGAAGCTCCAAATTCGTACTCCTTCCGAGGTGAAACGTAACGAGGAAAAATATGTTTATTTCTCCTCATTTTTGCCTCTTTAAATTGGAGCTGCATTCTACATCACACATAGAAAGAGGAAAACGCGTCTTTGGATTGTTTTTGTAAGTGAAGGTTGTGAGAAAGTGGCTCTGTATATACTGATCTCAAATAGGTACAGTGTGCACAGAGTCCAAAGTCCCCAGAGGTTTTGCAGAGGTTAAAGTTAAATATAACCTTACTCTCTAAAGTGGTAGCTTGGTCGAGCAGTAAGGCAGTATCAGAGGACAGTGTAAAGCATTTGTTGTACACGCTCAGTCAGCAAATGGTCTCACACACTCAAGAACTGAACTCTAGGCCAGTGGTTTATATAAAAAATATATGGTTGTTTTATTTTAGAACCAACAATAGGTATCAAAATATACTTTCTCAGAATGAGATGCTTTAGTTAAATTCTTTTGCAATATGCAATTCACTTTTGTAGGTAATAGTTACAGGTTGTTGCAATAGGCAACACAATTTCAAACACAATAATACATTGAGCTCAATGGGAATTTTAAGTTATGTGCACTTGATTACTTTCAGGATTACTTTTCTAACTCCAGGACTGGATCCTAGATTCAGTCCTGGGACAGTTCTTGGAAACAAGTGAGTAAATTCGGTTAAGTTACTGTTCTGATTTTTAAACAATATTTTGCTATTTTTAAAGTTGACACTTAGAAACTTTTTCTGATCAAATTACCAATGTTATCCTATGGAAGGAAATTCACTTAGCAGGTAAGTGGGGTTATGGGTACTTTTTCTAGTTCAGTGTTGGGTCCTGGATCCAGCACTAGTGTACCAACTGTAAGCAGTTGAGAAACTGCGTTTAAGTTATACGGGCGATTTTTAACGAATATGTATAAGTTTGCAAAATCGACACAAGAAATTTCATAGAAAAACAGTCAATGGTTTCCTATGGGAGAAATTTCAAGTTACGGGTAAAGTATGTTCTCGTTACTTTTGTAATCCAGTGCTGGGCTCCTAGGCTCAGCACTGGGGCATCTATCTAAAACTGGTAAGTAATTAAGTTTTCACAGTTGGTACGATTTTTAAAGAATATTTGTAGTTTGCAAAAATCGACACTTAGAAGAAATTTCACAGAAATACAGTCAATGTTTTCCTATGGGAGAAAATTGAGTTAGTGGTAAGTACGGTTGTAAGTACTTTTCAGGGTCAGTGCTGGGCACCAAGATCCAGCACTGGGATCTCTCCTAATAGCAGGTGAGTATTTCCATTTTCGTTACTCGGTTGACTTTAGGTGAATATTTTAAAGTTTAGAAACTCCACACTTAAAAAGAAGAAATTTCAGAAGAAGCCAGTCAATGTTACCCTATGGAAGAAAAGTGAGTTATCTGCTTTTGGGTAAGTACACGACTGGCAGAGTTAAGGGTCTGGGCATAGACTCAGGGGTCTCCCAGGGTCAGGTAAGTACAGTTGGCACACCCTCAGTGGCACAGGGGCAGCCGGGTGCAGAGTGAGTTAGGCCCAATGTTATCCTATGGGAGGCAGGGGTCCTTGGTTGGTGGCTGCTGACTAGCAGGCCACGCAGCTGTGGGAGCTGAGCTCCTGGTCACTTGCTCAGGGCAAATGGGGAAGTATGTAGGAGTAGAAGTTGCACTGCCAGGGCCACTCGGGCGGTTGGGTGCAGGGTGCTTTTGAGCCTTCGGGCGCTCAATGGATTTCAATGGGAAAGCTCAAAGACGTTCAAAGGCTGCAAGCTTGGGGACGAAGATTCTTCAGGTGCCACCACCACTTCGAGAGGTAAGTTGGGTAGTTGGAGGGTAGGTAGGTACCTAGGAGTCGGGCACAGGGGGCTGCAGGGCGTCGGGTGCAGGGGTGCCTTTTGATGTCGGGAAATCTTACCCTCTGTTGATCGCGGTTGGGGGGGTCCCTGGTTCTGAGGCTGCAGGCGTCGTCAGGAGCGTCGAGGTGGGTCCTTGGGTGCCAGATTCGGGGTCACAGTCGCCAGGGGGACATCCTCGGGGTCTTTGTCCACTCCGGCACAGGCCAGGCTTGGCGGGTGCAGAGTGTGCAGGGTTCGCGGTTCCGGGCTGATGCCAGGGGTTAGAAACTTGCTTTGAGCAGAGCCACTGCTCATGGGAGTCCCAGATGCTCAGAGTCACAAGGTAGCCAGGTCCTCCGGGGTTTGTGAGGTTGCGGCCACAGGAGGTGCCGGGATTTAGCAGGAGCAGGTTTGAGGGTCGACAGGCCGGTAGGGCTGGGGCCAAAGCAGTTGGTCTCTTCCACTTCTTAGCAGCTGCACAGCAGGTCTTCTTTCTTCTTGTTCTTCTTTGCTTTTTTGGAATCTGGAATCTGAGGAGAGAAAGGTTCAGGGTGCTCCTAAATACTAGATTTAGGGGCGTTACAGGTAGGTAAAGGGCAGGGACCAATGGGTCCCTGCCCTGGGGTGGGTACACCCCCTATCCTGCCACTCTCCTGTGGGAGGGGGGCAGTAGCCTAGTCCTGATTGGGTAGGGCTTCCCATCTTCAAGATGGCGAGAGCCCGGAGATGTGCTTCACCTCACCTCCCCTACCTGAGGGGTGGGGTTGGCAGAGGCTGGCACATCCCCTGTCCTTACTTGGGGTTTCCTGGCAGTCTTTCTGCAAGAGTGCGGGTTAGAACCGGTGGGGGCAGTTGCTGGGTACAGCAAATGGCCTGGAGAAGCTCGAAAAGGCAGCATGCCTTTGAAGCTTCCCCTGCCCATCCTGGGGAGGAGACCTAGCACCTCGCCCAGGATGTGCATTGTTGCAGGCCCAGGAGAGCGGGGGCTCTCCACCCAGGGGTCCAGCAACATATCTGCTGTGTGACAGCCTAGGCAGCCTCTCAGACCAGATGTGGATTGTAGGTTTGGTTTCAGGGGACATCTCTAAGATGCCCTCTGTAGTGCTTTGTATATTAAATCCCACACTGGCATCAGTGCGGGTTTAATGTGCTGAAAAGTTTGATACCAAACTTTTCAGTCTTCAGTGTTGCCATTATGGTGCTGTGGAGTTCGTGTTTGACGAGCTCTCAGCACCATATACTCTAAAATGGCAGCACTGCACTTACAGTGCCCAGGAATGGACCCGGGTACTGTAGGGGCACAGGGCTCATGCTCCTGCGCCCACACCACTGGCATAGGGCACCCAGCTAGAAGGGTGGCTGATGTATGCCAGGGCAGTGTAGGTTGTGGGCATGGCACACAGGGATGTGTGCCATGTTGGCTCTTTGTTTTGTCTTCTACCCAGACACTCAGCCTGCAAGTGCCGTGTGTTTGTGTCAGGGTACAGGGCCTCTAAGGGTGGCACAATAAGTGCTGCAGCCCTTAGAGGCCTTCCCTGGTCACAAGGCCCTGGGTCCCTAGGGTACCATTTACCAGAGGCTGACATGTGGCCAGGGTTTGCCAATTTGGGGTTTTAGGTTTTAAGGGATGGAACATAGGCCCTGGGCACCTGACACACTCAGTCAAAGTACAGTCAGCAATTCAGCAAAAAGTGGGGGCCTACCATGCAAGAAAGATGGCACTTTCTCACACAACCTCCCCCCCCCCCCAAACGAAAGGTGATGAGACTAACCTTGCCCTATGGAGTCTTCATTGTCTAAGTGGAAGAACCTGGAAAGTCCATCTACGTTGGCATTGGCAGTGCGTGGTCTGTGTTCCACTTCAAAGTCCATTCCCTGTAGGGAGATGGACCACCTTCGTAGTTTTTGATTTTACCCTTTCATCTGCATTAGCCATCTGAGAGGTCTGTGGTCAGTTTGAACCAGGAAGTGAGTACCAAACAAGTATGGCCTCAACTTCTTCAGGGACCAAACCACAGCAAAGGCTTCCCTCTTAATGGCACTCCAACGCTGCTCTCTGGGGAGTAGCCTCCTGCTTATAAAAGCAACAGGTTGGTCTTGGCCTTCATCATTGGTCTGGCATAGGACCGCTCCTATCCCTAGCTCAGAGGCATCAGTCTGTACTATGAACTGCTTGGCATAATCTGGAGCTTTTAGAATTGGTGCTGAGCACATTGCTTCTTTCAGGGTGTCAAAAGCTTTTTGGCAACTAACTGTCCAGTTAACCTTCTTGGGCATATTCTTGGAGGTGAGTTCTGTGAGGGGAGTTACAATGGACCCATATCCCTTCACAAAGCTCCTGTAGTACCCAGTCAAGCCAAGGAATGCCATGACTTGGGTCTGGGTTGTTGGAGCTACCCAGTCCAGGATGGATGTATGACGTTACAACGCATGCTGTTACAACGCATGCTGTTACAACGAAAGTTTTACAACGCGAGTGCATTGACAACGCAGGACATTACAACACAAGTCTTTACATCGACTTGCACTAGATGGCGTGCTAACATTAAAAAAGTGTAATTTACTATTCCAACTCCAGTCCACGTAACAGTAGGGAAGGTGTTGGGATAGTAAACTACACTATTTTTAATGTTAGCACGCCATCTAGTGCAAGTCGATGTAAAGACTTGCGTTGTAATGTCCTGCGTTTTCAATGCACTCGCGTTGTAACAGTTTCGTTGTAATGGTAGTGCTTTGTAAAAGTTGCGTTGTAAAGGTTGTTCCCCGTCCAGGATGGCCTGGATCTTGGGTTGTAAGGGCTGTACCTGGCCTCCACCTACAAGGTGGCCCAAGTAAACCACAGTGCCCTGCCCTATCTGGCAATTGGATGCCTTGATAGTGAGGCCTGCATTTTGTAGAGCCTCTAAAGCCTTCCCAAGGTGGATCAGGTGATCCTGCCAGGTGGAGCTAAAGACAGCAATATCATCAAGATAAGCTGCACTAAAGGATTCCAACACAGCCAGGACATGGTTCACCAACCTCTGGAAGATGGCAGGGGAATTCTTTAACCCAAAAGGCATCACAGTAAACTGGTAGTGCCCATCAGGTGTGGAGAATGCTGTTTTCTCTTTTGCTCCTGGGGCCATGCCAATCTGCCAGTACCCTGCAGTTAAGTCAAAGGTACTGAGGAATTCGGCTGCCCCCAATTTATCTATCAGTTCATTTGCTCTTGGAATAGGGTGGGCATCTGCCTTGGTGACAGAGTTGAGCCCTCTATAGTCCACACAGAACCTCATCTCTCTCTTTCCACCCTGTTGATGAGGTTTGGGGACCAGAACTACTGGGTTGGCCCAGGGGCTCTCAGAGCGTTTAATGACCCCTAACTCCAGCATCTTGCTGACTTCAGCTTTGATGCTTTCCTTGACTTGGTCTGACTGGCGATAGATCTTGTTCTTGACAGGTGCACTGTCACCAGTGTCCACATCATGAGTACACCAGGGGTCAGGGAAAAGAGGCTAGCATACTGTTGCAAGACTTGCTTGCAGTCAATCTGCTGTTGGGCAGAGAGGGTGTCTGAATAGACTACACCATCCACTGACCCATCTTGTGGGCTGTAGGAGAGGAGATCAGGGAGAGGTTCACTCTCTGCTTCCTGTTCCTCATCAGTCACCATCAGCATGGTGATGTCAGCCCTGTCATTGAAGAGCTTAAGGCGGTTCACATGGATAACCCTTTTGGGTGTCCTGCTAGTTCCCAGGTCAACTAAGTAGGTGACCTCACTCTTCTTTTCTAGAATAGGGTAAGGGCCACTCCATCTATCTTGGAGTGCCCTTGGTGTCACTGGCTCCAGAACCCACACCTGTTGCCCAGGTTGAAATTCAACCAGTGCAGCTTTTTGGTCATACCAGTGCTTCTGAAGCTCCTGGCTGGCCTCAAGATTCGTGGATGCTTTTTCCATGTACTCAGCCATTCTGGACCTTAGGCCAAGCACATAGTAGACTATGTCTTGTTTGGGCTCTTGAAGAGGCCTCTCCCAGCCCTCTTTTACAAGACAAAGTGGTCCCCTCACAGGATGACTAAACAGAAGTTCAAAGGGTGAAAAACCTACTCCCTTCTGTGGCACTTCTCTGTAAGCGAAAAGCAGGCATGGCAACAGGACATCCCATCTCATTTTGAGTTTCTCAGGGAGTCCCATGATCATGCCTTTCAATGTGTTGTTGAATCTTTCACCAAAGGCCATTGGTTTGTGGATGGTAGGGTGTAGTAAACTTGTACTGCACTCCACACTCCTTCCACAAGTGTGTCAGGTAAGCAGACATGAAGTTGGAACCTCTGTCTGAAAACACTACCTTAGGAAACCCTACACTGGTGAAGACACCCAGGAGGGCCTTGGCTACTGCAGGAGCTGTAGTAGTCCTAAGTGGAATTGCTTAAGGGCAGCTAGTACCATGATCCACTACTACTAGAATGAATTTATTCCCTGAGGCTGTGGGAGGTTCGAGTGGACCCACAATGTCCACACCTACCCTTTCTTTCAAAGGGCACCCCCACCACTGGTAGTGGGATTAGGGGGGCCTTTGGGTGGCCACCTGTCTTGCCACTGGCTTGACAGGTAACACAGGAGCTGACAAACTCTTTCACCTTTTGGTGCATCTGGGGCCAGTAAAAGTGACCAACTAGCCTTTCCCAAGTTTTGGTTTGCCCCAGATGTCCAGCTAGGGGGATGTCATGAGCCAAAGTTAGGAGGAACTCCCTGTACTTCTGGGGCACTACCACTCTCCTGGTGGTGCTAGGAGTGGGGTCTCTTGCCTCAGCATACAGTAATCCCTTTTCCCAATAAGCTCTGTGGGTACTACTGACATCTCCCTGTGCTTCTGAAACAGCTTGCTGCCTCAGGCTTTCAAGAGTGGGACAGTCTTGCTGACCCTGGCACAGCTCTTCCCTAGAGGGTCCCCCTGGGCCCAAGACTTCAACCGGGTAAGGGTCAAGCTCCATGGGCTCAGTTCCCTCAGGGTTATCCAAGTCCTCTCCCTGTGGAGAGGGTTCCTGAGTGTTCTGCTGTACAGAAGCTGGTTACCCAGTCTTCTTACCTTTTCTCTTGGTTGGTTGGGCCATTATTTCAGGCTCCAGACCTACTTTTTCACCCTTCCTCTTGCTCTGTGTTCTGGTTTGCACACACACCAATTCATTGATGCCCAGCATGGCTGCATAGGCCTTTAGCTCAACCTCAGCCCAGGCTGAGGTTTCCAGATCATTTCCCAGCAGACATGCAGCTGGCAACTTTAGAGAGACCACTACCTGTTTCAGGCCAGTAACCCCCCCCCCCCCCCAGCCTAATGTCACCCTGGCCATGGGGTGACTAGTGGTAACAGAGAAAGCATTGGTGACTGGGTAAGACTTCCCAATCAAATATTGCTCAGGGGAAACCAGTGTGTCTCTCACCATAGTGACACTGGCACCTGTATCCCTCAGAGCTTCTACCCTAGTTCCATACACCCAGGGGTACTGCAAATATTTCTTTAGGTTGGGTGGCCACACAGCTACAGTGGCAAATTCCACTTCTCCCAGTGAGACTAGGCTTGCCTCAGTGTGTTCCCATATTTGCTCAGGGCACACTTCTGATCCTATCTGTAGACTTGCTACCCCAGGAGTAGCTGTACTGGGTGCCTTTATGGGTTTTGTTGTAGGGGCAAGATTTATACAGTTAGGTGTCCTGACCTCTTACAGTTATTACAGCAGGCCTTTAAGGGATCAAAGTTCTTCCCTCTATAGGGTTGAGGAACATAGGGAGTAGTTTGGGTCCCACCCCCCTGAACAGGTTTTTGTGGCCCTTTGGAAGGGTTTTTATCTTGGGGATTCTCACCACCTTTCCCCTGGGGAGGTTTTGTGACCACCTTCTTCTGGTCAACCCCAGTGGCTGTCCTTGTCACCCTAGTCTTGACCCAGTGGTCTGCCTTCTTTCCCAATTCTTGGGGAGAAATTAGACCTAGGTCTACCAAGTGCTGATGTAACTTTTCATTTGTGAAATTACTCAATATATGTTCCTTCATGAACAAATTGTACAATCCAGTAAAATCATGCACACCATGTTCAGCTAACCAACCATCCAGTATCTTTACTGAGAAGTCTACAAAGTCAATCCAGGACTGGGTCTGGGTTTTGTGAGCCCCCCTGAATCTAATTCTATACTCCTCAGTAGTGAATCCAAATCCCTCAATCAGAGTCTTCCTCATGAGGTCATAGGATCCTGCATCTGGCCCAGAGAGGGTCAGAAGCCTGTCTCTGCAATTACCAGAGAACAGTTCCCACAGGAGTGCCCCCAGAGAGGTTTCTTTACTCTTCTTATTTCACAAGCCCTCTCAAAGGCTGTGAACCATTTGGTGATACCATCACCTTCCTCAAATTTAGGGACAATCCCTTGGGGATTTTAGGATCAGAAGTTTCCTCTCTATCCTTGTTTTTATTATTGCTGCCACCATTGATGGGTGCTAAACCCATCTCTCTCCTTTCTTTTTCTAGAGCCAGGAGCCTGGACTCTAGATCCAACCTTTTGGCCAGCTTTGCTAAAAAGCTGTCCTCTTCACTGGTGGGTCCCCCAGTGATCTCTCTGGTACCTGGTTCACCTGTGTAAACTCTAGGTTCCCAGATGCTAATTCTTGGATTCGAGGGTATGGGGGGCCTTTCCTCCCTAGGGTATAGTGTTGGGGGGTTATTAGCCTCCTCCTCCTCTTCCCTTTCCACATCTGACTGGCCATCACCATGTTCAGATGGGTGGTCCTTAGTATACTCAGCCAAGATCTCCTGGAGCCCTAGTTTGGTTGGATGCAGGCCCATTGGTACATTTTTAAGTTTGCATAGGGACCTCAATTCCTTGAAAGACAAGTGTAAGTAAGGTGTGAGGTTGAGCTCCTCCACCAGGTCCATGTTATTATTTTCACTAATAGCTGGGTTTGTTTGAGTCATTCTAACCTGACAGTTCTAATCCTCTACCCTGACTATAGTGACTTTTATTTTTCTAAAATTCTAATGGGACTTAAGCAAGGCCCTGACAAGACTTTTAGTATTTTGGAAAAGACCAATCAGAATTCTAAAGGCAATTTTAAGAGTTCTGTCGTGTGATCAGATGGTAACCAAGTAGTCCAACAAATGAAAGTTTGTATCCCACCGCTGATCCACCAATGTGAGAAAGTGGCTCTGTATATACTGTTCTCAAATAGGTACAGTGTGTACAGAGTCCACAGTCCCCAGAGGTTTGTCAGATGTTAAAGTTAGATATAACCTTACTCTCTAAAGTGGTAGCTTGGTTGAGCAGTAAGGCAGTATCAGAGAACTGTGTAAAGCATTTGTTGTACACACTCAGTCAGCAAATGGTATCACACACTCAAGAACTGAACTCTAGGCCAATGGTTTATGTAAAAAATATATGGTTGTTTTATTTTAGAACCAACAATAGGTATCAAAATATACTTTCTCAGAATGAGATGCTTTAGTTAAATTATTTTGCAATATGCAATTGACTTTTGTAGGTAATAGTTACAGGTTGTTGCATAGGCAACACAATTTCAAACACAATAATACATTGAGCTCAATGGGAATTTTAAGTTATGTGCACTTGATTACTTTCAGGATTACTTTTCTAACTCCAGGACTGGATCCTAGAGTCAGTCCTGGGACAGTTCTTGGAAACAAGTAAGTAAATTCGGTTAAGTTACTGTTGTGATTTTTAAACAATATTTTGCTATTTTTGAAGTTGACACTTGGAAACTTTTTCTGATCAAATTACCAATGTTATCCTATGGAAGGAAATTCACTTAGCAGGTAAGTGGGGTTATGGGTAATTTTTCTAGGTCAGTGTTGGGTCCTGGATCCAGCACTAGTGTACCACCTGTAAGCAGTTGAGAAACTGCGTTTAACTTATACAGGCGATTTTTAAGAAATATTTATAAGTTTGCAAAATCGACACAGAAGAAATTTCATGGGAAAACAGTCAATGGTTTCCTATGGGAGAAAATTCAAGTTACCGGTAAAGTATGTTCTCGTTACTTTTGTAATCCAGTGCTGGGCTGCTAGGCTCAGCACTGAGGCATCAATCTAAAACAGATAAGTAATTACGTTTTCACAGTTGGTGTGATTTTTAAAGAATATTTGTAGTTTGCAAGAATCGACACAGAAGAAATTTCACAGAAAAACAGTCAATGGTTTCCTATGGGAGAAAATTGAGTTAGTGGTAAGTACGGTTGTAAGTACTTTTCAGGGTCAGTGCTGGGCACCAAGATCCAGCACTGGGATCTCTCCTAATAGCAGCTGAGCTCCTGGTCACTTGCTCAGGGCAAATGGGGAAGTATGTAGGAGTAGAAGTTGCACTGCCAGGGCCACTCGGTCGGCTGGGTGCAGTGTGCTTTTGAGCCTTCGGGCGCTCAATGGATTTCAATGGGAAAGCTCAAGGACGAACAAAGGCTGCAAGCTCGGGGACGAAGATTCCTCAGGTGCCACCATCACTTTGAGAGGTAAGTTGGATAGTTGGAGGATAGGTAGGTACCCAGGAGTCGGGCACAGGGGGCCGCAGGGCGCCGGATGCAGGGGTGCCTTTTGATGTCGGGAAATCTTACCCTCTGTTGATCGCAGTTGGGGGGGACCCTGGTTCTGAGGCTGCAGGCGTCGTCAGGAGCGTCGAGGGGGTCTTTGGGTGCCGGATTTGGGGTCACAGTCGCCGGGGTGACGTCCTCGGGGTCTTTGTCCACTCCGGCACAGGCCAGGCTTGGCGGGTGCAGAGCGTGCAGGGTTTGCGGTTCCGGGCTGATGCCAGGGGTTAGAAACTTGCTTTGAGCAGAGCCACTGCTCATGGGAATCCCAGATGCTCAGGGTCACAAGGTAGCCAGGTCCTCCGGGGTTGTAAGGTTACTGGCCACAGGAGGTGCCGGGATTTAGCAGGAGCAGGTTCGAGGGTCGACAGGCCGGTAGGGCTGGGGCTAAAGCAGTTGGTGTCTTCCTCTTCTTAGCAGCTGCATGGCAGGTCTTCTTTCTTCTTGTTCTTCTTTGCTTTCTCGAAATCTGGAATCTGAGGAGGGAAGGTTCAGGGTGATCCTAAATACTAGATTTAGGGGTGTTACAGGTAGATAAAGGGCAGGGACCAATGCCACTCTCCTGTGGGAGGGGGGCAGTAGCCTAGTCCTGATTGGGCAGGGCTTCCCATCTTCAAGATGGCGAGAGCCCGAAGATGTGCTTCACCTCACCTCCCCCACCTGAGTGGTTGGGTTGGCAGAGGCTGGCACATCCCCTGTCCTTACTTGGGGTTTCCGGGCAGTCTTGCCGCCAGAGTGGGGGTCAGAACCGGTGGGGGCCAGTTGCTGGGTACAGCAAATGGCCTGGAGAAGCTCAAAAAGTCGGCATGCCTTTGAAGCTTCCCCCTGCCCATCCTGGGGGAGGAGACCTAGCACCTCGCCCAGGATGTGCATTGTTGCAGGCCCAAGAGAGCGGGGGCTCTCTACCCAGGGGTCCAGCAACATGTCTGCTGTATGGCAGCCTAGGCAGCCTCTCAGACCAGACGTGGATTGTAGATGAGGTTTCCGGGGGCATCTCTAAGATGCCCTCTGTAGTGCTTTGTACATTAAATCCCACACTGGCATCAGTGCGGGTTTAATGTGCTGAGAAGTTTGATACCAAACTTCTCAGTCTTCATTGTTGCCATTACGGTGCTGTGGAGTTCGTGTTTGACGAGCTCTCAGCACCATATACTCTAAAATGGCAGCACTGCACTTACAGTGCTCAGGAATGGACCCGGGTACTGTAGGGGCACAGGGCTCATGCTCCTGTGCCCACACCACTGGCATGGGGCACCCAGCTAGAGGGGTGGCTGATGTATGCCAGGGCAGTGTAGGTTGTGGGCATGGCATACAGGTATGTGTGCCATGTCGACTCTTTGTTTGTCTTCTACCCAGACACTCAGCCTGCAAGGGCAGTGTGTTTGTGTCAGGGTACAGGGCCTCTAAGGGTGGCACAATAAGTGCTGCAGCCCTTAGAGGCCTTCCCTGGTCACAAGGCCCTGGGTACCTAGGGTACCATTTACCAGGGGCTGACATGTGGCCAGGGTTTGCCAATTTGGGGTTTTAGGTTTTTAGGGAAGGAACATAATCCCTGGGCACCTGATTGGCAGGAGCCCAGGGCACACTCAGTCAAAGTACAGTGAGCAATTCAGCAAAAAGTGGGGGCATACCATGCAAGAAAGATGGCACTTTCTCACACAGGTGCCCTCTGCCTAAATACGGTGCATTCCTGCCCTTTCACTTTGGGGTAGGGTAGCACAGCAAGGTGCCTTGCTGCACTATCCTAAACCAAAAGGCCATAAATGAGGCCCTAAATGTATGTCCTTTCTTCACAGGATTAGTAATTAAGGGGCAATGTTTTAGTTTTTTCTTTATTGTAAGTGAGAACAATCTATTTCCATCCATCTGTAAGATGTACCACAAAGAAAGCAAGATTAAGTTGCAGTTATGTTGTTGTAGTGTTGTTTCTTAGCTCACAAAAATATCATAGGATATTCAGGGGTTGTGTGAAATAGGTCTAGTAGAACTGGTGAAAGAACTAGAGATATATAGATTACAAGCAACAAACTAGAAGTGAGAGAACTTTCAGGAGTTCTTGAAATTAAAAAATGACAGTTTCTGAAAAAAGGAACTTTTAAAATGATCACTAAAGTCAGTTCCGGGATGTTTTAAACTGAAAGCAGGATATAATTGCACATATGTGAATGTAAAGTTCTCCTGGTCAGGAGGAAGGATGGCACTGTACTGATGGACAAATTGTTCCTGGCACTGATTTTGCCACCTCTGAGGCTAAGGGTCGCAAATGTAGTGCCAGGGGTCGCAGCTGCGACCCTTTTTAACCTCCTAAACAACGTCCATGTTTTCAGGCTGTATTCAAATGATAAAGTTTGGAACATGATAGTGTTATTTGTTGGACAGAGTACTCTAAAATTTTGAGTTATTTTCGTTTTCAGCAGATGGCCAAGCAATTCCTAGTTTCCTTCAAACGTAAGACATATTGAAGGTAACATCCCTTTTAGTCCGTAAGAGTGAAATTAATAGGAGAAAAAAATTATACAGGCCCGGCTTTAGGACAGTGCGGCTGATGAGGCTGCACTGGGCGCTGACGTGGAGGGGGGTGCTGACCTCAGGGGGGGGCGCTGTGTTTGGCAATAACTTATGACTGGAGAGACGAGGGGCACTTTTGTCAGGAGGTAGTAAGAGAATCCGAGGAGGAGGTCATGTGGGAGGTGCCAAAAACTATTGTCGCACCAGGCGCCACCAGTGCTAAAGCCGGCCCTGAAAATATATCCTAGTGAATCTGACAAGCAGGTATAAAATAGTTTCTAGGTTATACTGTGGTGAGAGGATTGTGGCGTAAGGGTGTTGTACTGGACACGACCTGAATAAGTAAAACAGGGGAGTAGGAGATATGTGTGTCTAGAGCACACAAAACTGAATTCCTGAGTAAATTCACGAGGTAGAAAGCAATAGTTTATTTATAGTACAATATTTTTTCTGAAAAAATGTAAGTCCGAAATAATTTATATTCAAGCCCTGGGAAAGTTTAACGCCTTTGAGAATTACTATTTTAGTGCTTGCATAGGATTAACTGTCCTAGCAGGACTAATGCTGGTAGACTAATCACTATCCCAGTATTATTCACTCGACAGCTTTTAGTGCAACATTGATTTGTTTACAAATTGGGAGCTGAGTTTCGTCAAATTGTTTTTGCTGTTTGTCTGTCTGAGTGACAGATGTCTGTGGAGTGTTGTTCAGAATGACCTTGTAACAGCCAGAGCTGAATCACTTTTTCACTGATTTCCCTGATGATTTCTTCATTGCAATGTAGTGTCTGAAGTGGATGAAAAAAGAAGAGTTCAGTCAGTTTCAGTCAGGATTTGGGAGAGATAGGGGTGAGTTAGTGGAGAATGTAAAGGACAGAGGCCAGTAGCCACAGGTTATGTAGGTGACCCTGGCAGAAGCCTTTGCATAAGTAGCCCTGGAGTAGCTCATATTTTGAGAGCTATATGTTCAATTTTTTTTTTGTTTGAGTTAATTAAAACCACAACAATACACTTTCTGATAAAAATGGAAAACTGCAATAAAAAAATAGTTTTTGTATAAATCCTAAAAAAGTCAGAAAAATCTTTTGTTTGAGTTATTAGCCCTCAACTTTGTATAAAATATCTTAAATCTATTAATTAATCTCTTAATAATATACTGAAGTTTTCAAAAGTACATAATTGACGATTAATTAGTCCGAAGCATTAATTAACACATAATCCGCTGTAGGAGCGAGAATGTTTCTCCAGACGTGCTTGCCCTGCTCTCCATTATTGTCAAAATACAAGGTTCTGTCTCAAGACCAATCAGTCTTATTTAATGTTAGGGTACAACGCTCAAGATTCATTTTTAGGTCTCGGCTAGCGAAGGCTGCGCTTGCGCAGGCTCGCTCGCGAGACATAATGACTTGGAGAAGAGGGGCTTGAACCCGCCCCTCTTCTCCCCTGTTCTCCATTGGCTGGCCTCTTCAATGCTGGCCAGCCATTGGAGAAGAGGTCCGTCACTCCGAACAGGCCCCGTCCTTTTCGGATTCGGAGGCGTGTTTTTTCCAACTTTTCTAATTATCTCCTCCAGCCAATGGCAAGAGGAGAGAAAAGCAAAACACGCCCCCGAAATCGAAACCGCCGCTGCCTTTCTCCGAGACATTTCTGCTTCGCCTCGGAGAAAGGCGGTGGTGTGTTTGTACTCCGGGGTTACTTTCATTTTAAACACGCATAACTAGAGGCACCAGGATGCGAAGCGCTGACAGCTGAAAAGCCAGAACCGGCTATATATCTCGCAAACACGAAACTGTGCTTCACCAATACTGCAAATCTGAAATAGTAAACCCGTGGTATATACAATTTACCGTGTGAGAAGAACACGGGTCTCTTGTTGGCTGAATGCACTAGAAACGCCCTTTCATTAATTGACGGAGGTGTTTTAAAGCCCGAGTCTTCGAGGCCGCGGGCCTTAGCACACCTGCGGGTTCTGAGTGCCGGCTCCTGCGCGCCGTTTCCTCTCGTCATGAGGTCTGTCTGCTCGCCCCGGCACCATGGCTGTCTTCGGGGCCTGCCTATGCGGGCGAGGCGGCCTACATGGGTGCCTGTGCATCCCGCGGAAGGTGTTTCTGGATCACATTGTCCAGGTAGGAGAGCCCCGTCTGTTCAGCTACGAGGGGGGAGGGGAGGGTGTGATAAGATAGTGCTGCTGCAAGAACATGATGTTTAAAGGGGCCTGTACTCACAGGTACTGAGTATCGGCACTTATTTTTCTTCTGAGTACCGGAACTTCTCCAGGCCTGAGGAGAGTGCCCGTACTCACCCTGGTCTGTCAGGTTTTGGGCACAACGGTCACATGAGCTTGCACCCGCGGCCAGCGAGCAGGGACTGCTTCAAATGTGGCGTGGCGTCACCCTCGACCCTGCAGGGTGGCAGACACAAATGGAATTACCTGTAAAGCATTAGTCATTGTATATTTTCCCTGATAGAGCCAGTTTTGCTTTTGCTCTGAGGACCCTAAATAATTCTTAACCCATTTTTAAAAATAAGTTTTCTTTAATTTATTTTTAGCGTGGGTGATGTATTGGAGTCTGTTGCAGACATATGGCACAAAAGTGTTTGTTTTTCAATACCATGTGACAGCCATAAAACCAGTTTCTTTTAGACCAAAACAGGACCTCACATATCAGAAATCGCAGGAGGTCTCACAGATTATAAACAATAATGTCAGTGAACTGCTGCTGAATTATAATCCTGAAAGCACACGTCACTATTCATGAATATTAGATGTAAATAAATTTTGAATTTCGACGTGTGCCTGTGCACTGTGAGTAACCTGGCCAAGGACGGCATGAAAGTGCTGAAATTGTAGCATACGTTTCAAAACTGTTACAAACGAGGCCTCCCAAAATACGAGTGGCCGAGGGCCCCCAAAATTTAAAATGCCCCTGGGTGCAAGCGAACATCTCGAGGACCGCTCGCCACTGCTAAAGGAAAGCCAGGGTCCGTACTCACTGGTTCCTGCAGCTGCTGCTCCCCAGCCATGGCAGGGTCCAGAAACAGGCCCCTCATCTCAATAGCGACTGGAGAGCTTCAACATGGCGGAGTGCATGGGACCTCGCTGCCGACAGACGCGGACGGGCTCTTGAGGACAAGATGCTGCGCCGGCTTCGGGAGTGATGAGCAACACCTTCCCATGGCCATATATATGCTCGTGCCCTGGCACTGATGGAGCGCAGATTAAGCTGCAGTCAGTCATTTGAGACATCTGATGCCTCATGCGAGATTAAACTCCAGGAAAGCATGTTATGTTTCACTGTGAAACAGTTTCCTATACAATTTTCGCGTTCTCGGCGTCATGCACAATAAAGAGAAAGGACATCCTTTTAATTGTCTTTAAATGTCAGTCAGGCGGTGTTTCTTACGCTCTTTCTGGGGAAGAAAGCCTTAGGAGCCAAATACAATTTTTTATGTTTAAAGGTCGTTTTTAGTTTGGTACACTATAAACAAGGATTCACCTGGGGAACAGTGTCGCTTAAAAGTAGCTAGACTAATCAAGTAAGAGAGGAATGCATTGGCCAGTACTGGTCACAAGGGCATTTTCTTGCTAGAGCCCTCTGCAGCAGTGTGGGCGGCCTCCCCTCCGAAACAACATATTGGGTCGCACTGAGGTTGCTGCATGACGAGAGGTCCGTCAGACCACGCATCACATGGCCACAGAACTGGAGCTATCGGCATAAAACATCCCAGAGGAACAAGCATTTACAATGCAATGGTCTCGGCATTGTTTTTTTTTTTTTTTTTTTTAAAACCTTTATTAGAATTCCAGAGAAATACAAGTATGGGCCTACAACCAACAGGCCGGCCGCTAAAATGCAGTGTAACCCTAGGCACAGCTGAACATTCACATCGATGAAGCAACAAAAAAGGGGGTCACTGGAGAGTTAATCATCGCAGTCGGCCGCAACCGCAGTCCATAAACAAACAAGAAAGGTTTCACATTTTTAGGAAACGAAAAACAGCAAACACACAAGGCAGAGGAAATTAATAGCAGTAGCATGTGCCCCTCGTATCGAGGGAGTAATCCAACCCGGGTAGACAGAGGGGGGGGGGGGGGCAAGGCCGAAGAAACCAAATTCGCATGTCGCAGGAGCATACAGGAATGCGCGGGCTAGGGAGACAGAGCGGCATCTATCTCACACATCTGAGGCGGGGCGCATATACCTCCACGATAGGAGTTCCAGGGACCCCACACCTTAATCCACTTCCCAGGCTTGCCTCTCGCCACATACACCGTTTTCTCTCTGAACATACACCAGTCCATGTGTTCTTCCCACTCGGAGACCGTGGGTGGCCTCTGGGAGCCCCACAATTGTGCAATGTCACGCTTCGCTACCATATAGCCCAGAGTCACCCATTGCGTCTGCGTCACATTGTAATCAGTCGGCTCCCAGACATTCAGCAAACATCTTCGTGCCTCCGGCAACAAGGCAACATGCGTGACTTCTTCTAACACCGCATGCACTCTGCACCAAAACCGAGTCACCTCCGGACACTCCCACAGGATATGGAGGAAACTCCCCAGGAGTCCACAGCCTCGCTTACACAAACCATCCACCGAATACCCCATACGCATCAGAGCAGGCCCCGTGACGTACACTCTATGGAGTATTTTAAGCTGGACGAACCGCAACCGGGCCGGGATAGCCACCTCTTTCGGGGAGGCCACCGCCGACACCCAATCCTCGTCGCCCAGTTCTAAACCGTCGGCAATCCATGTCTCCCGCAATGAAGCCAGCAAACCCATCCGATCATTAATAAGCTTCTTATAAATCAGCGAAATGATGCTATCCGGCACATAGCCGTCCAATATCCTGTCCTCCAACGGGGAATGCTCCGGAATAGCCGCCACGTCCGAAAACACGGAACACAAGGCATGATGGACCTGAGCATACCGATAGTATTCCCTATCATTCAACTGGTATTCAGTTTTCAGCATGTCGAACGTCTTAAATTTCCCTTTCGTCCAGAGATCCCCTACGGTGCTGATACCAATCGTATCCCACTTATCAAAGCCTTTTGTAGTATACAGATAACCCAAACGCTGGGACGCATACAATGGCGTAGCCCGAGTCAAACGATCCCTCTACCCCGTCGCCGCATTTGCTGCATGCCACACCTGTACCGCGACCCGCGTCGGGCCCGTCAACCGCGCATCAAGGGACCCCGAGTATAGCGCTCGATTATAGTCTCCGCCCGGCAATAGCAATTTGTCCATCTCAAAGGCCGGGTTCAAAGCAGGGCCATACATCCCGTGATTGACGGCAGCCAACTGGGAGGCCCAGTAGTATCGCTTAATGTCAGGGAGGGCGACCCCCCCATCATACCACGGTAAAGTTAGTTTGGCAAGAGCAATCTGCGGCCGCCCATCCCAAAACAATCGACGCTGGAGACACTCCACCTCCCGAAAATAATGGGCCGGCACTACGTCCATGGTGTTCTGCAGGGCGTACAAAAAGCGTGGCAGCGACATCATTTTGAACAGTGCTGCCCGGCCAAGTGGCGAGAGCGGCAACCGCCGCCAACCCGCCACATCCACCCTTAGGCGCTGAAGGGGGGGGAGGAGATTCCGTTCGTAGCGGGCCACCGGGTCCAGTGTTATAAAAATTCTCAAATACGTAAATCCCGAAGGCGCAATCTGGATAGGGCACCCCCGCGGAAGGGGGGGGGGGCCTCCCCGGAAAGAACGTATACACAGGACTTAGCCCAGTTGATGACCAATCCGGAATTGCGACCAAAGGAGCTCAAAACATCCACCAACACAATGAGCGATTTGCGCGGTGATGCAAGATACAAAAGGATATCGTCCGCGTATAGGGAGACCCGATCCTCGTATTTCGGCGTCCATCTAAGGCCACGCATCGAGGGTTCCCACCGCAACCACTCCGCAAGGGGCTCCAGACAAAGCGCAAAAAGAAGAGGCGACAGTGGACATCCCTGTCGGGTGCCCCTACCCAAAGCAAAGGGAGCCGAGACACGTCCGTTGACCACCACCTGTGCCAGTGGATTGTCATAAAGCAATTTCACCCAACCGATAAAACCCGGGCCAAAACCAAACTTCGCCAATGCTGCCCAGATGTACGGCCATTCCAAGGTATCAAACGCCATGGTAGCGTCCAAGGACGCCAAAATGGCCGGCTCACGAATGAATGGAGCGCGAGCAAGGACGCCATGCAATCGCCGCAGGTTCAAAGCGGTATTGCGATGGGGTATAAAGCCGGATTGATCCTGATGAATCAGGTCGCCCACAACCCGGATCAGACGATTGGCCAGTACCTTGGCGAGGATTTTGGGCTCCGCGTTTAACAAGGAGATGGGCCTGTAAGAAGTACACCGATCCCGCGGCTTCCCCTCCTTATGGATAACCACAATAGTAGCAAGACGTTGGTCAGGGGGGAGGGAGCCCGCCGCCTTAGCCTCAAGGAACATGTCTCGGAGATAAGGCGCAATCACATCTGGGCGCAACTTGTATAATTCGATGGGAAGTCCGTTAGGACCCATGGCCTTACCCGAGGCAATAGAGCGAATGGCCAAAGCAATCTCATCTGGCGACAGGGCCGCATCCATCAATACTTTATCCTCATCAGATAGGGAAGGCAGAGTAATGTCTCGAAGCAGCAGTCGAGAGTCTTCCTCCGAGCGCTCTGAGACCGAGAGTAGACCCCGTGAAAATACTCCGCGAAGCAATCAACTATATCACCGGGGTCCGTCACACACACACCGTCCACCCTCTCAACCTCCGGTACCACTCGACTCGCTCTCTCCTTCTTATCCAACCAAGCAATCAACTTCCCGGCCTTATCACCCATATCATACAAAGGTCTTGGCATTGTTAAAGGTGGAGCTATTGGCATTGCTCATGACATTATTTTTGTTTTTGTTTTTAAAACATCTCTCTCTCTCTCACAAAAATAAGACTTATTTTTGTGAGAGAGAGAGATAGAGAGATGTTTTAAAAACAAAAACAAAAATAATGTCATGAGCAATGCCAATAGCTCTAACTTTAACAATGCCGAGACCATTGCATTGTAAATGCTTGTTTAATACATGTGCATGTACAGAAAGGAACTTTGGGTCCAAGCCCGCTATAATTGCGGATCTGCATGTCCTTATACCTCTGGTGTTGATGGCGCGTTTTAAAAAAGTGGCTCGTGCTTGTGATAGTTTTGGACATATGCAGACCAGGTGAACGAAATCCTCTTTGCTGCACCCACATAGTCTACATTCTTTCGGCCCTTTGTAGACCCATGTTGGCTGATCCGCGATGGACGGCAGTTTGCCTAGACGCAAGGCCATTAGTTGTAACTCTTGATAGGCCGAGAATATGATATTTAGATACTGGGCTTGGGTAAGTGTCTTATAATTGGTGATTACCATCCAAGCGTGTTTTCTCTTACTGAGGATGTTTTTGTTGACTAGCAAAGAGTGAAATTTTGCTGATTTATTTATAGCTTGCTTGAAGGGTGAATAGGACAAGTTGGTTTCCCAGAGCTCACGTGTACAAGTTTCTCAGAATGCTTTTTTTAGATATTGGTTGTATGGAGACTTTTCATCTTTCTCTACTTCCTCCCACAGAGCCTTATTCAATTCCGATTCTCCTGCATTTTGCTTCAGGCTATACCATTGCTTAATGGTTGCATACATTCTCCCCAGCGTTTCGTTGGTTACCCCAAATTCTTAACCTCACCTGCGCTGGAGATGCAGCCTGATGAATTTGAAAAACTCTTTTATAAATTGAAACTTGAGATTTGTTTAGCAGGTCGGCATCTTTCCCGTGTAATGCCGTATTGCCATACGATAATGTTGGTCGCATTTTGGCTTTTATTACTGCTAATAAGTGTTTAAATGATGGTCCCTTCAGTTGTTTTGCTGTATTTTGAGAGCTACAATAGTTCTCTCTCAGGCATACCTGGAGAGCAGTCCAAGGACACTGAGCTGAGACCATAAAGGTGTTTCAGTGAATCACCCCTCACTTAACAGTGGAAATGTTGCTGGATAGCTGGTGGAATCTGAGTAAAATAGTTCCTCAGGTGGTCTGCCAGGATTCCACATGACTGAACAGCATATCAGTGGACAGTTAGATAAGGCTGAAAGATGATGATGGATGAGTGTCAGGAACCAGAGCAGGAAAAGAGCAAGAGCAATATGTCAGCAGTATTGGACTAGAATTTCAGACAGTCTTACACTGCCAGATGGGCAAGTCTGAAATGGGCAGTGTGGGGGCCATTTGATTTTAGGTAGAGCCTGGGCAGCGCATGCGCTGCTCTGGGAGGCATGCTGTATTTAGGCAGGGACATGAAGCTCCGCCCACTCTCTGTTCATATTTTTCATTGGCTTCTGTCATAGTCCACTGTAAACTGTGGCTGTTCATTGGTCAATAGGCTTAGTAGTCCGTCCTTAGTACCGCCTTGTCTCATTTTGTAACCTCCCATTGCGACAACCCCTGTTACATGTTTTGTTACTCAGTAGGCTTTCATTACAGCCTCCAAGCACTATTTTCTCAAATAGCTTTATCAGGCAGGACACGCTCTCTCCTAATGCTTCTTAATTTTTAAAAAATATTTTATAGCACGGGCGCCGAACGCATTTGCAATACAATAGGTCTTGCATTTGTAAGAGCTTAAGCTATTGACTTTGTAAATGACAATGCCTTTTATTTATCTGTTTTAGAAACAACACACATATAAAAGTTATTGTCATTTACAATGCCAGTAGCTCAAACTCTCGTAAATGCAAAACCGATTGATTTTCAAATGCTTGTATGGCCCTGTGGCTGTTACGGGCCAAAAAAGCAGCCCACACACTTGCTCTTCAAGCTAGCCATTCTAGGATGTGCCAGACCTCCAGACTGACTGATATTCAAGTACAACTCTGCCTGTTAAATTCACCACAAAACTGGCCAAGAACTGCTGTGCTACAACCAAGACTGGCAGAAGCCATCCCTCCTAGTACAAGGATTTTAAAAGAATTAGGCATACTGGCAACTCCCAAAGAAATGGTTAGCGAGTTTAATAGCCACCTTAAATACCAACTGACAAATATTGGCACGAGTCCTATCCAGTCAACTCATGAGGTTGTTCAGTCAGATCTCTGGGTGATATTTACCTCGCTCCCTAGTACAAACACCAGGATGACATTTTCTATATCCTGGAGTCCCAATCCCCGGACATATTATTACTAACGGAGACGTGGCTCACTGAGGAGTCCTCACCGGACATACTCTTGGAAATTCCCTATCAGTATTATAGTCTGATAACTAACAGGACCACTGGGAAGAAGGGGGGGGGGGGTGCGTGGAAGCCATTATTAAGAAAAATCGTCGATTTCTTAAAATGACCCCCCCTAGATTTACCCTTGGTGGAGAACTTGGTCCTCCACCTGGAATCCACGATTTTGTCCCTTAATTGGTACTGGTATATAGACCTTCTAAGTATATGCAGGAATTCTCCTAGACCTTTGCAGAATCAATTGCACCTCTAATCATAGATAAGGCCAATGTCATTTTGATAGGAGATTTCAATTACTGGGATATTGAGGAAAATGGGAGGCAGCAACCTAAGGCTCTTACTGCTGCCCTCAGCGATTTAAAGCTGGAACAACCAGTAAACCTCCCAACTCACATCAAGGGACACATTCTGGATCAGATGTGGACCACTAGATTACCGGTAAGGGATTTGTGCATAAATCCATGTTGATGGTCTGATCATCATCTGATTTCATTTTCTGTGCTCCTGCCTAACTGTAATAGCCCTTCCTCTGGAGCGGACATCAGTCCGAGAAATTGGCCTCGGGTCAACATCAAGGCATTTTGCTAGGAACTCGGAAGATCCTTGCCTGGATTTAAAGAGGATGTTGAGATTTTTTAGCATGATATCAGGAACAGGCTGAGGGAGGCCAGCAATGATCATGCCACACTCTATAGAACTAGACCATCAAGAACACATGAGGCTAATAAATGGTTTTCGGATGATCTGAAACTAGACAAACTTAAGCTCCGCCAAGCAGAAAGGAAATGGCGGTCTAAGTACTCACCTGACCTTAAAATTAAGTACATTCAACATCTGAATAGTTATAAAACCGTTCTAAGGCAAACCAAAGTGAGCTTTTTTACAAACAAATCATGAATGCCTCTAATAAAGCTAAAGAGATATTTAAGATTGTCAGCATCAGTTGCACCAATCTACAATGAGTGGTGTCCCTCCTGCAGCACAGCCACTAATGTGCAACAAAGTTGCAGTTCAATATAAGTCAAGAGTTTCAAATAAGTTGAAAATAAATGGTTTATTGATGATAATTCACCAAACGATAATCTTCATTGTAATCATGAGATTTTCAGTGGTACAAAAGTTTCCAAGATTCAAATTGTTTAAAGCAACTGGAAAATAATCCTCAATGCATTTCGGGAATATAATTACCCTTCATCAGGAGGAATCCTGAAAGAACGTAAAAATAGGAGTGAAATGAGGCGACTTTATTTAAGATTGTCTCAGATTTATCCAAGCCAGACAGAGTTACTCTCTCAGTCACTCCTACCCAAAATCTGTGTGACTCTCCCAACGCGTTCTTTGTGAATAAAATGGAGGCTATTAAAAATAGCATTCCTCCTGGCCTCTCACACAATCACTTACCATCAGATGATGGGAATAGCCACATGATCTCTTGCTTCCCTCACATATCGTTAGATGATCTAGTGAATTTACTGACAAAAGTCAAATCAGGCTCACCAAACAATATCTGACCCACAAAGGTCCTGAGGGCGGTTTGTACCCTATTCACTGACCTAGTAAAGCTACTACTTAACCAGACCATCGATATTGGGCTGGTGCCCAGAGCGTTTAAGAGAGCGATGATTGTCCCTATCTTAAAGAAAGCAGATCCTACGGATTTGAAAATCTACCGCCCTGTCTCCCTCTTGCCATACCTGGCAAAATTACTTGTGGCTCATGTAGCCTGCCATCTTTTCTCTTTTATAGAAGAGTCCGATTTCCTGGACTCAAGTCAGGCAAAATTTAGGCCACCACACTCCACAGAGGCAGTGATTATGTCAGTTGTAGATGACATGCAGAAGGAAGATGACAATGGCAATACTCAAGCCTTGGTGCTATTGGACCTGTCTGCGGCTTTTGACGAGGTCAAACATATCATTCTGGCTGACCGGGTCAGGGCCATAGGTTTTCAGGACTCAGCCTTGAACTGGATCATCTCTTTCTTGAGTGTGAGGTCAAAATCGGTTAGGTTACCCCATTTGTGTCATCTGAGATACAAGTGAATTGCGGGGTACCACAGGGCTCCTTCCTTTCTCCTCATCTTTTTAATATTTATATCCGCCCCCTTGGTCAATCACCTTACGAACAAGGAAATCAACATTTTCAATTATGCTGATGATATGCAATCACTATTCACAATTAACGATAGCCCCATGTCTAAACAACAATTTCAGGACAAAATACTGTTCATCTGAGATTGGATGAACAGTAATCATTTGAATTTGAACTCCGATAAAACGGAGAAAATTATCACAAAACGTAAGATAGATTATTGGACCCCACATTTTGGCCCAGCGAGAAAGGTCCCACTCCATTTCCTGAAAAGGCGGTAAAAAGCTTCGGGGTCATCATCGATGAGGAATTATCATTTAAGCAGCAGATAGGAGTGGTGACCTTGGCAAGCTTCTGCCAATTACGGCACATGAAAAAGATAAAGAAGTTCCTCACTAGGGAGGCTCTGAGCCAAGTACTAATAGTCCTAGTCATATCTAGAATTGACTATGCCAATTCTCTTTACCTGGGTCTTCCTAAAGCCCTGGAGTGCAGACTCCAGTTAATCCAGAACCAGGCCACTCGGTTGATATATTATCTGCCCAAATATGGCCACATCACCCAAGTGACGAAGGACCTTCACAGGCTGCCAGTCACACAGAGAACAATGTTTAAGGTGTGCTGTATGGTCTTTAAGGCCTTATATCTGAATTGCCCTGCCTTCGTTAAAGCGCAGATCATCAAACATTGCACCACCAGAGAACTGAGATTCAGTCATCTATATTACTTGGTGGTGCCCTCCTGTTAAAAACTGAGGACTGAAGGGCGTAGGTTCTCTGTCACGGCCCTTCGAGTATGGATCTTATGTCCACTTCTAATTACACAAGTTTAGGCAACTCTTGAAAACATGGCTATTCAAACAGGCTTACCAGTGACGTGGAACAAGGCCATATCAGCAACCCCACAAATAATGGGACACCCAATAGACCCTAGATGGCTTTGGCAGTTCAGTATTAGCAGGTAAATGTGCCTACAAGGGATTTGTTCAAGGATATTTCAACAATAGTTTACACAAAGCAAACAAGTTCAAACAGTTGATGCTCGCGTAGCAGCTGCCGACTGCTACGCGAGCATGAACTGTTTGAACTTTTCAGCATTGTAATGCAGATTTGTTATCTGTTTTCACTCTAAGGAGCCCGAAAACAGCTTGGTCGTTGCTTTAAGTGCCTACGATTACTTTATGCTGTAATCAACAAATCGTTGTCGTCCAATAAATTGTGGTTCTAAAATACTAAATAGAATCACTACCTAATGTGAAGGGTCTTTTTTAATCAACATATTCAATGTCCTGAAGATGGTATAACGGACAGAGACATAATGAGACTGAAACGTCGACTATTACTCCTATTATTTACCTCAAATATACTGTAAGCAATGTTTGCTTTGAGTAAACTCTTCAAATTGCCTTGAAAACATTTTGTGAAAAGGTATCCACAACTGTCACTGTGAAGGATATTTAATCTCACGTAATCCTTACTTCCCGGCTACATTGTGTTGTTTACATGTACCCTGTATAATTGAAAAATTTGAATCAATACTAAATCATTTTTTGAATATTAACATCCGTGTTTTATTTAATTCTTTTCTTAATGATGTACTTATTGATAAATTGATTGAATTGTTTTTTGAATAAGTTAATTGTGAGTTACTTGAATAGAACTTACCTAAATCGATTTATTCAACTATTGTTGAAATATCCTTAAACAAATCCCTTGTAGGCACGCTTACCTGCGCATATCAGCAACCCAGCGCCTAGAGACCGTCTGGTGAACGTACGCTCTAGAAATTGCCCTTAACATAACATAACATTAAAAAAAGCACAACAGTCACAGGGAAGAAAAATGGACTTAATGTGGCATAATGAATAACCACATATCCCTGAACGTGAATATGCGTTTGGTTTGTTTGGAACATATACAAATCAAAATTGCAAACATGTTTTGAAATGTCCAGTATTAAGAAATGTTGCCCAAACTGGGGTAACACATAGGTAAAGAGGAACGGTTAAATACATGTTGAGGCCTTCAGAACCTGCGGCATTTACAATTCAGTTGCCTGCTAATGTTTAATAAACAGTCAAGAGAATGTTTTATGTCCAAAGAAATTCGTGAGAACAATTATATTTTTATGAATTATACAGCACTTAATGCAGCTTATGTTCAGTAAGAATGATTTTTCTCATCATGCACAGAATGGAAATAAAAAAAATGACAGTATTTGAAAAAGCAAAATAAGCAAATCAAATCAAGGTTTTGTCATCCGGGGTTAACACAACATTATTTCTTAGACATGACACATAAATGCTATAACATTCCCAATGAGTTCAGGTAAACGTAGCCTCAGAGATATTCTTGACAGTGACTTCCCATCTACAGTTATCAACTATAAAGCACCAATAATTTAAAAAGAAAGGGATTGGAATTCACCAGCACTATATGTAGCACAAAGAATTTTAGTTTGTGGGTTGGAAAGCTTTTTATAAGACAGCCTGTAGCATTATGGAGGAAATCCACCATTTTTGCATGGCCACTTCCGATTTGTCACCTTTTTCTGGACCAAAATTGTGGCTGGTATTAAGATTGCGTATTGTGACACTACAACTCAGTACCACAGTGCATGCACCCTTGCCCTAAAATATTATTGGTAAAATTGTTTTCACCCAATTGATCTATTTAAATTTCCTGTATGGGTATAGTAAACAGTGCAGAACATGCACTAATGGCATGTGAGTTAAAATGTAGGCTGCTGCGTGTTTTCTTTTTCCAAATAAATCTCATTTAGTTTTACATTTGACAACGTAAGACAAACCAATCAAGAAGTAAGTCCCCTCTTCACCTCATCGTGATGCAAATTGACTTTGCAGGTGGATTAGAGCTGGTGATGGCTGAGTAAGAAAGTGCAAGAAAGGTGACAACCAGGACGTCTTTCGTTTCAAGTGTTAGACACACAATAAGATAGTAGTATCACAGTTGGCATGGGAGATTTCCCTCCTATTCCACTAAACATAATAACGTCAAACATCTGGGACAGTTATATTACGGGCTACTGCCCGGGAGATTAGCCACCGAAGGGGGCCATTGTGACTCAAATTTACCATCCATTTTGGCCAGGCTCCATGTCAATTTCTCCATGGAGATCAATATTGAATGGCTGCCACTCCATTCCTGTATAGAGGGTATTATTAGAGTCCTTCAACATAGCGCTAGGAGTTGCATCACCGCTAGTAACATGTTAAATATTAATATCCAGTCTACTTTAGGCAAGGTTGCCATTTCTGCTAGGAGACCCAAAACAACAATGGCGGAGTAGAATTTCAACAGATATCCCAACACCCCCATAATGTATCTAAGAATGTCCTTCCAGTAGTATGTCAACTTGGGATAGGACCACCACACATGTAGGAAATCGCCCTTCAACTTGCAACCCCACCAGTGCAAACCATCCGACATTCCTTAAATTTGCTTCCATTTAACAGGCGTGACATATCACATTGTCATAACCGTATACGTCATTTTGCTGTTCTGCACTCTCCTGCAAATTGAAGTAATGTCCGACCATAGCTTCTCCCAAGCTGCCTTGGGGATGGCGGTATGGAGCATTTTCAACCATTATGTAATGTAGGATCAATCTTTGTCAGGGTACATCTTAGATAGGAAAGTGTAAATGTGAGATATTAAGCATCTGAGGCCTCCATATCTAGTACATAGTTTCTCCCAGGCTGTTAACAGGTAGCCACCAGTTTCCAAGTCAGGTGTAGGACTCAGTGTCGGAGTTGGAAATATCGTAAGTGTTCAGTTTCTTGTAGCTGAAAACCCTGTTGGCATTTTAAGAAATCCTTGACATTACCTCCTTTAAAGAAGTTTCATAGCATGCTACGCCCCCTCTGTTCCACTGTGTAAACTTTCCTCCAATTGTCAGAGTTGCCCAACAGGGGCATGTAGGGAGACGGGAAAGTGGTCAGGTCGCTACTCTTGGTGAGGGCATCCCATATGGTAAAAGTGGTTCTTAAGAGCTCCAAGAAATAGCAGACAGTGGGTTGAGCATGCCTAGGTAGCCAGGGAATTACCCACTTTACCTGCCCCTTAACGGCTGCGTCCATGTGGATCCAGTAAATCTCGGTCGCAAAGAGCGACCATTCAAAAAAAGATGCAGAGTTTTGCCGCTATGTAGTACTTTAGAATGTCTAGGAGGCTAATGCCCCTGGACGCTCCGGGATCATTCATTATTGCCCTCCAGACTGAAGCCCCTCAAGATAAAGCGATCCATATCGCTGTATAGCCTGGAGATCCTACTCCAAGAGGGTGGTCAGAAGTGTCTGTAAAACGTAGAGCAATCAAGGCAATATTTTTTGTTTCACAGTATCTATGTAAGGGATTTGTAAAGCGCAGGAATCACCCCCGTAGGGGTATCTCCGCGCTATAATAGAGAGGAAGTCAGACAGACATGCGCAGACACTGATCAGGCCCTGGATAATTCCGTCTTCAGGAGTTTCCTGAAGCGGAAAAGACTGGGGCATTTGCGCAAGTCCTCTGGCAGGGTGTTCCAGTATTTCGAGGCCAGATAGGTGACAGTTTTGTCTCCTGTTCGTATTTTCTTAAAGTGGGGGACCACTAGCAGCCCTTTACCTTCCGATCTAAGACGACGATTCGGACAATAGACTTTAAACTTGTCTGCCAGGTAGCTAGGGTTCGCACCATACATTGCTTTATGGGCGGGTCAACAAAGCTTGAAGTTAATTCTCTGGCGGATAGGGAGCCAGTGGAGTTGTTTTAACAATGGCCCTGAGGAGGTGCAAGGCGGTTTTTTGAGAGCCAGGCGAGTGGCCACATTTTGAACAATCTGCAATCTGCTGAGAAGGGATTCATTTGTAGATGCCAGTAAAGCATTTCAATAATCTAATCGGCCAATAATCAAAGCCTGAAACAAGGTTCTACGTACATGAAATGTATAGGTGCTGCCACCTATGGAGGTCATTCCTAATGGTGTTCAGCAAGTGGATGTAGTTGGTGGTGTAGAGCATGCGATGCTGTGGCATCAAGTACACACCCAAATATTTCAGCAAATCACTCAGGACTCACCGGAAAAGAGCTAGAATTGTTAGGGTAAGTTTCAACTCCAGTGATTGTCATACTCCCAGCATCTCAGATTTAGCCAAGTTCACCTTCAACCTGGACATCCTCTCAAACATTTCCAAAAGATCTTTCACCTAGAGAAACAACCGTATCGGGCCTGTCAAAGTCAGGAGGACATCATCGGCAAACAGGTGGATGGTTTGTTGCAAAGGGCTTTTCTATAATTCGGCCTTCTTCCTTATAAGGAGCCACAAGGGGTTCAACGGTCAAAACAAATAAAAGCAGTGTGAGCAGGCAGCCCTGCCGCGTCTTCCTTATAAGAGGGATTTCTGCTGAGGTTTCTACATTTAATAGAACATGGGCCATTGGGTACAGATAACTAGTGTCCAGCCAGGTTAACATCCGGGGGCGAAGCTCACTGTCTCTGGCACCTTGGTTAGAGAGGGCCAGCAGACCCTGTCAAATGCCTTCTCTGCATTCAACAACAGGACCATCCCAATATTTGGCTTTCTCTATTAAGTGTAAAACTCTCCTGATATTATCAGTGGCCTGTCTGGACAGATAAAGCTGGATTGACCCAGGTTTATAAACTAGGGCGATTGAGGGAGAATCCTATTTGTGGGTACCTACATAAAGGTTTTGGCATCTTAGTTAGATAGCGCTATAGGGCAGTAGGCTCTGCAATCCTTGTCAGGCTTTCCAGGCTTGTAAATCAACGCAATAGTGGCTGCAGCCATTGAGGGGGGATACCATTCGGGAGGATAGGAAGGAATTGAAGAGGGCCACCAGAAATGGAAGAAACATGGACTTATAGTGCTTATAGAACCAGTTTGTGAGGCCATCCTTCTCCGGTGCATTGTCTTAGTGCAAATCAGAGATAGCATTCGTGATCTCCTCCTCAGTTATTTTCTTCTATTTGATCTCTGTTGACTTTTGTAATGCGGGTGAGTTGGGCCTCTACTTCCTTCCTAAATACCGGGCCTGCGCTATAAAGCGAGGCATAACAATCTCTTAACACATGGAGTTTATCAGAGGTATTGTCTATGACTACACCCTCTGCCCCATGCAGGGTGGTAATTTGCCTAGAGGCCACCTGCTCATATGGTCTACGGGCCAATAGTGATTCAGTGTCATTGGTTTTTTCATAGAATTTTTGGCGTATGCACAGCAGGGCTTTCTCTAACTTTTCCATCATCCATAGGTTCAATTTGTCCTTTAATGCAGTCATGGCCCAGAGATTCCATAGGGAGCCGGAGGTCATATGACGCTCAGTGGCGTGTTTAAGTTTTGCCTCAATGGACGCCGTATAAGAAGTTACTATATGTCGCAGAGATGTCCCTTCAGATATACATCATTCCCTAAAGACTGCTTTGATAGCATTCCACTGTGTGTTAGCCGAAACATACCCTGAATCATTTTCCTGAAAAAATTGAGGGATCGCCCTTTAGAGGTCTTGCCCCGTCACACTTCCACTCAAAGGGGATTTATCAATCCTCCATACCAGGTGTCTTTGGGCCCTGTCCGTTGGGCCCCCTCCCAGATGACCATGGCATGGTCTGATATTGCTATCTTGCTATGTGTAATAGTATTCATGACTTCCTGTGTATCTTTGGTTCCCCAGATCTGGTCTAGGTGGGAATAGAACCTGTGGGCATGCAAGAAGAATGTGAATTCCCGGTCCCTTGGGAGTAAACCTCTCCAGATGTCCGTCAGACCATAATCGTGTAGGACCTAGAGTAGCTCCTTGGATATTAAATCATATAGAAATCTGTCTTGGGGGTATCTATCTAGAGTCCCGCCTATAACCACACCCAGAAAAAGCTAACAGGGTCCCAATCTCCCACTACATGCAGCAAATTAAGAAGATACGAATCCTGATTGTGGTTTGGTGTTGTCCCTCTAGGTATGTGTACCTCCCGTCATCTCTATCTTTAATCACTCGCACCACATTGTATGAGAGATCATTGTGTTGGGTGATTATAACCCACATTTTAATTTTTGTGGAGGCAACAAATTGTGTGGGAAAGAGCCTAGATTTCATCAAGGGAGTGTCCGTGGATCTCAAATGAGTCTCCTGTATACACATTATGCCCTGGCCAGCTTTGCATTCTGCCTGCTATACTTTATGGTATTTAGTTAGAGGATTCAGTCCATTTACATTCCAGGATATTAGTTTTACCATCGCACTGGGACATAAATGCAAATATGTGTAGATGCGTTCTGTGTCGTACCACCCTGGAGAGGGCCGCTGCGCCCCCCAGCAAAGGACTGTTGGGTATTTAAGAATCCCCTGTGAAGTGTAAACATCTCAAACAACTTCCCAGCTCTTACCTACCCTCCCACACTCACCCCTCCTTTCCAACCCCTCAAACAGTCAAGTGGTTGCAACCCCATTGCCCACCCAAAAGGGAGAGAGAACTGAAACGCCTCCCACATAGTGATGAGTCACACCACAGATCCTCCAGCACCCGCTCCACCCCACCCATGCTCTAAAAATAATCAGCAGTTCCCCAGGGGCTATTAACTGTACCATATTACAACATTGATACTATCTGTGGTGAGATATACCACACAACAAAGAGAATTTGAACAAGTAAGAACAACATGTGGCCAATGGTGCTCCATTCCAGCTCTGCAGCATGGGCTTCAAGTCCATAAGTATCTTATCACTTCCAGGTTACCAGGCGGGACATTCCGAGTTTCTTCCTTAGGTCACATTCATTTCCCCCTTTCAGAGGTGATGCTGGGCTTTCTTGTGATGGCCCCAAGATTGCCTGAGATTCCTCTGCAGTGCGTACTGTGTGAGCTTTGGCATTTAGGTGAAATTGCAAGGCAAATGGGAAGGCCTATCTGTAGCAAATTTGTGCCATTGCAGTTCCTTCCATTACTTTGGCAAGGGATTGTCTCTTATTAAGTGTGGTTTGAGAGAGATCTTGGTATATCTCAATCTGCTGTTCCCGGAATACAATTTGATTGGGTTTTCCAGGCTCTCTCATTATTGTATCCTTTAGATGAGAGGAACCCAGTTTGGCAATGATATCCCTTAGTCTTGAGCGAGGAACAGGGCTTGGTACCCCTACTCGGTGTTCATGGACAATAGGTTTCTCCTTGGTAGCCTTTTTGCGAAGAATAGTGCAGAACAGATTGGCAAAATACTGAACTACTTCATCTTCCTTCTCATTTTCCACTACATGTTGTATGTGGATGCTGTTGCAGTGTGATCCATCTTCGAGGTTCGTATACTTCTCCCACAGCATCCATAGCTCATGGTTCACCTTGCTGCTTGCATCCTGCAGTTTCTCAAGCTTCTTGCTCATCGTCATAATATTGTCTTCTTTGGTTGCCAATTTCTTCCCCAGTGCTTGGATCTCTTTAGTGACCTCCAAAAGGCCGGAAGCGAGGTCTGCCTTTAGTGCCTGCATTTGCATCATCGCCATATTAACTTTTTTGTGATGATGGTTCACCAGTCCAACCCGGAAGTCCTCCTTCTTGATGGGAACTCCTCTGTCCCCTTTCTTGGAGGACATATTGGATTCTGGGTACTTATAGGGGGTCGTGGGTATTGGGAGCACAGCTTCAATAGTAGTGTGTCCCCAACAGTCCACCAGTGCTCACTGTTCCCTCAAATTCCTAGGTATGGGCAGTGAACCTGATTAGAGTTGGCACTCAGGACTTAATGACTCTGGCCTATAGGGCCTTGCACGGCAATTGCCCTCGCTACCTGAAGGACAGATTATGCCCCTACAAGCAGAATCGGGCGTTACGTTCTAACTCTCAGAATCTGCTACACTCCTTCCGTTTCAGAAAATCACATCTGGGTGGTAGATCCTTCACGGCCAAAACTACCACACTGTGGAACCATCTGCCTAGCCATTTACGGCTGGCAATTTCAGAAGCCTGCTTTCGTAAAGCCCTGAAAACATGGCTCTTCGGCTCAGCTTAAGGGCTTAGGAGGCCAGTCTTCTCACCTTTGTATGTCAATCTAGCTTCCTCTACTGCTATAGCGCCGGGACAGCCCTGTTTGGGGTAGCTGTCGCGCTTTACAAGCTTCAGTATTATTATTATTATTATTATTATTATTATTATTATTATTATTATTATTATTATTATTATTAGGCAGAAGAACACTGCAGTATCTATTCACAGCCCCCAACATGAGTACTCTGCCTCAACTCTCCAGATCCTCCATGAGAGGACCCACGATGATTAAGGGCCAGCCTTAGGTTTCTATCAGTGTCTGAGGGGGGCAGGAACACACTCTGCTGCGCAGTAGCAGTAGCAGTAGCAGGTAGCTGCTCGCTGGACACAGTCTTTGCTCCGAGACTTGCTGCAGCATGGCACACAACCTTGAGGAGCCTCGCAATGCAGAGGGTAAAGCTGGCCCAAAGGATCAGGTTTGGAAGTGCTGCAGCTCCAGTCGGCACCCGGGAATCGAACAAGACCGAGCCTCTTATTACTCATTTGCTGTCATGGGGCCAGTGCTCCCATATCCAGCTACACACCTCACTCCGGCCTCACTTGCATGCTGCGCTGTGGAGTGTAGGCACAAGATGGTGATCAGCAACAAGATTCACCGCAGGGGCTGCCTCTGAGGAATGTGCTTCGTTGTGGAGGTTCAAAGGCTCACAACAGGGTCCCTGGGGATCCGGGCAGTCAGACCTCCTCACACATACGGCTCAAGTGTGGCTTGGAGCTGCGTCAGAGAGGCTGAGCACGGGGGCCCAGGGTGGGAGCTCATTAACCAGACACCATACCTGCCTGGCTGCAGGCCATGCCTCTCCTGCTGTGTGTTTTTTAACAACTCACATATATCACAAAAATATATGGCTGCCAGGAGCACCACCGTATTCTGCCGAAGCTGCAGTTTCAAGGCACTGCAAAGCCACATGGCAAAGAAAAGTGTCTTTGCCATGTAAGAAAACCTCTTTTTGGGTCTGGTGTTAGCTAAGACCTTTTCATATTACTAAAATTACATGTATAATATACATAATTAAAGGGGCTTTCAGCTGCCTCTCTTCATCCATTGGTCTTTTGTTGTCATCCACATTTTGCTTCTGCCCAGTACAGCATATATCATGGCGCAATGGGGCAGACTACTCCAGACACTGGTTAACTACACTTTGAGTGACTGCATTTTGATCTCTCACAATGAGCACCTCTGCACCCAAGGTAGTTCCCTTCAGTGCCAGTGCTTTTGTTTTTACTTTATAATTACTTTAGTTTTGCCTTTGTGTTTGGATCCTGAGGTAAAAGCAGGATGCTTTATGCCAGATGTGAGCACAAACCACTTTCCACGCTTTATCAGTTCCTGTCTCCTGCCATTGCTGTTATAAATTCCTTTTGGAGTTTCTGACTGCTGCGATTTCACAGCATAACAGACTGTATTAAATTGTCCTCTCTTTAATCAGTACACAAACCTAAAGCTTCTATGTTACACATGTGACTCATAAGTGGCAATTCTTCAGAACATGTTTATTCTGGACTCAGTTTTACCAATGGTTCTTTAAAGCATGTTTCCCAAGTGAAAACCAGCCTTTATCATGTTCATTTTGCAGCACTTGCAACACTTTTTAAATTTAGTTCCTTCTTTCCTCTCTTTTTTATCTTTTTTCCTTCTTTCTTTTTTCTTTGTTTCCTTCTTTCCGTTATCTTTCTTTCTCTCTCCCATTCTTACTTTCTTTCTTTCTTTCTTTCTTTCTTTCTTTCTTTCTTTCTTTCTTTCTTTCTTTCTTCTTTGTTCTTTCTGTTCTTTTTTTCCTTCTTTCCATCTTTCTACCTTTTGTTTTAATTCTTTCTTTCTTTCATTTGTGCCTTTTTTATTTCTCATCTCTTTTCCTTTATTTGTGGTTTAATTTGTTTACTTTCTTTCTTTCTTAAAGGAAAGAGGCTGGCAGTCAATAGCAGAACGATTGGCTTTTTAGGTCTGTGTTAGCCAAGGCCTTTTGATGTTAGTAAAATTATCTGTAGGACATATTTACTTCTTGTGGATTTCAGCAACACTTCATCCAACTTTTCTGTGGTTGTGTCATTTACGTTTTTCTCCAATGCATTCAAGCATGCATCAAGGGGTGCATTGTGTCACCCCACTTCAGCCATTGGCTGACTTCAATATGAGTTATGACAGGCTTACCTTTCACAAGGAGCACATCCACACAAAAAGTAGTTCCTTTCAATGCCCGGGAGTACTATGATAATGTGTGCTTTTTGAGACCAAAAAACGTTTTGCATTTAGTCAATGTCTTTTTTTAGAATGACACTGTAGCTTCCCAAACAATAAAGTTTTGCAAAACTCATGACAAAACAAAACACAAATTTCCAAATAGCTGGAGCAAAACATTCGACCTATTGGCTCTCCTGATGCTTATTATATATTAATGTCAACCCAAAGGTGTACCCTATAAGCCCACAGGACAGGGTGCCTAATATTTATAAAAGAGGTAAACTCTGTATTTGAAATAGAATAGTTGCCATCACAGTGATTACCAGCCAGGACGCTGTTTCCACTGTGCAGGTTCAGCTATGTTTGTCATAAGACCAAATGTCTGGTGCTGGCTCAACCTTAGAGCAAGTGCACTTTGGAACTCGTTGCTCGAGGAGCTGGTGCAATTAACTGCGGTGCGGTGTTCCTGAGCGTTCTCAGTAGATGGTTTGATGGAAGCAATGTATGAATGTGTATAGTACACTTTTTGCGATTGCTAGGGGGTGGTAAATGACGTACCTCACAAATATTAAGGAGGTTGGTCGCAATTTGCCACCCCCTAGGAATCGCAAAAATTACGGGGATGGTGGCCTGCTGAGATCAGCAGACCACCATGTCCGTAATTGCTTTTCAATAAAGCAATCTATTTTTTTTTTGTAAAGCAGCCCTTTTTCCTTAAAGGAAAACGAAATGCTTTACAAAACGAAAAAAGAAAAGTTTTCTTTTCATTTTTTAAGAGCAGGCAGTGGTCCATTGCTTTTTGACACTGCCCCAGATTTACAAAGCTGAGGCAGCGCCAAAAACTTGCACCATGGAACAACAGTCATTAGAATGGCACAATGAGGAGAAATGTTTTAGTTTTTTGCTTTCTGCAGCACACATAGAGGTCGCAAATTACCATTATTGATTGTTTATGTACAGGAAGGTGTCCCTTCCTGTCCATAAACAATTGTCCCTGCAGCACATGCACCCTTGCAACAAGGCAACCGGGGGCATCTGCTGGCAGCTTTTTTTGCGCCAGGGCTAGGGAAACACAGGGGTGAATTTGGCACATCCCTGCAATTTGAAAAGGTTGGAGTGCGGTGCTGCCAAATTTGGCACAGCTCCACGCTCAGACATTTTCTAGTGAATATGCCCCTTTGAGTGAACATTTCCCAGTCATCACCCTATCGGACTTCCCTATGGTCAAGTGAGGTAAAAAACTGTTGCTTGTTTGATTTGCCACAAAAGACCAGATAACAATGCTTTAATGGGTAAAAAGTACCTGTTTTTTTACTGTAATCCTATTGGCTGATGGTCAATATATGTTCTTAACTTCGCTCCGTTTTGGGAACAAAAATAAAGGAGGGTGGTGACTATGATGGTCTGATAAATTCATTAGCTACATATTCTTCTAAGAATTGTCTAAAATACTTTGCTTCTAGTCCTGTAAGTCCATAAACAGAAGTACATAGTATATGTGCCAGGTTCCAAATCAATCTTGCAGTCTTCTTTCAAACAGATCATGAAAATTCACATGACAATATGGAAAGATAGGCGTGCAGACACAAATAGGAGTTGGTGTTATTCCTGCTAAGGCCTTTGAAGGCTGATTGTGACCTTGCATTTTACCTATCTTCTATAATTTGTGCAATCATTTACATTGCTTTCCTGTCCAATCAATATTAGGATTATGTAGGATAAACACGGCATGCCCAAAATTACCTAAAATAGCAAGGTATCAATTAGATCAAAGCAATTTTCATCACAATAACTTCAAAAACATAAAGAAGAAATCATGTGTGTATGCAGCCATAACCTCTCAGGACTTTCTTTTTGATCAAAGGTATCTATCATGATTGTGCAAATGCAAGGCCCATACTTTTCCCGGAGGCTCCTAAATCTAAATGTTCTGAAGCAATCTTATCATGTCCTTTGGCTAAAGTAATTTTCATAAAAATTATCAAATGAACAACTGACCGTTGCAGAGTATTCACTGTCCAATTTTTAACTAACTGATTTGCTTCACTCGATAAGTTAGATCTCTTCATTGAGGAATCCAGTTTTCCACTGGCTGTAACTTTCCGATCTGTGTTGTTACTGGCACTTGATTCTTAGAAATCCGAGGTTTGCTTGAGAGCCTTTCACAAAATGTACAGGTTTATCACAGAATGCACATCAATGGATAATTACACTCCACTAATGAGATACACCATAAATTCAGCTCCAACAGAAGTGATGTTAGGATCCTCACTTCCCTCAACCCACAAGTGACCATGTAAAGGATATTTCTGCTGGTCAGCAGTAGGCATGAAGAAAGGGTAATGGAAAAACAGAAAGAGAAATAAAGACCCTGGATATCTTTACTCCGCCTATTCTTACTGCTGGACTCAACCTGCACTGCAGAGGTATTTATCATTTACAGTAAGAAATAACTCCTAATGTTTGTCAATTAAGTTACAGTTCCCTATGTCTACCATGATATATGATATGCCTTGTGACAATCGCATCATAACCCATTTTTATGGCTTAGGAAAACGTTATGAATTCCTAAAGCAGAAAGATGGCCTAAACCTTTGTAACAGATGAACAAAATACCCTGAATTATAATATATGTTGCTATATAGATTACTAACTTAATTGAATTGTAAATCAAGTCTGTGATTTGAATAATTCTCAATATACACAGTTCATCAACTACAACAGAAAGAATACAAATTAGTACAGTACTTTCACTTCCGACAATATACATTCACTTCCCATCTCTGGCAACACCTAATACCATACGCAATCCAAGTAATATAAACATGGTCTAACATTGAGCATCCACTAGTTCCTCTTGTGAGCAAAGAGCAATTGAGTTCATTCTGCTGGGGAGGATGAGCCCAGTCCTAAATGTCTTTAATTAAGAAAACTCTGAAAGAAGATGTTCAAAATATTCATTCAGAATCAACTTTTAATTTGGATACCTAATTGCAATTTATAGTGGAAATAAAACCTTGGAATACAGATATTTCAGTCAAAAGGCTTTTATTTTCCATCCCGTCACATATTCAAACAGCCCATCTTTTTGCCATAGGCAAGATCTTATTCCTTTTGTCAAGTGCACGCAGTGGTTTTAAGATCAATGCCTACAGGTAATCTGGTTCATAGTTCATTTTTAATAGCCTCCCACTCAGTCAATTATTTTCCCTGAGCTGAAACTATAGGAAATCACCACACCTTGGGCATTAGTGGCTCCTTCGATTATGCATAATCCTTCACATGGGTGGTGCTTATGTCCCAAATATAAATGCATGTTTACGGTTTAAATTCACATGATGTATGAATTGATTTGAACATTTTGAGCAATGCAGCTTCAAGTATTTAAAGTGTATCACCAGCTTCATTCAAAAACAAACATATGACAATTACAGATCTGAAACATCGTGGACGTTGAGTCAGACCAAGTATTACTATACCCAAAACCCATTAAATGCACACGTAAAACCTTTAACCAGAGGAGGAAGACACAGTATACTTTTCTTGAACAGCTACTTTGTCCATACACGCTCTTAGGGTTCAGAACAAAGATGGAAACATCTGCTGAGTGAACCTTTGTACCTTTTTGGCAGACTGTCCATCAGGGACACCTCGCCTCAGTGTGGGGTGGGGGTCCGCAAGTCTCACTTACCCACATACCACTCTGTGATATTTAAGGGAAGGCCTACCCCTTGCTGACCAATGACAAGGTCAGCTAATGAGAGAAGGTGGTGGGATCTTCTGGTAGCCCCCCCCTCAGATCCTTTTAATGTTCGGTGCGTGTGTGTGTGTGTGTATGAATGTATGTGTATGGCACAATTAGTGCTGCAGGCCTACTAGTAGCATTTCATTTACAGGCCCAGGGCACATATATTGCACTGCACTTGCGATTTATCAATAAATCAAATATGCCAATCATGGTGAAACCAAATGCCATTACATTTTAGACACAGAGGACATGCACATTAGCACTGGTCAGCAGTACAAAAGTGCACAGAGTCCTAAAGTCTGCATTACGAAGTCAAAAACAGAGTCGGAACAAGGCAAAAGGTTTGGGGAAACCCTGCAAAAAGAGCCATTTCCAACAGTGGGTGTGTGTGTGCGCTCTTGGAATGGATGGGTCTGAGTGAGTGTGCATGTAGATGAGTGGGAGTATGTGTGTGCCTGTGTGGCCCGCTTGCCCCTTGCTCAGCTACATCACTGCCCGCCATTGGCAGCCATGTGTCGGTACTCACGTCAATCCAAAGGCATGCATTGTAGCTTGGAAAAAGAAGGAAATCACATTTCTTACATAGGCCTATATTGATGTGCAGAGGGGTTGTGGAATAGAGATGCTCTTCCAAATGTATGCTGGAGAGGTTCACGTCACTGGGTCATGTCATAGAAGCTGCTGTCACTCAGTTGAAAGTCCACATCTCTGTGCTCAAGCTCTGAAACCATGAGCCAGCCAAGAGTTTTCCTAGCCAATCCAAGGTCCCGCCACATTCCCGCAGACCGGAATGGTTGTGAACACCTTGCTCTAACAAAAGTTTTCCCTGCTCCGTGTAATCACGAGCAAAAGGCATTCATTAGAGGGGTTATTTTCATTCTAACATGTCATTCAACATCTTGTGATACATGATTGTTCATACTAATTCAAATCTGAAAACACAATGCAAACCAAATAAAGTATTATGGCAAACAAAAGCAGAACTATCATTATAACAACTGCTGTTGTTTACACAAATAGTGAATAGAAAGATCGAATAATGGTTTGCATACACGAGTGTCACGCTTTCCTTGTATGTGAATGCCTTCTTGATGGAGAAGGTAAGGAAATGCACCATTTCAATATGTTATTTAATTCATAGAACTAAACTAGCCAAGCAGAGTGTCAGTATCAGTCTTTATTGCTGGTGTTCGTAGCCGATGGTGCATGATTCACTCTTTGAGCGTATGTGGAAAATTAGAAGAATCCACTACAAACCTTACCCGTACATCATTCCATATCACCACTAACTTTGCCTTAGTGGCGCTTCTACACCAAAAGGTTGTGGGTTATTCCAGATAAAGTGCAAAGAACTGGGGTGGAGGTCTCCCTTTGGGAACTTATATGAAAATATAATAACAATTATTTATTTAAAACTATTTAAATATAATATAATTATACATGTGAAAGTTAAATAATGGTAAATTAATAAAATGAACCTGGCACGAATAAAAATAAGTTATAGGATAATAATTCCCAATGTGTAATAAGTAATGTAAACACATTAATTTAATAAATATTAAAATAGACACAATAATTAAAAAATACATACACTCACCAATATTTTTATTTACAAAACAAATTGTATTAAACATTTTTGCAATTATGTATTTAATTAATTTAAATACTTTAAATATTTTTTTAAATAAGGTTAATGTGTAGTTTCTTGTTACAAATAACTGTATTATTAGATTTAAAAAGAAAATGATTCAATAATCAAATTTGATGTTTATTACTAGAAAATGTATAATGTAAATGTAGAACTAATGTAATTAATTTAACATTGATTCATATAGAGTTTTATTTTAATGTTCTGCCTCCATTGTCTTCTGTGCCAATGTGTTGTGTGTGATTTACTCTAAGGTTGGGTTGGAGTATATTTACACCTGTTTTACCACCAGATTAGAGCTGTAGTAACTTCAGATATGTGTTTTCTGAATTGAAATGGTCCTACTCTTTTGTGTGTTTTGTAATAGAATTTCCCTCCCAAATCCCTTCTTAAATTTCCTTCAGAGCACCAGTTCTAGATTTATTATTCCTCCTTTTCTCACCAATTCCCCTGTTTCTCCCACATTTACTCCTAAAATGTATACCTACATGTTAGGAGACCTCCGCCACAAGGGCAGATATCCCAGTACAGATATTGTAGGAGAGGAAGAGGTAAAATCTCTACCCATAGGGAATACAAAATACTCACACATTTCCTGAATTCATCCTGAAATATGGATTAAAAAACTATAATAATACTCCTTTTTGGTCTTCACAGGTTTAAAGATTCAGGACTAGCGCTAGAATAGAGGATTTAAGTCCAGGCAGTTATTATTGAACCATAACCAGATATTAAGTAGCCTCAATGAATCATCCCTACTGTGTCATAAGTGCAGTGTTCAGATGCCAGAGCACATGCAATATGTGGTGTTAGCTCAAATTAAATATGTACCTCATACGGGGTAGAAGATGGCTTTATTTTTCTTTTCCTCCGCAATAGACTGCAAATGCCTCATCTCATGGATAACCTGTTTTCTTCTGTCTAAGCGGTTTTCTGGTTTAGAGCATTTTGAGGTCAAACAGAGCACAGATGGACTCTCACCCATGTCCACCAGACTCATATAAGAATCCATCAGAGGAAACAAAGATACAATCTGCATGTCACTACAGAAGTTAACAAGAGTTGAAGTTACATTGTAATTCATTAGCTTTAAGTAACTGTTGTATTTAGTTAAATGTGATAACATGCTTTTGTTGCTTGGCAACATCTGGCTTCCACTTCTGGAATCCGGTGATGTGGAGTCCAGCAGACGGAGGGCAGGCGTTGCGGGGAAGGCAGTTTCTGGAGGTTGTATCCTGTCACCAATTAACCTTCTTGCATTGCAACCCTTGAGTATTACTCTAATACTTAAAAAATGGCGACAAGGATGGGCTGAAGGCAAAGAAGACGTCAAAGACACAAGATTTCAGCCAAGTTATGAATTGTGCATTCGGCGCATTTGTGTGAAGACTCGAGGAGTTGGGAGCACGGAAAAGATGCTCCTTTGACGTAGAAGACCTCCAGCAACTGTAGTGTTCCAAGGGAAGTCTTCACTATATTTTTGTGAGTAAAGAACAAAAGTTGTACTTACAAGTATACGCTACTGACATCATCGTTTCAACGGACGGCAGAAGCGAGAAGAGTGGAGACGCGAGATCCGGCATTGTTTGAAGAGACTCGTTCTCTTCCTGCGCGACGAAGGAGGCGTGTCAACCTTTGTTTTCACGTACTGAATCGTCACAGATTTTCAACGTGACCTTGCGTTCAAGGTCGGATGAACGTGCGGCCATTTTGTTTACAATCCACATCGTTGTGAGCAACGCGAGCAGTGCGCTTTAGCAGACATTGGTGTTTTACGACCGGTTGCATCGACGGAGCACAGAATCGGAGAATATTGTGAATATAAGGTATTTTTTGGCCAATTTCGCGCATTTGTAATAAAAGCTGTTATTTCAACAACAGTAAATTACCATCCTAGTGGATGCATTCAAGTAACACATACTAAGTTGGACAAGCTTATTTAAAGTGGCTCAGTGATAACATTTATACGTAGTGGCAAAGTTTATATAAACATGACCTCTCAAGTTATTGCTCCACCTCCTACCTTTCTTCAAGAACCCGGTTCACCGCGCATGGCCTGGGAGGATTGGAAGGAATCTTTCACCACTTACTTGGAAGCAATTGGAGGAGAGGATTATGTACATAAAAGAAAATTAGCCATTTTAAAGCATCATTTGGGTGTGGAAGGAAGAAACGTATTAAAGACACTTCCCAAACCTTCTACCTTACTATCTAATGATAATACTGATTCTGATGATGAAGAGGATTCTTATGAATTAGCTCTGACAATGTTGGAAGAGAACTATGGCAAGAAATTAAGTATTGTTGTAGAAAGACATACATTTTTTTCCCGTAAACAACTACATGGTGAAAAAATTGAACAATATGTCGCAGCCTTAAGAAGACTAGAAACCACGTGTAGGTTTAAAGATCTCAGAGATGAAATAATAAGAGATCAAATGATTAACGCCACCAACAACAAAAAAATTCAAGAAAAATTGTCAGACTTGATTGATCCCACTTTGGAAAAATCTATAAGTATAGCCAAACGCATTGAAAACACGTCACTATATGTTAAGGAATTAACGGAGGTCGAAACTAAAGCTGAATCCAATTCTGCCAAGGTGTGTAAAATTAATGATAAAAACAAAAAAAGCATTGCAACAGAGGAAGTAAATCGCGATAGGAAAAAAAATGCAACAAGCTTCAACAAGATATGCTACAGATGTGGAAGTAACAGACATACATCTGATGCCAGTTATTGTCCTGCAGCTAAAAGCAGATGTTATAAATGTAAAAGGATTGGTCATTTTTCTAGAGTTTGTGAATCATCCAATTCCTTTCATGCAAAAACTGTTATTAATGCCATTAATGAAACAGCACCCATTGAGTCAGGTGAAAGTGATATTGAGGTTTATATGATTGATGAAGTTGATGACATTGTCTGTGTTGAGGATTACAATCCTCCTAAATGTAACATATCTGTTGATGATAAAGTACTACCAATGTGGGCAGACTCATGCTCACCGTTCACTTTAATAAACAAACAGAATTGGATAGATTTGGGTTCGAAGAATCTCCAAACTCCTGACGTCAGTCCAGTAGGTTATTGTGGTAAAAAATTACCTGTAATTGGTTATTTTTCCTCAAAAATTGGGTTCCAAGGCAGAGAAGCAATAACAAAACTTCATGTAGTTGAGAAAGGGAAATCTTTACTTGGGTGGAGGGAACAAAAAGCCCTTAACATAATTCTCAACCCTAATCACCCATCGCAAGTGCTTTTAACTGAAGCTCAAAAAGAAATTGAATGGGTGTCAAATTATCCCAACCTTTTCAAAGAAGGTCTAAGATGTTTGAGAAAATGTAGACATTGTCTTATTCTCAAAGAAGGTGCAATACCAAAGGTTCACAAAGTGCGGAATGTGCCATTAGCGTTGAGTGAACCGCTTAAAAAAGAATTGAATAGATTATGCCAAGAAGGCATCATAGAGCCAATTGAAGCCTCTGAATGGCTTAGTCCAATTGTAATCGCACACAAACCCAACGGTTGTATCCGCATGTGTGTGGACTTAAGAGATCTCAATGAATGTATATGGGTTGATCGCCACCCCCTTCCCCATATTAATGATATGTTATCCTCTGTTCACGATGGGAAGTATTTCTCTACTTTAGATTTGACTAGTGCATATCATCAAATTTTATTGCAACCGGAATCCAAGCACTTAACATACTTTATCACTCCTGAAGGAGCGTTTCAATTTGTTCGCATGCCTTTTGGGTTAGCCTCCGCCTCAGCAGTTTTCCAAAGAGTCATGCAAGGAATTTTAAAAGGCATTTTTAAAGTCCTTGTGGTTCAAGATGACATTTTAGTGTGGGGAAAAGATAAAATAGAGCACGATAATATGTTAAACACAGTATTAGAAAGTTTGGAAGTGGCTGGATTGACCATTAGCTTAAAAAAATGTAAGTTTCGTGAAACTGAGGTAGACTATCTAGGCCATACGCTGAATCAAGAGGGGATCAAACCTAGATTACAATTAGTGGCAGATTTAGAAAATGCACCAGTTCCCCAAAATAAAGACCAACTGAGATCTTTCTTGGGACTTGCTGAGTATTACTCAAGATTTATATTCAATTTCTCCAATTGCGTGTTTCCGTTACGTGAATTAATGAAAAAAAAGCAACATATGATTGGTCTGACAAATTTCAAAATGCCTTCGAGGAAATAAAAAAAACCATAGCAAATGCGATTTCCTTAAAACCTTTCAATGTGTGTGATAAATGCATTATTGTAACAGATGCAAGTGGGTATGGGCTAGGTGCAGTGTTAATGCAAATTCACGATGGCAAGGAAAGAGTGATAGCGTTTGCATCACGAACTCTTAAAGGAGCTGAAGACATGTATTCCACCATAGAAAAGGAGGCGCTGGCATGTTGGTGGGGAGTACAACATTTCCGGAATTTTATATGGGGCACACATTTTGAGTTACATACGGACCACAAACCGTTAGTAGACATATTCTCTACTGCTTGTGCAGCTAGAGCTAGTCCACGCATAGCTAAATGGATTTATAGGCTACAAGAGTATAATTTCTGCATTAAGTATGTACCTGGTGTAAGAAATGTGAATGCAGACTGTTTGTCACGTCTTCCGATTGAGAAATCTGAGAATAGCGAATATGATAGATGTGTCTCAGAAGGGGAGGACTGGATTGTAGCCAAGATAAGTGATGTGTGTCACGCTATAGATGAATCGGATTGGAGAAGAGCAATCTTAGAAGATGTTGAGCTAAAAAAAATTGTAGAGTGTCTTCCAATGAGTGAAGGTTGGAAGTTGCACAATGATTTACTGACTTACAAGGAAGTATGGTGTGAATTGTCTGTAGTGGATGGCATCTTAAGGAGAAACAACAAATTAGTTGTTCCTTTGTCTATGAGATTGAGATTATTACAATTATTACATGAGGGACACGGCGGCATGTCCTCCATGAAGAGGAAGGCCAGAGAAGATTTCTGGTGGCCAGGAATGGACAAACACATTGAAAGATTTGTCAGAAATTGTGTTTCGTGTTCTCGTAGTGACAAAACACACGGAATTCAAGAAACTCCCATCCACCACGTGGTTTGGCCGAAGCAAGCTTGGGAAAGATTAGCAATCGATATTTGTGGCCCATTTGAAATTCTTGGTGTTGGGTGCAAATTTGCCATAGTACTAATGAATTACTTTTCCAAATGGCCAGAAGTGACTTTTGTGCGTGAGGTTAAATCCAACAATGTAATTGAATTTTGCGAGGAAGTATTTCGAAGAGAAGGTTGCCAGTAGAAATTTTAACTGATAATGGCACCCAATTTACTTCTAATGAGTTTGTTGTATTTCTCCAGAAATGGGGCATACAACACTTAAGAACTCCTGTCTATCATCCCAGGGGAATGGTTTAATTGAACGCTTCAACCGTGTTTTGGGTGAATGTGTACAGATGGCTTTACAAAATAATCTGGATTGGAAGAGTTCAGTAAAACAAATGTTATAGAATTACAGAACTACCCCTCACTCTGTCACTGGTGAAACTCCTTTTTGTTTACTCAAAGGCAGGGTTTGATGTTCCTTTGTTGTTCCAGGATGGATGGGAAGATTTGGTAAAAAATTAATTGATGATGGTGTCATTAGATCCAAGGTTGAATGTTATCAAAGTTCTTATGTGCGGAGGCACAATAACAAGTTGATAAAAAATCCAAAAGTATTTGTTGAAGGTATGTTTGTGAGAGTAAAATTAGGGACAGTAGTGCATAAAGGTAGTTCAAAGTTTTCTGATCCCAAGGAGATTCTTTCTGTGAATGGTGATTTCTTAAAACTTTCAGATGGGAAATGGTGGAATTCTAATCGTGTATCCATATGTAATGATACCGAAGTGCGTGAGTGGATAAAGGGTTCGCCAAATTCTACAGAGTCTAATTCAGTCAAACGCAGTGTTCCTAAGGAAGATCTCATCAAGGGAGTAGACACTGAACCTAAATCTCTGTTGTCCAAGGCCAGAGAATCCAGCACACGTGTCAAAATACCACAGAGAAAATTTTCTGATTATGTTTGTAACTAGACACACCAATGCATAATACAGGGTTCACTTTTGATGTCAAAGTTGTATGGCATTTAATATTAAAAAAAGAAAAAAAAAGGAAAAAATAGAAAAAAGGAGGATATGTTGTATTTAGTTAAATGTGATAACATGCTTTTGTTGCTTGGCAACGTCTGGCTTCCACTTCTGGAATCCGGTGATGTGGAGTCCAGCAGACGGAGGGCAGGCGTTGCGAGGAAGGCAGTTTCTGGAGGTTGTATCCTGTCACCAATAAACCTTCTTGCATTGCAACCCTTGAGTATTACTCTAATACTTAAAAGTAACAACAGTATGTCTACAATGAAACCTTAACCAACTGGGCTATCTTACATAAAACAAAAATCTGTCGCCTATAAACTACTCACTGAAGAAGGCACAGTACTCCATCTGAGCTATTTTATGATGATTTCAATCTATGATCAGACATTTTACACAGATCTTTCACACAAGTGCATTAACCAACAGAGTTCTCATACCAGTGTTATAGTATAACCTGAAATACACTGGAAACTGATAACTGCAGAAATTGTTTCTTTGATTCATTAAGTTAGTACAAAATAAAATCTGTTTGTGACCATGTTAATTAGCAAGAACAGCTTGACTATCACATTTACCTTGTGTCAATATCTTTATTGAACGGGTTTGTAAAATAAAAATGTATGAATTGACTGTTATCGACTCCTCTTCTCATTCTTCTTCTTGTCATGACTCCACCCCTTTTGTGCCTCCAGGACAACACATTTTACAACAGTTACATAGGTTGACAAACCTTTGATGTTGAATGAGATTAATCAGGAGCTGTGCATCACAAATTACTATCATAATCACTGGTCTATATCCAGTCAATGATGAGAGTTTGTTATGAGTTAATTGATAGCTGCACCCTCTTGTCAAACCCTACCTACCTGGTAGAAGCTTTAGGTCTGCAGGGGCCTTTCTAGCTATCATCCCCCACTGTGAAAAGAACTCATATGGGAGGCTGCTACTTATTCTGTCTGGCTTTCAAACAGTGAAACACCTTGCCCCTGGTACTCAGACAAGAAAGCTCTGTCTTGAGCTTTTGAAAAAAACTTAAAACCAGGTTATATAGACTGGCTGAATGCCATTTTTAGGTCTCACGAGCCAAAGGCTCGAAGAGACATTTTATATGTGGGATTTTCAAAGTGCTACCCACAGTTTTGGCTGGCATAAACCTTGAGTGCACGTTGGCATGCACGTGCACAGCTGCTGCTCACACTCCCTCCTCCCTTCTCCCCTTCCCTTTTCGTCAGCTTTGATCAGGCTCCTCTGTTGCTGGCATTCCCCCCTCCCTTCTCGCCCAGCCCTTCTTGTCACCTCGGCTTGTTTAACACAGCTGCTGCTCGCACTCCCTCCTCCCTTCTCCCCCTCCCTTTTCTTCAGCTTTGATCAGGCTCTTTCTTTCCCTTTGTTTTCTTTCCTTTACCTTCTTGTTTGTTTTACTATTGCATGCATCCTTCTATTCACGTTAACTCATTACTATTGCATGCGTTTTAACTTTTGTTTACATTTTTTGTTCGCATTTTGAGGCACGTAGGTTTTGTGGTGATTTTTTTTTACAAGGTTGCATGTGTAGGCTTGCGTTTTTGTATCGTGTACGTTAAGGCGCATCGGTCGTGTGGCGTTTTTTTTTTTTGTTTGCTTGTTTTTTTTGCATCACACTTTCACTTTAAAGCACGATGCAAAAATAAATACGCTGCTGTTTTCGTAATGGTAAAACTGTATTGCGTATAATACCCTGGTGCTTTGTTTTCTTGGTAGCAGTGATGGGACCGTCTCGGGCAGGGGGCGCGTGGACGTCCCTGAGGTAGCAGTGATGGTACAGTCTCGGGCCGTCCCTCCACTGAGGTAGCAGTGAACATAGTATCGGTGGCCAGGGCCCTGCGTGCTAACACCGGGGCACACAGGGTTAGGAGACGAGAGAGAAACTCTCGCTTGTTAACTCTCGGGCATGTCCCGGCTGCTAGTGGGAGCTGGGATTGTAGTTGGGCGTGGTGGACACTTCCAGTGACCCGGGAGCCCCTCCAACCACGGCTGTTTATTACAGTGCTACTTCGATGGCGTCCATGAGGTACTGGACTGGAGAATGTGCCTCTAACTGGCCCGGGGCATGACAGGCCACGGTAAACATTTCAGATTGCGCTGTTGCCTGACTCGAGCGTTCAGTGCGGGTTATTCGATGCACTTGATGATCCTATACAAACGATCCGCACGTTCACATTAAACTACGCACCCTTAGCACCAGTTACATGTAAAGTAAATACAGGTGGGGTTCGTAAGTGTGTAAATGAGCTGTTACGAACAAAAAGGCACACTATTTCATTTGCATGGAAGTGTTTACGTAACGCAACCCTTCAGCTAGAGAAGCCCTCGCCTCGGACTGGTGCGTAGAGAAATAAACCTCTTTTCTGACTCAGTCTCGGGCGCGTCCAATAAAGTTATGTTTTGATGCTATAGACTTGACCCACTGAGCTTTGTGTTTACCTAGGTGAATGTAGTGAAAGGAAAATGCCTTCAAAAATAGGGCCCTGCCTTTCTGGCCAGCGTCTCAGTGCAACACCTCAAACTGTCAGACTTAATACAGCACGTCCACAGTTTCTAAGCGCTGAAAATACGAGATGCCATATTACACAGTTTAACAATACCCATTTTATTTGCTGGGAAGCTGTGTAGGCCTTGTCTGAATTGAAGTAGGGGAGCTCATTGAAGGCTCTGCCCACCTTGCAAGGCTCGCAGCAGCTGCACCCCGCGGGCCCCTTCACTGGATACACCTCGAACCAGGCGCGCAACACCCATTGGACTCACAGGGCTTCAGCCCCCCCCCCACCCCCCCGTCGTGTGTGGCAGCCCGGGATGAGACCGCTTCCCGGGCAGACACAAAGCCGTGCCCGAGCACTTCACAGGTCTTTAAAAAGACCATTTGCATGTTAATGAGGCTTCGCTGTTGTTTCACCCCCTCTAAGAGCCCCTGCAGCTCCACTCTGCCTAGATTCAGCCCCCCCCCCCCAAAATCAGCGCCACTCTGCCTACTGTTTAAAGATTCAGCCCCCCCTCGAAATTTTTGCTTTAGCCCCCCCCGAAATTTGGCTCTAGTTGCGCCTCTGCCTCGGACCTCATCACACTAGCAGCTGCTGCGCTCCATTCAACAGCTTCCTACACGTTTTACACAGTTCGGTTTTATTTAAACAGGTTCAAGTTGCTTGCGCGGTTAAAAGCTGCCCTTTATTTGGTCTGTTGTCACTTTCGTTCAACAGAAGAGTGAAACACGTAAATAACCCCCTCTCCCCCCAAAAAAACTTACAGTTGGGATTGTTGTACTTGAGCCGCTTTTCGTTCTAGGAGGGGCTGGGTCCTTACATCTTCACCACGTACTTTTCAAGCGCAGTTTGTGTAGTCTTCCATAATTCCCGAGTTTCCATTTCTGAGCGTTCGATTCATTCTCGAACATTGCTGTTTGAAGAATAGTGCACTGTGGTGTAAATGGAGTAAAGGTATCCTTAAAACGTCCGGGACTGCCCGACATTATTATAGGTACGACACTGTTTAAAATATTTTTTCTGTTAAGATTTCGTGTGGCAAGACGAAGAATCTCGTAAAAACGAATATTTTTCTTTTGAAGAATAGTGCACTGTGGTGTAAATGGAGTAAAGGTATCCTTAAAACGTCCGGGACTGCCCAACATTATTATAGGTACGACACTGTTTAAAATATTTTTTCTGTTAAGATTTCGTGTGGCAAGACGAAGAATCTCGTAAAAACGAATATTTTTCTAAGTGTAGAATTAATCAGAGCTGAACCTCACCGCTGGCGTCGGCTATAAGAGTTCGGATCCCCCAAGGTAAACTCAGCGTTCCATGCTTAGGAGGTTGTTAAATCCAGTACCTTTAAATTGGAGCTAATAGTAACAAATGGTCTTTAGCGCTTAGAAAAGGCAAAATCGGTGTTAAGCGCTATGTAAATATCACACCATTGTTCTGTGAAGGTTATTTGTCTGCAAATATTAACATATCGCGGATTCCTTGTGCTCTTTAAGATGCCAGGGCTAACAAGCATTTGCAATGCAACAGGTCTCGCATTTTCGCGAATTTAAGCTATTGCCATTGTAATTGACAAAGCCTTCTATTTATATTTTAAAAACTAAAACAAAAATAAAAGGCAGTTATTTGCAATGTCAATAGTACAAAGTAGCGTAAATTTTCAAAACCAACACATAGATAAAAGGTTTGTCATTTACAATGCCAATAGCTCAAACTTTTGCAAATGCGAGACCTATTGCATTGCAAATGCTTGTTGAACTTGCCTCATAGGTGTTGCCTGAGTATGAAGTTTTAGCATGGGGACACTTCGGCTGAAGTAATCAAGTGCTCTGTAAATAACTTTACTATTATTATTATTATTAGTTGAAGGGTTTTATTATTTAAATCTTTTAGTATTTTATCTTTATTAGAATCATCATATAAATTCATCAATATCAATCATTAGTTTGTCAATAATCCAAAATAGTCATTAATAATCATTAATTGCATTGAGCGCATTCCATAAAGGAAAATATCCCAACTGTACGAATGAGGCAGAAAGACGTCAGTCAGAACTCATAAAGAACTCTTAAGTGGAGAGAGAGTGAGAACAGAAGTGTAAAGCTTCTGCATAAAAGTCAAATATATATCAAAAGCTGAACTTCTCATAAAGAAAGGTCCAAGAAACTCATTAGAGTTTCAGACCAACATAGATTAAGGGTCCGTGGAGTGGCTTAAATAAGGAAATCTGAGCTTACTCTAGGAAGACGGAATAATGTAGACAATACATTTTATCATTGTTGCAGTTTACAGGTTCTTCTTTCTTCAGCCAACCAATCAGTTCAGTTCATAAACTTTATTCGGGTAGCTTAGTACCCATAAAAGCACAGCATCATTGCTAATTGAATAATAGGCGGAGAGTAAGAGAATACATGATGATAAGTGAATTGCAATGGTATAAACCATAACATTATGGCGAATTAAATAACAAATTAAAGAGAAATTCATTGATAATAAATAGATTACTATGGTATAAAATATCAGTTCATCCAGCAATTATACAAAGGTGTTCATACATAATTAAAACTCAGGGATTGGACATGGTCTTACGTGCTCGAGTGGAGATTCTCAGAAATGTGCTTATGCGAAAGACCAACTCTTCATCAGCCAGAGTGAGTATACACGAATAGGCAGTATCCAAACTAATAGGCCTCTTCTTTTAAAAAAATGGATATAAAAGCCACTTTATAAATTTCATGTAATATTTGCAGAAAAATAGAAAATGTAAGTTTGATTAGCCACTCACCCCGTCACATGGACTTGGTACGTGATCAAGATTGGGGTGGTAACCAAGAGGGAAACACAATGCAAATTTAACAATTCCTGCTCTTAGAAGGAATAAGAGGCTCCTTTCCCAATGACTCATAGGTAGGGTGAGCTATATAGGTAGAGGATGGTGATACTGTTCTATATCAAAAACACATGAGCTCCACACTGTGTGGAGGAGGGAACAAGAGGCACGGGGTTTTAGGAGCTAGCAGCCTCCAACTATGAATGTTTAACCACAAAAGAGCTGCTCCTAAAGTGATAACCACTATAAGGTTTGAGTTATATTGTGAGTGGGGACATCTCACAAAAATTTACGGACTGGTCTCACACACCACCTGGTGTCATGCTTCATCATTGACCAGTCCTCACCCTCTAAAACCTTGGTTTGATAGAGGGCGGGCATACACCTGACGACGGGGATGCACTTCTAAACTAAGTGGGGGCCCGTGTATGAGTGAGTGAGATTAAAAATCATTAGAGTTATCCTCATTGTGTTTTTTAATGTGAAAGGTAACTATATGATATTTAAAAGCAGGTGACGATATGTGGGGGAATTAGTGTCCACTAACCGTTGTGTTTAGAGGTCGACATGTTTCTGCCGTCTTGGCCCAGGAGGGTCCAGGGCATTCATCAGGACCTAAATATGTAAATGGGGGCTCCGTTCTTACCAAAAGTGGTAAGAGGGTACCACTGTGTTGGCGTGATAACTGTCACACTCCACAATTGGATGGCTCCTAGATTCAAGCCTGTAAAAGAAAATGTAGGGAGAGAAAAAAAATATAAATCCAGACCGTAGTAGTGCCGAATACATGAACTCAATACATGCACTGATCCAGTTTCTGTGTGAGTGACTACTCATGTGACGTGCCACTCAATTTGTGTACATGATGGGGATGCAAAGGTGAGAGCACGTGTCTCACTGTTCTTACCCTAAAAACCAAAGCTACTGGCCCCATGAGAGGAGGGGAGAGGAAACCCCTGTTTGTCAGAACCTGTGGAAAAAACATATAGATCACAGCTGGCGTGAGAATTATGGTTTTTCAAGTACAAACACACAGAACATTCATCCTCAATTGTGCTAATTGCCCCAAAGTACTTTCATTCAACCCGATCTCATTCACACCCTTACTGCCTCAAGGAAAGTTTCCTGTGTGGATCCTAGGCGACTGCTCCCGTTCCTCCCCGGTGTAGGACTGGGTGGAGAGCCGTTGTGCTTTTATAGTCTGCTCACTTAAGCAAATTGGTTTTAAGTGGTGCTAAGTGAAATCAGGTGCGTGGTTTCCTGTGTCCCTGGAGGGGAAGCCTGATTCATCCATGGCCGCACTGTGCACATGCTCAGTGTGAATAAACCCGGAGCACTACTTCCTGTGTCCTGAAGCGCGAGTGCCTGGTTTCAAAATGGTGGAGTTACGCACATGCTCAGATTAGAGAAGTGAAGCGCGTGACGGAAATCACTGAGGTGAAGTGCGTGGTGGTCCGTGCCCTACGCGACAGTGCCTAGTTTTAAATTGGCAAAAGTACATGCATGCTCTTGTGTGCTATTGGTGCGTGACTGCCAAGGCACCCGTTGTGGAAACGGGTGGGCGGCCAATTACTGTGATGCAAGGTGAAATTCTACCTAGATTTTTTAGCTGCCCAGAGGGGCGAGATTTTGCAGAAGGGGCAGAAGTACACGTCTGCTCTGTGTGTGACTGGTGCGTGACTGCGAAGCACCCGGTGTGTGAACGGGTGAGCGGCTGATTGCCCAGAACAAAGGGGGGGTATTCTACCCAGAGTCTAGAGCTGCCCAGATGGGCGATGTTGTGTGTGTACTAGCGGGCAGTATTCGGTTGGACTTGCTCTGATGCTCTTGTGCAAACAGGTATTCCAAAGGAAGATCATAATAAGGGTGATAAGGGTAAGGATGTCAAATGTTGGGTATTAGCGCTGAGTGTCTGCGCTATCATTTCTATTCATGCGTTAAGCCTGGGTGAGAGACGGTTCCAGCTGGGGAAGGATGACTTTGGAGGGCATGTGGCCTATTAGCCTCACGACTTCGGCTTAGTTTAAAAGCCAGCTAAGTGTGATAATTCCAGGTAGACTCAGCCCATCTTAAGTAAACTCATTTAAGACAGGGCACTGCATGTACCGATGGTTTCACGGTGTCGTGTGATGGTATACCAGGTACACTCCATCTATGTGTTAGTGTGAATTAATCTACTGGTGGATGTTAGAGGTTTCAACGCCCCAATTGGAGCCACGGTATTTCATCGTTGAGCCCTTTGTCCCAGGTTCGTAAACGGAACACCCAGCGTTGTTCTCTTACATGTAGGGCTTTAGTGAGGTCAAACTTTCGTTTTTTCATTACTTCCAGAATGGTCCATTTCAGGTCTGTGTCTTTATGGTTTTTTCAGTGAAATGACGAGTCAGTTTGGTGTTGGTCTTTTTACACCGAATCGTGCTCCGATGTTCATTGATACGCACTTTGATTTTCCTGGTGGTCATGCCAACGTATTTCAGGTCGCATGGGCAGTTCAAGAGGTATACGACGTTCTCCGTATTGCAATTACTGAATTCTCGCAGTTGCCAAGGGATCCCCGTTCCTATGTCTACCTCCTTGGTATAAGAAGTGAGTGCGCAGGATGTACAGTTTCCACAGGAGAAGTGGCTGACGGGCTGTGGTTGGCTCCACAGGGTTTGTTGTTCCTCTTCTCCGGTCGATGGTCTCTTTGCGTGTACTAGTTCGTCGCGCAGACTCCTGTTCCTTCTAAAGGCAAATAAAGGTGGCTGCCACTGGTTTCCAGTGCTATTGAGGATGTGCCAGTTTTTTCTCATGATTTTTTGTACTTTGTTTGAGATCGGAGTGTATGTCGTAACGCATACTGGTCTTTTGGTGTCTCCTTTTGTTATATCCTCTAGTAGTGACTCTCTTGGATTGTTCCTGGCACGTTTCCTTGCTCGTCTCACCATTTTTCTCGGGTAGTGGCGTTCTAGAAGTTTATTTTCCAGTTGTTCAGCCTGCTCCTCAAAGGTTGTTGTATTCCAGCAGTTCCGTCGGATTCGGAGGAACTGACCTACCGGGAGGTTTTGTCCCAGGGCCCTAGGATGGTAGCTCTCATAGAGAAGTAAACTGTTTTTATCTGTGGTTTTGTTATGAACCTTTGTTGTGAATCCTTCTTGGGTTATGGTAATGTCTAGATCCAGAAAAAAGTGCGTGGTTCACATCAATCGTGTGTGTGAATCTGAGATGGGTGTCCTTGGAATTGACCCATTGGACAAATTCTGTTGCCTCTTCCTTGGTTCCGTGCCATACAATCAGCACATCATCAATAAAGCGTTTCCACACCTTAAGGTGTTTCAGGAATGGATTATTAGGATTGTAAATGTGGTCTTCCTCAAATTGTTGGACATAGAGACATGCCATGCTTGGGGCAAAAGTGCTGCCCATCGAAGTACCGGTAATCTGGTGGTAGATGGTGTTTTCGAATTCGAAAAAATTCTCAGTTAGTGCTAATTCAGCACATTCCATCACAAAATGTTGGGGAGTGATGAAATTCCACTCCATGTTTAGAATAATTTGTTCCACCACTTCCAAGGTTCGTCTCTGTGGTATGCTTGTGTATAAGGCCTCTATGTCCATTGTTATGAGAAGGTTCTCTGTAGGATCTATTTCCAGATCTCGGAGAAGGCAAAGGACATCCTTGGTGTCCCTAAGGTAGGAATGTTATTTTTTCACAATCGGTCTGAGGAACCAATCGCAAAACTGTGAAAGAGGTTCCAGAACTGATCCAATCTCGGTTACGATGGGTCTTCCGGGTGGGGGGGTCCGGTTCTTGTGGATCTTAGGGAGCGTGTAGAATCTAGGCATCCTAGGTTCCTCATTAATAAGGAAACCCGCCTCCTGTCTAGTAATCTAATCATTGGTGAGGGCCTCCTCTACCATAGTTTTGATTCTCGTCATGAGGGATGTGGTTGGATAAATTCTGTGTATGGCGTAACTAACTGTGTCTGAGAGGAGTCTTTTACACTCTTCTTGGTACATCTCCTGGTCCATAATCACAATTGCTCCCCCTTTGTCTGCGGGTTTTATCACAAGATCGTGGTTGTTCTTCAGACTTTGCAGTGCTGTGTGCTCATTTTTTGTAAGATTTTGGAAACCCTTGGTACTCTGGAAGTTGATCCCCTTGATTTCGTTGAGTATTGCTTCTTCAAAAGCTAGTACTTCACATGAGGTGTTCTGGGCTGGTGGTTGGAATGTTGACTACTTTCTAAGTCCTGTTGTAGTTTTTTCTTCTTCAGTCTTATCTTCATTATCACCAAAGTAATCGCGTAGCTTAAGTTTTCTGAAGAACTGTGCAAGTTCTGTGTGGAGTACAAAGGCGTCATTCTTTGGTGTAGGGACGAAACCCTGTCCTTTTGATAGGACTATTTCCTCATCAGTAGTCAGATCATGCTTGCTGAGGTTAACAACCACCCACCATGGTGGTGACCAGGAGCAAAGGGAGGGCGAACATGCCCTCAACAAGCAGGGAATAACCAACATTGTTAACCTCAGCAAGCATGTTTTGACTACTGATAATGAAGACAAGACTGAAGAAGAAAAAACTACAACAGGACGAGAATCAAAAATATGGTAGAGGAGGCCCTCACCAATGATTGGATTACTAGACAGGAGGCGGGTTTCCTTATTATTGAGGAACCTAAGATGCCTAGATTCTACACGCTCCCTAAGATCCACAAGAACCGGACCCCCCACCCGGAAGACACATCGTATCCAGGATTGGATCAGTTCTGGAACCTCTTTCGCAGTTTTGCGATTGGTTCCTCAGACCGATTGTGAAAAAATCCCATTCCTACCTTAGGGACACCAAGGATGTCCTTTGCCTTCTCCGAGATCTGTAAATAGATCCTACAGAGAACCTTCTCATAACAATGGACATAGAGGCCTTATACACAAGCATACCACAGAGACGAACCTTGGAAGTGGTGGAACAAATTATCCTAAACATGGAGTGGAATTTCATCACTCCCCAACATTTTGTGATGGAATGTGCTGAATTAGCACTAACTGAGAATTTTTTCGAATTCGAAAACACCATCTACCACCAGATTACCGGTACTTCGATGGGCAGCACTTTTGCCCCAAGCATGGCATGTCTCTATGTCCAACAATTTGAGGAAGACCACATTTACAATCCTAATAATCCATTCCTGAAACACCTGAAGGTGTGGAAACGCTTTATTGATGATGTGCTGATTGTATGGCACGGAACCAAGGAAGAGGCAACAGAATTTGTCCAATGGGTCAATTCCAAGGACACCCATCTCAAATTCACACACATGATTGATGTGAACCACGCAATTTTTCTGGATGTAGACATTACCATAACCCAAGAAGGATTCACAACAAAGGTTCATAACAAAACCACAGATAAAAACAGTTTACTTCTCTATGAGAGCTACCATCCTAGGGCCCTGAGAAAAAACCTCCCGGTAGGTCAGTTCCTCCGAAACCGACGGAACTGCTGGAATACAACAACCTTTGAGGAGCAGGCTGAACAACTGGAAAATAAACTTCTAGAACGCCACTACCCGAGAAAAATGCTGAGACGAGCAAGGAAACGTGCCAGGAACAATCCAAGAGAGTCACTACTAGAGGATATAACAAAAGGAGACACCAAAAGACCAGTATGCGTTACGACATACACTCCGATCTCAAACAAAGTACAAAAAATCATGAGAAAAAACTGGCACATCCTCAATAGCACTGGAAACCAGTGTCAGCCACCTTTATTTGCCTTTAGAAGGAACAGGAGTCTGCGCGACGAACTAGTACACGCAAAGAGACCATCGACCGGAGAAGAGGAACAACAAACCCTGTGGAGCCAACCACAGCCCGTCGGCCACTTCTCCTGTGGGAACTGTACATCCTGCACACTCACTTCTAATACCAAGGAGGTAGACATAGGAACGGGGATCCCTTGGCAACTGCGAGAATTCAGTAATTGCAACACGGAGAACGTCGTATACCTCTTGAACTGCCCATGCGACCTCAAATACGTTGGCATGACCACCAGGAAAATCAAAGTGCGTATCAATGAACTTCGGAGCACGATTCGGTGTAAAAAGACCAACACCAAACTGACTCGTCATTTCACTGAAAAAAACCATAAAGACACAGACCTGAAATGGACCATTCTGGAAGTAATGAAAAAATGAAAGTTTGACCTCACTAAAGCCCTACATGTAAGAGAACAACGCTGGGTGTTCCGTTTACGAACCTGGGACAAAGGGCTCAACGATGAAATACCGTGGCTCCAATTGGGGCGTTGAAACCTCTAACATCCACCAGTAGATTAATTCACACTAACACATAGATGGAGTGTACCTGGTATACCATCACACGACACTGTGAAACCATCGGTACATGCAGTGCCCTGTCTTAAATGAGTTTACTTAAGATGGGCTGAGTCTACCTGGAATTATCACACTTAGCTGGCTTTTAAACTAAGCCGAAGTCGTGAGGCTAATAGGCCACATGCCCTCCAAATTTATCCTCCCCCAGCTGGAACCGTCTCTCACCCAGGCTTAATGCATGAATAGAAATGATAGCGCAGACACTCAGCGCTAATACCCAACATTTGACATCCTTACCCTTATCACCCTTATTATGATCTTCCTTTGGAATACCTGTTTGCACAAGTGCATCAGCATCAGAGCAAGTCCAACCGAAAACTGCCCGCTAGTGCACGCACAACATCGCCCATCTGGGCAGCTCTAGACTCTGGGTAGAATAACCCCCCTTTGTTCTGGGCATTCAGCCGCTCACCCGTTCACACACCGGGTGCTTCGCAGTCACGCACCAGTCACACACAGAGCAGACGTGTACTTCTGCCCCTTCTGCAAAATCTCGCCCCTCTGGGCAGCTAAAAAATCTAGGTAGAATTTCACCTTGCATCACAGTAATTGGCCGCCCACCCGTTTCCACAACGGGTGCCTTGGCAGTCACGCACCAATAGCACACAAGAGCATGCGTGTACTTTTGCCAATTTAAAACTAGGCACTGTCGCGTAGGGCACGGACCACCGCGCATTTTTCCTCAGTGATTTCCGTCACGCGCTTCACTTCTCTAATCTGAGCATGTGCCTAACTCCACCATTTTGAAACCAGGCACTCGCGCTTCAGGACACAGGAAGTAGTGCTCCAGGTTTATTCACACTGAGCATGTGCACAGTGCGGCCATGGATGAATCAGGCTTCCCCTCCAGGGACACAGGAAACCATGCACCTGATTTCACTTAGCACCACTTAAAACCAATTTGCTTAAGTGAGCAGACTATAAAAGCACAACGGCTCTTCACCCAGTCCTACACCGGGGAGGAACGGGAGCAGTCGCCTAGGATCCACGCAGGAAACTTTCATTGAGGCAGTAAGGGTGTGAATGAGATCGGGTTAAATGAAAGTACTTTGGGGCGATTAGCACAATTGAGGATGAATGTTCTGTGTGTTTGTACTTGAAAAACCATAATTCTCACGCCAGCTGTGATCTATATGTTTTTTCCACAGGTTCTGACAAACAGGGGTTTCCCCTCCCCTCCTCCCATGGGGCCAGTAGCTTTGGTTTTTAGGGTAAGAACAGTGAGACACGTGCTCTCACCTTTGCATCCCCATCATGTACACAAATTGAGTGGCACATGTCACATGAGTAGTCACTCACACAGAAACTGGATCAGTGCATGTATTGAGTTCAGTTATTCGCCACTACTACAGTCTGTTGTTATATATTTTTTCTCTCCCTACATTTTCTTTTACAGGCTTGAATCTAGGAGACATCCAATTGTGGAGTGTGACAATTATCACGCCAACACAGTGGTACACTCTTACCACTTTTGGTAAGAACGGAGCCCCCATTTACATATTTAGGTCCTGATGAATGCCCTGGACCCTCCTGGGCCAAGACGGCAGAAACATGTCGACCTCTAAACACAACGGTTAGGGGACACTAATTCCCCCACATACCGTCACCTGCTTTTAAACATCATATAGTTACCTTTCACATTAAAAAACACAATGAGGATAACTATAATGATTTTTAATCTCACTCACTCATACACGGGCCCCCACTTAGTTTAGAAGTGCATCCCCGTCATCAGGTGTATGCCTGCCCTCTATCAAACCAAGGTTTTAGAGGGCGAGGACTGGTCAATGATGAAGCATGACACCAGGTGGTGTGTGAGACCAGTCAATTACTTTTTGTGAGATGTCCCCACTCACAATATAATTCAAACCTTATAGTGGTTATCACTTTAGATACTGTTCTATAGACATATAACTAATAACAGAAGATTTCTTAGATTCCATACCAATCCTTTCTGTATTATATAGTGAATAAAGGGCATCTCTAAGCTCTTTTTTGTGCACGGTTTCAACTATGCTAGGGTTTAAAAAGATGCATTCTTTGTTAACACCGTGCAGGCTTAGGTGCACTCCAGTCAACCAAGGGATATTCATCCCTTTCTCACACTTAACACAGTCAGTAATAATCTCTCTAGTTAGGGAGGCGGCCTGATTCTTTCAAACTGATAACCAAAAAAGAGCAGTTTGAGCATGTATAAAATCTGATATTTAATTAAGATTGAGTTCTCTGTGACAGATATATTGTGAATTGGAAATTGAGATGCCCAACAGTTTCCTGCAAAACCTGTTTTCTTCCTGTTAGATACAGGAACTGTTCGCAATACCCCAAATCTCCGCCCCGTACGTGGCTACTGGGACACATTGTAATTTAAACAATGTTTGAATGGCTAAAATAGCGCCAGTGGTCTTTCGGCGGGGAAGGCTAAGAATTGAGTTAATGGCCTTTGAGAACTTTCTCCTGGAGTGAGCGAGGTGCTCAGTTCAGGAGCCGTTCGCAGCAAAGACCAACCCAAGATAGGGGAATGTGCGGGTGCTTGTCATTTCTGGCTACCCACAACAATAGAACTTAGCTGACGTTTCCTAGGGCCACAGGACATTAAAAATGATTTTTTTAAATTAACGCATAGGTCCAAACTATCCACATGTTTGACAAATGTCTGTACTAAGATACGCAGAGAATTCGGGGTGCGGCCTATAACGACCGCATCATCTGCGTATAATAACACAGGAAGAGTTTTCCCATTGATTGTGGGGACGTCTTGGGTCGAGGTTTTTAACAATTTATTTAGCCCATTAATGTAAATAATAAAAAGGAGGGGGGCCAAGAGACAGCCCTGTCTAACCCCCCCTTCCTACCTTAATGGCTCCCGAGACCTCTCCACCCATGCCAATCCTCACCTGTGCCTGGAGATCTTTATGAAGATATGCTAAAAAATGTACCAAGGGCTCATCCAGCCCATAGGCCAGAAGGATAGTCCAGAGCTTTGACCTATTAACAAGGTCAAATGCTGAGGAGAGATCCATAAATGCCAGATAGACTGGGGACTTCTGCGCAATGGTATATTTCCCAATTACCAAATTGAGGTTTAAACATTGTTCATTTTTACCAACCTTGCTACGGAAGCCTAACTGGCAGGGCTCTAAAATGCCATTTTCCTCTGACCAACCTAAAATCTTGTTGTATAAAACTCTTCCCAATATTTTTAGTGTATTGTCGATCAATGAGATCGGCCTATAGTTGCTAGGCAGAGACCGATCCCCCTTTTTAAAAATTGGAACTATGATACTCTTGGCCCACGTATCGTGTAGCGAGGCTTATGTTAAGTTATTAAAAATATTCAGAAGACGCGGGGCCCAAAATTCTGGTTTCCATTTTATTAAGTCTATTGGTAGCCCATCAGGGCCGGAGCTTTGTTCCCAATGCTCTGGTGGATAGCCTCTTCTACTTCGAATATAGTTATCTGTATGTTGGTCAGTGGACCGAATTCATACTGATCTGTCTCTGGTGAGGGGGTGGCATAGATTTTTGAGAAGTGGTTTTCCCAAGACTCACGAGAAATAGTACAGCTAATAGGGGTTAGTAGCTGATCCATGGATCGAAGGTCCCTTACAGCGGACCAAAATATATTGCCCTTTTTAATAGTGGCAGCCTGTGTTAGAGCTTCTCAACGTTCATTTAAAAGGGCTCCTTTCCGATTGGAGATCGCTGTATTATACTTCCGCCTTGCCAATTACACATCTAGGGCGAACCTTGAGTTAGATGACAATGCCCTGCGCAAGTTCCTATTGGCCTCTGAACACTCACGGTCGAGCCATCTGGGTCCGTTTTCTATCAGGGGAACAGGTTTCGACAGGAGGGTTTTAATGGCCAGACATAGTTTGGAAAAATCATGAACTACCTCTGTGTGTGAGGTTTGTAATGACAGGCAAGTATTAATAAGATGCATGTTGTCCTTCACTATTGTCTTAAACAGTTTGCCACTATCAGCACCCCTCCATATTAGCCTTAAGTTGTCAGTTGAAGGCATAAGGTTTTTAGCCCCGCATTCAGAAGAAAACACGGGCTGGGGTGCCAGTCTCAATACTATTTTGATAGGGTTGTGGTCCCCATGATTCGTAGCAATGACCATTAGTTGATCCTCAAGAAAAGAGGAAATAAAGATAAAATCTATAGCTGAAAAACAGCCCCTTCCCCTAACTGTTGGTAGTTGGTGGTTGGTGGCATTTATAGAGCCCACCAAATCCATAACATTGGCCAGGTTATATGAGCTCAGGAACATGGCCAGCTCTGCACCCCTACGAAAGGGGGGACCTAAATTACATGTCTCCACATCATGTTCTATGTCTATGAGTTTCGCATTAAAGTCTCCACCCAACAGAATCCCAATAGACCTGCCCGAGCTTTGCTGGCAATCTAAATTAGAAATAAAATCAAAAAGCTCGATAAAATTCCTGCAAGGGATGGAATGAACATCATTATTATAAAAATGTACCAAATAAAAAGAGACTCTCCTTTGGTAAAACACAACTTGGTAATTGCGGCTATTAGTTAATAAAACCTTAAAGCTCCCTCCGGCTGTGATGTTAATCCCAATGAATAGGCCCCCCGATGGTCGGCCCAATTTTCGGCTGGAGGCTGCTACGCTAAAACAATGGAACCCTTCAATATATAGATCATGAGCGGCCCAGGTCTCCTGGAACATGAGTATGTCTTGTTCCTTTATTAGTCGCAGCCAGTCCTGGTCGCCAACCCTAGACTGTAGTCCTGCTACATTCCAACTTAAAATACTCAGGTCGGTTCCCACATTGGCACTAGCTGAAACTGGCTTGTCATTATGAGATGTGAGTATAGTACCTGGGGGATCCGCCACATGGTCCTGTGAGTTGGCCATCAATGGTGGTTGTCAGTCCTGGGCATCTAAACTAGAAAGTGCATTAAACCTATTGGTTACCACAGGCGGTGCGTAAGCATCCCTAATCGGTATAAATGGTGGTTTGTAAAAATAACCTAAGGGGAGCGCACAGATGCCAGTGCTTTGTATGAATAATTGCTCATGGATACTTAGTAAACGGCAAACCATTTGGGGTCCACGGAAATTAAGAACTATACAGTCGCCGTTTATGTTCTTATCCGAATGGCCAACCCACCCTACTCTTCTGGCCACAAGGATTTCGTTCCTATGAGAAGGGTGAAAACCTTTGTTTACATAGCCAATCTACAGATTTATTACAGAGGTCTGCCCAGGACTCCCTCTGGCCCCCAGCAAGATTAGGAATGCCAGCCAGGACTAACACATAGGGACTTGAGGCCGGGGGTAAGCTCAGGACATTGGTATTTGGGCTCAAACGTGTACCCCTAAAACAGTCCGTAGTATCCCTGCTTGAATCATTCGCAGTGGTACTGGGCTGTGGCCGATTACAGTAACTACTACCTCGATCCAAGTTTAAATTATTTGCATTATGCACTCGGAGCATATCTTGACTATTCCTCTGCTCAAGAGTGGGATTAAGCACATGGAGTTCATTTGGGTTACGACAAGATGTACGAGGGTTAACAAGGGGAGTATCCATATCCATATAAGGGACAGTGCTCATCAATTGTGGATCAGACCCATGTTTGTTGGCCACAGAGATTATAGGGATCCCCCCCGACATCATTGGCAACATAGTTCACCTTATTACCACTTAGATTGTCCATTGTAGAGTCCAAGCGCTTTAGTTTCCCCCAAAGTAAATTAAAGTTTGTGTCGATCACCTCCTTGATGTTAGCCAATGTGGTTTCAAAAACTTTCATTGCAGAACCTGCAAGTGCGGCTTCCCCAGCAATGTCTGTATTGATCTCATTACACAAAAGTTCTAGAGTAGAGTCTGTCTGGGTGGCTACAGAGTTAGTAGTAACAGCCACATGGTCAGTTCTACTGCTGACAGATTGGCATCTTTTTGTGTTTTTAATTTTGGTCTTAGGTGTGCCGACATTTCTCTTCCTTTTAATGGGTTGAGCATTTAATTTGGCATTCCTTTGAGACTTCACAACCTGTGCCCTAGTGTTAATATAGGACACACCTGGGGCGGTCATATTAGGTGAATCCAAGCTTAACGGAGATGAATTTGAGGAAACAGGACAGGTCTTCACTGGCGATGAATTTTGTGGGTTTGTGTGTGTTGCGCTGACAGAAATAGGGCCACCTAATGATAAACGGGACTGTAGAGTAGCAGGGTCCAGGGACAATCGCCTCTCGGTCAATTCAATTTTATGCGTTAACAAGGACTCGGCACTCACAATAAATGCATGTAAGGTCCCAGCAACTCCTCTAGGTTTACTCATTTTGTAGTAACGATTTTCAGGTGGCCCAACTGCAAGACCACTAAACAATGCAATGGTAGACAGGGAGTAACGAATAACTTCACGTTACCTTGAGGCTGGGTAGATAGGGTGAGTGCCTGATGGTCAATGCCAGTGGGGTGGCCCAGCCCGGCCTCCTCTGGCCCCTGATGGGCGCAGATGGGCCCGCCCTTGGCCAGGGCTTTGCCCGGGCACGCCCGCGTGCATCTCGCACTGCGGGAGCCCTGCGTCCTTGTTGAGCGCCTCCAGGCACTTGGGCTCAGCGTGGGCAGCGTACGCGTCGCTATGGATGCCGGGGCTTGTGGTCCCCCGGCCAGGTTCTCTCTCGCAGCCAGAACCGGGACCGAGAATACCCCCTGATGACTCTGATAGGCGGTGGCAGCAGTCCACAACAAACACCCGAGGCAGCAAATCAGGCAACCAATCATCTTTCAATGCTTTCATGGGATCAGGATCACTTCTTGTCTTCTCACCGGGTACACAATAGCTCCACGCACATCACTAATAAAACTTACCATCTAGTTGCTTATTTTTAGACTATTTTTAAGCTCTTTTTAAAAAACAAAACTATCTTTCTAAACAGCCTTTTATTCAGCATTTAAGCGAATATTGTGTTAAGTAGAAACAGTTACAGAATTAGAAGAATTAGATGAAAATGTTTATACAACTAATATTCTACAATGGGAAAGTCAGAGAAATTACATTTTATATGAGCTCATCACTTTCAGTTTTGTCTACTTGTCAGAGAAAAATGTTGTTTCAGCTATTTAGGTCTAGTATAGTTAAATATGATTGTCTAGTACAATTTGTCTGCATTTTATTTTCATTTAAGCCTACATGGTAATTCTGCACATTGTTATAACTACATTATTTTCTCTAAACTATTAAAAGCTTTCCCAATTCCCCCTCTGATGGTTACCAAACAATCACATGTTCTTCACCAATTAATCTTTAGAGTTCACTTTCATCCTCAGTGGAGTCAGTTCACTTGCTTTTCAGACTTTCATTTTTCTTCAATCTCTTGTATTCTCGATTGATGTGGCAATTGGATTCTAAATCTTTTTTTTATTTGTCTGTTTATTTCTTTAGCCTTTCTTCTATTTAAATAATATCTACAACTTCAAAAAAGCTAATTCATGTTAGTAAACCAAACCCTACTATTAATATTGGCACAACAATAGCATTTTATGATTCCTCATCCAACAGTAGCAACCCAGTTCCAAATGGCAGAAACCCCTGTCCTTAAACGTTTTAAAACACTGGTTGTTTCTAATGGTTCTAATTCAGTTCTTAAGTCTGAAATCTGTTTGGCGAATTCCAGTATATCTTTACTCTCATTGGGTATGTAGGAACAGCAATGCTGGTGTTTCAGTGTTTTGTCAGTTTGTTAACAACAGTTGAAAGTTTTCAGATTTTCTCATCATTCAGGATAACTCACACTGAGGGAATGATTTCTCCAAAAATGTCTCCACATACCTCAGTTCCATCACTAATGTTACTTGTGTGTAGGCGTGATGGTGTCATTACTAGGTCATCCATACTATATACACAAGCAAATACCCTTCCAATCAGCTGGCAATTGGAAGTAAGCATCCTGTACACAAACAAAATAAACTCCTGGTACGACTGATTCTTCTCCTTGCAAGATTTGCCATTTACCTCTGTAATTTCAAATGTGTGCTCACAATTATTGACTCCCACAGATATTTTTCTAAACTGGTTCTTGCTTTGAAAACGCATATTTTACACTTTTGTCTCTTGTCTAATTTCATCTTTGGATAGATTATTTTCTTTTTAAAATCATCTTCTTCTTTCTTCCAAAACATCCTCTCGTCTATTTTACTATGTGTATAGTTTGAATTTTCTTTCCTCTAGTGTCATAATGAATGCTTTCTCTAAATGTCTCTTTAGGCAGGTTAAATTGTTCTTCTTTGCCTTAACTGTGTCAATAGGTAGGTATAAAATAATACTAGGCTGTGTCCATTTCATTTGCATGTGGGTGTAGATTAATGCTTCTCTCCATTGGAACTCTTGAAAGAATCATTTTATCATTTGAATATTTATATTCACATTGTGCTTGCCTATATACAAAACTAAGCAATATATATTACATGTGATTGCGTATGATAAAGGTATATGGTGGTATGTCAACTCTTCTCCAGCTGATGAAGGCATATTTGCACAGACATAACAGTCCTTTGTATCAATAGCCTAAGCTATTCCTGAACTAATCTAGAAGAAACATTTGTTGAGTAATCCTCTCTCATGTGACCTACATTAAAGATGCCTTCAATTCTGCCTCATCTACTGTATGTGCAGGTGTCATAGGATTAATAGTAGAAGTAATCTTCCCTTTCTCTGGTATGAAATAAATCACTAATAACACTCTAGTACCACTAATACTACTACTAAAATTGCAATACACATAACGGTCTTGCATCTAGCCCTATGTAGGACACCCATGTTTGTCTGCTGTCAGATCGTTGAACAAAACTGTAACAGCAATAATAAACAGTCCGTTTCTTGACTTTATTTAAGCAGCTTCTTGGATTTTTCTTTTGCAGTTAGTTTGTTTATTTACAGTAGTCTTCATATAGTCATACCTATCCCTACTTCTTTTTGTAAATGTGTTATCCCTACTGTTCTCCAGCAGCCTTGAGCCTAGGGAAATCTTTTTTATTCTTTACAAAACATCCATTTTAATCTCAGTCTTTTTGCACTTTTCTCCTTCAATGATGTCTCTCAATTCTTTTGTTTACTCTCAGAAATATTTTTATAAAAGATTGTTCAAATTTTGTCTTTACAATGACGTCACAGGGGTTACAACTGTTCTGATCTCTAGTCAATAAAATTTGATATTAATGTGATTAGCACCTGATTCAGGTGCAGAATACCTCTGAAAAGGCACTCTTGCTCTTTTTGATCTTCTTGGAGTCTGTTGATTTTCTGCTTCTGCATCACTTACCGCTCAACACTGTTTCTTCAGTGATTGTTAGCGGTATGTGTTCAACTGACACACCCAACCTCAATTTCTTTTGACCATGACTTTGTTGCCATTCATCATGATAAGAGACTCTTCTTGATTGAGAGCTTGTCCCTTTACTCAGATCATCTATGTGTTTTGGTGTTGTCTCAACTGTGGTCTCAGTTTGAGATCTTGTCTCTTCTTCTTCTTCTCTTTCTCCAGAAATTTCTATGCCACTTTGTGAAATCACGCGAAACTGGATTGGTGCGACTGCCAGTAATTTTTCACCCGTTCTTCTTCTTACTGCTGTGCCTTTTGCAGTACTACTCTTGGTACTTGTCCAGCTTGTGGTGTTCCTGCCACCAGCGCTCTTGGTTCTGGTTCAAAGAACACTATTGCTTCATAAAGATTTCTTACTCTCTGAGTGTGCAATCCATGCACCCAGTTTGGTATTCCGGCACACTTAACAGCAGTGTTCGTGATGAGAATCACTTGGAAGGGGCCTTAAAATCTCAGTTCCAGGCAACTCTTCCTATCATGTTTCTTGATCAACACCCAGTCACTGGGACTGAGGTCGTGGCACTGTTTGATGCAGATTTAGGTTGGCAGCGTCAACCTGCTTAGAGACAGATTACAAAACATCAGGCATTCCTGTGCAGTAATCAAGTATCATGTCATCTGTGATGTTCAAAAGTGCATTCAAAGCTACAGCAGGCAGTCTCATTGCACGGCCCATCAAAATCTCAAGAGGGAATAACCCTGTCTTCCTGTAAGGGATACTTTGAAGGCTCATCAACACCAAAGGCAAAGCATCTGGTCATTTCAGAGATGTAGACGCACACTCATTTTCCAACCGGGACTTTATAGTTCCATTTAGCTGTTCTACAATTCCAGAGTCTTCTGGTCAATAACCACAGTGTTTCCTCTGCTTGATCTGTAAATCTGCATAAAGCATTCTTAGGACCTCATTGTTGAAATGAGACCCACGATCTCACTACAGAGAAACCGACAATCCAAACATCGGTATCAACTCCCACAACAGCACTTTCACTGCAGTGAGACTGTAATTCCTCCAGATTGGGTTGGCTTCCACCCATCAGGAGAAAATACACACTATAACCAGAATGTATCTCAACCCATTACAAACAGGCATCTTGATAAACTCCATCTGCAATCTGTTTAAGGGACAACTTGATCTCCCTACATGACTTGGTGCAACTGGTGTTCTTTTGCCAACATTGCTCTGTTGACATGTCACACAGCGATGACACAATTCTCCTGAAATGCTTGCATTCTGATCCTAGGGTTAAACCAATTCTGTCTGAATAATCTCACAATTACATCGCTCCCTAGATGTGTTGGGCAATTGAAATGTTGTGTCATGGGAAACAGTAGACTGTCTGGCCATCCATCCATTGTCATGTAGTTCCTCGTTTAGACAACATAGACTGTGGGATTGGTGTCCAGATGGATTCCAGACACCCCTACCAGGTATGTTTGCCTGTATACCAGTTAGCTCACAGCGCCACTAGAAACCCCTCTTACCAAGGAGAGAATAGTTCTTGGCAACTATCAAACATGACAACTCTGTCCCATCAGGGATCGTGGAAACAGTGCAGTACTTTTCGCTCAGTTACTCGTGCTCACTTTGTCTCAGAGAGATCCACAGAATAAACGGGGGGGACGTTTTCAATAATCATTTATTGAACCAGCATTATTCTAGTGTAAAATAGGTATGCTGAAACAACCATAAGACAGAAGCAGATATAAATGATTATAAGCACCAACAGAGTAAAAGGATGGCAGATTTCTACCATAGTGCTAAAACGATGAATACAGGCAGGTATAAAAATACATGACAATAAAATGCGTACTCCTACGATGCAATGCTAACTAGATGTACCTCAGTGTACCTAGCATGTATGTTGGTGTGGAGCCAAGAATCCCTCTAGGTTAAAGTCAACCCCATTACCTGAGGTGATGGACTTTGGGACCCCATCTTGGTCTCGAGATAGACACCTTGCGAGGGATGTCAGACCATTGCAAGCTGGAGTGTCTGCATGCAGGAACCTCAGCATCTTGCATCCGTGTCTCAGCATGGAAGTCCTTTTCATCCTCTCACTGCCTCAGCAAAGATATGTTGTTTATATACGCAAAGTGGTACCCTCAGGGGATCTATCTTGCTGTGTCATGTCGGACTTAGGATGACGGCAGGAATGAACCTTATACATAGTTATTATGCAGGAGATGGTAGCCCTGCTGAGTTTCAAAGAATCCTCATGCATAATGAATGAGGCTAGTGTACAGAGAAAACCCCACGTCCTCTAAGCAGTACCGTAACTAGGTAAAATTCTGTCCCAAGAACCGTTATGTGGTGTAATAGTAGGGGAGAATATAGGTGAAAGGGTAGGTTGCTACCTGAAGCCTATATTGGGGTACCTATATGAAACATAACACAAACTCCTCATCCGACGGGATGACATACTAAAATTATAATGTACTTCTAGGCATTTGTACACAAACAACAAATTAGTCCAAAACATTATTGCGTTAAAAATATCTTAAAAATGCTTACAAATGCTGAAATCGTATTTTAAGCGGTAGAAGTCTTACTAAAATATGTTCGTATATATGTTCGAACAACTATGAGTGTCTGAAAGCCATGCAGTTCAGCAAAAAGTGTCTGTTGTTTAGAATTACAAATTTGGTTGTTTTGAAAAAGGCCAAATTTTTCCCAGCACACGATGAGCCAAATGTTTGTAGGTCCTGGCTGGGAGATGCAATATCACTGTTGCTTGCCATTGCAGACGAAGGTCCCTGCAACACCTCACAGATCAGGTCAATCAAGAACAGATGGTCTACTGTGTTACCCACAGCTGATGCTGGGGAAACCTGTGTGACCTCCAAGGCTTGAGTACTTGTTGAGGAGATAGTATCAGTTCCAGCAGAAGCTGAAGCATCCTGTGGTGGCTCTAAGAATGCAGACATCAACATGGGAATATGAACAGCAGTATATGGGTCGTTATCGGGTCCAGTAAAGCACGTCCGGTGGCCCAACCGATGGAAGTGTTAGTCAGAGATCCAACACGTATTCTTGTCAGCAGAACAGGCATCGGAGGACAGGCAGAACACAATCGATCCAGATTGGTCTAAATGACAGGAACCAAGACTAGCTAAGTTCTCGAAGGCAAGGTTTGCCCAGATGGAGTACCATGTGATCACGGTACCGGCGCTCCAGGAGCATTTGTTCCATCTCCTTGGTGACTGAAATGTCCATTGCATAGGAGAAAATTGCAATCAGGATTCCTGATATTAGGAACAGGATCAGCGGAAGCCCTCCAAAAATGCTTCAGAATACAGAGTGTATGAAGTTTGGAATCACCCCGAAGATGGTCTGAAAGGTGCTTAACAGTCCAGAACCTATGGTCATAAATAGGTGTACTATACCCATCGTATCAGACATGTTAAAGATACATTGTACCATTTCCGTGAAATGGAAAGGGCAGTTTGTTCGTACAAGTGCCTGCATCTCAGCTGAGGACCTTGCGACCTGAAGATCAAAAGTCTCTCGGGCGAAGGTTAGGGGCACGGTTTTCTGTAAGAGAAGGGCTTATATTCGGCTCAGAGTATCAAACCACATAAAGGAAATATTCAACGAAGGCCATAACGGCACCTCCCTGACTGTGTGAGTCGGTGGAAACAATACTTTCCTACAACAAGTAACCCTGGAGTCTACAGTGACAAGATATGCAATGCCCAGAAGCATCCCACAACAACCTTGTTCATTCAGCATCATTTAACTCCCATTTGAAAGCAACTTGAACATCGGATTAATCACAGTAGCTGGAGACCCTTTCAAATGACAGGATAAATTTGCAACTGAAATGTTACAGGCCCCGTAAAGCATGATATCCTGGCATATGAGAGATCCACTTAAAGAGCTCTCGCAGTTTGTACCACTCAGAAAAACTTCCACATCCCCACTCCTATATCGAAATCTGTATGGTAATTCCCAAGATTCCTTGATGAATTCCCTACCCATTGCTTCATATCTGCCGCCTGTTGTTGTTCTAGGCAATACTGAAACTGGAAAGTTGTGACCAGTAAATGTATATCGCCATGGATTAACCATTTTGTGTAGGGTGTCTCTGCCACAGTGAAAGGTAACTGGTCCAGTTTTTCAATACGCAGCATTGTATATTTGTCTCCCCTTTGTGCCATAGTTATCTATTTTTTAGTTAGATTGTGTGTAGAGAACAAAGATGTACCGTTTATAAATTGCCAAGGCACATAACCAGCGTGCAATGATTGCAGAGTCCAGCTTAATAACATAATAGAATGTAGCTGAGACTGTCCGTGCTGTAGTGTGGACAAATCCTCTTCTAGTATATCTATAGCGCAAGATACAATGTTGCCCAGTGAATAAATCCTCAATGTTAATATAGTCATACTATTGTCAACTACAGTTAACGCCTTTTCTAGGTTAATTCTATCTATTTTACCAAGTCTCTCTACCGCTTCTTGTTGAGATATTTTCCAGATTTCATTATAGACAGCGTATAAGAAACATTTCTGATGTGGCTTTTGGGAAGCTAATAAAAAATCCCTAAAATTCACCTCATCTGATAATAAGGATAAGTACTGTTTAACCTGGGACAGTGTTGAGGTCTCTAGCCAATCGAGGCATAACTTCCCAACACCGTATGATGTCACCACCTCCGAATGTTATCTTTGCCCATAGCGTTAGTCCGGCCTATGGATACTAAACCCTTCGGTGGTACCCTGGAATCTTGTTGGACACCTATTTGTGTCATTGGGCCAAACTAACCATCCCTTCCAATTGGGGTCTGATGAATTGTAATGTATGCTGTCATCTAGTATATCCCCACCATGTGTTGTAAAGTTTTGCCATCCCTCAAAGTGTGTTGGTGAGTGTATCCGAGGTGCGTTCAAATCCTTGTTTTTGGCTAATACAAGACAGGAACTCTGTTGCACAGTGTCATTCAGAAATATTATCTGCTGTGGAAGAGGCACGCTTGAAATAGTGCTTTTGTTCCCTGAATTTGCCATTCCTATGAACCCCAGACTGATTTTATGTCTATAGTGTCCTTCCATAAGTCGAAACCCTGTTCAAACAGTTGGGAAATAAAGGATGCAGAATACATCTGTTTGGTGTTAGTTAGCATATTTTTCTGTGCAGTTGTAGGTGCAACCTTATAATAATATGAGGTCGGGTCAGAAGTGTTATACCCTGAGAAATAAGGAAATTTCTGCCCAAACGTTTTCGAACTACCCTTTGGCGGAGTCGGGTAATGTTCCCATTGCTAGTATGTAAAAATATTACGTGGGATACTGGATTTGTGTAAAAAGTGATGACCACAATGATATTAACAGTACATAGTGTCAAAATCAGATGTGTCCTCTAACACTTCAGTGCTTGAAAATGCAGCGGATTGTTCTAAATCAGACAACATATTATTTACAGTTTCAAAATCCCAATCGTCAGAAAATGTACTGGCGGTAATGATATCATTTAGAGAAATGTTAAATATATGAGGTATTTTTAAAAGTTCAGTGTTACCAAATACATCATAATCAACTCTGTCCCACACTATACCATCAGGTATTGGAACAGCTGCAATGTTCACGAAGGACTGGTCTCTTTGTTCACAGTGAGAAGATGTATGAGGTTTCAAGACCAAGTTCACATTTGATACTGCAGAGCGTTCTGGGGAATAGTTTCCATTAATGGGTAAGCAAAAGACAGTCACTAGGCCAATCCAGAACAGAAAAAACAATATTCTAGTTGTTATCCAGAGCTGTAGCAAAGGTGATACTAGGTAAGTCTTTTTCAGAAAAATGAAGAAGTCATGAAGTTGTTGTTTGTCGGGAAACTTGAGCTGGCATTGTTTCAGGTTTACTGGGATCCAGAGAGAAGGTATCAAAATCGATGAAGTAGCCAGATGGAGTTTGATCTATTTTTGGTAGCTCAGCAGGTTTTGTTGAACTTGTAGACGTCTCTTGTAGAGGCATTTATGTAGATGTCGGTGGTAGGCCGAATTGTTATTTGCCTTTCATTTGTGTCTTGAAGTTCTGTTTCAACAGGAACGAGTTCCATTTTATTGTTGGAAATTTCATCATTTTGTATTGGTGACTCTTCAAATGCTATGAGTCTTTCTGTCTGAACCTCCTGTATGGTACCGAGAGGAGAGCATCAATTACCCAATAGCCCACGAGGCCTACTAGTCAGTATCGGCCACATAGTGTGGGTTTGATCAGATCGATGGAGGCAAATCTCTTTTCGTTTCTGCCGGCGAGAGGCGGAAGAAGTACTATTCTTGTTCCTTTGACAGCCAGGACAGATACAGGCTTTCTGTATGATGGCCCAAATTCTTTCTTGTCCACAATCTTTTCTCTGACCAGATCCCCGACTTTAGGGATCCAGGCAGGTCTTTCCGTGACTGATTTGACTTCCCCAGTGGCGGTGCGTTTTACTTGCACGTTGCTTTGTAGTGCCCAGAATTCATTAAGATCCTGTAAAACAGCCAAACGTTTATTGATGTCAAATGCTTTTTCATCTGCCACTGTGCTTTCACAATCGAGATCAGGTACCAACATTCTCATTCCAAATGGGACTTCATAAGGAGTGACACCTCCTAGGGAACTTCTTGGCAGATTATTGAGTGCCTGCTGGACCCCATATAAGTGATTGACCCAACTACCACCCAAACCCAATACTCTTGCTGAAAAAGGGGAGAGGAGTTGGCCTAACTGCTAGGGCGGTTGACCTTGAATCTGGGGAACCGGGTTCGAGTCTCGGCAATGACGAAAAACATACTGTGATTCTGGGCAAATCATTGAATCTCCCTGTGCCTCACAAAAATGAATGTGTGTCCTCATGTAACGCAACTGGTGCTATGAAAAGTGCTCTGATACCTGATACCGGGTCAAGTTTGCGCTATATAAAACTCCGTAAAAAAAAAAAAAGATAGCCTTAAGTCTCAGTTTTTCCTCTCCACGACCGAATTTCCCTCTGGATAGTATGGAGAGGAGTACCGCAATGCAACACCCAAACATCCCATGGCTGCCTTGTAAGTCCTAGAGCTAAACGCGGGACCGCTGTCAGAATGTAATGTGCCAACTGCATATGTCCCTATGAGGACTCGCAAATCTTTTTTAACATTTCGAGCATCAGCCGAGCGCTCAGGCCAAACCTACAGGAATCTGAAGCATGAATCCACTGCCACCAAGATGTACTTGTAAGTCCCATCTGATTGAAGGGGGCTGCAGTGGTCCAAATAAACACAAGCGAATGGTCTGTCTGATATTAGAAATAGTGTGTGCGTGGGACGCGCCACGGTGGAACCCTTCATCTGCTGAAAGATGTCGCACTTTAAGAAAAAAATCTTCATCTGTTTCGCTAAACCTGGCTACCAATAGCGTTGTTCCAGTATAGAAACCGTCGCGGTAATGCCTGCGTGTGCAGAACCTAGACCCTTGCGTGCAGCTAGTATTAAGCCTAATCTGCGATCTATGTTTGGTATTACTCTCTCCCTCATTCCTGGAATTTGAGCATACGGAATATATTTGCTTCTAACTTGTAGGAGTACTTGAGTGGAAAACCCATGCTGTTTTTAGCTGAAGCAATGACAGCTACCTTTATCTGTCCGTTTATTCTCATTTTAGAACCAGTGATTGCAGCTACGGCATCAGTTCGTATTGCCCCTTTTGTAGCTTCATCGTCAAATGAATTCCTTTCTACGAAAAAACGTCATCACGTTGATGACTCAGTGTGTGTATCACGTGAGCTCTCGGTAGTTCATTTTTCAACTCAGCTACCTGTTCCCATAGCAATTTATGCTTAATTGGGCCACCTTTTGAGTTTTTAAACCCATTATGACCCCAGTAGTGTAGATATTCATTGTATGGCTAGACACAGTAAAAGGAATTGCACACAATCAGTGTGGGGAATTCCAGTAGTGGCCTTTGGAGGGAGTGCCGCGAGGCGGTGAGGTGGGGCACGGGAGGGGCAAGGTGGGGGGTAGTAAACTCCAGCTCACGGCCGATCAGAGAAATGCAAATAAATAAATAAATAAAATGAATTTTATTGCGCGCGCTGAAACGCATTTGGCATTTTAGCATGCGCAATGAAATTAGTTTTATTTATTTATTTCTTTACATTACTCCAGTCGGCCATGAGCAGGAGTTTACCCCCCCACCCTGCCCCTCCCCCGCCCCGCCTCACCGCCCCGCAGCACCCCCTCCACGGGCCGCTACTGGGGAATTCTCGATCTGTATTTATTAGAGCCAGTAACAGTGCTTTTAATTCAGCCACCTGTGCCGTGCAGTCTCCTAGAGAATGTGTCTTCGTACTGCTAGGATGGAACTTGCCTTCCTGCATACGACCCTTCACAATCGCACACGTGGCGCTGTATTGTTATTTACTTCCTATGGCTGGCTGAGCAGAACCGTCAATGTAAATAATATAGTCATACTGATCTAGAGGCATTATTTAATTCGGGAGAGGATATTCTTGTTCATATTGCAGAAATGCTTGTGTTTTAAGTGTAGAGTCAAATTTGTAATGTACATCTGTTGCAGTGAGAGAATTCGGCCATTGTATCCCTCTTGGATGTAGGACAGCCTCTAAGGCTCGTACTGGAGTCACGACAATTATTTGCTTCCCCTGAGCCAGTGCTCTTTCTCTCACTACAGCAGTCTGTACTGCTGTCAGAATTTTTTCTGTAGAAGCAAAACGCATTTCAGCATTTGTCTTCAAGTGTGATTTGTATGCTATGGGTGCTGTTTTGCCTTCATTGAAGGTTAGGTAAGTATACCCTGATTGACCCGCTGTAACACGGATCACCAAATTTGTGGTGTTTACACGTATGTGTAGATGTTTTGAAGCTTTCATCTCAGCTTGTAAGGAATGCAGAATATCTCTGTGCTCCTGTGTCCAATGCCTAGCTGAAAAATCAGGTCTTCTTAGGTAGTAGAAAGGTTTCACTTTTTCTGCGTAATCCAAAATGTATGTTCTGCCAAAATGTATGTTCTGCCAAAATGTAAAAATTCCAGTATGGATTGTATGTTTTTCAATTATTTAGGTGGTTGGAGCAGCACACACTTTTCTGAAAAGTTATCTGCCAGGCTTTTCCCTTCACTTGAAAGCTCATATCCAAAAATAGGACATTTAGGTGGGCTATTTTCAATTTTCTAAAATTTAATTTGTAGCCCTCAGAGGTGAACCCCAAAATGATGTTGCTCACCCTGGTCAAGTGATCCTTTAAATCATAATCCGTCAGATAAATATCATCTACATAGGACAATGCCTCTTCATCCAAATTATGAAGTAACTCTGTTACCCTAGCCGAGTACTACCCAGGGCTATTCCTATACCCTTGGGGGAGTCGACAAAAGTGACGCTGAGAATGCTGTCAAATATCTGCTTTCAGGCGCTATATTTTGGCAGAAAAATCCATTTGAGATATCTAGTGTTGTTTTGTATTTTTTTCCGGCACAATATTATTCATTAATGCGGCATTGTGTGCATTTTGTACTGCAAATGTTTTTGTGCATGTATTCAGATGTCTATAGTCTAAAACTCGACGATATGGATGATCAGGTTTCATTACGTGTAACAAAGGACTATTCATTGAATAGATGCAAGTTTCAGTTACTCCCTGGTATTCAAGTTGATCTAAGATCTCCCTGACCTGTTTTTCGTTTCTTGTTTTATTTGGTACTCTCTCTGTGGAGTTGGAGTAGTTTTTACTGGGATTTCATGGTGAGGTGGCTCAGCATCCCACCCAACAGGGTTGCGATATAATGCTGGAGCAAGTGTTATTGCCCACTCCTGCGCATATGTATGTTTTGAATATACTGAAACGAGGTCGGAAAAAAACGGTATAATTACTGTTTCTCCCTTTGGGCAATCCATAACAATTTCAGGCGGCCAATCTTTTTCAGCTAAAGGGATGTCATAGCCATGAGTCAGGTTCTCCCATAAAGAGACCTTTAATTTTTCTGGGTTTGTCCCCCTCCATTTGGAGTGTTATTTCATGTAACCTATGTGGGACACTTACCCTTGTATCAGGTGTCTCCACCATGATATGTTCATTCAACTCCGCTGTCACCAGAAATTCCATCAGGTTCCGGCAAGCTATTGTTACTTCTTCTGCGCTGTCTAGCATCGTCAGAGCCCATTCCCCGTTAAGAAGCTGAGTCTTCAGAATTCTGGGCATGTCTAACTTTAAGACCTGCTACTTTCTTCTTTTTAAATTGAGATTTTCATTTTGTATTCACTTCTTTTTTGGAAGTATAGTCTAAAGCGTGCAGCGTGTCTCTGGACTTTGTATGCTGTTCTTGTCTGTGTTCTGACCGTCCATCTCCCTCTCAGAGTTTTTTGATAAACCCTGAAAGGAACAAACGTGTATCAGTATCCTGATACCTGCCAGGTTTTTTTATGTTTTAATGTAATCATGATTCCTAAGGTTGTACCACCTTTCAGCGGGCTCCTGTTGAGGAGACCCACCCCTAGATTGTGATCTGTTCTCTCTATTCTTTTGTTTTTAAATGTTATCCCTTTTCTTCTTGGGACAATCAGGTGCTTGCTTGGTGTTCTCTTTTTCAGGACCATCCATGAGTTGAGGTTTTGTTGCTCTAGATCCCAAACTATCTTTACCTAATTCAGCATAGGTGTCTTCGATAATTTTAGGTAGTTCACGTTCCTCTTGTAAAGGAGTGAAATCCCTAAGGCGTTGGCGTATTGCCACTGCTGCTGCCTCCCCTTTTATGATTGCTAATATAATAACTGATACCTCGGCAAAATTTCCTAACAATATCATCCCTAAGTTCAGAGCAGGTTCTGCTCCATACACATTCTGTATTTGTCTTATTACATCTGGTATTACTGCTAATGAAGGGATACCATGAGTTCTGGTATATATGGCAGCAAAACCTGTACCCTAAGAGGTACAATCCTCTATCTGGGGAGCTATCCCCATTGGCAAGCAGATTGTTAGCATTCTGTGTTTTTCTTAAGGGCTTATGTGTGGAAATACTGCCTCTAGCTGTGTTATTTTTGAGCTGTCCAGAATGGCATTTGTTCAGGTCTAGAAGCCATTTTACCCATAACTGTGTGTAGCATTTGTGGTGTTATTTTAGTTGCAGATCCCTGAGTTTGTCCTGCTTGTGTAGCCCTTGCTGGCTGAAGTGTGAGTGTTCTCATCACAAACTGTGTCAGGTTTCTGTAAAGTTTTATTATTTCTTTTTGAAGTGGAACTAAGTCTGCTACATGCATTGTGTCAATGTCTGGATGTGATGTGTGTGCCGCTAGGTCTGGGCAAGTTTCTCCATCTCTTCCGAGCGGACTGAGTCTCACTTTTTCTTTTGTGTGTGGGAGGGCGCCTTTAAACCAGTTTATGTGCTCCTGGTATGTGAGCGGAATTTCAATGTCCTCATAAGGACAGTATTCATCTGGTGTTTCATCTTTAATATAAGAATGAAATGTGTGTGTTTGTGCATCTGCTTGTGGGAATTTAACCCAAGAATAGAATACCTCTGTTCTATATGATTCGTGTGCCTCAATCACGAATGTTAATGTCCCACCTCTAGCTGTGACTCCGAAGTCTGCTAGTTTTAAAGTAAGGGCAGTTCTGACATTTTCTGAAATGTTTATTTAATCTTCTTTGTCCCCCCTTCCTGCAACTGCACATTGTGTTGGTGCACTGGTGTCTTTGTCAGCCATTATTTTGATAAAGAAGACGTTTCTAGGAAACTGAGATAAGGTTTTTGGGAACTTTTTGTCCCTCAAGCTTGATAAACCTACCACCAATACATAGGATATGCATTCTCAGCTGTGGCAGATAGTTCCCTTCCCACTCCAGACGTCTCTGGGAAAATGTGAGTAGGGGTCTCTGAGAATCGCACAGCTGAACTACTCAGGTTTGACCGTTAAATAAGTACCAAACCAACGTTGGTGCGCCATGTCGTGTAGTTCACATAAACCTACATAGGATCTGCATGTTTAGACAACATAGATTGTAGGATTGGTGTACAGATGGAATCCAGACACCCCCACCAGGTATCTTTGCCTGTATACCAGCTGGCTCACAATGCCACTAGAAACCCCTCTTACCAAGGAGAGAATAGTTTTTGGCAACTATCGAACATGACAACTCTGTCCCATCAGGGATAGTGGAAACAGTGCAGTACTTTTCACTCATTCACTATTGCTCACTTTGTCTCAGAGAGATACACAGAATAAACGGTGGAGACGTTTTCAATGAGCATTTATTGAACCGGCGTCATTGTAGTGTAAAATAGGTGTGCTAAAACAACCATAAGACAGAAACAGATATAAATGATTATAAGCACCAACAGAGTAAAAGGATGGTAGATTTCTCCCATAGTGCTAAAACAATTAATACAGGCATGTATAGAAATACATGAAAATAATAAGCATACTCCTACGATGCGACCCTAACTAGATGTACCTAAGTGTAACTAACATGTATGTCAGTGTGGAGCCAAGAATCCCTCTAGGATAAAGTCAACCCCATTACCTGAAGTGTGGAACCCCTTCTTTGTCTCGAGATGGACACCCCGTGAGGGATGTGAAACCACTGCGAGCTGGATTTTCTGCATGCAGGACCCTCAGCGTCTTGCGTCATTGTGTCAGCATGGAAGTCCTTTTTCTCCTCTCACTGCCTCAGCAAAGATATGGTGTTTATATACCCAAAGTGGTACCTTCCGGGGATCTACCTTGCTGTGTCATGTCGGACTTAGGATGACGGAAGGAATGACCCTTATACATAGTTATTATGCAGGAGATGGTAGTCATGCTGAGTTTCCAAGAATCCTCATGCATAATGAATGAGGCTAGTTTTCAGGGAAAACCCCACATCCTGTAAGCCGTACCATAACTAGGTAAAAGGTCAGTCCCAAGAACCGTTATGTAGTGTAATGGTAGGGGAGAATACAGGTGAAAGGGTAGATTGCTACCTGAGGCCTATATTGGGATACCGATATGAAACATAACACCATCCATGGTCTTCTACCTGGTGAAATCCAAATATAATTTGCATTTTTCTCACATCGTGCTCCGAACCAACCCTGCTGTTCTGCTTCTGAAAAATCTTCCTGCACTCTTTTAAGATCTTCCCATGTATCAGCTATTGACAAGAACATAGAAAAAAGCAATAGCTTCTTCAGATTCATCTGTGTTAGCTGCGTTAAATATATATAGGCTACAGGTGGGTGCACAATAACTCTGCAAATCAGCTTCCAATGCATAGCCACTTCTGTGAGCTGCACATTTAACAACTGCAACTTCTCTAGGTAACTGTAATGCCTTTAGTAATTTTCCCACATGTTCCCCATTTTGGATGGGTGTGCCAAGAAAGCTTTCTGGGACCATAACGGTCCAAAGCTATGGACCACACCAAAGCCAAAGTGACTATCTATAAATATAGTGACTCTCATTTGAGCTGTTAGACTGCAGGCTCTTGTAAGTAACTGTAATTAATTCTGCAACCTGTGCTGAGGAAATACCTCAAAGCCATGAAGCTTCCACACCTCTTCAATTGTGCAGACAGCATAAGCTGTTCTTAGGGTACCTTCATTGTTTCTCAGACATGAGCCATCCACAAAGATTACATAATCAGGCTCAATGAAAGGTTCATCTTTGATGTATGGCCTTGACTTGGTGCATACATTTGTGACATCTAGACAATCACGTTCAACCTCATCATCTCTACAGTTCTCATTTACAGGGAGCAATGCAGAAGGATTTAGAATCTGGCAACGTTTCAATACAAATGTTTTCAGCAACAAGGATTTGCTGTTCATAGTTAATACTTAGTAAGTCTGCTAATTGTCATGTACTGGGATGTCCCCATTACTATGTTTTCACATTTCTCTATGCCAACCCAACTGCTGCCACTGATTTAAGACTGCTAGGCAGTCCTCTGGCTACAGGGTCAAGTGTAATTAAAAAATAAGCCACAGGTCTTCATTAGTCTCCATGCATCTGAGTAAGCACTGAGAGAGTGCAGCCCTCCCTCTCGCTGCAAAACAAGGAGAAAATTTCACTATAATCAGGTATTCCTAGTGCCAGGCCACAACAGAGACTTTCTGTCAGCTCTAGGAAGGCATTGAAGCATTTGTTGTCCCATGGAAGTGGATGAGATACTTCTTTGTGTGTCAGCCTCAGTAAAGGCTTAGCCACTAGGGAAAATTTTGAAATCCACTGTCTACAGTAGTCGACCATTCCCAAGAATATTCTTACTTCTTTCTATGTTCTGGGTGGGTTCTTCCTAAGGATGGTCTCTACTCTCTTTTGTGACACCTTTCTCATTCATTCTCAATGATATGTCCCAAATATTGGACTTCTTTGATAGTATTGCAATTTACTTGGTGAAACTTTATGCCCATTTTCAGCAAAATGGTTCAACAAAGCAATCGTATCTTGTCTACAAGCTTCTTGTTTTCTGATGCCACAAGTAGGTCATCAATATATTGCACAAGAACTGATCTGTAAGACATCTGTAGAGACTCAAGATTTTTCTTCAGACTTGATTAAATATCGATGGGCTCTCTGTATACCCTTGTGGAACTCCTCACCATGCCAAAACTCTCTCTCTGAATGCAAAAGAGAACACAAGCTGGCTGTCCTCATGCAATGGAATGGAAAATAAGGCTTGCCATAGATCCACAATGGTAAACCATTCTGCAATGCACAGAATTTGGAATAGGATGGTGGCTGGATTTGGTACCACGGGACAACATGGAACAACAATGCTGTTTATCTTTTGGAGGTCTTGAATAATCCAACATTTACCATTAGGCTTTTGTAAGCCCATGGTCTGAGAGTTACAAGTGCTCCCAACTATTTCTCTGAGAACCCCTTTGCTCAACATGTCTTCAATTGCTGGCATTATTCCTATTTATGGGGTCAACTTATATGGTGGTGTTCTTGGATACACAGCATTAGGTTTCAATGTAATTTGGACTGGTCCTACACCCTTGAATAGTCCAATATCCCTTCCTGTAAAATACTACACTTCTAGGTTTATGGTTCTTTGTAAGTCAGGGGGTGAATCATCTGCTGTTCTAACTGTATACAATCCTACAGCTGTTTCCTGTCGGGCCATCTTAAATTCAACGTCCTCATCAGGGTTCTCGAATTTGACACCATCTGCTGTTCAGTAAATAGTGCAATTTAACTTGCATGAAAGGTCTCTCCCGAACAGTTTTAAAGGAGTGGAATGGCAAACAATAAATTGATGGTTCTCCTCAAGTGTACCGATTTTTACAGGGACCTTTTCTGAAACTGAATCTGTTCATTTGTAACTCCTACTACTTGGATCTTCTTTCCCGAGAGGGGTAGGTCTGGGACTTTTGCTGTTCCAACAGTGGAATGGTTAGCACCTGTGTCGATCAAAAAGGACTCTTGGTGCCAACCACCTCTCCTACAAATGGTCCACTCTGGTCTACCTCTAAGACTGTGCCAAGTATGCAATCTATCACCCCCTCAACATTATCTTTATTCAATCAATGTATTTTGGGGAACCTTGCCTTTCAAATAAGTAATCACCATGTCGTACTTAGCCATCAATATAGGAGACAGTGCATGGGTATGCGCGCCTCTTGAGGGTTATGCACTTAGCCACTGTACAGCTATCTTACACTCAGCCCGCAAATTGCTTGGCACCACAATATCAAAGAAGGTATACAAATCAATCCACAACACTTTTTACATTTTAACAAACCTGTCGACTTGTGTGCACGACTTTACAAGACTCTCTCTCAATATAGGAAAATTGTTCATAAATGCTGCAAGATTGCCTCAGCTTCACAGTAAATGTACATACCCTCCACCTGGAATCTCTCCCAGAGGTCTCTCCTTCACCTGGGGGAGTGGGCGGTTGCTTATTATTTGCTTCAGCCGCCTGTGACTGTTTCTTTTTCTTTAGTGTTTCTTAGCCCATTTATTTTCTAACTTCTCAAAATCAGTCAATTTAATAATGCATTTTACTAATTCAGTAATATGTAATCACATTACTGATGAACGCATTCTCTCAACAGCTTCATCATCCAATTGTGCCCTAAAACTTTTCTGCAACAGGATGCTTTTTAAAATATAGACTTCATGTTTTTGTACCAATTCAGTTAATTTATCATTTGTGGCTGCTGCACGCCTAGTAATCTCTTTGCACAAATAAATTAACTATTTTTCTTGGTATTGATTTACATGTTCAAGATCTAAACACCCTCTGATTATTCCTTCTAATTCAATTTTTAATCTCGGGATATTTAGCAGCCTTTCCTTTTCTGGCTCTTGTGTAATAGGGACCTGATTTGCTGCTTTTCCTGCCTTTTTATTCTCTGCAAATTCTTCAAACTATGGGGGAAAATCCCATCTTCAAATAGATTTGTCTCGCCCTGTGTTATTGGTGTCTTAAAGACAATCCTTGTACCTTCCCTCAATGATCAAACTGTTTGCGGTGGTGTCCAGGCAATAATCTGTGAATTCTGTTATGTCGGGATAAACCTAGGGGTGGGCGGAATTTGCGGAATTAACCTTCGCAAATTATCGCGAGAATGTTTAAAATTATCGCAAACAAGCAGAAATATCGCGAAGATGCGGAAGTTTTTTTCCGGCACGTTCGCGAGATTTTCTGCATGGTTGCGGGTCGCCAACTTACCCATGTGGTTGCTTGCGGGCGCGGCCATCTTGTTTTGAGTTGTTCTCGCGGTGCATGATCGCGAGAAGAAAGACGTGATCGCGCGACGCATGACGTCACTGCGGGCGCGAACTGTCGCGAGACAGCGCAAATGGCTAAAAACAATACAACATCTCATGGAGAACGCGACCGGATCAAGAAAACTTGTCAGCGAACGCAGGGATTCAGGTAAGGCGATCGCGCGCGCGCGAGAATGTATCATTTTACAGCGCGAGCAAGAAACAAATTATCGCCAAGCTGCGGAAACCGGAATTTTTGACATTTTCGCGCTCTCCGCGGAACGCAAAAATGTCAAATTATCGCAATTTCCGCGAACGGAACGAAATTTTTGCCCAGGCCTAGATAAACCCTGTCGCAGGTATCTCTCCAACAGCTCCATGAACTACCGCATGTAGAACCATATTAATTGGAGCAGTTGTTGTAGAACTCTTTACCGGCTGTGCTGTTATTACCCTAGTAACGGGTGCTGGTACAGTTACAATAGAAGCAGTAACAGCTGGCGGTATCACTGTGGGAACAGTCTCAACTCGTGCAGGTACCACCTTTCCACAGTGGCAGAGAAGGGGTATGCCACTGTTGAATCAGCGCCCTTGAAACCTTTTGTTTCACAGCTAGCGTGGTCTCTATCATCAACTAAGGGGACAGTAACTTACCGAACTTAGGTTGGGTTTTAGATATCCCCAGGTATACTTTACTCTGAGTATTTGGTTGTATGATTGGGGTGCCTTTTACTATTACTGCATACATTTTCCCCAACCACAAGTAGATTAGGTTTCATTTTGCAGTCCTGAAGAATTGCCCAGATCACTAGCGACACTTGAGGCAAGAATCATGTTAACCGACACACACACTATTTTATGTGCTGCATGGGACCATTACTTCCACATTCAGCCACCTATTGCCTTTAAATCATAACAAGAGAACCCACCTATTAAATGTAATTGGGTATCTCAGCTATTTTGAAAACCACTAATTCACATTAAACCAATCTACACCTAGAGCACCACCACCCTACACCTCACATTGGCATCTCTTGCTCAAAATACCTCCGGCAAAAAGCCCACTTGAGGGGCCTGTTGGACATTACAGCGCCAGCCCAACCAGGAGCTACCCGATGATGAAGTACGACACCCACACAGGTGTGTGAGGGCACTTGCTTCTGAGCAATCAAATCCCCTGATCTGTTGTCTCAGTTTCCCTGATCAAGATCCTCCCTTCCTGGATACCTCTTGTATTACAACATTAGTTATAACAGGTTGTACAACTGGCTAGGTCATCTATAATGATCTTTGAATTTGAATTGCATTTGGGGCAACAGGGGCTGTAGCCACTGTAGCATTAGATGTCGAATTACTGTCAGTATTTGTTACAGGGCAACATAAGGTGGTGGATGCGTGGCTAACAATCCAAAATGTAATCCCTGCATCACTCTCATTGTCTGATTTCTTCCTATCTTTTTCATTCTCACTTCCCTGTGCTTTATTCTTTTTCGACTTATCAGATTTTTCAGTAGTACATTGTATAACATAGTTCCCTTGACTATGGCTGTGCTTCATCTCAGTTGTTCCTCATCCCATCGAGCAAATGGATAATTATGCATTGTTCTCCTTGCTGTGTTTTGATATTTCTCTTTCTCCTTAGCATGTGTTGCTTTCTCTCAAAGATGTAATGCTTTGTACTGTGTGGGTCTAGGTGGTGGTTCCTTTTGTACAATTATTCCCTTAAACACTCAATAATATTCAAATTAAATGTACCATATGGTGTGGATTTTAGTGAACCCTCATTTTCAGTGATCTTGCACCACTTACAAAGCCATAAACATGCATATAATCCTAAATTAATTGCCATATAATGTGCAGGTGTACCCTCTGGAGGTGCCTCTTTACCTTCCCAAACTGGAACTGTTATATCACCTCTCACCATACCCTTAAGAGTTTAAAAACATTTCATGGTTTCAATGTATTCCACAACAGCAAATAATGAATCTTTCAATCCACAAACATTTTGATTCTTTTTTCATGTGCATGAAAATCCTTTCTCCAATCCTGTTACAGTTTTCATTTCTGGAGACTCAATAGCCAATCTCAATGAGGCACTTGCAAAACAATTGACCTGTACCAGCGCAGCACTCTGTGTCGTCATCAACAAAGAGCAGCGCAACAGTACACTAACTAATAAGTCCCAGCGCAGCATACTATGACGTATGATCTCACTCCTCGCAGAAGTTCACCGACCTTTACAATTTTTTCGTGCACAGAGAACTACTATTCTAATCGAATTAAGAAATAAAAAATCTTTGACTGTTCCTCTAAAGGAAACAAAGCAATTGGAGAATCATATTTTTACGGTTTTGATGCCCTCTGACCTTTCCACACAAAAAAGACTTTTCAAACATGCCAATAAAATCTCGACCAGCAGAAATCACCTTGATCAATGCAGCTTCACCTTTGCACAGTAGGTTCCACTAGCATCAATCTATGTTAACACAAATACAACAAATTGTAATAGTCCCTATCTCAATTGTGCAGTTGACTGTACCTCACTACCTGCACCACAAGTGTTTAGCATAAATCAACTCTTATTTATCCATCCTGTGATCTTGAACTACTTCATCAACTTCTTCACAATAAGCATATAAACATTAACAAATCATTCAACATGCACCCTCCAACACCTCATGAGCAAAACACAACTCAACACGACAAACGTTGACAAATCATGACGCATAACCCTATTGATACTTACACCTCAAATGTTGTAACTGCCTTCGGAACTGCACCTCATCAGTCTTCAAACTTGTGCTTTGGGTTACGGGTCATGGGCATTGCCCTAAATCAGAGCAATTAATTACAGCTCCTATTTCTCAGAACGCAAACCATTCCTCTCGCTAACAGATTTGCTGAAGTGGGGAATCTCAGTGAAGTGATCGGTTTATGAGAGAATATATCACCTGATCTGGGAGAAATCCCCACTGCGTAGGTTGACGGACCTTTGATGTTGAATGCGATTAATCAGGAGCTGTGCATCACAAATTGTTATTCCAATCACTGGTCTATATTCAGTCAAAAATGTGAGTTTGTCAGAGTTGAAGGGTTTTATTATTCAAATCTTTTAGTATTTCATCTTAAATATAATTATCATATAAATTCATCAATATCAATCATTATTTTATCAAGAATCCAAATTAGTCATTAATAATCATTGATTGCATTAAGCGTGTCCCATAAAGGAGAGTATCCCTGCTCTAGAATGGGGCAGAAAGGTGTCAGTCAGAACTCATAAAGAGCTCTTAAGTAGAGAGAGAGTGAAAACATAAGCTTGAAGCTTCTGCATAAAACTCTAATATATATAGAAAGCAGAACTTCTCATAAAGAGAAGTCCAAGAAACTCACTAGAGTCTCAGAGCAACATAGATTAATGGTCTGTGGAGTGGCGCTGAATAAGGAGATCTTCTGAGCCTACTCTAGGAAGATGCAATAATATAGACAACACATTTTGGGGCCTATTATGATGTTGGTTGGAGTTTCCTCAGACCGACACTGTGGTGGAAACGGGACCGACCTTCCTCCGGTCGGCGGTTCCAACTGCCTAATTATGATGCGACCGCACATGGTGCGTCACATGCCCACATTTCCCTATGGGAGCATGTGTTACAGCTGTAAACTGGCCACAGTAGATGTTCTCATATGGAAATGTGAGGTTGTGTTAATCCCTGAACCCTGTGGCAGGCACCTCAAGGTACCTGCCACGGGGTTCAGGGATTAACGGGGGGACCATAGCTGCACCTTCGGCCCACAATGGAAAGGGGGCCCAGCTAGGGGCACCCAAACACACTTTCTGACAGAGTTTCCATGTCAGAAACCGTGCATCATAATCCGGACGGACTTTACAACGGACACCGTAATCAGCCCCTTTATCTTTGTTGCAGTTTACGGGCCTTCTTTCTTCTGTCAGCCAATCATCTTTCAATGCTTTGATTCACCGAGTACATAATAGCTCAACACACACCAGTTATGCAATTTATCAACTATCGGTTTCTTTTTAGACTATTTGGCAGCTCTTTTCATAAACAAAACTACTGTTCTATGAGGGAATCTCCAGATATATCTTTCTAAACAGCATTTTATTCAGCATTTAAAAGCGAACATTGTTTAAGTAGAAACATTTACAGAATTAGATGCAACTATTATTCATTAAAAAATATCTGTCCATGGGAAAGTCAGAGAAATACCATTTTATATGAACTCATCACTTTGGGTTATGTCTGCTTATCTGGGAAAAATGTTGCTCCAGTTATTTAGGCCTAGTATAGTGAAATGTGACTATCTGCTAAAAACTTTCTTCATTTTAAACACACTTTTATTTTCATTTTAGCCTACAAGCTAATTCTGCACATTATTATAACTACATTATTTTCTCTATACTATGTAATGCTTCCCCTCTACTAAGCCAGTCAACTTGCATGTTCATTCTGAGCAGGCCTTGACGGGCCTTCTATTCCACTGGGCATTTCCCCAGTGGGCTGGAGCCTTTGGGGGCTAGTTTTGAAAGCCCAGGGGTGCTCCTGGTGCCTCTGTCACATTACTCAGCTTCCCAGGCTAATTACAGCTAGCCCAGGGAGGCTTCAATGTAGGGGGAGGCGGAAGGGAAGCAAGGGAGAAGAGAGAGGAGAGAAAGGGAGGGAGAGAATGGATCAATGCAGAGATTGTTTGACTGAACAAAGCGAGCCCGCTGGTTTGAGCATTTTTGTCAAGGTTGGTTTTGGTTCCTAAATCCAGCCCTAATCCCGAGCCCACCTAAAAGCTGCCTAATTTGATGTACATGAATGATTGTTATTTGAGGGTTTTGTAGCCAAAATCGTTCTGAGTTTAGAAAAACTGTTTACATTTATGTGCTGTGTTATATGTAATTTTCTTTTGCAAGTAGTATATAACATTGTCATGAGTTCTAGGGTAGTTTATGAGGAGTTTTCAAATGGCAAATTCTCTAGTTGGAAAGTGGCCATTCTGTTTTGCCCTAACAGACAGCTAAATCATACAGAGTGAGGCAACTGTATTTCTCCAAACTGCAACATTTGTTAGGGGTGCAAAGCGGGAGGGTGAACAGGGGCATCTCTAGCACCATCACATGGGCATTGCCCTATAAACAGGGGACTTTGCCCGACTTGCCATGCTGCAGTCAGATAACAGACTCAGCATGCACTGGCACAGCACATTTAACGTTACGACTGGAGAGGAAAAAAACATTTTATAAAACAAACTTCATATTGAATACATATTTAAAAGCAGCTTTGAAGTCAGTACGACCACATAATAAGCCAGCTTTTAAAACAATATTTTTCTACTTTGCAGTTCAGAGCCTAAACTCACGGTAATCCTTCTTAAAAGCCTGAGTACATTTCTCGCCCATTAATGACTCTTAACATCTACGGGTCAGTGTTTTCTGGAAAGTTTCCTCAAATGACTGTCGGTCTGTTTCATTCCGGTCTAGTCCTGCAGCCCTCTGGCTAGAGTGTGACGTAGACTGAGGCGCTGTGGTGGTGATGCCTTCATGTCTCCTTCGGGGCAATTAGACACAAAATGATCAGGTTTTCCTCCTGTTATTCTTTGAAGCGACTGGTTTTTAAAGCGCATCACTCATATCTCTGCTTGTATCGCTTGCCAGAGTTCAGGGCTCAAGCTCATTACAGTGCATCTATCACTAACTGTGCTAAGCCTGATTGATGGCCTCTGCTACATTCCAAAGGCCGAAGGTATTTTCATTGAATGGCACTTTAAGGGTGGCCTTCTTGCTCTGCTCCATCCTAATGATTCATGGCCCATATTCCCTTGCCCGAGACATGTACAAAGAGGGAGGCTGCGTTTTCCCTTAGCTTGTTTTTAATTTCACTCAAAAATGTAACAACTGGCAATTCAAGGGAAAATCAAAGGGCAGCACGAAGGCTTCTGGGATTACAGATATTAGGAATGCAGCTTGGAAAGCATCTCCAGTGGCGCTCAATTTACAAGAAGCAGGGCACTTCCTGGCCGTGTTTGCCAAGTGCAACAACTCGAAAAGGGCTCAGTGGTAAAATAAAGGAAAACGCCGGCGAATCGTCAAAATAAAAAGAACAAGCATTGTCAAAGGCAGAAGGCTCGGGTTTGGCAAGCTGGCACGATAGGTATTTTTTTTATTTTTTACCGCAAGCTTATGCCACAAGAATAACAAATGAAAAAGAAAAGATGCAGCTGGCTAAACGTGGCAGCCATATGCCTAAAAACAAAATGGTAAATGTAATCAGCACACATTATCTTAAATGAACAATATGCATGCCTTCTATCGGGCAGGTGTACTAAGAACAGGTATAGAAACCCATGTTTTAATACACATAACATAAAAATATGATTTTTGTTGGTACAAAGAAAATGTATGATCGGCTTTGCATTACTATAACCTGAACGCATCGGTTAATCACGAGGGTGACTAAAAATATAAATACATTGTAAAGAATGTAAAAAAAAAATTGTGAAGTAAAGTTTTAGCCCTCCAGCCCTTAACGAACTGGATGTAGACATGCAATCAGGAAAAAGGATTCTGTTATATGTAGTGCAAGAAAGCAAGGCGTGAAGTGGGCAAAATCACCCCATGCTGTAGCGGGTGGCAGCAAAATGTGAACAGCAGTTTAAACAGACGAAAGACCAATGAATAAAGAGGGCTGGCCCAACACAACTATATGTAAATACATATTGGTCACTTTATCGAATACACAAAGCTGGTGAAACATGTCTCCAGCTACATCCAAAACAAAATATGCGACGATTGACAAGTGCAAATTAACATTGTTGTGGAAATTATGATGACATACATCCCAAACAAATAAGCAAATAAAGGGACACCGAGTTTCAACAAGTTGAAAGCTATTTGGGAAGGATTGGGGAATCTAACCTGGCCAACCGGCATGATTTCAGTCTGTCAACACAGCAGTACAGGACGCCTCGGTTGAATGGCATTTCTTGATATGACTTTTCCCTGCAACTCTTGCTTGCCAAGAGCGCCATGTTAGACTTTTTAGCCCCCTATCCACCCTCCCTCGCCCCCCGGAAGACATATTTCGAGGATTCCTATTTGGATCAACTTTTTTAAAAAAAATCCCTATTTTTCTACTAATTCAAACCCGAGGAAAACCATGACGCCAAACAAACTTTCTTAAATGAGGTCACAGAAAAAAAGCTAAAATACGTGTTACCTTCGACCCCAAAAACCCTTAGATGACCTTGAGGAAAGAGGGACAGCGTTAGGGGTAGGCAGAGTGAAGGTGAGAGGTTGAGATACAGGAATAGCCAGAAATAAGATAGAGAGAAAGTTCCCTTTCCCAAGAGGGAACCCTTTGCAATTGCCCACTTTGCCCATGCCTTAAAAGTAAAACAAAAAGGCACTCACTGCTAATCACAGCTTAGGAGGCAGGCTCAATGAAATAGGCAATACAAAACAATGGCCAACGTGCACACTTATCCAAATGTTTAACCAAAAATAACACTGTTTTAGCAAATTGTGCTCAGAACGCCAATTCGCCTATCCAATGGCGACGTAGGTAATTTGCCAGTCTATAATGCAAGCAGGACAATGCCGTTTGCCGGCGTGAGCACTTTAATGAGGGCTGTTCAATCAGCCATTTAGAAAGTTATTATCAAAATCATTGAAAAAGTCTACTCGAAGAAACATCAATGTTAACCAATCGATTTATTGGTTTGAAGAACAATACTTGTATTCAGTATTTTCCAAGTGAATGATATTCAAGACAGCTGGGAAAAACCATCCAGTATGTTTAAACGATATACCCAATGCATTTCGGGTCAAAAAAGAACCCTTCTTCAGGGGTAGTCTTTAATGGTCAGAATAACTAAAAAGAGAGAGAAGCAATCAATTGAGAGTCCTCATAATCATCTTAAACAACGAGAGATCATAAGCATCTATATTAGAAGCGAAGAACAAAGAGAACATGCAATGGATAACAAGGCTCGTTGAAACTGATCGCAAAGCGAAAATAAAATCGTGAGTATAAGCTCCAAACTATCAGAACGTGCCTGCGCTATACAATTTAAAACAATGTGAGAGAAATGTAAAGATAGTTCCTTTGTGAATCAAATAGAAAAAACTATGAGAGATGCCATGGTTCAGTATAAGGTGTGTTCGTAACAAAATGGTGCTCGTTGAGGTCAAGAAATCACCCGTGAACTTAACGTCAAGAATTTGAAAGTGTAAGCTCAAGAAAAAAAAGACCGTAAACGTACCCATTCAGAAGTTGTACTCGTATCAAACGGAAACACGTCACTGTCAGAGACGCGTCAGGAGCAGGAAGACATGTTAGCGTAGATGTGAAGAGATATAAATAGTAAAAAGAGAAGACAGATCGTCACGCTGTGGATAAGTGTCAAAGACATAGAAATGGGCTCGTGCAACAACAAAATCCCTCAATAAAGGTGTGTGTAAATGTCTCTTGAGATTAGATTGATGAAAGCTTTCATAGTGCAAGGAATTATTTCTGTCTGGTGGCGCTCGATTTGGTGAGTGAACTTGAATCAAGTTCACTCACCAAATCGAGCGCCACCAGATTAACTTCCTGGATGTATGTATTCAAATTGATCAAGGTTCTATCAAAACAAATGTTTACATTAAACCAACAGACAAAAATAATTCCTTGCACTATGAAAGCTTTCATCAATCTAATCTCAAGAGACATTTACCTTTCTCACAATTCATTCGTTTGAAAAGAATCACGTCTGATCCACAAGAGACTATCTCCATCATAAATCATTTCTCGGATCGGTTCCTTGAACGAGGTTACCCACCATGGATCCTAATGGAAGCTCAACAAAAACTCAACAACAAAGATCGTTTGAGTTTACCAAGACCCACAGGTAAACAACAAATCAACCCTCTTGTATGTGTTCTAAAACATTCCACTCAAGCTGGCAACATTAAATCAATCATCATGAAACATTAGAATATCATCCGCACTGAACCTGATCTACTGACCTTATTCCCAGAGAAACCTATTTTTGCAATGCAAAGGTCCAAAAACTTGAAAGAAATGTTAAACCAAATATCCGAAACTCCTGGGACAACATTCAAAGGTATGCAAAAATGTCAAAATTGCGTTCACTGCAACAATGTAATAATTGGTAACAATTTCATTCATCCAACAAAAGGTCATAAAATCGATTTACGCCATTCAAGTACATGTGACACTTCCAATGTCATTTACGCACTCAAATGTCCGTGCGGTAAAATTTATGTTGGCAGAACTGAACGAAAAATTAAAACACGAGTTGGTGAACATAAAAGCAATATTCGACTGGTGAATGAGAAATCAACTGTCGCTATGCATTGGAAAGAAGCCAAACACAATATTTCCCAACTTCGCTTTACCATCCTGGAAGCGCAAAAACCAAGATCCGACATTGATCCACAAAAATCTCTTGCACGTGCTGAATTTTATTGGACCAAAAAATTGCAGTCACTCCAACCCCTGGGCCTCAATGATCGAATTGAATTTAATTGTTTCTTATAATATGTTTTATGTTCTCTTTGATGATTATGTAACTTGTTTAAGTCATTTTCGTTGTTCCATAACCCACTTTATGGATTTATTATTAGTTTTCTCTTGTTTCTAGTCATAACTTTTCACTTCCAAGTCAACACGCGACTTTATTGAGGAATACTGTTGACACACGAGCCCATTTCCATGTCTTTGACACTTTCCCACAGCGCTATAACCTGTCTTCTCTGTTGACATCGACTATTAGTTTTTTCTTTTTTCCTATTTATAACTCTTCACTTCCATGTTAACACACACCTTTATTGAGGGATTTTGTTGTTGCACGAGCCCATTTCTATGTCTTTGACACTTATCCACAGCGTGACGATCTGTCTTCTCTTTTTACTATTTATATCTCTTCACATCTATGCTAACATGTCTTCCTGCTCCTGACGCGTCTCTGACAGTGACGTGTTTCCGTTTGATACGAGTACAACTTCTGAATGGGTACGTTTACGGTCTTTTTTTTCTTGAGCTTACACTTTCAAATTCTTGACGTTAAGTTCACGGGTGATTTCTTGACCTCAACGAGCACCATTTTGTTACGAACACACCTTATACTGAACCATGGCATCTCTCATAGTTTTTTCTATTTGATTCACAAAGGAACTATCTTTACATTTCTCTCACATTGTTTTAAATTGTATAGCGCAGGCACGTTCTGATAGTTTGGAGCTTATACTCACGATTTTATTTTCGCTTTGCGATCAGTTTCAACGAGCATTGTTATCCATTGCATGTTCTCTTTGTTCTTCGCTTCTAATATAGATGTTTATGATCTCTCGTTGTTTAAGATGATTATGAGGACTCTCAATTGATTGCTTCTCTCTCTTTTTAGTTATTCTGACCGTTAAAGACTACCCCTGAAGAAGGGTTCTTTTTTGACCCGAAATGCATTGGGTATATCGTTTAAACATACTGGATGGTTTTTCCCAGCTGTCTTGAATATCATTCACTTGGAAAATACTGAATACAAGTATTGTTCTTCAAACCAATAAATCGATTGGTTAACATTGATGTTTCTTCGAGTAGACTTTTTCAATGATTTTGATAATAACTTTCTAAATGGCTGATTGAACAGCCCTCATTAAAGTGCTCACGCCGGCAAACGACATTGTCCTGCTTGCATTATAGACTGTCAATGAAATAAGCACCTTAAACCACAATGCAACAGTCAGGTACGTTTTAACCAAAACGAAATCACAACCAACAGGACAACAACACTGAAAAATGCACTCATGCGTTCACCAACTTTTTTTGCTAACAGATTCAGCTTCAGCAATTTTTTTCCCTAGAAATATCAATGACATAACTTTTGCATATCCTGTAAAATATAGGAACATGACTTTAATGAATGAAGTGGCATTTATAGAGTGCATGGCTACCCATTGACATCCCAGCGCTAAGAAGTGAGAGAAGCTTCTGAGACTCATCTGGGGAAGAGCCAGGTTTTCAGCAGCTTGCGAAAGATCAGGTGGTTAGTTTCTTTTCGGAGCTGAAGGGGAAGAGAGTTCCAGAGCTTGGTGGCGTTATAGGAGAAGAGCCGACCTCCGCTTCTGGCTCTTTTGATCATTGGTACAGAGGCCAGGTGCAATTCATCTGAGCGTAAAGGCCTATTGGCTTGATAAGGTTTGGCCAGGGGGGGGATGATCTTAGGTCCATTCCCTCCAAGCAGTTTGTGAGTGATACAAAGAGCTTTGAAATGGACTCTCTCCCGAATGGACAGCCAATGTAGAGCTTTCATGGCAGGTTTGGCTGATTGTCGGTAGGGAATTCCCATGAGAATTCTTGCTGCGCAGTTCTGGATCATTTGAAGTTTAGAGAATACTTCTTCTGGGGCACCTAGGTAAAGTACATTGCTAAAGTCCAAGCGTGATAAAATAAGCCCTTGGACTGCAAGTTTCTTAGCTTTAAAGGGGAGCAATGGGAGTACTTTACGTAGCATTCTTAGAATGCCAAAGCAGGCGGCGACTACCTTTCTGGTTTGGACTTTGAGAGTAGGTTCTGAGTCCAGCCAGAACCCCAGACTTTTTATATTTGACTTGGGGATGGGTGCTGATCCCATTGTAGTCGGCCACATCATATTAGGTCTAAATAGTGACGGCTTATCAAGGAGCATAAGCTCTGTCTTGTCTCCGTTTAGCTTCAGGTAGGAGTGGTTCATCCATTTGGCCACTTCTTCAAGGCAAGTACATAGGCGGGATGAAGATGTATCTGGGTGGTTAAGTGAAACCACTAGTTGAGTATCATCAGCGTATGTTACGATATTCACTCCATAGGGCTGTATGATCTCTGCGAGTGGAGTCATATAGGCATTAAAAAGCGTTGGGCTTATAGAGGAGCCCTGTGGGGCTCCACAAAAAAGGGGCCAAGCTTGGAAGTGGTTTCACCCTCAAATACCTGGAAGGATCGCCCTTCCAGGAATGACATCAGCCAGGTTAAGGCTATTCCAGACACACCCAGATTTCTGAGTCGGTCAATCAAGATACGGTGATTAACCGTATCAAAGGCCGCACTCAGATCCAGAAGGATCACGGCAGATGATTTTCCTGAATCGAGAATTTTTATTGATTCTTCAATGACAGCTAGGAGAGCTGTCTCTGTGCCGTGACCGGGATAGAATTCTGTTTGGGTTGGGTGGAGGAGGTGGTTGGATTCTAAGTAGGCGGAAAGAGTGATATTTACATGTTTCTCTAGGATTCTGCTAATTCCCAGGAGGAGGGAAATAGGACGATAGTTGGCCAAGCAGTCAGGGTCTAAGGTAGTTTTCTTCAGGAGAGCTTTGACCATGGCTTTTTTCCAGGAGGAGGGGACTACTCCGGATGAGATGGATGAGTTAATCAGGTCTAAAATGACCGGGCCAACTGTCTCTGTTACTTGTTTGAGAATCCTAAGTGGAGCAGGGTCAATAGGTGACCCGCTTTTTACTCGATCAGCAGTGGATAGCAGACAATTATAGTCCATTATAGGAAAAGCTACTAAGCATGTATCCTTGTCCTCTATCTAGGGCTTATCGCAGTGGGTGAGATTGGGTTCTTCAGTGTAAGAGAAGGATCCATAGATAGTCTTGATTTTGTTGTGAAAAAATTCCACCATTTCATTACAACGTTGGTCTGAAATAGTGGGGGAGTCAGGGAGAGAGGGAACATTCATCAATTTCTTGACAATTTGGAATGTTTCACGGGGGGAGTTGGCAGAGGAAGCTATGATCTTCTCGTAGTAGAGAGCTTGGGTATTTCTAATTTCAGTTTTATAAGTTTTGATAACATTCTTATATTCCTTCTTCTTGACTGGGGAAAAATTCCTTCTTCAGCCTCTCTCTGTCTTTTTACAGATTTGTTTTAATTCTCGAAGTTTGGGAGTATACCAAGCCGCTTTATTAGGTCCTTTATGCAACTGAATTATTGTTTTGGGAAGGACTGAGTCTAGCGAGCTGTTAAACCAGTTGCCAAATTTCTCATTGACCGTTATAGGATCGGAGTCTGAAGCAGACCTAGATCTCTCCAGGGTTGATATCCAGGTGTCCAGTGGGAGTTGTGACCAGCATCAGGACTTAGTTTGTACCAGTCGGGTTGGGGGAGTGGCCTGGGTAGAAGACCAGGAAAATGCGATCAGAAAATGATCTGACCAAGGAATGGGTATGGGGGCTTGACAGGATAGCTTTTTCAGACCCGAGAAAATGGGGTCTAGGAGGTGTCCCTTTGAGTGTGTTGCGGACGGTACTTTTTGAGTGAGCTGTAAGGCCGCTAAGTCTGAGATCAATTTGGATGCAGTTTTAAAGGTTAAGTCATCGAAGTGAATATTAAAATCTCCAAGAATGGTGATGTTAGTAGTGGAACTTGCTAGTTTGGGAACCGTATCTGCAAGTGAGTTACAGAATTGGCCTATAGATCCTGGGGGTCGATAAATCAGGATCCCTGATAGAGTTAGCGTAGTGTGAATCCTATTGAGAAATGAAGGTTTTCACAGTCTAGAAGAGGGCTTTCAAAGGTTCTACAGATGAGGTGGTTCTTTAGAACGATAGCAATTCCACACCCTTTACCATTAATTCGATCTAGCCTCTGGATTATGTAGCTGGGCGGAAGAGCTTGAACTATGTCAGGATCAGGGGCTGTGTTTAGCCAGGTTTCCGTGAGGAATAGAGCATCAGGGCTTTCCTCCATAAGCAGCAGGGACACTTCCTCAGCATGTTTTGATAAGGAATGACAATTTAATAAAAATAGCTTCAAAACTTGGTGTGGTATAGCAGCATGTGTACTAATGGAAGTGGAGCGCTTGGGACTATAAGAGCAATGCTTACAATTGTAATTCCAGCAGTCAGGAGCGATGGAGTGAAGGCAGGCGGGATCTGGGATTAAGTTCAATTGTTTGAGTTGGTTTGCGCTGTACCGGTGTATTTCTAGTGGGAGACAAGCAGGGGTTCTGGCCCCTGGTCCCGGAAGGGTGCGGACGGGCGCGCCATTGGCGTGCCAGTGGCCCGTCCGCTGCGCGGTCGCATCATTGGGTTTAATATAGTCCTGGTAGGCTCAGCGACAAGAGCGCTGACCTACAAAGATGGCGGCCAAGTTATGCGGGCAAAAGTTCCCCCCTCAATTCCCACACAGAGCAATCAGCAATCAGTGGAAAAATACAATTTAAAACTGGCAGAGTAAAAAACGATTTTAAAAATTTAGTTTTCAATTTTTCTGGACAAAAACGCTGCTCTCACGCCAGGAGCGACTCACGCAGCTTCTAACACGCTGCGCGGTTGCGTCAACGGGCTTAATATAGCGCTAGTAGGCTCAGCGACTAGAGCGCTGACCTACAAAGATGGCGGCCAAGTTATGCGGGCAAAAGTTCCCCCCTCAATTCCCACACAGTGCAATCAGCAATCAGTGCAATAATACAATTTAAAACTGGCAGAGTAAAAAACGATTTTAAAAATTTAGTTTGCAATTTTTCTGGTCAAAAATGCTGCTCTCGCGCCAGGAGCGACTCACGCATCTTCTAACACGCTGCACGGTCGCATCAACGGGCTTAATATAGCCCTGGTAGGCTCAGCGACTAGAGCGCTGACCTACAAAGATGGTGGCCAAGTTATGCGGGCAAAAGTTCCCCCCTCAATTCCCACACAGTGCAATCAGCAATCAGTGCAATAATACAATTTAAAACTGGCAGAGTAAAAAACGTTTTTAAAAATGTAGTTTGCGATTTTTCTGGTCAAAAGCTGCTCTCGCGCCAGGAGCGACTCACGCATCTTCTAACACGCTGCACGGTCGCATCAACGGGCTTAATATTGCCCTGGTAGGTTCAGCGACTAGAGCGCTGACCTACAAAGATGGCAGCCAAGTTATGCGGGCAAAAGTTCCCCCCTCAATTCCCACACAGTGCAATCAGCAATCAGTGCAATAATAAAATTTAAAACTGGCAGAGTAAAAAACGATTTAAAAAATTTAGTTTGCGATTTTTCTGGTCAAAAACGCTGCTCTCGCGCCCGGAGCAACTCACGCAGCTTCTAACACGCTGCACGGTCGCGTCAACGGGCCTAATATAGCCCTAGTAGGCTCAGCGACTAGAGTGCTGAACTACAAAGATGACGGCCAAGTTATGCGGGCAAAAGTTCCCCCCTCAATTCCCACACAGTGCAATCAGCAATCAGTGCAATAATACAATTTAAAACTGGCAGAGTAAAAAACGATGTAAAAAATTTAGTTTGCAAATTTTCTGGTCAAAAACGCTGCTCTTGCGACAGGAGCAACTCATGCAGCTTCTAACACGCAGCACGGTCGCGTCAACGGGCTTAATATAGCCCTGGTAGGCTCAGCGACTAGAGCGCCGACCTACAAAGATGGCGGCCAAGTTATGCGGGCAAAAGTTCACTCCTCAATTCCCACACAGTGCAATCAGCAATCAGTGCAATAATAAAATTGAAAACTGGCAGAGTAAAAAACGATTTTAAAAATTTTGTTTGTGAATTTTCTGGTCAAAAACGCTGCTCTCGCGCCAGGAGCGGCTCACGCAGCTTCTAACATGCTGCGCGGTCGCGTCAACGGGCTTAATATAGCCCTGGTAGGCTCAGCGACTAGAGCGCTGACCTACAAAGATGGTGGCCAAGTTATGCGGGCAAAAGTTCCCCCCTCAATTCCCACACAGTGCAAGCAGTGCAATAATACAATTTAAAACTGGCAGAGTAAAAAACGATTTAAAAAATTTAGTTTGCGATTTTTCTGGTCAAAAACGCTGCTCTCGCGCCAGGAGCGACTCACGCAGATTCTAACATGCTGCGCGGTCGCGTCAACGGGCTTAATATAGCCCTAGTAGGCTCGGCGACTAGAGCGCTGACCTACAAAGATGGCGGCCAAGTTATGCGGGCAAAAGTTCCCCCCTCAATTCCCACACAGTGCAATCAGCAATCAGTGCAATAATACAATTCAAAACTGGCAGAGTAAAAAACGATTTTAAAAATGTAGTTTGCGATTTTTCTGGTCAAAAGCTGCTCTCGTGCCAGGAGCGACTCACGCATCTTCTAACACGCTGCACGGTCGCATCAACGGGCTTAATATTGCCCTGGTAGGCTCAGCGACTAGAGCGCTGACCTACAAAGATGGCGGCCAAGTTATGCGGGCAAAAGTTCCCCCCCGTAATTCCCACACAGTGCAATCAGCAATCAGTGCAATAATACAATTTAAAACTGGCAGAGTAAAAAACGATTTTAAAAATTTAGTTTGCGATTTTTCAGGTCAAAAATGCTGCTCTCGCGCCCGGAGCAACTCACGCAGCTTCTAACACGCTGCACGGTCGCGTCAACGGGCTTAATATAGCCCTAGTAGGCTCGGCGACTAGAGTGCTGACCTACAAAGATGGCGGCCAAGTTATGCGGGCAAAAGTTCCCCCCTCAATTTCTACACAGTGCAATCAGCAATCAGTGCAATAATACAATTTAAAACTGGCAGAGTAAAAAACCTTTGTAAAAATTTAGTTTGTGAATTTTCTGGTCAAAAACGCTGCTCTCGCGCCAGGAGCGACTCACGCAGCTTCTAACACGCAGCACGGTCGCGTCAACGGGCTTAAAATAGCCCTGGTAGGCTCAGCGACTAGAGCGCTGACCTACAAAGATGGTGGCCAAGTTATGCGGGCTAAAGTTTCCCCCTCAATTCCCACACAGTGCAATCAGCAAGCAGTGCAATAATACAATTTAAAACTGGCAGGGTAAAAAACGATTTTAAAAATTTTGTTTGTGAATTTTCTGGTCAAAAACGCTGCTCTCGCGCCAGGAGCGGCTCACGCAGCTTCTAACATGCTGCGCGGTCGCGTCAACGGGCTTAATATAGCCCTGGTAGGCTCAGCGACTAGAGCGCTGACCTACAAAGACGGTGGCCAAGTTATGCGGGCAAAAGTTCCCCCCTCAATTCCCACACAGTGCAAGCAGTGCAATAATACAATTTAAAACTGGCAGAGTAAAAAACGATTTAAAAAATTTAGTTTGCGATTTTTCTGGTCAAAAACGCTGCTCTCGCGCCAGGAGCGACTCACGCAGATTCTAACATGCTGCGCGGTCGCGTCAACGGGCTTAATATAGCCCTAGTAGGCTCGGCGACTAGAGCGCTGACCTACAAAGATGGCGGCCAAGTTATGCGGGCAAAAGTTCCCCCCTCAATTCCCACACAGTGCAATCAGCAATCAGTGCAATAATACAATTCAAAACTGGCAGAGTAAAAAACGATTTTAAAAATGTAGTTTGCGATTTTTCTGGTCAAAAGCTGCTCTCGTGCCAGGAGCGACTCACGCATCTTCTAACACGCTGCACGGTCGCATCAACGGGCTTAATATTGCCCTGGTAGGCTCAGCGACTAGAGCGCTGACCTACAAAGATGGCGGCCAAGTTATGCGGGCAAAAGTTCCCCCCGTAATTCCCACACAGTGCAATCAGCAATCAGTGCAATAATACAATTTAAAACTGGCAGAGTAAAAAACGATTTTAAAAATTTAGTTTGCGATTTTTCAGGTCAAAAATGCTGCTCTCGCGCCCGGAGCAACTCACGCAGCTTCTAACACGCTGCACGGTCGCGTCAACGGGCTTAATATAGCCCTAGTAGGCTCGGCGACTAGAGTGCTGACCTACAAAGATGGCGGCCAAGTTATGCGGGCAAAAGTTCCCCCCTCAATTTCTACACAGTGCAATCAGTGCAATAATACAATTTAAAACTGGCAGAGTAAAAAACGATTTTAAAAATTTAGTTTGCGATTTTTCAGGTCAAAAACGCTGCTCTCGCGCCAGGAGCAACTCACGCAGCTTCTAACACGCAGCACGGTCGCGTCAACGGGCTTAAAATAGCCCTGGTAGGCTCAGCGACTAGAGCGCCGACCTACAAAGATGGCGGCCAAGTTATGCGGGCAAAAGTTCACTCCTCAATTCCCACACAGTGCAATCAGCAATCAGTGCAATAATACAATTTAAAACTGGCAGAGTAAAAAACCTTTGTAAAAATTTAGTTTGTGAATTTTCTGGTCAAAAACGCTGCTCTCGCGCCAGGAGCGACTCACGCAGCTTCTAACACGCAGCACGGTCGCGTCAACGGGCTTAAAATAGCCCTGGTAGGCTCAGCGACTAGAGCGCTGACCTACAAAGATGGTGGCCAAGTTATGCGGGCAAAAGTTTCCCCCTCAATTCCCACACAGTGCAATCAGCAAGCAGTGCAATAATACAATTTAAAACTGGCAGAGTAAAAAACAATTTAAAAAATTTAGTTTGCGATTTTTCTGGTCAAGAACGCTGCTCTCGCGCACTTAAATAAAACACACATTCACACCAGCCAAGAACGTAGAAACAAGAATCATTGTTTATGTTTGCATTTGGCAGATTCAAGGACAAGTGGGTAACATGGGAGATGAATGCCTTTTAAAATATATTTGCAAAAGAAATAATTGACTGTGCAGAGTGGCCGAAACTAGGCGTGCTGCATATGGTCATAAGAGGCACCAACGTGCTTGTTTCTGGAGCATCAGTGAAATATCTACTCATCCTCGTCCAACAAAACAAGCACAACACGAAGAAAACAAGGAATAGAATAATCACAACATTGGGAATGTCCCAACCGATAACTGTAACGACCTTACACGCAGAAAGCCCGGACATAAAGAAAATCTCTAACAAGGCTAATGGTATGGACTTTTGAACAGTGAAAACATGTTTTCACACCATGGGGGCATATTCTCAAGGATCTATTGCCGAGTTATCGGCACTTTATCGCAGCGAAAGTCGCGATAAATGTATCGCCCTATTCACAAGCTGGTGCAAACAGCCGATATATCACCAGTTTACCTGCAATAGCATCCACAAAAAACATCGCCACAGATGACCCCAGCAACTATCGCTAATGAGATGCAGAGTAGGCGTTCCCGAGCAAAAAGCTGCAACAACACCACTCCGCAACATTCTCAACGACCAGCCAGATCGGCAATAAGATCTCAAAACATGCGATAAGGCACGTTAGCAACAGGAAATTAACACCTGCTCTGACCTGGTGTAAAGGTGGACGACAACCGGCACCAGTAAAGGGAGCCCAGTCCACAGCCACACCTGAAGACCAACAGATCCCATGGAGCCACTGATCATGCAGCTCGGAGCCCCAACAGGGCCACAACACCCACCGCCATCACTGCCAGGACCGCCCCCCCCGGATCCCCTGCCCCCCCGGACCACCGCAGAGGCAGCGCGGACAGCGGAATCTCAGGAAACACACCAGCCTCACAGACCAAACACCAGACAATGTCATTGCCCACTACAGGCTCAAAAGGACAACCATCCTACGCATTATGACCATCATTGCCCACAGGCTGACGGTACCAACACAGCGGACAACCAACATCCCACCTCAGACAAAGCTGCTGGCTGTGCTGCACCTGATAGCCTCTCGTACCTCCCAACCAACAACCGCCAGAGTCGGATGAGTCTCACAGCCAGCGCGATCCAAGTTCCTCACACCTGTCCTGGATGCCATCATCAGCTTGGTACCCCAGTACCCATACGTCACCCACAATGCGCAGGAACAGCTGGAGACCAAGCAAGGACTATACGCCATAGCTGGATTCCCGCACGTGTTGGGGGCAATTGACTGCACACATGTCCTACTTGTGCTCCCTGCCGACACTGCACACAATTACCGCAACAGATAGCACACGCATTCCATCAATGTGCAGGCAATAGTGGCATGTCGTCGCCAACTAGCCAGGCAATGTGCATGATTACTTCATCTTCCGACAGTCCATCATAAACCAGCTCTTCCAGGATGGCACCCATGGGAATGCACTGCTCGTTGGTAAGTACCAAATGAACACACCACACACCTCAACTCCACAATCATGCAACTCACAACTCTAGCAATGCACACGTTGCAAAATCACATACAACATGCCAAACAACATGCCCACCCACAAGACATGACAGCACAACTTACTGTGGCAACCTGGGCTAGCCATGTACATGAGACTTCAACAGCATGGTATCTCAGCCACACAATAGAGGAATGTGGGGAGAGGTGGGGACCAGGCATGTGTGTTGGAGGCAAGTGACCCATGAATGAGAATGTACACAATGCCAAGTGTGGCGGAAATGTGCTGGACAGACTGTAGTATGCAAACCACAGGTATATCCATGTCTACATGCACTGCTGGTGTTCGGAGTGTAGTGGACAGTGGACGCAACCATGTCACCCCAGCCAGTGGGGAAGATCGCGGAAATGTAGCTTGTGACATCCCCACCTGTAAGCATGTGCGGAGTGGGCATACGCCAGGCCAGCGTAGGGGTGGTGAATAAAAAGCACGTAGCTCTGGGCATGGTTTTCTTCTGGAATGCCCAACATGTCTACCAGGGCAGCGCCTCCCACCCCGCCATGAGGCCGACTCCATGAGCGGTGTTGCCTGCAATCCTGTGCGTCTGCTGCACTGCGGGCCGCTGGTCCCTGAACCCGTCTTGCCCGCCCCTGCGCAGCCAGGCCTCACTGCTCACCTGCCGACACCGGCCTGTGTGAAATATGGCCCACAACATGCTGGCGCAAGCTCCAATCCTGAGGCCCGTGACCTTGGCAGCCTCCTCAGACCATCACGACCTCCGTGACACAGGCCCTCTGTACTATTTTCTCGTTGATGTACTCTACCGCTGCCTCCGGCCTACACTACGGTCAAGTAGTGTGGTACTTTAAAATTTGGGACCGCGTAGGAGGCAGGGCCCTACCCCTGCCTATTCCGGTATTAGCAAACTGCGAATGGCCAATGCGGTATGTACAAGTGCTCTGTGTAACGTTTCATCGGTAAATGCACTGTGTATCCGATATTACACATTGACTTCGTGGGTTCCATCTTGGAGCGGTGGCCATCTTATGGTTGCCCTCACATAGGCTACACATTAAGGACTAGTACAGGCCTTCAGAACACATGTGCCTTCCATTTGACTCCTCTGTGACCTATGCGATTTGGCTCCACCGCCCCAGGTCAGTCCGGTCCCACGAGCTCCCCGTCCTACGGCCACCTGTGATTAGCATCAGGGTTTGACACACCATAAAGCCTTTTCATCCCACACAAGCCTCCGGCTAATCTCTTTCACACCTGACTCTTCCTGCTTTATGGCTTGTTTTACAAACAGGAGGTGCCCGTGTTTATTGGGGTCTGCTGATATCTGATGTGGGATCTGAGCCTCGCTGGGTAAATAATTGTGGGCTGGCTTAACTGGAATGTGGGATGGTCATCATGACTCTGCCTTTTCGTTTGTAATGAATACATATGAATGACCATATCGTAAAACGAGGAATGTGTGCCTGAAGCATGATATTTTGTATATAAGGAGAAGGCCGTTTCTGTAAGTTTAAGCAGTCTCCTGAGAACATACATTGTGTTGTACTTCTCGGATACCTGTAATTGGTCTGCAGCCAATAAACAAGATCTTTGACTTCACCTAGAAGACTCTGTGTTTCTGTAGGTCTGAAACAGGAAGAACCCGAAGTCTTAGGGTGTGTTCCCCTGCACCGCTGGGTTTTAAATACCCAGTACTTCAGTTGGCGCCCAACTTGGGGCGATTTCAGCGGTACCGGTCCAAGCCAGAGGTTCGTGAGGAGCTTCGTGTGGAAATTCCGGAGGAAGGCCGCCACTTCATCGACCCCTGCATGTCGACGTGATCCGAAAGTCTTTTCTGCGAGGTTCTCCGCGTCCCGACGGCTACGAAGGACTTCTGCCCTGATTAATCGCCCTGTTTTGGACCCTTGACGATTTGGTAGAGCGAAACAATTGAGAGAGTCTTCTGGTGACGCCATCGATCATCGATATTCAGTTAAGTATAAGTGGAGCGTTTCCCAGTTTGTTTGGTATCCTTCGGGAATTTGGTATCCTTCGGGATCGCTTTGATTTGGAACTTGCAAGTGCCAAAGCCAGAGGACTCGTGTATTCACGAGATTATCGTATTCGATAATCCTTTGAAGTTTGAAACTAGACTAGTGAGCGAAGATGCCTGGTTCTAGTGTATTTGGAAGTTTGTTTTGTTTGGGTTGTAAAAGGGATTCCCAATTAGAGTATTCGTGTCCGGTTCCTCCAATTGGAACTCCAACTTATGAGCTTTATGTAAAACATGGTGTGGGCCCCATTGCATATGACGAAGTCTGGATCCGATACACCAGAAAGGACGGTGTTTTAAAATGGCCCCAAAATGGTAGTTTCGATACCGATATCTTAGATAATTTGGAAGTTAAATTATTTAAAAAGAAAGCCCGGCCGGCGATGTTTGATTCTTTCCGCCTATGGCGAAAGGAAGCCAAACAGAAGGAAGTTAAGCTAGCGAAAAGGAATAAGAGAGAAAAAGGTATGTCAATGATGCAAGCAGCTGTGCAATTTAAAGATAATGAGGAGGAACAAATGAATGAGCAGTTACATAGACAGCGCAAACTAGGGATCGATAAATGTTACCCAGTTTTGTCACCCCTTGTACAAGATGAGACAAAAGAGAAAGAGAAAGATTCCCTAATGTCCCTTTTGCTAAGTTCACCACCCCCGTATGCGCAAAATGCCACGGCGCCTCCACAGCTCGTAAATATGCAGCCTCCAGTTAATGTGCCGCAAGCCTTCCCACAGCCGCCAGCTCCTCCTCAGCTGGCTCCTATCCCTACAGTGCAGCCCTCTCAAGGGCCGCCAGTTTTGTTACCTGTTGCCCCTGCGCTTCCTGCGACTTTGCCTAGTACACCAGCTGTCTCCCCTGGCGCTCTTCCTTACACTACCCAGGTACCTGTATCTGCACCCGCTTTTCTTCCCTCTGTCTTTCCCCCTGTTTTTGCCTCAACTTCTCCTTCAGCACGACAACGACTAGCTAATGTAGTTACTAGTTTAATGTCGCCTCTCTTTGGGTCATCTAATATGACCCCTGGTTTACAACGTAAGCAGTTGCGTAGTCAGCTGCCTAATCCTGAAGAGAAAGAGGTATTAGATCACATGGCGCGTAGGTGGATTGTTTTCCCTTCACTCTATGATGTGGAATCAGTTGTTAACGTTTTTCACCAATGGGACGCCCCAAAACAGAGGTATGTGTTTGAAAAATTGTGTGAATGCCTCTGTGAGGAATTGGAAGATCATGGTTCAAACTCAAACCCGCAGGAGTTGTGTCGAGTGCGATTTGATTTTGGAACAGGTACAATTGTGGGTCCCGATGTAGATAAAGCAGTGGCGACTTTACTGTCCTTCAGGAATGGCGATTGTCAACAATCATTGTTCGAACAGGAATTCCCTGTGGGGAAAAAGGTAAAAGCGCGCCAATATCCGATGCGTGAGGTTCCTCCAGTTTGGAGACCTGCTGATGCAAATGCTAATCCAGCTGTTCCAGCTCATTTTCAGCGTGTTTGGGTACATGTCCCATGGAAGCGTTCTGAGGTGTTAGCGCTTAAGCAGACATTGCCTGACCCCCGTAAAAACCCTGCAGGATATTATAAGGAGTTATCACAAACTGCAGACTCATGTGTCATGAATCTAGCTGACATAGATGTGCTGTTCGGGAATGTGGTTCCACAGCCTTTATGGGGATCCATTCGTAATACAGATCATGCACCAGAACTAGGGGGCACATGGGCTAATATCGTTGCTGCAGACACTAGACAAGTTGGTGGTGCAAAACCTGAGCCCCTCGTAGCAGAACTCCCTGGTAGAATTATTACCTACATGAAAACTATAATGCCCGCGATGCGCGTGAATTGGGATAAACTATCCGCATGCAAGCAGAAGAAAGATGAGACAGTGTCCGATTTCTTCACTAGGTTTGAAGAAACGTTTATCGACCACAGTGGTCAAGACATGAGTACTGAAGGTGGCCAACGGTTATTTGTTGATAAATTTGTGCAGAATCTACTTCCCGAGTTGTGTAAGAAATTAAAAGATTCAGAGAGTTCTTGGGCTGTTTCCTCTTCAGCGCAAATACTGGCTACTGCACAGTATTACGAAAATAGGGATAAAGACGGGAAGGATAGAACAGACAAGAAAACAAAAGAATTGAAAACGAAGGTCCTTTTACAGCAGGCTTATCCGCCACATGGAGGACAGAATAATTATAGGCAAACCCAAGGTATCTATCAGCAACCCCAAGAGTTTCAGAATAATCAGCAAATGAATGGGTATTATCAACCACGTATCCCTATAGGTCCCAATCAATGTTCATATTGCAGAGAGGAAGGTCATTTTAAGTATAGTTTTCCTAAATTGTTGCAGCGTACTAATAATGCGTATGGCACAAGTGGTAGAGGTGGTCAGCAAGCTCCTAGAGGTAGAGGGCGTGGAAATGTTCCCCAGAACGCGCGTCCTCTTCCGCCTCAAAATACGATAAATAGCTTTGATCAGCAAGCCAATGCAACTGGTAACACAGCTCAGTACTATAATAATGATTATTATGCAGAAGACGATAATGTGGAAGGTAATGATTACTAGGACAGCCGTAGACAGAGAGAGGGAGTTGTTTCAGTACCAGTGGATCAGAGTGGACCGTATGTTAAGGTGACCACAGCGGGTGTAACAGAGCCCTTTCTGCTGGACAGTGGTGCTGCAAAGAGTTCAATTATGCATTAAAAACTCCCTGGCGCGCCTTTGTCTGGCGAAATTAATGTTTCAGTAGGTTTTTCTGGCGCCCCAGTTAGAAACCCGATTTCTAGTCCTATGCCACTTTCTGTTGGACCTTGTGAGTTAAATCACCCCTCATCCTAACGACAGGTTGTGGTGAAAATCTGTTAGGGTTGGATTTGTTAAAAAGATTGCATGCAACACTATATTGTTCTCCCTCAGGAGTACAACTTACATTGGGTAAGGAAGTGATTTCCCCGATGTACTTGTCAAAGAATACATTGCCACCTGAATTGTCATCCCTTCCGGATGTCCTTTGGGCTACTGGTCCCAATGATGTGGGTCTCTTGGAAATACCGCCATATGTGGTCACTTTAAAGGCCAATGTCAGATTGCCACGCATTCCCCAGTACAAGATCTCCAATGAAGGTCAGAAAGCGTTGATAGCAATTGTCAGTGATTTGATTAAAAAGGGTGTAATTGAGGAAACAAGAGGCAACGTTTGCAATAGTCCTGTTTTACCTGTTTTAAAATGTACGGACCCTTCACAGCCACCTGTTTACAGATTTGTGATTGATCTTAGAGAGGTAAATAAGATTGTTGTGCCACAGTTTCCAGTTGTCCCTGATATAACTGCATTGTTAACTATGATTCCAGCCTCCGCTGCATGGTTCTCAGTGATCGATTTAAAGAATGCTTTCTTTAGCATCCCAATTGCAGAGGAGAGTAGGGACATTTTTGGCTTCAGTTTAGGAGGTCGAAGTTTCCGCTTTAAACGCGCTCCACAGGGCTACTGTGAAAGTCCATCAATATACAGTCAAGCTTTAAAAGCGCAGCTTGATGCACTTGTTTTACCTAGTGGCGCTATCCTTATTCAGTATGTTGACGATTTACTAATCGCCGCGGATACTGAAAAGATTTGCAAAGAAGCTATATTGTCATTGTTAAGCCATTTGTCTGCCTTTCATCATAAAGAGTCTCTCTCAAAACTGCAATATTGTCGACAAGAAGTGACCTACTTAGGTCATCTCTTATCGAAGGAGGGAAGGAAACTGACCCCAGAAAGAATTCAAGCCATTGCACAATTAAGCGTGCCAAGAACACAGAGAGAAGTGCGCGCTTTCTTGGGCATTACTTCATACTGTAGGCACTGGATACCAAATTTTTCTTTGCTGGCAAAACCTTTGTTAGCATTAACCTGTAAAAACACACCGAATCCTGTCCCGTGGTCTGAAGAGTGTCAGAAAAGTTTTTGGGAATTACGTGATGCATTATGTTCAGCTCCTGTGTTGGGTACCCCCGACTACAGTAAGCCTTTTACTTTGTATGTTCACGAAAAGGACGGTTGCGCATTAACAGTGTTAACACAGCCTTTTGGCGACAGACCGCGTCCATGCGCATATTTTTCGTCAACCTTGGACCCGGTAGCGAGGGCATTGCCAAGTTGTTTAAGAGCTACAGCCGCAGCAGCTATGTCCATTCGACAGTCTGCTGGATTGGTAATGGATAACACATTGATTATTATGGTTCCACATGCTGTGGACACATTGTTAAACAGGACCAAGACACAGCACTTAACTAGTGCTCGATTGTCAGGATATGAATTGACACTGCTGGCAAACCATATACACATAAAGAGATGCAACACGTTGAACCCAGCTACATTATTGCCGATTCCAGCAGACATAGATGAGATTGAGCAGCATGATTGTCTGTTCAGAACAGAAGAAGAGACGAAAGGGAGAATAGATCTTAAAGATACTCCCCTAACTGAGTGTGATGGTACCTTATGGGTGGATGGTTCGTGCTTCAAGCTTCCGAATGGTGATACGACTGCTGCATATGCCATCACGACTTTGCACACAATTGTTGAAACTGCACGTGTGCCACATAATTCGGCTCAAGCGGCAGAATTAATTGCCCTTACAAGAGCATGCATGTGGTCTGAAGGAATGAAGGTGAACATATATACTGACAGCCAGTACGCCTTTGGCGTGGCTCATAGTTTTGGGTAATTGTGGAAAGAACGTGGGTTACTGACTTCGCATGGAGCTAAAATTCAGAATGGCAAGTTGGTGAATGATCTCCTTGAGTCACTGACCCTACTGTTACAAGTTGCAATCATGAAATGCAGTGCGCACAAGAAAGTCACTGATGATGTTGGTCGTGGTAATGCGTTTGCTGATGAAATCGCGAAAGAAACAGCAAAAGATTTGAAGACTCGAATGTATGTTGCAGGCCCTGCAAGATGGGTTAATGATGTTGGAATGTGTGAAGACACGATAGAGAGTGTGAAGTCCCTTCAAGCTGAAGCCACAGAGAAAGAGTTGAGCAAGTGGAGAGAAAGCAAGGGTAAATTGGATGAGAATGGTTGTTGGATTGATTTGTCAGAACACCGGCGATGGTTGCTACCTGATGCACACGTGCTCCCAGTGGTTACTATGGCACATGGAATGGCACATATCAGTGTGAAAGGAATCTGTAAGTTGTTGGCTCCAGTATGGCAGAATGCTGGAATTCCCAAGTGTGCAGAGAATGTGGTCAAGAATTGTATGGTATGTTTGAAATATAACCCTGGTAGAGGAACCCCGACTCCGGCTGGCCATTTTGCGCCTCCATCATATCCATTTGAGGTTTTGCAGCTAGATTTTATCCACATGGAAAGGTGCAACAACTTGAAATATGTACTTGTTGTTGTTTGCGCTTTTTCAAAATGGATAGAAGCATATCCCCTAAAAGACAACACTGCTTTATCCACAGCCAAAGCCCTTGTGAAAGAATTTTTCCCTAGGTTTGGAATGCCAAGAATGGTGTGGAGTGATAATGGGAGTGAATTTGTGGGTCGAGTGATGAAGAATGTGTGTGAGGGGTTAGGGATAAAGCAGAAATTCCACGCTGCAAATCACCCCCAATCAGCTGGATTAGTAGAGTGCTACAACGGCACCCTGAAGCTCAAACTGGCCAAAATCCAGGCGAGCTCCGGTCTTAAATGGCCTGACGCTCTGCCTTTAGCACTACTATCCACAAGAATGACTGTGCATTCACGAGTGGGACTTAGTCCATATGAAGTGGTTTTTGGCCGCCCGGCCAATGTATGGGGTGTGCCAAGGCCGACAAAATTCAGCGAAATCGAACATCCAGTACTGCTTGACTATCTGTATGAATTGACGGCTAAATTGCGTGTTTTACACCAACAGGTGCACAATACACTCCCCCAGGCATTGAAGCTCCAGGACACCCTATCGACCCTGGCTCATGGGTGCTCGTGAAGAACTTTCAGCGAAAGAACAACGATGAGCCCCGTTGGATCGGCCCTCACCTCGTACTTCTATCGACAAGATCAGCGGTTCGAGTGAAAGGGAAAAAGAATTGGATTCACGGCGCCCACTGTAAACGGATATCTTTGCCTCTACCATACGACCAGTGGGTCCAGGAGGGTATCGCTGATTCTGAAACAGACACTGTACCTCGTTTTGTACCATTTAGTGATGCACGCGTAAGAGGCACAACTTCAGAACAAGAAAGTGACGATATTTTGCAAGAAGCTGTGCCACCGTCAATTCGTTTGGACACCACGGAGCCTGAACTCTTGTTTCAAGACCAGACAGTACCTGGCAGAAACCGATATAACTTGAGACCAAGGCCTATGAACAAATAAAAATTCCTTTCCCTTACTATTTTTGATATTATAGCTCTCCCATCTGAAGGACTTTTTGATTTTTGTTTTTCGAACCACCATCCGGGTTCAGCCGCAGGGTCGCGGTGCCAAGACTTTGGGGTACAGGCCGAAGACGTTAGGTCAACGGTTCTGGTTGGTCTAGGGCGTTCCCTGGACTGACAGGCGTACTCCTTAGCAGAAGATACTCACCCGCCGCGAGCGGCACGATTAGAGGATGGAGATTTTCAAGATGGAGAGACCCGGTGAGGAAATGAACTTTAAGACAAAAATATGTAGAATAATGAAGAGCAAACGTTCTGTATTATTATGTCTGTTTGTATTATTTAGTATGATGGTGTTTACTGTAGGTTATGTATTCTTCTCCTCTCAAGTACCATTTGCACCCACTGAACAGCCTATACCTCCTCCTACTGTCTCCTTACACTCTTTCCACCCTCTGCCTGAACACGAACAAGCTAGACGATCTGAGTTCGTAAACAACTCGTTTATCCAACTCCTGCACCAGCACCAGCTAGTTATGAATACAACCAATTGCTGGGTGTGTGGTTTAATGCCACATACCATTAATAAGGGTATCCCATATCTAGTGCTGCCGTTTAGCTATAATGGATCGTCCTGGGCATTCCAGACCATTTTCTTTTTGTATTAGATGCCTACTCCCCGCGACAACCGCGTTCCATCAGACCTAGCACAAATAATAAAGCCTTAATGAAAGGAGTTGCCGATATGAGCAGAGATATCGACGCATGCTCATCTATTCCCAAGGATGAATTGCGAGCTTATGTAGGTTGGAACGCGACGGGGTATAGCATTAGTCTGGGTGAAAGGCAGCGGAAAATTTCACCCCCAACTTGGGTCGTACCCCACATAGGTCGGTTCTGTTTACAAGGTAATGGTCAGAATCCAAGAGCTCAACTGGGAAAAAGTGACTGTACTGAAACGTACACTTTTCCATCACAGTTTTCCCCTGCGTTTTTGGCTGCCAAGGGTACATATTTTGTTTGCATTGACCGAGCATATGCATGGTTGCCCCATGATTTCTCGGGCACATGTTACATTGCAAACTTGCTACCGCCAACATTTACTGCTGCCTCTGATTATCACAAGACCAGAGTTGTAAGAGGCGTGGTTAGTAAGGAGGATACTGCCGGTCAGGAAGCGGGAGACTTCTTTCTGGGTTTCCTGCTGTTTTGGGGACCTATGGTCAATAGTAGGAACCTGAGACAACTGACTCGTGTCGTTGAATCCACTGTTAATGTAACGGCGGGTGCCCTTGGTAATTTGACAGCTGAGCTCCAAGCGGATCGCCTCATGACTTTGCAGAACCGTATGGTTCTAGACGTCATACTTGCAGACCGTGGTGGGGTATGTAAGGTCATCCAATCTAGCTGTTGCATTTTCATACCAGATAACGCTCCAACAGTTTATCAAGCCATCTCCAAACTGCATAAAATATCCGAATCTATTCACGTGGATAAAGGAGATTGGTCACTGGTGGGGTGGTTCTGGGAACTGATATCTGCCTGGGGTTGGAAGATTCTGATGGTCATTGGAATGATCTTGGCCATCCTTTTCCTGTTCTGTCTGTGTATACAGTGTGCTCCTGCGATATGTGGCCTCTGTGTTACATTATGTGTAAGGAAACCTGTATCGAGGGACGAGCTAAGTAATAGGATGATGCTACAGCAACATCTCCATGACTTCATGAATATAGACCTGGACTCGGATTGATATGAGTATAGTTATTGCCTATGTAAGGGCAAAAGGAGGGTCTGTGGTACTTTAAAATTTGGGACCGCATAGGAGGCAGGGCCCTACCCCTGCCTATTCCGGTATTAGCAAATCGCGACTGGCCAATGCGGTGTGTACAAGTGCTCTGTGTAACGTTTCATCGGTAAATGCACTGTGTATACGATATTACACATTGACTTCGTGGGTTCCATCTTGGAGCGGTGGCCCTCACATAGGCTACACATTAAGGACTAGTACAGGCCTTCAGAACACATGTGCCTTCCATTTGACTTCTCTGTGACCTATGCGATTTGGCTCCACCGCCCCAGGTCAGTCCGGTCCCACGAGCACCCCGTCCTACGGCCACCTGTGATTAGCATCAGGGTTTGACACACCATAAAGCCTTTTCATCCCACACAAGCCTCCGGCTAATCTCTTTCACACCTGACTCTTCCTGCTTTATGGCTTGTTTTACAAACAGGAGGTGCCCGTGTTTATTGGGGTCTGCTGATATCTGATGTGGGATCTGAGCCTCGCTGGGTAAATAATTGTGGGCTGGCTTAACTGGAATGTGGGATGGTCATCATGACTCTGCCTTTTCGTTTGTAATGAATACATATGAATGACCATATCGTAAAACGAGGAATGTGTGCCTGAAGCATGATATTTTGTATATAAGGAGAAGGCCGTTTCTGTAAGTTTAAGCAGTCTCCTGAGAACATACATTGTGTTGTACTTCTCGGATACCTGTAATTGGTCTGCAGCCAATAAACAAGATCTTTGACTTCACCTAGAAGACTGTGTTTCTGTAGGTCTGAAACAGGAAGAACCCGAAGTCTTAGGGTGTGTTCCCCTGCACCGCTGGGTTTTAAATACCCAGTACTTCAGTAGGTCACACATTGGAACTGAGTCTTGATTATACAATGGCCTAGTACACATATCAATGCAGAGTTTAAATCTCTATACTCCCTTCGATGTGGTGACACCAAGTCTGTGAATAGTATACCAACCACACGTGTTTGTGGGCCCTTGATGACTACGCCTTTGGCCTACACTGAGGTTCACCAGGCCTCACACCAATCCAATCCAGCCCGCACCAGGCAGGACACAGCATCGTCGCTTGCGAAACACCCACTCAGCTCTGGTGCTTCTACCTCCGTCAACCACAAGTTATATCAGGGTTATGTCTAATACGTTCAAGAAAGGGTTCTAAACAAAGGAGAAAAAGTAATGGGGAAAGAGGACAACCCTGTCTAGTGCCTCTTTGTAATTTAAAACAGGGAGAGAAATGGCTAATAACAAACACGCAAGCACGTGGATTAATATACAACACTTTAATATAAGACATACATTTTTGACCAAAACCAAACCAATGAATTGACAATTAATGCGGTTGAAAGCTTTTTCAGCATCGAGTGTGAGGGCAGCTAAAGGAGAGGTTATTAGAAAACAGTCTGGCGTTGTCAGAAGCAAGTCTGCCTTTAATAAAACCAGCTTGATCCAGCTTTATAAGGAGTGGAATGACGAGAAGCTAAAATCTTTGCAAAAACTTTACAATCATAGTTAATTAGTGAAATGGGTTGACAATTTTTACATAGGGTAGAGTCTTTATCTGGCTTGGGAAGCACAACAATGAGGGCCTCCGAAAAAAAAGAACCACATGCTTTAGAATTAGAAAAGCAAGAGTTAAAAAGCTCTAATAGTTTAGGGGCAAAAATGGTGGAAAAGGATGAGAGCAGTTTGACGGAGAAACCATCTGGTCCAGGAGCTTGGCCTTTTTTAAAGATTTAAGAGCATCAATAATCTCCTGAAGGGAGATATCTCTCTCTAGGGGTAAGAGAGTGTCAGATAGGGAAGGGGATTTAGGGATACCTTTGAAAAAAAGTCTCAAAATCCTTTTCAGAAGGAGTTGTATCATCTGTATATAGTAGTTCATAATAGGACTGGAAGGTATTTACAATTTCAGAATCGGAAGAGAAAATGTTATTATTCTGTTCAGAGCGAATAGGGCCAATAATTTTACGTTCTGATTTGATTTTTAAATAGTTGGCTAACATTTTCCCCGCTTTATTTTGGCCTCCATAAAATTTAGATGTAATTTTAAGGAGAATATTACAAGCATCGACAGTGGCAATTTTATTCAAGTTAGATTTGACTTTAATCAGTTCTTGCAAACTTGAGGAGGATTTTGAGGAGAAATAGTTATGTTCTAAAATCGTTATCTTTTGGAGGGTTGCGTGATATTTAGTGTTCAGTAATTTTTTTTCTTGCAGAATATGCAATAGTAAAGTCTCTAAAAGAGGCTTTAAAGGCATCACAATTTGTATGAACAGAAGAATCCGTGGATTGATTAAAATGAAAAAAAATCATGAATAAAGGATGTCGCTTCTGAAATAAAGGTTTGGGCTGATAGTAGGGAATTGTTAAAACGCCAACGGCCTTGATTGCAAGTGTTGAGGGACGTATCAAAAGAAGAAAACATAGGGGCATGATCAGAAACAAAAATAGAACCAATTTCAGAAGAGTGTATAGAAGGGAGCAATGACTTAGAAACTAAAATATAACAAATACGGGACATAGTGTGGTGAACATTTGGAAAAAAAGTAAATTCACTAGCGTCAGGATTACGTGTTTTCCATACGTCATACAAAGGACGAGAGGCGATGGCAGATTGAAATGCCTTGTGAGCTTTATCAGGTTTAAATTTACATTTAGATTTGCTATCCGAGAAAGGATCTAACCAGTCTTTAAAATCTCAAAAAAAGCTCATGGTCATTAATTCCAATTTTGAAACCGGGACCAGAGGCTCGGTCCCAAATTACACGCACAAAAATAACAGCGTGTCTAAATTGACAAGAGTGTGACACCCCACAGATAGCTCCATATGAGCAAGGACAAATTAAACTTTGCATCTGTAACATTAACAGCCTGGCAGCTAAAATGGTCGATTATGAAGTAGTTAATTACTTGAAAACATTAGACTTAATACTCCTCCAGGAAACCTGGGAAGATAATGCCAAGGAACTCCAAGGGTATTCCTCCTATTTCGTCCCGGCAACAAAGGTCTCTAACTTTGGTCGCCGTTCAGGGGCACTAATGATGTTGGCTTCAATAACTACAATAGGCTCAATACAGTCCATTGAGGCGAAAATCACACCACCCAATGCAGTTCCTGCATTACAGATAAAGCTCAACAATATGTCACAAGACGTTATAATAATTAACACCTACGTGCACCCCAAACAAAAACAAAAAGCTGTAAAGGAGCTGTCAAATGAAATAAAACGGATTATGGCTGAGCAAGACACCGACCACATAATCGTTGCTGGCAATTTCAATCTACACCTTTTTGGGTGTAGATGACGGCCTTGTGCACAAACTCACATCGCTTTGGAGGATACCGAATCAGGGCCGAGCAAATACTAGCCAACCTTCAAGATGGGCCAAATACCTGTTTCAGGAATTAGAATACTTAAATCTAATAGCATTGAATGGCCGTTTCTTGGAGGACAATACACCAGTTGCTACATATCATTCCTCAAAAATTTCCTCCTATTTAGACTACACTTTTGTAACACTAGCCATGTTCAATAAAATAGCAACCCTCAAAATAGGTGACAATGTTCAGAGCGATCACCTCCCACAGGAAGTACTGCTGAATGCGAGGCCGGCCGATATACTAGATATTTGGAACCCGATTGCAACTGAAGAAGTCTCCAATTTAAAGCGTTTAAGGTGCGGTGCTAACAACATTGAAGCTCTATCATCTTCTGCTAAAGCCCTATTTGAGAGAGAAAAAGAAACTGTTGCCCCAATTGTAACAGCATGGGAAAACTTCATTAAGACTGTAGTGAAGATTGCTATCTATATACGTACAATGCTAAGTTAGCACAACCGCGTTAGATGTTAGAAAGCCATCTTGCCGCTTTTGCTGCTTTTGCACACAACACTGTAGTTACATGTTATTAATTGAGAAATGCTTGCTCGACTTTGCTTCACATGAGAACTGTCTGTTGTTCACATCCCAAACAGTGAGCAGCGACCTTGGTCTGAACATTGTGTAAAGAAACAGTCTGGGTCGCTAGACGGTGCATGTTGTTGGGTTCAGGTTGATTGGCCCACTATTTAGCCATAACACGCACGCAGCTGCAAATACCTGAAAGTCGGGTGCTTTTAATATTGCAGTGTTGCATGTTTTTCATGACATTCGGAGGAAGAGCTTTCCCAGGAGCAGAGTCTAGCTGATCCTGTGATGGGATCCCACTAAGCTGATCTTTACGGTATGGGGTTCCCCATTCAAGCCTAGAGACGTTTTATTAGTCTAATAATAACCATATTAGTTTACTAGTGAAAGGAAGGAGGTTGTCATCCACTGTCATTTTATTATGATTACTCCTTTCATTTTCTATGGTATTGTAACTATGCTGATGGTTTTGATCTTAATCATTTGTCTGCTTATGTTAGCCAAAGTACTGCATCTTAGGACACAAGGTTTATAAAATAAACTCTTTAAACTTTACCGTGTCTCTGTTTATTCTGTTGTGGACTGATATGAGAATAATTACGAACAGGTATTTCTGATTCCCATCATTCCTGAGAATACCCTAAGTCGCTTGTTCTGGGTTGTCTATACATTGGGACCGCCGAGATAAAACTCGGATAACGAATGGGACACTGATGCTGGTCGGATAAGGGGTTCTGGGTTCTGAGGTGAGTTTTTGGTACACCACAATTCACTGAGGTCCGGGTTTCCTGTGCATAGTTCTGTGCATAAGCAGAATCCCTGCAACATGGCGCACCTAACGTTTGGTCTATTGATTTGAAACGCCTTAGTAGTGCTTATATTAGTCCACAACACCCTCACTCTGGTTTCCGGTTGACGGGAGTGACGGTTTAACCTACCTGTGTTTCGACTCATAGGTTCATTCAAGCTTGATCATTACAAAGTTATTTTTACTGAACCCCAGTGCTACTGTTGATATCGTTGATACTCTTTAGTGTGTCCTAATGGCGGTCGAGATAGCCGCGCATAGTCGTGCACCTCTACGCCGTCATTTGATGACGTATGGGGTGCCAGATGATGGGATGGCTGTTATTTTTGTGGTGAGCGCTGATGCGTCTTACCCGTATGAGTTGTTTTACTCTTGGGTGACTTTACCGGCAGTGGATGACGATGATACGTTTCATTCTTTTACTGCCACACAGCTACCTGCGGTCTATACCCCGTATAAGACACAAGAAATTTCAATCTCTGCCTGGCAGCATACCATTTGGTTTAATGGCGCCCTTCCCCATGCAGTTGCACCGGCAAGAATGGGCCCGTTGTCTATTGCAGGGGCCACATGGCCGGTGCTGACGGTTTTACGCCTCATACCCGCTATCTCACGGTGGCGGTGGCTGAGTTGCGGGTACTACACACAGCCCTGATTACAGTTCATAGGGCTTTAGTGCAGTACGTGTCACGCAACGTACAGGTGGGGGCACCTGCTGTTGCGGGACAACCAACGGACCACCACGCGGTGGTTATTAGTCCTGTTATGGTTAATTCGGTAATGGGCAAGCGCCCCCAAAGTAAGGATGATTTTCCTTATTGGCTTGCTGAGAAATTTGACCAACTGGAGGCGGTTTTTCCGCATACCACTCCTGTGGATACTCACCATTAGTTTGCCGAAAGACTTAGTCTCAGATATGGCTGATTGCACAAACTGGGGCAAGGTCTTTGCCGCGACCTACTCAAAGTGCTTCGGCACTCTGTCTATGTCTGTACTACCCTCCGTTATCAAACGTGTTCAAGAGAATCACGGTGCGGAGGCTGCTGTTGAATTAGGAATGAGGCTTGTCGGAGTGTTCGATGTGGTGGCTTCCATGGTAATGGGCAACCTCAAAGGCGATGCCATGCAGTTCCAAGTACTAAATAAGCTGGACAGCGTGGATGAACTCGACAAGCCCAAGGAGTTCGCTAAAATAATTGCGCAAGCCTATAGGCAGGTGGGCCGTAGTGCGTTGGGTGTTAAACCAGCCGTAATAATTCCTGATATAGTACAGCAAACTAAGGTGAGCTCGTCAACTAAAGACGAACGCCCTAATTTTCCTAAACAAAGTTGGCGAGCATAGAAAAAGGGGAAACAGCAACAGAAACAGGGGTCTCGTCCTGGCTTGCCCGTGCAGTCGTCCAGCGAACGCACATATGATCTGCGCGATCGATCTCGTATTAAGTCACCTGATAGATTTCAGGTTTCTGAACAACGCTCTCCTCGTTCTTCACAGGAAACATCGGCTTCACAATCCGGTGGCGGAGACCGTGGGAAAGGAAGGGGTGCCCAAAGTCGTGAGCAACCCCGCCAGACTGACGGCAAAGGCAAGCAGGACAAGTCTGCACGTCAACGACCCCCGTTTCAGAAGAAGAAAGTTGCTGCGCTAACAGCGAGGTATGCCACAGATGGTGCGGACACAGCTTCAGAACCTGAGATGGGCACTAACGCTGCTAGACAGCGCGGCGGAAGTTACAGTAGTGCGACAAGCACTGCGTCCATATCTGGTGGCGACCGCAACTGATACGTTCATAACTGTAGAAACTGCTGACACTAGAGTGGCTCCCCCTGACAGACTATATAATATAGTCCTTTTAATTGAAGGTGACATACAACGAACGATTAAAGGGATTTTTTGAGATAATCTGACCTCTTCATATGATATTCTATTAGCAGAGGCTGATTGGCCCCCGGCTTTCGTTTTAGATGCTCCTAGAGGGGAGGAAGTAATCCTCCCGTCCTTCGCGCACACAGTGCCAAAGGACCAAGCTAAAAAGTTTGCCGAGGAGTGGGCTCTGGTGCTTGCACCTGCGCTGTATCGTAATCAGGTAGGCTGGGATAAATTGTCCCCCAGTCATGAAATTCCGTTGCGGTCCACGCCCCAGCCACAACCCCAATATCCCATGCGTCGTGAAGCAAGACCTCACGTCGCGGCTATCCTTGAACAATTGGAATATCAAGGTGTAAGTGAAACGTGTGTCGCCGATGAATAATCCTTTATTCACTGTGACGAAGCCTGACGGGTCGTACCGCCTAGTTTTGGACTACCGGCATTTAAACTCTCATTGCCGGACATGCGCAGTACAGAATACCCACAATTCGGCTCTCGTCGATAGTCTCATGAGAAAACGGTTTAAAACCACACTTGACATTTCCAATGGCTTTTACAGCCATAACCTGCCCTCTCTTAGTAGTGAGTGGACGGCATTTACCTCGGGTGGCAAACAAAAACATTTCAGAAGATTACCGGTGGGCTATAAAAACAGCCCTGGTGTCTTCGCTGCTCGCGTGGTCTCTCTGTTAGAGAGCATAGACCCTGATGCGTACTCGTATGTGGATGATATTTATCTCACAGATGACGAGTTGGGACCGCATCTCCGTCGCGTTGATTGCATTATTGTTATTGTTTTGTTTGCAGACTTCGGTTACAAATTCAACTTTGCGAAGTCTCGCATTGCGGAATATACAGTGTTGTTCTTGGGATACGAACTCAACAATGAAGGTCGAGGCTTGGCTCTGCACTTCCTAGAGAAATGCGCATGCCTACGTGCCCCTACGACACTGAAGAAATTACAATCTCTGCTGGGCTTTCTGAATTTCGGTCGAACTTACATTCCAGATTATGCCCAGCGTATCAAGCCGCTTTATGCCTTGGTACAACCTACTTTTTCCAAATCATGTTGGCTGCCGGAGCATTCAGCTATATTGCAATCTTTGCAAGCTGACCTTCTTGCTTCAAAATACTTACTGACGCGTGATAACCACACTAACCTGGTAATAAGAATTGTGCCAGGCGCAGTGGGTTTCAAGTACTGAACGTTCAATGAGGGCGACACCGTCCCCATTGCCTACAAATCTCTCTTGTACACTTCGGCTGAACTGCGATTTTCCGCTGTCGAGAAAGTTCTGACGGCAGTACAGATGGCGATTCTGAAACAGCGAGCGCTATCGCAAGGCAAACGCATGTTGGTGGTAACACCATATCCTGCCCTTGAGGCGGTGACGAAAGCAAGTGTACCTAATTCTAAGGCTTTGCATCCAAGGTGGATACAATGGGCCACTTCCTTGACATCGCCTGACGTCACATATATCTTTGACCCGGCACTTCAGACTCAGGAGTTTTTGCAGTATGAATTCGTTCATCCAGCTCCTCTGTCTTTGCGCCCGCTCGAGGATTACCATTGTGTCATTTACACTGACGGTTCTGCGCAACCGGCTACTGGATCAAAGCATGCCTATTCAGCGGCCTGCGCAATTGTGGTCGGTACTTTCGTGAATGGTGAATTCCAATCCGATGTCGTGCATACGCAGTCATTGGGTGATTGTACCGCACAGTTGGCGGAGCTTCGTGCTCTGGTGCTTGCACTAGAGTTTGCTGATCCCCGAGTCACTACTCTTATAGTGAGTGACTCATTTTATTGTGTCCAATCTTACAACGACAATCTACATTTTTGGTCTCAGAATGACTACCATGATTCCAAAGGTAGCACGATTAAGCATAAAACGCTTTGGGTTCGAGTGGCAGAACTTAAAGAACATCTGTCTCTCGTGAATGTTATTCACACTCTTGGTCACCAACGAGTTGGTGTCCATGCTGTCGGCAACAGCCTAGCTGACGAGGCAGCAAAAACAGCAGTGGCGACATACTTAGTAGCAGCAGTTACAAGATCCAAAAGTAAGATCGATGATGACATCTTGGCAGCTATTGCTGCTACAGAGAAGGGAACAAAATATCCAAGAGGTTTCCCTTCTTGTTACCATTATCGCTTAAGTCCTGATAACGTCCCATTAGTGAGGATTAATGACAATGGTGACAGATTGATTCCCAACGCGGACTGCAGACCATCTTTGATATTAGCAGCTCACGAGGGCATGGCGTCCGCGCATGCCGGCGTTGCAGCTACTGTATCTCTGTTACAACAACGTTACTGGTGGTGCGGTTTATATAAACAAGCGCGTGCTTATGTTCTTAATTGTGACATTTGCTAGCAGATAAAACCTTCCACTGCGGCGCGCCCACCACAAACTCAGTTGTACATATCTAATAAACCACTGGGTTGTGTTTATTTAGATCATTGCGGTCCATTTACCTCTGATACTGCGTACAAATACATCTTGGTTGCAGTGGATTCGTGCACACATTTTCTGTGGATGTGGCCACAAAGGAGTGCTGATGCCCGTACTGTCATCAAGGATTTGCGTGTCTTTGTTGGAAGTTTTGCATGTGGTACCTTTCATTCTGATCAGGGCCCTGTGTTCGCCTTTAAGGCGTACAAAGAAGCCATGAGAAATTTGGGGGTCCAAGTCAAATTTTCGTCTCCATACCGACCTGAGGGTAATACTGTGGTGGAGTGGATGAACCGTGACTTAAAGCAATCTTTGACAGCCAGGGTTTTAGGTACTGGCCGGAACTGGCTAGCTCACTTATATGACGTACAACGTGCACTTAATAATCTCCCTAGTAGGTCTCTGGGTGGGCGGACCCCATACATGATGCTCTTTGGCATACGAATGTTTGTCCCGGCCCTTGATGGTCTAGACATGGCGGCGTCGGCCGCACCCTTTGACGTAGATGATCACTGTGCTGTATTGCAGAATCTTCAAGAAGCCAGAGACAGTCTAGCGATGGAACATGTACCCTCCACATCTGATGCTGCGCTTCAGATTCCGGTAGTCGGCTGGCTACCTCGAGTTGGTGATCTGGTCCGTGAGAAGGTGGAGAACAAGTTCGGCCCCTCTTATCGTGCACCAGTTCCGGTGCTTGGAGTACAGGGTACACGTACAGTAATTGTACCTCCACTTCCTGGTCGAAGGGATAACAGGTACATCTCTATTGACAATGTCAAGCTACAGCGAGTGGCCGATTCTTCTTAGTATGACACCGGCAGTTTCTTGCCCTTCGATGCTGAGAAATTCGGTTGTGGCCCCAGCTTCTAACACCTTGCCTGATGATGCTTTCGAGATGCATACAGTTACTGGTCCTTTATTGCCACCGACACCTGGTGGTCTACCTGAAGATATTGAGTATGCTTATCCTGCGGATGTCCAGTTGCCTGTTTTACAATCCACCACAGTTACCCAGTCACGATACTCTTTTGACACTAATTCAATGACTTCCATTGCCCCGTCCAAAGTTTCAGTTTTTGTTGCCTGGTTCAAAAGACATTTTTTAATTCCCCCTTGTACTTCCATTTGGCTGGTGCTCATATGTATTTTTTTGTTTATGTCCATTAGCTTTGTGGTAGTGTTTTTTAGACTTATCAATGGACACTACCTGAAAGAACGCTCTACAATTTGACTAATTGATGGAACTTTGGCCCCCCACTCCTCATCACATATCATGAAAAGGGACCAGACTTTTGTGAACATTACTGCCTGGCCTGTACGTGATGAGATCGCTTGGGATGCTGTAAAATTTCAAATTCATGGCCCCACTGAAGTAATCAATGTGCCAAATGTATTTCGTGTTTCTATGGGTGATGTAGTTAAGCAGAACATCCACTCGGATGATTGGGATGTACAAGCTGTAGAAGCACTGTTTTCTGATTTGAAATATTATGCTGCATTTGATGCTGAAGATTTGTATTTAGATACTGCTAATTATGATGAGCAATTCTGCTATCAACATTATGGCACACATTTACTACACAAAGCAAATACGTTTAGAAATTTTGTAAATTATACACAATGGGAACACTGTCCTGCCCCTAGGCTGGGCAGCTCCACCACGTTAGTGGACAAATTCACATATTTTTCTGATTTCAGTGTGTCAAATCCGGCCTCCTTTTATTTTAAGGTTGCGGCTGAGTCTGCTTCTAAAGTTAGACTGACACACACCAAATTGTTGTATTCCAAGTCCTTTATGGACAAGTTGGCAATTGGAGGATATGATCTGTGGAAAGCTACTATCGATCTTAAATCGGTTTGGGGTTCTAAACCGTGGCAGGTACAGGGAACAGAAGCTTTGCATCGTGCCTGCCTCATCCCGAACCACATGTTATTTTTGAATTCGTCAATTTTTCAGACCACCTGTTTTGGATTGGCTACTTCTAAAAAAATAAATTCTCCCTCCATTCTGGGTCTGGGTGCTTATCCTAATTGGGGTAATCATACGGATCTGTCCCTTGCAACGTTGCAGTCATACATTTCCAACACATCCTTCAATATTTCTGAATTGAATCCGGAAGGGTGGTTGGTGTGGCAAACGAGCTCAGATTCCTGTCAACATCGGTTTCTGGATTTAGCACCGGGGTATACACAAGTTCGTGTAGACCCCCGTTTTGAATCTTCTCACACTGTAACTACCAACTCAGTAGGGAAGTTATGCCAATCTTGGCTGCAACATTCCACCTTAGCATCTGTTAAACTTCATTTATCACAATTGAACGACAAAATAGATTTGAATGATTTTGTTAAGGGTCCTGCGGTTGGCAGGTCCAAAAGATGGGTATATGCTATTTACAACGAAGTTTGGAAGCTATCACAGATTGAAGCTGCATCCAGATTACGAGCTATTGACCAGGCCAATATGGAAAAGGTATTGGCTGTAATAGATAATAGCATTAACACCCTGTCTTCCAGAATTTATACCTTAGATAATATTGTTTCATCTGTGGTTGACATTGTGCAGGATGCTTTGTCTGTTTTGTATCATGGTCAGAATCAATTGTGTTCCATTATGCAGTTTGCATGGACATTACAAACGTTAAAGGCTGGGAAAGTCCCTTGGGATTACATGAATTCTTCATCTTTGTTCCTCCCTTTTAATTTAACTGCGAAACAACAATTTATGTCCATGAAGGATGCGACATATTTATTGCTGCACATTGAAAAGTTAGAACCTTTCCCTTTCTCTGTTGCCGAATTACACTTCGCTGTGTGGCTTATCCACGGGTTGATAACGTTACCATTCCCCCTGTTTAAGTTCAGTTTGTGCATGAAACATTATGCCCTTGGCAGATATGAACAACTTGGTACTGCCTTCCTGCACGAAGTTTGGTCACTCCCCTTCACGTATAGATGTGTGAGAGACGGAAAAGAGGTATACTTAAAAGGTGAAGAGTGCACTTCCACTCCGGATCACTCTGTAGTGTGTAGGCACATTCAATTGCATGGTGCATGTAATGTGCACGCTCCTAATTTAGCTTGCGTCCTGAAAGGGATCCCTGTGCCAGTTATAACACCATCTTTTACGCTGCTTGTTAACGGTAGTTATTTGCTATTAAATAATGAAGCTTGCTGTGGGATGTTAGTGGGAATTCCCTACATAGTGACTGTATCACAGAGAGTTCAACAAGATGAGCAGAATAAGGGCTCTATTGTCTCAAAAAGAATTCGCGTTGACTTCATTACGGGAAACATTTGTCCTTCACGTAGCAAACACGCGCACAGAGGTGCAAGCGCTTTTGAATACTGATCTCCCACTTCATTTTGGGGCCCTGATTCAGACTATCTTTAATGCCTCGTCAACAAGCGGCCTGGCTCATTTTTTTAAAATTGTGGGCTCCGGCCTCGTGGCCTCCTTTCAAACTATTTTTGGTGTGATCCCGGCATTTTTTCATTCTATTTTTTCCAGCGTCTTCGGAGGTCTCCCTTTGCTTCTCGCCCTCGTAGCTGGGGTACTTTTGTTGATCTGAGCAATACGCACAACTTGCGTCACACAACAGCAGGTCCCGGCTGCTCCATCTTCGTAATCGGATGCTTGAATACTATGGCACTTTACCATTGGCGACCTTAAGCATAGCCTATGGATTGTCCTTCCGGTTTCCTTACTTTACTTGTGTGCAGCCTGTCTTTCATTGCCTAGATTGTCCATTCCAATGGGCTCTGGATTTGTGCCTGTCGAACTCGGTGTCTCCTGCCCCGGATTATGATCGGCTAATGAGCCCCTTAGTGGCTCATGAGTTGGACTGTTCTGGCGTCAGGATTATGGCCTGTGGAGCAGCACATGGAGTCCTTGGGAATTGGGACATCGGAACGGCTGCAGCTGAATTCTTAGCGAGAAGTTATCTTGAAGAACACACCAGTAGTCCTCGACTGGTGCTGGAGGCTCCGGTTGTCGAGGAACATGTGTGTTCCTTCCCCTTGCTGAACTGGATGGCAGATAATTTTGCAGAACGTTCCAATGATTTCCTCTTGGAAGCTGTTGCAACTTATTGTGCTTATACATTGATGGATTGACTTTTTTGCCCCTTCATTTCGTCATATGTCATTCAATGATGTTTTTTTCCTTTAAATAGGTTTTTTCAATCGTTTTTTATTTTTTCTTTGTTTTTTTTTCTTCGAACTTTTTCACTTACCTTATATGGACTTACAATTTATGCCCTTGGTTCCGTTCTATCGAACTTGAACTCTGCGTTCTTGCAAGTGCGCCCCTACTGGTTAGTGGTCCGATCAAGGGGAGGTGAAGTGAAGATTGCTATCGATATACGTACAATGCTAAGTTAGCACAACCGCGTCATATGTTAGAAAGCCATCTTGCCGCTTTTGCTGCTTTTGCACACAACACTGTAGTTACATGTTATTAATTGAGAAATGCTTGCTCGACTTTGCTTCACATGAGAACTGTCTATTGTTCACATCCCAAACAGTGAGCAGCGACCTTGGTCTGAACATTGTGTAAAGAAATAGTCTGGGTCGCTAGACGGTGCATGTTGTTGGGTTCAGGTTGATCGGCCCACTATTTAGCCATAACACGCACGCAGCTGCAAATACCTGTAAATCGGGTGCTTTTAATATTGCAGTGTTGCATGTTTTTCATGACATTCGGAGGAAGAGCTTTCCCAGGAGCAGAGTCTAGCTGATCCTGTGATGTGATCCCACTAAGCTGATCTTTACGATATGGGGTTCCCCATTCAAGCCTAGAGTCCTTTTATCAGTCTAATAATAACCATATTAGTTTACTAGTGAAAGGAAGATGGTTGCCATCCACTGTCATTTTATTATGATTACTCCTTTCATTTTCTATGGTATTGTAACTATGCTGATGGTTTTGACCTTAATCATTTGTCTGCTTATGTTAGCCAAAGTACTGCATCTTAGGACACGAGGTTTATAAAATAAACTCTTTAAACTTTACCGTGTCTCTGTTTATTCTGTTGTGGACTGATATGAGAATAATTACGAACAGGTATTTCTGATTCCCACCATTCCTGAGAATACCCTAAGTCGCTTGTTTTGGGTTGTCTATACATTGGGACCGCCGAGATAAAACTCGGATAACGAATGGGACACTGATGCTGGTCGGATAAGGGGTTCTGGGTTCTGAGGTGAGTTTTTGGTACACCACAATTCACTGAGGTCCTGGTTTCCTGTGCATAGTTCTGTGCATAAGCAGAATCCCTGCAACAAGACCTTCAGTGGAAACTTTGCGACCAGAACTGAGGTCCAAACCAAGACAATCAGAAGACGAATTAACAAAAGCAAAATCCAGTCCGGAAACTAAGAGCCTCAAACGTACTGTAAATCAAACCCTACGACAACTGTGAAAAACACCAGGGAATTTGGAGCTGCAGTCGATCCTTCGACAAACGAAGGTGCTATTGAGAAGGTGGAAGTGGAGGAAAATAAGGCTAAAGAATGACGAAATGTGGGCAAAGTTATTGCATGATGCCAAGCAACACAACAGCGTTAAGTTTTGGCAAACAATCCATAAGTTAGAGTGACCGAACCACTCAGGAATTAGTTCCAACATAACAGAGGCCGACTGGGTAGATGATCTCTCCGCCCATTTTAACAACAATAGGCAAAAGGGAGGGGAATCAAACAAGGGAGCGGGCATCGCTGTACCAGATATTGAATCCCCTAATAAGGGAAAAGTGACACAAAACTGTACAACCAAAGTTCACTTGGTCAACAGCACTAATACCCACAAGCAACAGGGGATCCTCTTGGCTGGTGATTTAGACTCCACAGACCTCACTGAAGAGGAAGGATATTGTTGTAATATGTTGTAATCTGTACAGGATGACACTTGTAGCCATGTTGTAGATTTCAAAGCCTTCTTTATTAGTTCCAGTTCCAGATCACTTCAGACAAGGTTCAGCCACGTACCAGCTTCATCATTAGCCTATCTTAGGCCCTTGTTACAGCCTCTATGTCAGCCCATGTAACAGCCCCACAGGAGAAGCCTGCCTAGCTGCTCAGCCCATCTCCAACTGTCATCACTCACCCACACAGGCATCCAGGCATTCCATTCATCACAGTCACACCAACATTCCGTTACCATCTCTCACTCTGGCTGAGCAGCTAGGAAGACCTAAGCTAATTACAATTAAGTAAAACTCAGGATATAACATTATCCCTTTCCTTTTAAAATGAAAACAAAGTTTACATTACTACAGCAAAGAACTATACACAAAATAAACCGTAATGTCCATAACTCAAGGATGCAACCAAAAGTAAAACATCACTAAAGCAAGAACAAAGCAAATTAAAGAGAAGATAGGAAAAAACGACATATCATAATATAACATGCATCAACATTACCCATCCTCCCTCATGAAGAGTATTATACCAATTTACAACGCACCTAACACTGCGTACTTTGGGGAAGACTTAACACTGTCTAACTAGCAGTGACCCCCTCCTTCTTTCCCCTGAACATACTAAATACACGTAGTGAAAGATGAACACATACTAAATACACGTAGTGAAAGATGAACACACCACGACGAACACACCACGACAAACACCCGAGGCCATAAACAGACATCAAGGGTGAACCGACACTACAAATACACGTGTACCACAATATGGACCACATAGAGGGTACACACAGTGAGGCGCAGGGCGACTTACACACGATCACAACTGAAGCGCAGGGCGACTTACACAGGACAACACGTGATGTACAAGGCGACTTACACACACAACAGCATCTGAAGCGCAGGGCGACTTACACAGGACAACATGTGACGCGCAGGGCGACTTACACACATACAACATCTGAAGCGCAGGGCGACTTACACAGAACAACACGTGAAGCGCAGGACGACTTACACAGAACAACACGTGAAGCGCAGGACGACTTACACACAACACAAAGAAGTGGGAAACCACCCACCAAGACCATAACCACCCTCACATAAGAGAAACTGTGGCATACACAAACAATGTACCCTTGTACATACATCAGGAATAACACCCACTGGTATAAAGATGATAATCCATATACCTACCCCCATGTAGAGGACACTAACTGGGACTTAAACCCAACCTCACCCCTATTCCTAAGGGATAAACTGTGATGACCACCCACCATGAGACTAAGGTGTCCCATCTAACAACAGCATAAAACAACTGTGGCATCACGACATAAAATGAACACTATAACACATCAGCAAACTATACCCAACGCCGGTGAGCGACCTCTCACCCGAGTGCTAAACTAGACATAATGTTCTTGTTCCTCAACTTTGAAATTTTCACAAGTGCTACTTTGACTTTCAAAAGCTAACTGACAGCACTAAAACTAAAGATGCACAACACATCATTGATCCATTGTCAAACCGGCCAGAGTATCACCATAGCTGCGGGGCTCCTTCTGATATCATGTTTCCACACCGTCACTGTTATATTGGCATTGAAATGTATCATCCGCTTTGGTAGCTTACCGGCAAAAACAAAGTTCCATGAGAGTCTGACCTCGTTGTGGAGTCGACATGAGTCTGACAGTCCTCCTTCAAACATTGATGCTTCCATCACGTATAAGTCGCGTTGTCCCTAGACTGCATGACGAAACTTTATTTAAAGATAAACGAACAACAGCGTGGTTGGCAGCAAATATCATGCATGGCAATGACGAAGGCAAACACAGCAGATAGCCTCCAAACTCAAGATGGCGGCACGTTTTACGACGTGATTGCCGAGTGGCTTAAGGTGCGTTCATGCACCAAAATGAATCAACATCGCCGAGGCCGCCCTGCACATCAGAGTGCAGATGACGCAGGACACATCGCAGGAGAGGCTGCACGCGCCGAACCAACCGAAAGAAGGTAGGCGCGCGAGTTGCTTGACTCGTGCCAGATTTTTAAACTTGAACTACAGTCCAACGGTCAATTTCAAAGTCAAAGTCTTGTACTATTTTCCTTCTGTTTACACTACTGGCAGATTAAATACGTGGCAGTTAACATACCATGAAGACAAGTCTCCAAACTCTCCTCAGAAAAGCTCATTATGTGCAAGTAGTACGAGTAAAATAGTTCTGTCCTTTTCTCCCTCACAAATTAGCACCTCAGTTCATGTGTCAAAGAGCAAACCTTGCGCAGACTCCAAGATGACCACATGAATCGCTGCGCTTGAGAATTACACAGGTACATTTGTGTTAGAGATGTAGCTTGCATTCACTCCTTGTAAATTTTACTTCCAGGCACAATATTTCCACCTTGTTCACCGACGCTGCTTGTACTTCCTAAGTGCCATAAAAGTACCAATCATAGCAGAACCACACCGCTCCTGTGTGGCACCTGTGAAAACTTCACTGAGTTGGACCACAACTCACATCTAAGAACAGCCACTCTCCTTTACTTCACTGAGTTGGACCACAACTCACATCTTGAACAGCCACCGGATACATCCATACGGCAGATTTAAAAGGAAGTGGTAGGGTGACAAGCAGTCATTTCACACCCTAACATACAGACCATACCTTTGGTCAAGTCCATGGAGTAAGATCAGGCAGGTCACAGATTTGGGCCGTCCGATGACTGGACACTGGTGGGGCCAGCTTGCCTTTTACTCCATACTGTTACATGTACATTTCTTTTTTTTTTACTTTGTAGTTGCGCTGGTTCTCACAGTTTCTTTGTAGTTGCGCTGGTTCTCACAGTTTCTTTGTGGTTCCTTGGTTTCTGTTCAGTCCTTAAGTACGCTTGGGTCCAGGCCCGCTCGTCGCCAAAATTAATATGTTGTAATCTGTACAGGATGACACTTGTAGCCATGTTGTAGATTTCAAAGCCTTCTTTATTAGTTCCAGTTCCAGATCACTTCAGACAAGGTTCAGCCACGTACCAGCTTCATCATTAGCCTATCTTAGGCCCTTGTTACAGCCTCTATGTCAGCCCATGTAACAGCCCCACAGGAGCAGCCTGCCTAGCTGCTCAGCCCATCTCCAACTGTCATCACTCACCCACACAGGCATCCAGGCATTCCATTCATCACAGTCACACCAACATTCCGTTACCATCTCTCACTCTGGCTGAGCAGCTAGGAAGACCTAGGCTAATTACAATTAAGTAAAACTCAGGATATAACAGATATGCTCCCACGGAAAAACAGATAAAAGGCCTAATAGCCAAGGGTAGAGATATGGGAGCGCCCGGCCCAAACGGGATCCCACTGATACTGATCAAACACGACGCCGTCTTTTGGAGTAAGGCTCTATTACCAGTTTTTAAGGGCTTAAACACCACAGTCACCATTCCGGAATCTTGGATAGCCCAATTTTTAAACAAGACAATAGGAATGATCCAAATAATTACTGACTGATAGCCCTTCTTGACGTAGACGCCAAATACTACACAGGAACAATCCTGGATGAGTTAACATCCTGGGCCTCAGAAAATTCCATTATTCCTATTAATCAAACTGGGTTTTGTAGTGGCCAAGGAACAGAAGAAAGGAAGAATTCCCTTGATCCTACAATTTCAAAGCATAAAATACTATGTCCAAAATCTATATAAAAATGATTTTATTTAGAAAAATATTTTTCTCGTTATTTCAGAACAAGTAAAATCACATATCATATCATAATCCTTCAAATAAAATTGTTAAAAAACATCAAACAATACATATCAATCAAGTATAATTTTGTTAAACAACAAAACACAATTATGACCAGCATAATATAGAGACAGACACAGATGTAAGACACAGCTACTATTCTTTACAGGTGCACATCACATTGGACTCAAAATCCCAGCTCCTTATACATTGATGAATCAGTATTTGACTTGTCTGTATTGGTCCTTTGATTGTGCTTTCAACAGCGTCAACGCGTTTCGATGGCTTTAAATTGATAGTACCATCTTTATCAAGACAACATAATTCTGTCTCTCACCTTAATTAGTCTTATTCCTTAAGATAGGGTGAAATTTGTGCGTGCTCCTAACTTTGTTCTCCGACTTATTGCGCAGCAAAGTTATGTAAATCCCACGTCCTTCTACCTTTGTTATTTTATTAGTAGAGTGTTCCACCTCTTCACGATCTCTTATTCGTATTGGAAGAACTGCTATCTCTATTTCTCGTTCTTAAACTTCATTAGTGAAGAGTACCCACACCACGAGGCTTAAATTCCTCTTCTTTATTCAGGCGGGTCTCTGTTTTGCAATCTGTCCTCAGCAGTATGGGTGTTTCGATCTGAGTTGTGGCCAAGGAACAACTAATATTTTGGCTCTCACGTTGTTAATGGATGCAGCCAAAGTATTAAAAATGCCTCTCTTCCTTTGTTTTATTGACTACACAGCCGCCTTCGACCATGTCGACCGTGCCAAGCTCTGGGGAAAACTGGAAAGTTGGGGTATACCAAATACACTTTTGGATCGGCTAAAACTGATACAGATACATGGATCAGGGTTAAACTAGGTGCAGGGACACATATCTCAAAACGAATCATGACCTCGAAAGGCCTCAAGCAGGGTTGTGTCCTTGCCCCGATCCTTTTTAATCTCTTTTTGGCAGATCTGCCTAGGGAGCTGGACAGCTGTGTATCCCACGCTCCAAAACTGGGAAACAAGCTAATGTCAAACTTGCTATTTGCTGACGACCTGGTTTTAATCAGTCGGACACCAATTGGACTTCAGCACCTATTAAACACAACAAGCAGTTTCTCTAACCGGAACTCCCTCAAAATGAACCTCAAGAAAACCAAAATTATGGCGGTTAACTACCACAAAAAGAAGAACAATAGCTGGTTCCTAGATGGCCAACGTTTGGATCAAGTACAAAGTTACAAATATCTGGGAATATTAATGGATCATAAAAGCTCATTTAAACTTCAGCTAGAGTCCATGCGGAGAAAGGGGACCATAACATCTTTAGCACTGAAGTCACTGAAGAAACGGCTCCCCAACCTCACGCTTGATCCCTTTCTACAGGTCTTGAGAGCCAAATTGTTGCTGACATTGACATATGGGAGTGAGGCTCTTAAAGGTAAAGACGCAGCAGTTTTAGACGTCGTAATGGCCAACTCCTATAGAGCAATTTTCCATCTTCCAAAATATGTCTCTTCGGCTCAAATACAGTTCGAATTTGGGATCCCAAGACAAACGGTGGAAAGAAGGTGTGCCTACGTTAAAAGTTCTGAGGCAGGATCTTTAAACTCCCACCTCTGGAAAGCCTTACTTCATCAAGAAAAATGTCCGGCCAGGGATTATTTGTTTGACTCTATTGAGTTACTGGGCCTGTCCGAACTCTAGGCCGCTCCAACAGATCACCTCTCCTTCAAAAAAGCAGTAAGAAAAATAACATCTATGCTATCTGTTTTAGAAGACAAAGCAATTCTTACTAAAAAGGCACATGGCTGGGTAGTGCTCACTGACTATGTAAGTATCAAAACAACAATGTCTCAACCAGTAATTATAGGGACAATTTTAAAAAAAGATGCATAAGTCATAAAGGAGGGAAACCAAGAGACCAAATTATGAAAAAGTTTTTTAGTTATTATTATTATGCAAAAGAATTATAACAGCACTATAATACAGTTAAATCAAATTCTGGTAGCCAAACATACACCAGTTGTGTACTGACCGTGCTCGGTGTAAGTGATAAGTGCAGTGACACAAGTGATATATACAGTGTGGGCGGCGCAAAGTGAAAGGACAACATTAATCATAAACAAATTACAAAAACACAATAAATAATTTGCAATAAGGTATAAATCCTTAGGAGGCCGTGGGTTACACTGGGATGTCGACGGCGTTTCGACCTTATGCACTTAAGGTCATCATCAGGACAATGGCTACAATTTGAAGAGTGCTGCAGAGAGGTAAAGAGAATAAAGAGTGGGTGGATCATCTTTTAAACTAAGGAAAGCAAGGAGCAAAAAATGGTTTAATAAAGACAGCAGTCAGTGGTGCGGGCAGTGGAAGTAGGGTAGGGCGGGGGGAAAGGGGTGTGTGGGGTGAGGGCAATTGGGAGAAAGAACGGGTAAATTTGGAGTGGAGGGGGAGGGGGGGAAAGGAAGGAGGGGGAGGGAGAAAAGGGGATGAATTGGGAAGGAAACGAAGGAAGGGGACGAGGGGGAAAAGGTGTATTATCACAAAGGGAGGAAAAGTATGACTAAAGGTACATCACAGTGCGGTGAGCAGATGTAGGAATTCACCTGAGTACTGGTCTAATGAAAACGCACAAAGCGCTAATGCCCGGGCGATCGTCAGGAACTTCTACGTAAGACGGTATCACAAAGTGCTTTGGAATACCAGAACTACGTTCGGGAACTGTGAGGAAATTGAAACTGGTTAGGATTCAAGGTAACCACAGGTCGGAGGGGCAAGGTAATTTAGACTAAAATGAACAAACGTACCAAATTGGCCGATATGCTGGGTCCGTTACAGTCGTGCAGTCAAGGGTCCTGTTCATATGGACAGCCTACAATGTATGAGAATTGTGCCCAAATCTACAAACCAGGAGATAGCGGACATTAATCACGGGCCTTAGCACAATTACTAATTGGCGTTAGAGTAATAAAAAAGTAATAATAAAATAAAAGGGGGCCCTTACCGACTATTATGGGTCAAAGTCCAACCGGTATGTCCAACACTGAAGTTATCCCAACGAGAGTTTGAGAGCGTGCCAGGGTAGCACGACGACCGCTAAGTGGGGCCAATACACTCTTTCCAGGTAGACCAGACGAAAAATCGCCGGCAGAGTGAGCGGAACCAATACGCCAGGGTGACTGAATCGCAAACCGCGATAGAATCATGGTCTGGAAATACAGCCAAATGCGGAAGTCTAAAGCGCGCAGGCGCGCCCATCAAGGGGAACCACTAGACCGTAAACATACGGCTGACCCAAGTGCCCCAGGGGAACAAGTAAACAATAAATAACCGATGTAAATGCACTTAAGCCGACGGGCAAGGACCGGATGACAGGAGCGGGTACAAGAAAGAAAGTCAACAAACCCAGAGAAATAGGTCTTGACTGAATGTTAGGGCTAACTAATATTAAATAAAAAAGTCGAAAAACGGGAAGGGGGGGTGGAAGAGGGGAGGGAAGAGGGGAAGGGGAAAAGGGGAAAGAGGGGAAAGGGGCGCAAAGGGAACGTGAAAGAGCGAATTAAGAAAAGAAAGGAAATTGAAGGCAATTAACATTAGAGAGCTCACATATATAAACAATATATATACAACAAACACATTGGTCAACAAGTGTCTAATTTGAGCTTGCTAAAACAAGTATCCACATGATCATCAGTTGTTACAATCAGAGGAAAAGGTTTAGATTAACACAGTAGCTTAGACCATCAATGTAAGCAATCCACAGTATAACAAACAAGGTACACCTAATAGTGCCGTGATGGTAAACGGAACGAACATTAAGCCCCTCCTACATCCAATATAGTGGGAAAAGAAGTGGAGGGGAGGGGGATACAAGTTCTCATATTAAATACCCGCTGTTGCTTTCAAGTACAAGGAATTAAAGCATACATAAATCAGAGTTTTCTTATGATGTTGGCATAACAGAATTCCATTCATCAAGGGAGTTAAGACAACAATTCACAGTGTTGCAGCGCGTGATCCAGCGACATTCACATCTATTCAGTAGAAGTTGAAGATCACCGCCTCTAGTTGGTATTTGTGGACGATCGATTACCTGCCATGTGAAATCAGATTCTGTATGATTAAATTGCTTGAAGTGGGTAACCAATGGAGCGGTCTCCACACAGCATCTGATGCGACTCTTGTGCTGGCTGATTCGGTGCTTAATCATCTGGGTAGTCTGACCAATATATAGCAAGTTGCAGGGACAGCGTATAGCATAAATTACATTAGTGGTCCGACAATTTGAAAAATGCTTTAGAGTATAGGTGCGATCAGTTGTAACAAAGGACTTGGTGTTAAAAGTAAGGTCGCACGCGGTGCATGTCTGGCATTTAAAATGGCCAATAACAGGAGGCAAACCCCACATAGATGTAACTGATGGAGTTATACTTTCTTTTACAGGCCACGTTATTGCGTGTACCAGTTTGTCTGAGAGGTTATCACCTCTTTTGTAAGAGAACAAAGGCGGGTCCTTGTATAAACCAGACGTCCGAAGAATTGTCCAGTTTTTCTTGATTATTTTCCTTACATTGTTACTCGAGGGACTGTATGTACTGACAAATGGAATCCGTTGGTTTTGGGTTCTTTCAGAAGGGGATAGGATCGTTTCCCTATGAGAATACCAGGCTCTCTTAGAGGCCCTGCGTACCAGATGTTTTGGGTATCCTCTACACAAAAGTTTTTCAGTCAAGGTAGCTGCTTCACGTACATAGTCTTTTTTCCATTTACAGTTCCTTCTGATTCGAAGGAACTGCCCATATGGTAAGCCGTCACGCAAGCCTCGCGGGTGGTAACTAGTATACATAAGCAAGGTATTACGCTCCGTGGGTTTTCGGTAAAGTTTAGTACCCACTATGCCATCCTCACAATGTAGAGTCAAATCTAGGAAAGGTAGATCGTTTGTTCTAATAACTGACGTGAAGGTCAGATGCTTCTGACAACCATTTATCCAAATGATAAATGATTCCAAATCTTCATGTGTACCATGCCAAAACAAAAGAACATCATCAATATAGCGACGCCAAAGTCTGACATTAGTCAAAAATGGATTAAGGGTAGATAGAACAAAAGTAGTTTCAAGATGGTAAACATACAATATTGCAAAATTTGGAGCAAAGCACGCCCCCATTGAAACTCCCTTTACCTGCAGATAAAAGGTGTCTTTGTAAAGGAAGTAGTTGTTGGTTAGAGCAATATGTAACAACTCTAAAATGAACTCGCTGGGAATACGGACAGGTCTTTGTCTAGTATCCAAGAGATCTTTAATAACAGCGAGTCCTTCAGCATGGGGAATATTTGTATATAGAGATTCTATATCTAGACCAACCATAAGATCAGAATCGATATTGAATGGGAAATCCTCTATAATATTAATCAAATGTGTGCTGTCTCGTACAAAGGTGGTAGTTGAAGGAACAAATTCTTTAAGAAAAAAATCAATATATTTTCCAAATGGCTCCAAAATTGAGCCACATCCGGAGACAATAGGTCTACCGGGCGGATCAGAAACATTTTTGTGAACTTTTGGCAAAACATATAGGACCGGTGTTCTAGGGTGAGGTTTATTCAGAAAAGCATGTTCTTTTTTTGTGATAATGTCCAAAAGAAGAGCCTGATTTGTAACTATCAAAATTTTGTCACGGATTTTAGAAAGAGGATCAGACGGCAAAGCCGAGTAATGATTAAGATTACTCAATTGGTGCATTATTTCTAAGTCATATTTGTCATGGTCCATAATGACTATTCCGCCACCCTTATCTGCTGGCTTTATTGTTATCCCTTTGTTGTTGCTCAAACTATTAATAGCCCCTTTCTCCAGAAGTGACAAATTATAGGGAACAAATTCAAATTGTTTTTTCAATTCCGTTACCTCATGTAACACTAGTTTTTCAAAGGTTAAAATGTCCGATGGCATCATAGATGTAGGAGGCACAAAGGAGGAAGGCAAATGAAATTGTTTCTCATAGGGTCTATCAATGCTTGATTTGTCTGCAAAAAAGTATTTCAAACGGATCCGTCTGAAAAATATTAGAAGATCTTCCTGTAATTTAAAAAAATTACTGTGATCCGTTGGTACAAAGGAGAGACCCTTTGAGAGCAACGAGGTTTCCTCAGTAGATAAAATATGCCTAGATAAATTGAATATAGGTATAGTCATATTGGAGCATACTGTGTAGGGTATTAGGGCTCTCTCATCAATCATTGGGGCACTTAAAGACCCTGTAGATGTTACCATAGATGGTACCAAAAGAGGAGGCGTACATACTGACTGTAATGGTGGATGGTATTCCATCAAATTAGTTAAAGAGGGTTGTGAGATAGTGACTTCAAAATTTACTGGGGTGGACCCCATTGGTAAAACTTGCGGCGAGTTTGACGCTCGCCCGGATATTGGTAATGGTAGTTCTGTCTTTGTCGACCTCGACCACGTCCTCGGTTGGTTCCTAAAAAACCAGCCGGAAGAAGCGGTGGTGGGTCCGTTCTGTTTTGCAAATGGTCTGAGCTAGATCCTTCACCGGGGTCTGAATCTTCAGCAGAAGTGTTGGATGAGTCAGAGAAGGTTATAATCTGTTTATTTCTATATCTTCCCCAATTTCGGTTTCTTGGAGGTTGATAAGGGGTATTGTAGAATGTATCATGTAAATAAGGATAAGTCTGATCTTTTTGATAGTTCTTAATGTCTCGTTGGATCTTGTTGACTTTTTTGTTTTGCTCTAGGGTGTTAAAAGTCGCAATAGTAGTGTTAACTTTCTCCAAGAGACCCTTGGCATCAGAAATCGTTGTGTCTGCTAAGATAATTCTCTCAAGTTCAGCTATTTCTTCAAGTTCCTTCTTGCTATGCTCTATTGCAGTGTCAATACCTAAGACCATCCAATGTCTCGAACAGGTAGTGGCCAGATGACTAAAGCCCTGTCGAAACTTGGGGTCCTGGGTAAATATTGCTGGAACGTTACGTATTTGTAAGCCCAATGGAATAGTGTCTGACTTTAAGTACTCTGTAAGCATACGAGCATGTAGGTCAGTGCGGATCTGTTTCTTCTTTAAGTTTTCGAGCTTCTCTAACAACGCCCTGGAAGAGTTAGGGGCTACAGGCAGAGGGGTGGAAGAATGTGACAGTAAAGATGGTCCACTGAGAATACGTAAGATATAATCATCAGTGTAAAAGGGGGTCTCTCTAGAAGACATATTATGACAAGTATTTGTGCATAATAAACCACTATTAATGGGTAATGTAGGACTTCTACTCTCGCAACCCAGCGGTTGCTCAATATCTAGGAACGTGAAACAGGAGTAAACCCGTATACCCAGTTGAGACCGGGTGAATTATAGTATCAAAACAACAATGTCTCAACCAGTAATTATAGGGACAATTTTAAAAAAAGATGCATAAGTCATAAAGGAGTGAAACCAAGAGACCAAAGTATGAAAAAGTTTTTTAGTTATTATTATTATGCAAAAGAATTATAACAGCACTATAATACAGTTAAATCAAATTCTGGTAGCCAAACATACACCAGTTGTGTACTGACCGTGCTCGGTGTAAGTGATAAGTGCAGTGACACAAGTGATATATACAGTGTGGGCGGCGTAAAGTGAAAGGACAACATTAATCATAAACAAATTACAAAAACACAATAAATAATTTGCAATAATGTATAAATCCTTAGGAGGCCGTGGGTTACACTGGGATGTCGACGGCGTTTCGACCTTATGCACTTAAGGTCATCATCAGGGAACAACTAATATTTTGGCTCTCACGTTGTTAATGGATGCAGCCAAAGTATTAAAAATGCCTCTCTTCCTTTGTTTTATTGACTACACAGCCGCCTTCGACCATGTCGACCGTGCCAAGCTCTGGGGAAAACTGGAAAGTTGGGGTATACCAAATACACTTTTGGATCGGCTAAAACTGATACAGATACATGGATCAGGGTTAAACTAGGTGCAGGGACACATATCTCAAAACGAATCATGACCTCGAAAGGCCTCAAGCAGGGTTGTGTCCTTGCCCCGATCCTTTTTAATCTCTTTTTGGCAGATCTGCCTAGGGAGCTGGACAGCTGTGTATCCCACGCTCCAAAACTGGGAAACAAGCTAATGTCAAACTTGCTATTTGCTGACGACCTGGTTTTAATCAGTCGGACACCAATTGGACTTCAGCACCTATTAAACACAACAAGCAGTTTCTCTAACCGGAACTCCCTCAAAATGAACCTCAAGAAGACCAAAATTATGGCGGTTAACTACCACAAAAAGAAGAACAATAGCTGGTTCCTAGATGGCCAACGTTTGGATCAAGTACAAAGTTACAAATATCTGGGAATATTAATGGATCATAAAAGCTCATTTAAACTTCAGCTAGAGTCCATGCGGAGAAAGGGGACCATAACATCTTTAGCACTGAAGTCACTGAAGAAACGGCTCCCCAACCTCACGCTTGATCCCTTTCTACAGGTCTTGAGAGCCAAATTGTTGCTGACATTGACATATGGGAGTGAGGCTCTTAAAGGTAAAGACGCAGCAGTTTTAGACGTCGTAATGGCCAACTCCTATAGAGCAATTTTCCATCTTCCAAAATATGTCTCTTCGGCTCAAATACAGTTCGAATTTGGGATCCCAAGACAAACGGTGGAAAGAAGGTGTGCCTACGTTAAAAGTTCTGAGGCAGGATCTTTAAACTCCCACCTCTGGAAAGCCTTACTTCATCAAGAAAAATGTCCGGCCAGGGATTATTTGTTTGACTCTATTGAGTTACTGGGCCTGTCCGAACTCTAGGCCGCTCCAACAGATCACCTCTCCTTCAAAAAAGCAGTAAGAAAAATAACATCTATGCTATCTGTTTTAGAAGACAAAGCAATTCTTACTAAAAAGGCACATGGCTGGGTAGTGCTCACTGACTATGTAAGGCCAAAACCCCAAGCCTACTTGAGTGCCGGAATTAAGATAAGCAGGAAGGAAAACTTACTAAGGCTGCGCTTGGGGGTAATTGCAATCAAACCCCATCTTCCACCATGGGAAAGGAAAGGAGGCTTTCCGACTTGTCGTCTATGCGGAAGTGGGAAGAAAGACATCATTCATGTAATCTGCAACTGTCCTAACTTAAAGGATATAAGATGCACCTTGTTACGTCCCTTCTTTAGGTATTACGGCATCCGGTCCTGTAGGCAGACAGTGAAGCTTTGCTTCAATCCCATTGACGTCCAGCTTAATTGTCGGTTAACTAAATTTTTCGAGTTGGTAACTAAGAGACTTAAAACCCTGTCATTATCTGAAACACGTTAAAATGCTTCACATGTGTAAAATTAGTTCTCTATCTTGTTTTATTTGCACTCACACTTTAATTACCAAGCCTCTAACTTGGACATGGACCTGGTTAAGCTGTGTCATCCGGCCTGGGAACTAATGGCAGTCCTTGTCAGTCAGTACTACCTGAGATATAAGAGTTTATGAGAACTTCTTTTAAAAACAGCTAATTGTATAAATTAGGAATATTTAATTGATGATCCTTCTTTTATTCTATGTTGCTTTCAATTGCATTTATCTGTGTACAATGGGAATCTTTTTTATGTTTTTGCAAAGATTTTAATTAATCAAGTAAAATAAATGTTATCTATCAGTCATTAAAATCCCCACCAACAATTATATTGGGGTTGGGGTTAGAGGATAATTTTAATTTAATACAATGCCAAAATTCGGGATCAGATTTGACAGGACCATAAATGTTAAATAAAAGGATTTGCATCAACCAAAACCCATCGCCCACTCGAATCCCATTCAGTTGATAATATTTGTGCATTTAGTGACTTATGAAATAGAATAGCAACACTGCCATGACGATTAATAGCAGGAGAAAAAATAACTTGATTAACCCATTGACGCTTAAGAGATTCCACATCATTACAGTGAGTTTCCTGTAAAAAGGCAAAATGAGCATTGAATTTGGATAAATGAGACAATACTTTTTGACGCTTGACAGGATGACCTAGACCACGCACATTCCACGAGACAACGTTAAACATGTTGTAGGATGAGGGAGAATATACGAAAACAGGAACCACAAGCTGCAGGACCAATAAAAAAGAAAGAAAAACAACATTTAACATTCATTACATAATGGAAGACAGAAGTAGCTGTAATGGAACAAGAATAAAGATGAAGAAAAACACTCAAACATATGAAGAAATAGAGATAAAAGAAAACCATGAAGAGAAATGACAAATAGACAGGAAGGTGGGAAAAGGGAGAAGAGGAATAGGATGAGAAAAAGGAAGACAGATCAAGAAAAAAGATCCAGATATGAAATATAGAGGTTAGGAAGTAAGTTGAGAGCATGCTTACACCAAAAACAAGAACGGCGACAGATGAAAGGAAGGACTATGAGAGGTATAAAGGAGTTAGCCATAGGGTTGAGAATTAAAGCGATGAAAAGCAAGATAAAGTAAAAGAAGACAATGGTATGAATTAGAGGTAGTAATATTGATGTGATAGAATATTAGAGAATAAATCAGCAGAAAAGAAAAGAAATTGTTGAAGAGAAAAGTGAGCAATTTAGAACATATTAGGGAGAAATCTCCATGCTACGTCTCGTAATGCTTTGCAAGAATGTTTTCAATTTCATCGGATCTTCGAATGACGGGAGGTGCCCTCATAGGTAATCTTGCAATGACAAGGGTGGAGAATGCCATACTGAATGTTCAAATGTCTTCTCTGAGGACGGAGAGCTAAGAATTCTTTTACGACGGGCATTAGTTGCATTTGAAACATCTTGTGATATGAACAACTTATGACCAGACCAAATAAGACGACGTTTTAGCTTTGCCGCCTTTAGGACAGGCATCAAGTCAGTGAATTCCAAAAACAGCATTATAATCCCACGTGGTTTGGGGGAATGTGATTGAAGTCGTCCTAAACGATGTTCTCACTGGATGTACAATGATGGCGTAGCGGGAAGAGCCAGAAGATCTGAGAGCAACCTCTTCAGGAAGACCAAGAGATCAGGACCTTCAACATTTTCCAGAAGACCATAAAGACGCCTGTTGAGACTTTCAAGGTCTGCGGTGTGTAACTTGAGTTTCTGAAGTTCTTATTCTAGCATAGGTATTTTAGTAGACAAATCATGAAGGTCTCCCACACGTTCTAATTCCCACATCTTCCCTTCCATAACAATCCAGCGGTCTGAGATCTGCTGTGGTGGTGACCATGAAAAGTTGTAAACCACGAACTTCATCCAAGATAGAGTCCAGCACAGGATTATTGGATGATAAAATAGGGGAGGGAGGGTCATTTTTTGCTCTTTTTGGCTTGGTGCCTGAAGAAGATGGCTTAGTTGATGAATGCAGTTCACTAGTCATCTTTACAGTTAGATAGGTGATTTATTTACACAAGAAACTGGATAAACTGGCCCAATGAAGTGAATAAGAGGCCGCAAAAACCTAATATCACAAGACTGGATAGACGCAGTCAAATTTAGTTCTCAGTATTAATGATGCAAGGGCAAATCCAAAGAAAAAGGGCATAAAAGTCATGAAAATAGCATGACCAGATGATTACAGTTGTCACCAAAAGTGAGAAGGAAAATATATGAATATATTAAACTGATGGTGAATCATACGGGATCAAATACCCAAGTTCCGGTAACCAGGATCCAAAAAAGCAGGTATGGAGAGATTCCTCTATGAAGTTGGTGAGATTAACTCACAAAAAACCCATATTAATGCCTATAAGCAGTTGTTAGAAGCAATAAACATGGGAAAGAAGCAGTAAATGCGATCGGCGTCAATTCAAAATGACTGCCGGTCGCGTCTGTGAGGAAAAATTACCGTCGCGGAGTAAGGGACAAAGAAAGCAATTCTAGCTTTCAAAAACAGCAAAAATGCTTACCGCCGTCATTCCCCCAATATAATCCACATTTGCTGACAAAAATGCGGTGCAAGGGAGGCTACGACATCCACAAAGGCTCCGTGCCCGTGACGGAGCTCAGCAGGAAAGAGGCATCATGGTTTGGCGTCGAAGCCACGCCCCCGCTTAGTTACTTTCCTGATTTACTAAGTATCAAAATTGTTAAATATGATGAAACCTGGGACATCCACCCATGAATTTAGATAAAAGCTCTCCTAAGATGTCCAGACTTCCATTTTATAACTTTTTTGTAGGTCTTTTGTCATATTTACAACGTCTGTTGCTCACTTGGGAGCCAACTGAAACATCTGCTCCCCTATTGCCTTGACCGTACAGTATCTATTGGAAGAATGTAAGCAGCACATCCATTGGGTTTCCCAGGACTTATATCAGTATATCAGACATGTTTTTAAATGACATTCATTAGTCTGGATACAAACTTTAGCCATGTTTATGACAGACTGTTTATACCTTACTGTATCCCAGGCTCATGTTGTTGTCCAGGCCTCCAAACAAATCTTAAGAAAGGAAACTGTAATAACACGGCAGATTATAGATTGATCACACTCTTAGAAAGTAAAGAAAGGTAAATGCTAAAATATTGTTGGAGTAACATCAGCAATGGGTGGAAGAAGGAAATCTGTTCTATCAGGTAGAAAAAGCTGCAAGATGCTCAATAACGCAATAACTCTAAAAATGTTTGCAAATCAAGCCTTGGCTTATGGAAGATGCAGGCTCTATTCCTTCTTCCAGGTGTGTTGAGCTGCATTTTATAAAGTTCATCATGCCCACCTATGGAGAGAATTAGTGAAACAGAGGATTCTGCCCACTCTATATAAATGCTTTTTTGGAATATCTGTGTTGGGGACGGTACACAGTAGACACCTCTTAAACCACCTAATCTTGGAGTGAAGTAAGGACATGTGTTTGCCCCTTTCCTTTCCTTTTGAATTGATACAAAGCTGAAATAGAAGAGTATATATAGGGCATGCTGCGCTTCCCTTCTGGACTGGGTAGAAAGCACATCACCTTGCCAATCTAATGATACCATATTATTGGACTCTGCCCAATTAGGTTATTGAGATCTTTGGGTGAAATATATGATTGGAATACAATTAACAAATTGGTTGTCAGTGTTAAAAAACAAAATGACATTTATGACTTTCAGATGGACATTGGACATAGAAAAGTAGGACAAAGTGCACACATATAATTATCTTGAAGTGTGGCAGGAAAGGCAAGCACAAAGTAAAATCAGAGGAATCCTTTTTGCAACACTACTTTAAGAAAAATGTTTAAACCTACATAGTCGTACAGCTGAATTGATTCTGACAGTTCTGGTAGAAAAGGTTTTTTCAATAATTAATTATGGGGATTTGATGTACTGATACAGGATAAATACCTCATTAGATAACCTATTGGGTAAAAATCTTAAGTTTATCTTTCATCTCCGAATGTTCTGCTAAGTAATTCTGCTTAGATTGGAGTTTGGTTGGATTAAAATGTGGCTTATATTTGATTCTCTTTGTATTCATTTTTAGGTCTTGCCTGGCGTTTGCAGCACGCATGCGCTGCTTTGGCCATGCGAGGCCCTTTTAAAATCGATACAGATTCCGAAGTGACTTAAAGCCACGCCCTTGTTTTCAATTGGCGCACGTCATCATTTATGTTAAACGCTGGCGCGTGATTGAAAAACGGGCTTTGGGGTTACCGCCTTGTCCACTTTTAGGACGGCCCATCTGGACAGGCCGACGTCATCTTGGTTTGGCGTGACGTAGGAGGGTGTGCTCCTAGCTTGCTTTAAAGTGTTATGCTACCACAGCGATTATTTGTTCTCCAATTGGATGCCTACTAAAATAAAACTAGACTTTTGATGTATCCATGCCGAATCAAATTGGGAAAAGGACTGCACATTATTTAAACTCAACCTCCTACGAACTTGCCAACATTGTCTTCTAACTAGTAAGCACACCCTTGGCGTGAAAAGCAACACTCGCAAGATTCAACGTGCAACCAGAATCCACCCCTCCACCCACTGCACATTTAAGAGGGTAGAGAAACTGCAGCATAGCAAAATTTGCATTTGATACAAAAATGTGTCACCCAGACTGTGTACAAATAAGAACTAAAGGTGCTACTAAAAATGTGCCAGCGCTAGGTAGCTCGATGTATCTGCGCTTATGAGAGTAGATGCTTTTTATCGTCACTTCGACACTGGAAACTTTAACTTTAATGTAATGCAGAGGTACATGAGAACACTGAGCACTGGTGTTTAATAGCGGAATAAATTATATATTTGCTTGGAATTAGTAGTATAGCAGACTAGTATATCAGTGACAGTACTCGCCTAGGCACTTTCTCAGTGTCCTACTAAGTCACACTCTACGGAGACTAATTTCTCTACACATTACGGGCAGTTCTAACAACAAAGATACAATATTATACCTCTTTTGGAAAAAATGCAATAATACGCATAATTAGAGAATGTAATTCTTTAAAAAACACAATGAACACATATTAATGCTGCTTTAATGTCAATCATCCTGAACCAGATCAAGGGTCACTGACTTCAGGCTTACCTTCTGTTCCTGAATAAACATACTACAAAATCCAATTGCCCCACTCTAGCTTCCGTAATGACTACATCCCATCACATTACAGTAAAAACTTTGAAGTGCCTAATCCAATTTTTGTCTTGTTGGTTTCTTTTTAAACATAAAATACTCACATAAAATACTTTCTCCTTTTCTGAACTGGTAATAGGTTTGCACTGCCTGTGTTTATAACACACACTATGTGGAGATAAGCCAGCGCTTTCATGCCAGTCGTTAGCAGGGCAGATAGCTGTTATTTCACAGAGGGAGTGAGAGCGTTAAATGGAGCTCGATTCTTCCTTCAGTAACACCTGCCGCTCCCACTCGGCACGTGGATGCAGATGTGAGGCAGGCAGGCCCGGGAAGCCCTGGCCAGGTCCACAGGCCTTTCATTAGCTCCGCATTTCATCTGTTCCACAGAGCTGGATGGGGTCAATCTCCCATTAAGAAAGGATCTTTGCCTTTGATTGCAGCCAGCCGGCACTCAGAAAAGGCATCCTCACGGGCCGCTTCCCGCAGAGGCTTGAGCACATTGGCTTGGCAAGAAGGGATGTCTTTCCAAGCCAGAACTGGACATACTCCCACGGCCACCGCCAGCTCGACGCTGTCATCCCTGCAGGCCCCTTCTAGTAAGTAGTAATGGTGCAACACTGCAGAAGACGGATGTGCCCGATCGTGAAAAAGCACTAGAGACAGGCTTCATTTCTTAGCGCCGCCTAGGGTTTCTGTGGTAAACAATATGAAGTTTATTTCAACCAAAAATGTTATTTTTAATGGCGTTGTCTTAAAAATGTGCTTCTGATCAGTTGTTTTATTTTTGGATCAACGTCTCCCCCTTTTTAGCCCTGCTCCTGTGCCAAGGGGAGAGGATGTGGGGTAAAGGCCAGAGATGCCAACATAGGAGCTGGGGAACCAGGTTCGAGCCTCCGCGTCGGCTGAACATCCTGTGATTCTGGGCAAATCACTTAACCTCCCCATGCCTACCAAAAATTAATGTGTCCTCGTGTAGCATAAGTGGCGCTCATGTAAACCGCTCCAATACCTTTGGGTCGAGTTTGCCTATTTAAAACTGCAAAAAGTAAACGTGCATTGGGAACAAATCTGGCCTCGTTTTAGGCCCTTCCACGTGACTCCAAAGATGTTCAGAAAATTGCAATAGGGCTCACTCCCAACCTGGCACAGGCAGCTCAAAGCTGTAATCCTCACGGGTGCTATTTTGGAGTGGGGGCCAGCTGAAGTGGACAGATCTACAAAACGCACCTGCGGAAGCAGGCACGCCCAATCTGATGGCGCTCGCCAGCTAGGAATTTTTGATGAAACAATTTGGAGTTATTGTCAGTTACATAAAGTTTATATTTGATGGTCCTTCATTTGTGTCTAACAAGTGTTTCTGAGCATTTGGTACAGATTTAGGTCAACTTCACCCCCTCCTCTCACTGCCCCATCCAAGCCATGTAGTGTTTCTTAGCCCTGGGGCTCCACTTAGTAAACACGTGTCTTGGGTTCAAATTGCAGCTGTTTTGTACACAAATCCCTGACCCCAGCAGAGCACAAGAACAGCGGAAATAGGATGTGCCCAAAGAGTCAAATCCTGTAACTTTTCCCAGACTTTTCGCAATACTGTTCTGTGCTTTTGCTATAACTTTAAAAGCAAAACAATCTGGACACAGGAGGGGGCGCCATTTTTCAATTCTCGCCTAGGGCGGCAAAACACCTAGAAACGGCCCTGCTGCTTGTTCAACTGCCTCTATTTAACTGTCTTGTTAGAAAGCGACCAGTAGTGGTCAGTAAAATAACAGAATAGCTTTCTGCTGAGGGACTTTAAAAAAACAAAAAATTCTGGTAACTGCCCCTATTTAACTTTCATGATAGAAAACAACCAGCAGAGGTCAGTAAAATAACAGAATCACTTTAGCATTCTCTAGATTCCAGTCCATATAAATTGTCTTCCACGAGCACCCGCAAACAATAATATTTTTTCAAATCTTGTATTTTCAGTGATATGACTACCGAAGGCCCCGATTTTATATTAAAAACAGAGCTTTGGACTATACCATTTCCCCGCTGAAAGGCAATGTTTCTCTCCATGTGTTCCCATACCTGGCGTGTCACGCAGTTTGGTGCTTACTTTCCCTCCATGTTGAAGAACAGCAGATGTTACAGCACCCAGGCTAATGTGCTGGATAGCTAAATACATATAAGGTCCCAAAGGCGAGACCGATTGCATTATAACATTTCAAATATTTCCAATCTGGCGCCCAGCAGGCATTTCACTGGCCAACGCAACGATGCTCATTTTATCATCGTGGGAAGGATGGAATGCTGGGTTGGCCTAAAAAGATGTGATCATCTGACCTGCAGGCACACACAAATCACAACTAGACGTACTCACTAAAGATTTTAAGAAAAGGTTTAGGGTCCCGTCTCCATCAGAGAAATATAGTGCAGTGGGTCAATGCATATGTGATAGAAATATGCACTTGTGCACAGATTTCATTGGGGGGCGGAGAGGAGAAGGAGGGCAAATGGAAGACTCATCTAAATAGGAACCAAAAAGCTGGACATTAAGAACACTTTTTATTGCAGCGCCACAAAGCGGCAAAATTGCGCACCAAACACTATTTAACGGATGTAATTGGCACATTTCAGTTTCCATATTTCTGCATTTTTCACGTTTTTTTATTTTTTTTACCTTATTTCTGTAGTTCAGTTTATTTTAGAAGCAAACTGACAAAATTCAAATATCAACCAAAAGCAAGTTTAAAAGCAATTAGCAAATATACATACCCCAATATCGGAGAAAGACGTCTGGATCAGCTGGAGGTTCTCTTAAACATAAATATACCTCTGTGATATGGCACGTAAATAAAATCAAGCATTTGACGGGAATCAAAAAGTAAACGTTGACAATGAACTGTCTTGTTACTAAGGACTAGTAAAAACAAGAGGAAGGGGTAAACCTGCTGCGAGAGTTAGGAAAGAAAGAAGAATATGTAGAAAAGAGAGAGAAAACCAAATAGACTCAATAATACACTCATTAATACATAGCTAAAATACAATACCATTAGCAAAGCAAATGGCTTTAACTTAACCAAAGGCGAGACCTATTGCATTTCCGATGCTTATTACTATAGACTTCATCAGGCTTCGTAGGGCACTCTCAAAGCAAAACTGTGGACTGAGAAAGCAGGGGGTCTTGCAGGATCAGTTAAGAGAACAGTAAAGGAAAAAGTAGGAGCTATTTCTTTCCGGGAGATTTTCTGAAATTCACGAATTTGAAGAGGGCTTGGTTTATTTAGGCATCATTCTTTAATTTGTGCCCTCAATGCTGCCTAACTACGCCATTGAAACATGTAATTCATCGAAAGTTAATGGTGTTTCGATTTATTTTTTCCATGCATAGCAAACGTTTGTTATGTAAGGCCAAGTGAGACCAGAAATAAGATGCTTTTGGCTGTGTGTGCAAAAATTTAATCAATCTCTCATCCATTATGTAAATGTAAAATACTGTCTACAGAACACTCTGTACTGCTGAAACCTTTGTTTCGTAGCATAGGAATCAAAGATATATATTATAAAAATTGAATTAGTGTGCAGGGTCGGACTGGGACAGAAAATAAGACCAGCACCAAAATAAAAGTGGCCTCCATTAGCGACTCAAAAAGCTAAAAAAAAAGTGTCCCGCATTTGCAAATTGGGGACGTTTTTTTGTGTAAATTCATGCTGTGCAGATGTTATGAAGTGGATGGGAGACCGCATAGATTTGTGTTTGGTGCTGGCAAGGTTTGTGGTATTATAAGGGAAATCAACAGTAAATCCTTGTCCACCATAAAAAAGACCCACAAAACCAGCCACAAAATAGCCCACCAACTGACTAGTCAGGCCAGCCCTTTCGGCACTGCAACCTTGCCCTGTAGGTCAGGCCGACCCTATTACTTTGTAGTTTGCGCTAATGTGAGCTTACCTTAAGACTAACACAGCTTGACGGACCATCTAATGTCACAGTTACAACATCTGAAGTCCGCTGTAATGCAGCCGGCATGGAGAACATGCAAAGTGTGCATGACTGTTTCGCCGGCCATAGAGGGCCAGCCAAACAGTCATTGCGCACTTCGAAGTGTGCCACTACTGCTCCCCTGCTCCGATAACAGAGCAAACCCGCCCGCCCCGCCCGGCAAGCCGCGGTAGGAACAAATAAAATGATAATGGCAACCAGTTGTTATCATTTAAAAAAAAAATCTTTTTATTGATTTTACAACTGTAAACCAACACGAAAAGGTTCCTGTTCTGTCCACGACACAACACAATCTTGATACATTTGAAAAAGCCATGATATCCACAAAATATTATAATCATCGTACACTTTTGCTTTCACATAGTCCTATTACCAAATTGCACTTATTATGGCAACAAACGTAATTCGTAGTCTTAACCACACTCAATATGCTCTTTTGTTTCAGTCTCTCCTCGTAGTCCCACATCTTATAAATTTTAGAACTTTGAAGTAAAGCATGCAGTGGGGCCAAGGCAGGGGGTTCATCAGGGAATGCAGGGGTAGCAGCCTTCACATCCTGCCGAAGCCTAATATACACGAAAAGTTCCATTGGGGAGGGCTGACAGTCCCTGAAGGTAGCCTCTCGTTTGCGGAATGTCTCACCCTCATACAAGTACCCCCAGGTCAGAACATCATATTTTTTAAGCATTTCCTGTGTGACCGGGATATCTACCTGGCCCTGCAGTGATAGCAGGGGGGAGTAGAGTGTATCTGTTAGTAACCATTTTGCTATATCCCTCCAAGCTCTATTGGTGCACTCGACTGTCGTTGTATCTTTACTTCTGGGCCTGACAGGCGTGCTAAGGTACGCTGCATAGGGTACTGGTGTTATATAACCATGTTCTACAGCCAGGTATGGCATATACGGTGGTGGATGTAGCCAATATACCATGTAGTGTCCCTGGGTGCACCAAAACTACAGTTCCATATCTGGTACTTCGAACCCTCCCTTGGCAAATGGTTGGGTCAGATGTTCCCACTTTAATCTAGGTTGTCTGCCCCCCCTAGTCAGGCAAATGAGTTGTGATTTGAGGGCTTTTAAAAAGGTTTTACAGGGTGCATAGGGGATGTTAATGAAAAGGTAGAGTAGCTTAGGAAGTATCACGACTTTGATTAATGACACCCATACTGCTAGTGAGAGGGGCATAGCAATCCATCTAGTGGTGGAATCTGCCAGTGTTTCGAGCATCCGGCTGTATTTAGCTTTCATAAGTTCTGCCTTGTCCCTGGTTATTACTATCCCCAAGTATTTTATTTCGTCATCGCACCAGGTCAAGGGATATTCAGGGTCATACCCTCCAACCGAATCGGAAGGGGGGGAATATCTGAGATTTTCCCCAATTAATATTAACTCCCAAATACATCCTGAATTGTATGAATTCATGCAGTATTAAGTTAAGACTGATTTCGGGTTCCCGTATTTATATCGTTATATCATCTGCGCATATTAAAATTTGCCTTTCAGGGTATTGGAGAGCATATTCCCCATGATGTTGCTGGAGCTTGGCTGCCAGTGGCTCCATGGCCAGTGCAAAAAGAAGAGGGAATAGTGGACATCCCTGCCTTGTTCTCCTTGAGATCTGAAAGCTGGGGGAACACACCACGTTAATCAATACCTTGGCCTGTGGTTTTGTATAGAGTAGTTGAATCCAGGAAAAAAGGGGGAGAAGGGAACCCCGTTCGCCTCAGGACACTAGCTAAGTAATCCCACTCCAATGAATCGAATGCCTTGGTGGCGTCTAAGAAAACTGCTACCGCAGCAAGGTCTGGATCAATATATTGCATTAGGACAAATAGAGAGCGTAAATTATGTGAGGTCGCCCTCCCTAACACAAATCCCGACTAGTCTGGCAGCACCAGGGCAGTCATAAGAAGGCTGATACGATTCGCAAGTATCTTTGCTAGGATTTTGGCATCACAATTTATATGTGATAATGGTCTATGTGAGTCACATTTATCACCCGATTTTCCTGGTTTAAGTATATATGTGATGAGTACCTCATGCATTGTTTGAGGGAGGATACCATTCTCTCGTATCTCCTCATATACATTTTGAAGGATCGGATGAGAGAGTCGCTGAAGGTTTTTTATAAAATTCAACGATAAGCCCGTCGGGCCAGGGACCCGTCCAGAACGAAGCTGCATAATTGCAGCACGAATCTCATATACACACCCCCTGAATGGTAACTTTAAAAGCTTCCCAAGCTGTAGAAAACAGGGACACTGTGTCTATGTTGCGAGGAAATAATTCTGTAATTTCTTGTTCTAGTTCCGCCCCGAACTGGATGTCTCATAAGGTGTTCATTGGTAGTCTCCATGGCTAATAGGGTGAAGTAGTGCAGGGGGGTGTAAGTGTCATCAACACGGGAGAATGATCCGAGTATGTGCATGGTAAATGCCTCGCCCTTGTTAGCCTTGTTTTCAATCCTCTCGATATTAACCAGCTATCTATGCATAACCACGAGGAGTGTGCAGTAGAGTAACATGTGCCCTCCTTGTCACCTGGGTATAGGTCTCGCCAGGCGTCTAAATATCCATGTTCGGATAATATCTCTCGCAGCTGACGTTGGGCCTTCGTGTAGTGGTGGGGTTGGGGGTGTGATCGATCATTGTCGGGTCTAAAGTAAAATTTAAATCTCTCCCCCATACTTCATGGGTAGACCCTGTATCTATTTTTTTACCCCAGGGTATGTTGAAAAATTCAGGGTCTTCAGTATAGGGTCCATAGCAACAGGCGAATGTTATGGATTGGGACGCTAGTTTCTCCCATATTATACAATAGTAGCCCTGTGGGTCCACAATTGAGCCAATGTCTCCATATGGTACATTTTTCTTGATGAGGATAACCGTGCCTCGGGCATACGTTGAGTATGCAGAGAATCTGTGATGCATAGCCCATCGGGTTCCAAATGAAGTTGGGGCAGAAGGACCGAGGTGTGTCTCTTGTATCATGGCACAGTGAATGTTGTGCCTGTCTAAGTATGCTAGGACGTGTCTTTGCTTGCGAGGATTACCCAGACCTCTTACGTTCCAAATGGCAAAATTATAACTAGGAGGGCTTGGGTGTCTCATTTGGTGAGTGTACCGCTAATAGTGTAGTCAATTTAGTCTCAGTATACGGTGACATCATATCATGATAACATGTAATAGTTGCTGGAATTGTGGCAATCATATGTGTCGTTGACTCTCCCCCTCTCTTTCCCCCTCCCACATCGGCAGCCCAATCCTGCTGTGATTGATTACCCCCCCACCCTACCTTTAAACGTAAGAAATGTGTCCCTGATGGGAAGTTCAATTAGAAAAGCAACAAAGAAGTTAAACCATGTCATATGAGGGATGACCTGCTCGGGAATCGCGGGAGGGCCCAACAGTTCTCCCTCGTGTATACAAGGGTGTTCAGGACAACATTCAGTGTCTTGTATGATCGATATTTCCTTTTATTCTTCTTGGAGTAATGCCGGCGGCATTCAATTCTTTTCCCCTTTCACATCCATTGTTATGCGTCTACTCCTGGGAAGAGTGGCATCAGTCTCAGAGAAACCTTGGGGTTCTGCATATCTAAGTTGTAGCTTGATCTTAGTGCTTCCTGTCGTGGCTGGGCGATCAATTAGTGTGTTTCTCATATATTTATTCTATGTCTGACAGGGCTGCTGTGGATCTCGATGGGCTAGTGGCATTTTTATTGCGAGGTGATCTCGTAGTTACCGTCTCAAGAAAATCCATTACATATTTGGGGTTTGTAAAGAAATGTTGCTTGTCCTGATAAGTAATCCATAGGCGCACCAGGAAAAGTATGTCATAATCAATGTTTGCTTGCTGTAGCTTCTTTTTAGCTGCCATGAATTTCTTGCGGGCCTCCTGTACCGCCATAGTAAAGTCCGAGTATATCGCCATCTCATTGCCTTCAAAAGAGAGTTTATTTTTCTCCTGTGCTAATCGCAGGGCAATGTCCCGGTCTCGATAGTTTAGTAATCGTGCTATAATCGGGCTTGGAGGGGCCCCAGGAAGTGGTCTATTGGTCAGCAATTGGTGTGCTCTCCCTACTATGAGCATTGTCGAGAAGGCGCTTCTCTTGAATAGTGTTGTAAGCAGTTGTTCCACATAATCCTCCATTTTACCAGTATTCGTGGATTCTGGTATGCCCAGGATTCGTATGTTGTTGCATCGGGATCTTGATTCTAAATCCTCATTCTTGGCCGCTATGACCTTTAAGAGATGTTGCATACTCTGCAGTTGTCCTTTACGTCCTGTTCCGCCTCTTTAATTCGCTCATCACGTTGGTCAATTTTATGTGTTATGCTGTCCTTAAGTGTGCACACAGCATCCATTTTAGTCTCTATAGAGATGAGACTGCTTTTCATGGTAAGTAAAAGTTCTTTAAGATCTTCCGTTGATGTTTGGTTGCCTGAGCTTGGTCCTTCCGCCATTTGTTGCTCGTGTTCTTCTTGTAGTCGAGTGGACTTGCGGCATCAAAGTGAAGTTTATTTTGTTTGCCATCTGTTTTGCCCACATTGTCACCCCTTTCACCCCTCGTTCTATGCTTCCACGTGGCAGTCTGCTGGATGCAATTATCAGCGTCTTATATATATAACTTCCCTGCCAATGCTTACTTTCTTCCTTTCTTGTCTCTCTAAATGCGGCTTTTAAATTATCAGCCTCCTCTCGCCTCCTCCGCTCTCATTTTTCAGCGTGTTTTTGCCAATGCAATAATGTGTTGCCTACTCCTCGTCGGTGGGAAGTGCAGTGTGTCTTTGTTCCCGTCTAGGGTTTAATCCTAGAATGTCCAAGGCAGTAGTAGAGACAAGATAGCACTTCTCTCCAAATGTGATCCTCGACATGGTTGCTTGGTGCTTGGTCTCTGTATCTTGTTTTGCAATAATGGTTAATTAAAAAATTGAAAAAAAAAAAGGAAATATGAACTCAAACTTGGTGAAGTGCATCCAGGTGGAGAGTTCCACCCAGGCTTTGGTAGGAATATACATGAGCAGAGATTTCTGAGCATATATTTCAATACCTGAATAAGGCCCAATAGTTGCAGTTTCTGCTTTTTCTCTTCTCTTTGAGCCTATAATTGACCACCTAGAGAGTTCCCTTGTGTGCTGTCGGAGTCTTTGTTGCTATTAAGCATAAACATTCTGTCTCATAATTCATATCTGCATTGTGCATTCAGCATGTATGGTTTTGGAAACTTCGAATGGAATGGAAAAAAGTCTCATTATGATCTTTTTTTAATTGTCCACGATTTTAAGAGCTAACGTTAATTTTCGTGAAAACGTTTGTTTTAGATTTGCAATTTCTAAAGCCACTGCATGAGCAATTAAACCAATTCAAGCGGAATCATAGCATAAGACAGAGTATTATTCTTGCTATCATTGTGCTATGGAAAAAGGAAACCGCTGAAAAGTCTTCTTCCTAGTTTTTAACTTGCTTTTTGAGTGGTTTGCTAATTTAGAGATCTTTTTATTATACATCTTGTAAAAGCACACACTTATCCCCCTTAACCAGAGTTTTATTTATTACAATGAAGACTGCATACATGATGGAATGCATTAAAATTTCATAGGAAATAAACTAGGCTAGATCAGCCTGCCCTGCCTGATAAAATCCTGGGTGGTCCTTGATAACCGGTTTAATGTTTATCATCTCAAACTTTATTGGGTGATGGTAATAGGCACACATTTTATTGACATGGTTATCTCAGCTAGCAAATCCCCTCATGTTTGGCTGCAATGGACCTACATTAAATTAGAAGTGTGCTCACAATTTCTAGCATCCACATTGGCAATATTCTGTACACACAAGTTATTAACTAAAAATAACGAGCAAAGTCGGCGCCGGGGAGCAAATGCATTTGTCTCTGGTCTGGTGAAATTAAAGCAGTGTATTCTGTGGACCAGATTTAAAGATAAAGAGCAACATGACATTTTCTTTTTGGCTCAACTAAGTAATTTCCCATCCTCTCAGTTAATTATATCCAAGATCTCAACAGTGAAATAAAATGAACAAAAATAAAACACGTACAAACCCCCCTTTCAACCACTGTACCCCCATGGGCAAGATTGTTTTTCTTCATCAGAATAAACCTTTACAAATATGAAACAGTGCTGCCCGTTGAGGGCAATTACCTTCTGTTAATGTTTATCTAGACTGTGCCTCAAGTTGCACACAGATAGCCTGAGCTAAAGCCCCTCATAACTATTAGGCTCAGATGAGAGGAAGGGGTGTGGCCTGCTAATGCACAAACATGGCCACATGAAATAACATAACATGTGCATTTGAAAGCACACATTCTCCCAAGGATATCTTGGTGCTGAATAACAGATGTTTATTGTTACCCAACTCAATGGAACTCATGATATTGACCTCAGAAGGATGAAAAAATGAGAGGACCCACTTGGATTTGAACCTGTGACCATGAGGTCAAACACTGGCCCTTAAAGTGGATGCATTAGTCCACTAAGCCTCCGGCCCTGGGTACCACCATAATACACCGAGTCAGTGACAATGAAAATAAGGGAATGCTAGAGCAACATGGTCTTCTTGAGTGTTTCTAATGCAACTGAAACTGCACATTTTGCCCTTTGCTGCTAGCATTAATGGTTGTTAATTGCTGGCTCCAGCAATCAAGCCCAGAACAACATGAGGGGGCCCAGAAAGTGAAAACAAGCAACTTGTTTGCATTATTGATCACTGGTAAGGGGAATACACACCATATTGGCACACTCGTGTAAACCCTACAATGTTGCTAAATGTCCATTCACATAACTGTACTGTGATTGAACAGTAAAATCTGACTGCAAAGAAAACCCAAAACTTCAATTCCTCTTCACTTAAGATCCCAGAAGATTGTTCTTTGCCCCCTCCTGCAACTGTATGCCTTCTCTTGTCCCGCTTTATTCATTCTCCCTATCTGTACCCAGCATGCTCTTTTTCCCTTACAGCCAAGGAAAACAAGAAATGCTGCTGTAATTCAGCCTACACCACTATCTGTGAGAAAACCTCCTATGTCCAGCTCACGTCACCAACCAGCTCCACTTTAAAGACTCAACTTACTCAACAAAAACCTTAACGGTCCTACATCACTGACACCGTTGAACAACTAGAGCTGGCTAAAATACACATTTTCCAGAAGCTGTGTCAGAGGCACTGATGCCATACTAAAATGGACCTGAAAGAGAAGAGTGGAGTGCAACACTAAACTGAGAGCTCAAGTGGCCTAGAGTAGATACAGTAAATGGCTGCCTTGGAAAACTTGACAATCAAACAGATATTGGAAGATGTTTCATGCAGATCGAGTCATTTGATTGTGAAGTAACCCTGGGTGTTCTGCTCTGGATGCTAATGGGGAATCGAATTGTAATAGATGCGCATAATAGTTGATGAAAAATAACTTAGACCAGAAAGAGTTGCCAAAGAGATGGGTCAGTCTACATGGAGACCTAGAAACATCATGCAGACCAGTGCTTCTTAAACACCTACAAGACTAAGGCAAATTCAGTTGCATGGAACGATCTGGCCTGTCTGGAATCTCTCAAGTTCCATGTAGGTCGGTCCACCTCCAGCATGACTCTACAAGGAAAGGAATTTTCCCCAAAAACCTTTGAGGATATTCCCATTTGAATGGGATTATTCTTCCAGAAGCATGAAATTGCCACCAAGTTCATATAAATGGTTGACAAAATATGCAATTTCTGTTATAAACTATTCATAGGGCCGTTGAATCTACAAGATCATTGAAACATATGTATATTTCAAGAAATTGCATGCATAAGTTTTCCCTCTAGCGAAAAAAGCCACTGTTAGACGACAAAATGACCTGTAAAACTTTTATATGCGATACTCCTCCTTTCCCACTAGATCTTATTGTTAGCTCAATGCACTGTAAATATTCACCCGTGTATGGAGAACACCTGTGCAACTGCAAAAAACTGAGCATGAAATTTGGGAGCTTACCTGCACATAAGCATCAATGTGAGACATAGCAGGAGATTTACAGTGAATGAGATAGTATGGAGGAAGACACAGGATGGCGTAGTTGGATCCTCATGGATTATTACTGTGAAGGTGAAGGGGAAAGCCTCAATGGACATGTTTTCTTTTTCAGAAGGGGAGGAGATTAGAGGTGAGATATCATATGAGAAGGAAGCAATATAGGAATTTTGCTCTGCCCCTGTGAAATCCTCAGTGTTTTCTTTCTATGCGTAACTCCTACGATGTGTCCTCTGCTGTGAGTTGAGGCCATCTGAACAAGTTTCAGACCCTGTATACTCGATTTAAAATGTCACTTCCCCTTCATATTCAGTGCAACCCTGCTCCTATGGGATGTGTCTGATCTATAATAGATCGCTAGACTGGCAGAGAATAGTTCCTACAAATGCTCCATCTAAATTAATTATTTTTTCAGGCCATTGATGTCTTGAGGGACCAGTGTGTAATTTCCAGTACATAGCAATGCATCATTTGGCTTCTATTAGAGTAAGTTACACACATTTTTTGAAAGAATGTATCCCTTTATAGTTGGGCCCATTCCCATTAAGCCAATTTTAAGGAAGGTTAAGGACCAATCTAATACACCTGGGAAAGCACTTGTCACCTCTGTCTAGACTTCTCTTACCACCCCTCAGATCCACCACATGTGCAAAATGAGTCAGTCCTGCATTTGGGGTATTTTTTCTATCACCTCGGGGATTATTCTATGTAATAATTTGGGTCCTGTTATAACTTCTCTGTTAGTAAGAAGAGGCATCTGATATTTGAGGTTCAATTGTGGTGTAGGATAAATCCTTATTGAGCCTCATACAGCCATCTGCTTGGACAGCCTGCCCACCATTATTTTGCCCAAGATTATGTTTTAACATTAATCATGGACGTAGGATGGAACAAACAGAGCTGCACTTTGCTTGGAACTTTATGGGTTTAAGAAGAATGGTCATTACTGCCTCACTCATTGAATCTGATAATTGGCCTATCACCTGGGCCTTGTACATCTACCTCTAACAGTCTGGGTGCAAGAACATCTAAGGAAGAGGTGTGGCGCCGCCGCCAGGGCGACTGACTCTGGAATCTGAGGTTCAATCCCTGGCGCCAGCGGCAGGTTAGCCCAGCATCATGTGACTCTGGGCAATGGCTTGCTTAATCCTCCCTATGGTGCCTAGAGACCCTTACGGGTGATTGTTTGCGCTTTACAAATGTGGATTATTATAATGTGGTTCATAACATTTGAGAGGTAATCATTATCCTACAGGATGTTGCCTTTATTCATGTTGATCATTGCCCAGATAACTTCTACCTGTTTGAGGAACCATTTCACTTGGCAAAGGGTTCATAATAACTAAGTGAGACTGTGTGTCTGGACAACATAAGCTTCAGAATATGGGGACTCAGTCACACATTTATCAGAACATGTTGGCCTAGTTCCTTGCTAGCTCACAGTTCCCCATCTGAACTCCTAACCTCCCCAGGGTACCAGATGGTACCAGCAACCTTGAACATGGCCACTCTTTATTACCCCAAGGAAATCGTGGACACTGATCTTACCCTTTTGTTGTTTACTTTTGCATGCCCCCAAGGTAAACACAAGAAATATATGAATTGGCTTTTCAAACATTTATTGAAACAATCGTATTCTTTTATAGTAAGAATGTGCTGCAATTATTAGGCAAAGGAAATAAAGCATTGTAACCAGCATTAAAAGAATGGTGAAGAAGACAAACAGTTCCACCATGATAACATTACTATGTGATTATATGTTTATACTCCTACCTAGCACTACCTGTACTATCGAGAGTATAGTGGTAGCACCCTCTGCCAAATCTGTTGGGATAGCCTAACTTCCCCATATCTGAGTGTGATGTATCAGGAAGCTGGCCTGTGTAGAACAGTCTATCATCTTTTGTAGGATAGAGGTCAGAGTCAGCAGAACTGCATCTCAGCCACAGTCCATCATGCTCCAGGACAATCCCAGCAGAAGTGCTCCTCTGCCCAATGTAACACAGAGGCCATTTATATAATAAATGCACTGTTCCAATCGCACTGCGTCAAAGGTGCAGAGCTGATGCGATAGTGTATCTGGAGTCTTAGAGCTGTTCCCAACCAGACAAAGTAAATACAAGGATATCTCGTTCTGCGTTCCTAGTCTTGTACAGAGTGTACGAATAACATGATAATAATGCTTACTAAGAAATAAACTGCATGTAGAATAAATTCTCAGTATAATATTGTGTAAATGTAAATCATGTAAAAAGTCACCATTAGAAAATGATCTATATCCACAAATTGTAACATTTGTATTGCAAGACAAAAGTTTAGTGCACACTTAAAAGTTCACCATAAACAGCGGAACACAGGCTGCACGCAATGTAACCACACAGGTGTAAAAGACAAGAACCAGTTGTCATTCAATTCCTGAAGCAACAACACTCCAAAGTACATTATCATCCGTTCACGCCACAGCAGCACGTATGGAAAGTCCATAGCCATTTGGCCTCCAGGTGGAACATCCACTGTGGAGCAACAAAAATAGGACCAAAAGGGCATTGAGCAAGAATAACACTAGCGGTATGCCTCCAAATACACTGGATGGAAACCAAAGAGTTTAAAAAGAATGGAATCACTCCGAATACTGTCTGGGAAGTGCTAAAAAAGCATGACCTAATTGCTTTAAAAAAAGTGTGTCACACTCACAGTAATTAAAGCCTTAACTATGTGGTGCACAAGTTCACAAAAATGTTGCAGAGGGTTTGTTCGCAGAAGCAATTGTACTTCAAAGGAAGGACTTGCAACTTGAAGATCAAACATTTCTCAAGCAGATGTTAATGCAACATCCTTCTGAAACAATAAGGCTTTCAGTTGGTTTAATTGTTCAAAGTTAATGTTAAAAATTTGAAATGAAGGCTAAACGGTAACTTCCCTAATCTTGTGTGCAGGTGGAAATAACACATTGTTACAGCAAGTCATGACCCCTGAAAACCGCCACCATGTATGCCACCCTTGGTTTCATTCCACAACAACCTTGGTCATTCAGGATCAAATAACTGCCATTTGAAAGTAAATTGAACACTGGCTGAATTAAAGAGACAGGGATGCCCTTCAGATAACACGCCAAATTGGCCACGGATGCATTGCATGTTCCATGAAGTGTCACATTTTTACAAACTATTCAATGGTCGAATGAAGTTTCACATTTGTTTGCGCTTTTGAACACCTCATTTTCCCCACCCAAACACTTGTAATCCAAGGGCAAAACCGAGGCTTTATGAACAAAACTCTCACCTAAAGCTTCAATCTGCCAACTTGAAAGTGTATTAACCAAACAGCAGATGGTATCTCGGCTACTGTGAAACGCAATGTCCTTAAACACTCAATGTTTAGTATTGTGTATGTCACATCTTTTTTGCCATCAGTCTTTGTGTGCATGTTAAATCGTAAGGCACAAACAATTCTGTTATGTTCAGAAATCTCCAAGGCACACAGTTTGATTTTAAAACCTGAAATATCCAACTTAATTGCATAATCAATCTCAGCTGACTTTGCCCATGGTGGAGGAGAGACATGTCAATCTGTATTATATTGAATGCAGAAGAAACAATATTATTCAAATAATAAAATTGAGTTGACAATGTAGTCATGCCACTGTCCACAATAGCCAATGCTTTTCCCAAATGAATCCTGCTAATTTCCTTCAGCGTTTAGCAGCTTCTATCTGGGACATTTTCCACAGTCCACTGTAAGTAGCATAAATGAATCTTTTTGAGCGTGTTTACCTAGGACCCAACAAAAAATCTTGTAAATCCATGTCTTTAGAAAGGAGAGAATGATGTTCTTTACCTGCAGATAACCATTGCTGGCATAACTTTCCTATGCTATAAATGGTAACCAGCCCTGTATGTTGTGACTGCATGTATCCAGGGTGTGGTCTGCTAGCTGTAAAACCCTTGGAGGAGTTTAAAAAATGCATGTTACAACCATTAGTGTCAACTGGCCACCCTAACCACCCGTCTCAACCTGAAATTGAAGAATTAAATGCACCATTCTGCACCATACTATTGAGCTGTTCTTTGTTAAACTTTGCAAGGTGTTGCCAATTATCAAATCTTGTCATAGAGGGAAATCTAGGTGTGATAATTTCCTTAAGTTTAGCCAAACCTAGGCAGGTAGTTTGCTGCACAGACACAGCTATATGCAAATCAGTCTTGACCCTGTGCAACAAAGCAAACACAAGCAGATGATGGACGGCGTCCATCATCTCCTTGTGTTTGCTTTGTTCTCCCTTAGTTGGCAGGGTATGCCCAGACGTGGGTCCCTTGCTCACTTTGCCTCTGGATTCAAGCAAGCCTGGCTGATAAGGGCTTTTAGCCCGAAACCGGTCCCAGGATGCTTGTTTCTGGTCAAGGAAAGACACGGCTTGGCAGTTCGGGCTGGACTGTTCCCATGAGGCACAGGGTCAAGACTGATTTGCATGTAGTTGTGTCTGAACTGGGGTGGCATAGTGAGCTAAAGAACGATGATGGATTCATCCCAGATCTGTGACTGGGGGTGAGTGTCTGAAAAGTTTCAGCGCTCCGTCCATCATCTCCTTGTTTTTGCATTGTTCGCCCTTAGTTGGCAGGCTATGCCCAGACGTGGGTCCCTTGCTCACTTCGCCACTAGATTCAAGCTAGCCTAGCTGATGAGGGCTGTTAGCCCAAAATCGGTCCCAGGATGCTTGTTTCTGGTCCAGGGAAGACATGGCTTGGCAGTTCGGTCTGGACTGTTCCCATGAGGCACAGGGTCAAGACTGATTTGCATATAGCTGTGTCTGAACTGGGGTGGTGAAGTGAGCTAAAGAACGATGATGGATTAAACCCAGATCTGTGACTGGGGGTGAGTGTCTGAAAAGTTTCAGCGCTCCATCCATCATCTCCTTTTGTTTGCTGTGTATCTGGACAACACAAGCATCAGAATATGGGGACTCAGTAGCACATATCATCAGTAATAAGTCACCATTAGAAAAATATGTCAAGCTACAAACATGAAACTAAAATGGAGACAGAGCACCGTTCCTGTTGTACCACACAATACTCCCTAATGTTGTCAGAAAGGGAGGGCCAGATAAATTGACAATTCTGCCATTTATTCCTGATCTGAGTGTGAACACTCAAGAGTAATGCCTTCTTATTCTCTCAATACTATTTGGCATCTCCTTCTCCTCATGCAGTGCTTCTTTTCTACCTACCTATGTTGTTGCCTTCAATCCAGTGTCATCAGTTCACTTTGAGTGTGGCATTACACATCTGCCATAAATATTGTGTTCTTCGTATAGTTTACAAAAATATTGTTTCATTTGGTGTAGATTTTCTATCATTAACTGATGGCGGTGAAATGTTGTAGTCTTTGAACACTCTTTTTGGAACAGGATATTTGTCTGAAGATATTCTGACAATGATAATCTCGTACTACATCATCCAGAGTACCTTTTTTCTCGCTGAAGTGATGAACAATAAGTAGTACAGTTGACCTGTCCATGTCTCACTCAATATTATGAGCATTTCCTGTAACATCACTATTGCAGTCCTCTTCTAGCTAATCTAGGATAATATCCTTTACATTTAGATAACACCACTTAATTCCTTGCCATACCGCGGCATCAAGCACATATTCCGCCATCATTGATAAAAGAAACCTGACTGCTTAATTTATTTTGTGATATCTCAACAAGTACTATTTGTATAATAAATGTCTCTGTATGACCTATCACTCCCCACCCCTTTTCCTTTGTATCCCTCTCAAGCAATTAAAACCACCTCAACTAAAAATGCAAGAAAATGCACCAGGAGTGTGGATGTGTCTCAGAATTCCTCATTCTCACCACTTTTCTATTACTAAAACATAACAGTCTACAAATTACTTGAATTATGATCTAAAACACCCAACACAATGCCCCACACAAGTACAAAGCCCGCAGTCAACCATTTTACCCCTAGCTGGTACACGCAGGTGTGAAGGCAGGTTCAAAGAATAGCAGTCAGACAGATGCTGTGGTTGTTCATCCACTATGGTGGAGGAGCATTGCCCTCCCCTGCCAACAGCCTCAAAATGTGAAAAATAAAAGGATAATGAAACCTGTATATTATCTTTTAATTTTTCCTTTCCTGCTGTGTCTTGTGGATGGGGCCATCACAGGGGGGCAGTCACAGGAAGAGTGTTTGGCACTGCACTCAGTGCGCATGACGATTTGGCCAGCTGTCATAGAGTGGCCAAACTGTCATGCGCACTGACATTCCCCCAACCAGAGCCGCATTACCGGGTGGAGAGAATAGCAGGCGAAGGCTTCCTGTCACCTTTGGAGTGAAAAAAAATAATCCCGCTCAGGCCAATTCCAGTGCTTCTCTCATACTGGTATCAGCATGACAGAAGCACTGAGAGTGGCCACAGGTGAATGTGGGAGCCTCAACAGAAAGGAGAAGAGCTGGGATTGGCGAGCAGAAGGTAAGTTCTTTTTTTTCTTTACTTTTGTTGTCCATACGCCCTCCCACCTCACACGCCTCCCCTGCCCATCACTCTGACATGAGAGCAGCCACTATTGGAAAGATAAAACAGTGTTAACCAATATGTCCCAGTAGGGTATTGGGAAAACCAAAATGAGGTTCATAACAAGGGTACCTAAAGAAATCATGACATCCAACTGATCTTCATTCCTCTAACTACAGCTATCACATAAGAACGAGGAATGAACAAAATAAGAAACCGTACCAGTTGGCTTCACCACACAGCAGAACTATTTAACTATATGGGCTGCAAGCAGAACTTTAAATGTTTGGCCCTTGTCAAGAAAACCTATTTTCTCTTTCTGTTTGTAAACTAAAGGGTGCACGATGAATTGGAGGATCTGTGTTTACAGAGCTTATTAAAGATTGAGAAAATAACATTGCATTTCTTCACTTGATAATTATTAACTTTTTGTCTGCGGCCTCCAAGGAACACTTGATCTCAGGGTGTTTAAAAAGTAAAATTTCACAGTTAGCTATGCATCATATTTTTTAAGTTCCCCCTCTATTAGCATTCAGACTATGTATCATTACAATACCATTATATTATAGTGTCACCGCAGCGTGCATGTCATCTTCAAGTCAAAAATCGTTTATTGCTTTTAATGCCTATTTGCACTTTTATTGGAGGTAGTACCTCTTCAAAGGGCCACATTTTCTACTACATTTCCATTGTGAAATCTGAATAGCATTAGAAATAATTCTCATTGTGTGACTGTTCTCCCTGCAGCTGTGAGGAGCCACACATTAACCTTGTAAGGTATCGTGCTTATCTGGATAATTCCTGAAGAATACAAAAACGTGATGGATTGAATGCTTGAATTAATTTCAACCACTGGAAATTACTCAGGCCACATTGCAATCCATCGTTTTGTCCCACTATGCCACCTCAGATTATAGCCAGCCATATGCAAATCAGCCTTGGTCCTGCTCAAATAGAAACAGTCCAACCCGAACTTTGAGGCCTAGTCCTCTCAGAACGGGAACACAAGGAAACCAAGACCAGTCTAGCAGGAGCGGCCTGTGCAGGTGAGAGTGGTGGGTGTGGTGGGGGTACTCGACAGATGACGAGGGGAAAAGATTTAATTTTCCCTCATCATCGTCTGTTGAGTCCCCTCCACCATTCCCACCTGCATGGGCCGCTCCTGCAGATTAGACTCTCCATTTGATTGTAGCTTTGTTCAAGTAGCACAGTGAGCACTGGACCCATGTCTGTTCACACCCATCACAGTTAGATGGTCACTTAGGGCATCACAATGAAGAATACAGAAAAGTAATAGGTTAAATGCTTATATTAATCTCAGCCACTGGCCACTTGTCATGATCATTCCTGACAGGGTGCCTTGTAACTCGTACTGTGTCGGTGCGCGATGAACCCTTCAGTCAGTGCATTCACCCTGTACAGCTTCTTTTTCCACGGATATCAGGGAAGTCCAGGCATCCAAAGTGCTTTGATTAAATGTTTTTCGGTAACCTTCGGCCGGCCCAAAAGTCTCACATTATTATGTCTCGATCATTCTTCCGAATAGGTAGGCTGTTTTAATTTTTGCTCACAAGTAATTCAAATGGTGTTCAGCATAGTGGTGTGCACATTTATTCTGTCCTCCAGGTTCTGAAACCTACTTTTACCCTACATGTTCTATACCACAGTTTAAAAAAATCTTGCTCATGTAATGTGAGTGTTATGAATAATGTGCCTATCATCTCTGTAATTTGTTTGTTCCTTTGAGCATTATCCATTTCTGCTCCTCTTTCTACAGCATGGTGTCTTGTTGCAACGCAATCTCTGATACAGTGGCCATGTTCTACTCTCTGCATGAAGGTTCACTACTTGTGCCAGATCCAAGCACGGTGTGCAGTTAGTATCAGCACGAGCAGCGCACCATCAACAGTCTAGTAAAGGTATCTTGTGGATTGACCCTCAATGGTCCCTAACCTCCCAATGATTATTTAAATTGTTACAAATATAAATCAATTTAATTTAATGTGAAGATAAGCATCTAAAAATAAAACAATAGCTATAATTTTATTTTAAAATATTCTAACACCCTTTTTGGAATTAAAATAAATTATGTAAAATTAACTTTTAATGAAATGGAATTAAAATAACTTTTAATGAATTCTATACATACCTTTTTTATATTTATAGAAATGATTTCATCACACAATACAATTTCTATTTAATTCTGTGCATTTAACATGAATTCATATATATACATGTATATATATATATATATGCTCGGTGGCCCAGGACAGGATCAATGGACAGGGAGTGTCTTGCTGTGGGTAAGGTTTATTGATGACGTTTTCGTCCTGTGGCAGGGCACGGAAGCTAATATCGATTTGTTCATCTGTGACCTTAACGAAAATAATCTCAATTTAAAATTTGTGTGACAGCACAGTAACACCTCAATAGATTTCCTAGATGTCAGAATATCACCAAAAGGAGACAAACTAGAAACTACAATCTTCCCCAAGCCCACGGCAGGGAATACAATTTTGCATGCAGGGAGCTCCCACCCAGTACCACTCATCCGGAGTATTCCTTTTGGTGAGTTTTACAGGTCAAGGAGAACCTGCAGCAATCTAGAAGAATATCAGAAAGTGGGAACAGAGATGACCAGTCGTTTTATCCAAAGACGGTATCCACAGGAAATCATACAGAAGACATCAGAAAAAGCTAGAAATGTAAACAGAGAGAAGGTACTATTTGAACCATCAAAGACACATCAAAAGAAAGAGCAGAAAGAGGGGTTGCAAACTCAAAGGTTTATAACGACTTTTAATATCAAGCATAATGAAATTAGGTCTAGTTTAAAAAAGCACTGGCACCTTATTAAAGGAGATCCTATATTAGGTCCCGTTATTAGAAAACATCCAGAAATAACATACAGGAAATCCAAGTCTTTGAAGGACCACATTATAAGAAGTGAATATCAAGAGAACACGGGCAATCAATCATGGCTACAAAAGAGAGAGGGTTTTAGATTTTTTTTTTTAAATTTAAAGCATGCCAGCATGGGGAAAATCTAATGAATTTGAAAACAGCTTTTAACAAAACCATAATTATAAGAGGCTATTTAACATGCAAGTCTAGTTTTGTAGTTTATATGCTGAAATGCCCGTGTGAGAAAGTCTATATAGGGAGTACTACCCTACCCGCCCATAAAAGAGTCTTGCAACACAGAAGAGCTATAATTAATAGGGACAGAAGTTACCCTGTAGCCAGACACTTCGAAAAAGAACATCAAAGCGATCCCACACTGATGAGGTACAGTTGTATAGCTGAAGTCCCCAAGAAAAAGAGGGGGGGGGAGCAGAGAAAATGAACTCCGGAAATTAGAAACATACTTTATATAGGAGTTCGACAGCAAAGAACCCAATGAACTAAACATTGATGAGGATTTGTTTACATGCCTATACTAAGTACCCTTATGAAGTCTGCACATTCAGAGGAACCATTTTTTTAAGTTTTAAAATGTATAAATTGTAAGGAGAAGGACAAAGGACACTAGCACTTTAATATTTAGCACTTTAGACTATTCATAGGAATAATTATGCACTAGCACTTTGGATTTAAATTTTTTGTAAGAAAAAGTATATGAATTTTAAAATACATGAGCAGCAAAATAAGAAAAATAGAATTAAGAACTTGCCCTTTAGTAAACAAATGTACTGTATAAAGAAATTAAAAGAAAGTAAGAATAAGAATTATAGTTGAGCACTTGCACTTTAATGAAGCTATATTAACTGCAAACTTTGTAAAACTCTAAGTACAATGTGGGTAGCCTAGGAATACTTTGCACTACAGTTCAATGTGTATAAATGAGGGAATCTTCTATGTATCTATTTGGTTTGAGAAAGTGATGAATTATACTGCTCTAAACTGAACCAAAGAAAGATAACATGCACTTGCATCTTAAATGTGGAATGAGTAATGCTTTCTAACATATTCCAAAATGGCGCCCAAATTAATACAGTGAATAGCTTCGATGTGCAATGGGTTTGTCCTTTGTTAATGTCTATGTTACACTGAAAAGTATTTAATGTTTAGTAAAATGGGGAACTGCAGCGTGAACAAGGCTGCATGTAGCAGCCAAAACGCTTAGATGCCATCACCAGGTTAATAAAGCTTGAGTGAAAATAACCCCCTTGGAGTGCTGGATCATTGCCTTGGATGTAAGGGAATTTGTATGCGACATCTATCTATCTATCTATCTATCTATCTATCTATCTATCTATCTATCTATCTATCTATCTATCTATCTATCTATCTATCTATCTATCTATCTATCTATCTATCTATCTATCTATCTATCACCCAGATAGGAGCACGCACTCCACTGCAGGTGAATAACAACCCTTTATTTAAAACAAACATGCAGCTAAGCATCCTGATTGTAAGTCCCTGGCCTGACGCGTTATGAAGCAATTGCGCTTCTTCCTCAGAGGCCCTTGTCTGCAACCAGTCAATAACATGCTCCACATCTTCCCATCTTGTGCTTCTTTAAATAGTTGGCTTTCCGTGTGCCCTCTTATTAGAAATTCATTAAGAATGCACTCTGGGACATGTGGTTCATTCCGCCATTCTTCCCTCCAGTGGGTTTGGTTGCTTCCACGTAATTAAGGACACTTTCAACAACAGCCCTTCGGTGGGCTTCCGGATGGAATTCTGCATGTTGAATTAATTTTCCTGCTGTGCCTACAGAGACGGATTTTACCTCTCCTCCAGGTCCTTAAAGTTCATGGGCGGTGCGGTGCGACGCTCCACTGCCTGGAACCGCTGTGTATACTTGTCTCCAAAAGCCCACCGAAGGGCTGTTGTTGAAAGTGTCCTTAATTACGTGCAAGCAACCAAAACGATTGCGACCCATGCACCGAATCAAAGGCCCTATATAGGTTCCCATCCAAGAGGTCAGCATATGAGTGGTAGATCCTTATACCTATATATTTAAATGTATCACATTACTTTTAAAGGTGTCGCCTAAGGAGATCAGCTTTCTCAGTGTCAGGGTCCGGGACACCGTAACCCTGACTATGTGGAAGATAATGTCGGAATACCTACAGCCCCATACCTTTTTTTGCCTTTCAGCTCTCAAGCCCTTCTTCTTCTTCTGTTATGTACGCCCGGGATGACCTGCAGAAACCTCCCTACAGGGCCTTTCAGATAAGGAGGCCGGGCGGATCCCAGGGGACGGGAACCACCCCATGGTAGGAGGAGCTGTCGGAACCAGGAAGTGAAAGCGACGCAGAGGAAGCAGAGAGACGTGGCTCACCCAGGTGCGTGCTCTGTTCCGGGGGCGAGGGCGGTGGGTAGGAGAAAGGTTGGGGCTGTTCCGATGGGGCGAGTCTACTTTCAATTCTGACCGCTTACCGTAGCCTGAATAACGCCCTTCCCATAAGGTGAGGCACATTTGAAAATCATATTACTATTAATAGCACCTAGCGTAGCACCAGTTGCATATACTTGAGGAACATTAAAATCAGACTTTCAATTCTGATCGCTTAGCATAGCCTACATAGGGAATATTGCATGTGATTTTAATGCGAGCGCCTAGCATAGCGCTATCTGCATCAAATGCGGGACATTTGAAAATCACATTACCAATTAAGAGCGCCTAGTATAGCCCCAGTTGCCTTTACCTGATGAATATTTGAAATCAGACTTTCAATTATTACCACTTAGCATAGCCTACATAGGGAACATTGCATGTGACTTCCCATGAGAGTGTCTGGCACCCACTGTGCACTTTTCAAAGGGTTTTGCCAGTAGATCCCATATGCCACCCATGGTAAAAACCAATCCCTGTCCCCAGATAGGGAGCATATGCCCTATCGGCACTGCTCAGTGGAATCTAAAGGCCTCTTACCTCTGCCCATGATGTAGCTTTACATCAAAAACACAGATAGTGAGGCGCTGTGGTGTAGAGAAGTGCTTTCTATGCACAGTATTATCTGTTAACTTCAGTTGCCTCCCGTACCGATTTGCAGAGCTCACGTTCACCAGAGGGCAACTTGGCGCTGAATCACAGATGTTTATTGTTACCCAACTCAATGGTATTCAGTTTATCAACTCAGAAGGATAAAGGCTGAATGAACCCACCGAGATTTGAACCGGGACCATGAGGTCAAACACGGGCCCCTGAAGTGGACATATTAGTCCCTTAAGCCCCCAGGCCCAACTCAATATTGAAGACAGCTGTAGATCCATTAATAGTGCTGCCAAAAAATTACCCACTGAGACCCCTCCCGTTTCTTTTATATGACGTCCTGATTTTTACCTAAAAGAAACTTTTATTTAGCAAGAACAAACCCATTTCTCTGCAGCAAGGCACCCCCAGGAGATAAAAAAGGAACACAGCCTTTAAACCATCAGCATCACAGTTATTCACGGACATCGGGGTGAGAGAAAGCAGATCCAACATTAGTCTGCATTAGAAACACATCCGCCTGACTTATATGATATGTGCTCTGCCTAGGTTCGACCATATCTAACAAAGGGGTGGTGTATGTGGTGGCCAACAATATCACTGTATGCCCCCTGCCCAACCACTGTTAGGCTATTAGTAGGCTGACCTTATTGTTTGTTTATACATTTCTTATTCAACAGCCCTCCCACCGGGTGTTACACCAAAAAATTCACTGACCACCCACTCTGGCCTGTATCATTGGGCGTGACATAGGTGTCCAAACAATCAGCCATGCGTGCTTTCAGAAACCGCTGTATAGTCTGCCTCACCACAAGGCAGCTCGCTAGCGTGATGATAAATGGGATGATTCCCATATGCTCTTATTAAAGGGAATAGTTGCGTACTGATGTTATGCGCTACGAAGGCAGCCCCAGGTGCGTGCGGAGAACACTGTTGTTACGAATGTCATCCACATTTGTATGTGTGTGAAAGCGCGCTGCCCTTCTCAAACATCCTGCCCATATCACACCGCTTGATATACTGTGCATGGTGCCTCATCTAAATGGCAAGTGATACTGGTGTGCGCATCAAGGTTCCATCAAGTTTACATCGTGCTACACCTACTGTCCGATGTGAATAGTAACTTCACACCCATTCACATTTTTGAAGCATCTTTCCAATCTATTGCGAGACCCTCTAAACAATAACTAACTTATCAACATTGCGTTCCAAAAGCCGACAAGCGTAGGTGTAACTGGGTGATATAAAGACGCTCGACAATTCAGCGTTTGTTAAAAAACACATGCCCTTTGAAAATCAGAAACTCGAACCCCTGACAAATTGAAGTCTAGGACCTTAACCATTAAGCCACACAAGACCATGAGACACACACGTTGATGCACTGCGCCTCTTGTGCTATATTATGGAGATCTTATTGTGGTGCACTAGCTTCACCATCTTGGAGTATCAAAAGCACTAGACATAATGGGTGCTCAGATTACTCCGCTGTGCTCAATCTCAGGGGAAATTTCAAACTAGCTAACGATGCGATCACAAGACTGACATTATGCCCGATGACTAGCTGCCCGATGATAACCTTCTATGTTACACAAAGGCAGGCTGATAATTCCTATTAAAATATTTACAGGTTTATTCCTCGCGGTCCCCGCATGCTACAGGCAGCATCTAGTCACGGGTCTGCAGCAGCAGCCTACAATCGACTAGCTGACCAGGCGCACTGCCATATCTGCCGCGAAACACATGGCTGAAGTTTCCCCTAATGCACAACAGGCTCACGGTGCAGTATGGCTGCCCAGCCCAGCACAAAAGTTCCCTCTCCCAAGCGCCGTGCCGCGGGAAAAAACGAAGCCTTGGCACAGCGAAATACATGATAAGGTCCCAAAGGCGAGACGGATTGCCTTACACATGCTTGCTAATTACAGCTTGCACTGAGACTAGGCAACAGATAATACAAGTACCTAACTGGTACAGTTTGCAACTGCGTTAAGGACATTGAACAGTTCTCAACTTCACTGTAAAGAGGCGCTTGAAGGTGACTGAGAGGGAGGGGCTGCAGCTTCAGGCGCAGGGGCATCTATTCAGATGCACTTCACAGAGCTTAATTACTGTCACTAAATTGTAAGCAAACCTCGGTTCTTCAAACATGCAGTCTATAATGTAATAAAGTAAAGGAAAGGCACAATCGCACCCACACTGAAAACCAAAGTATAGAGTATGGCGACTACCTTACGCAAGATATCACATTACTTTTAAAGGTGTCGCCTAAGGAGATCAGCTTTCTCAGTGTCAGGGTCCAGGACACCGTAACCCTGACTATGCGGAAGATAATGCCGGAATACCTTACAGCCCCATACCTTTTTTTGCCTTTCAGCCCTCAAGCCCTTCTTCTTCTTCCGTTATGTACGCCCGGGATGACCTGCAGAAACCTCCCTACAGGGCCTTTAAGATAAGGAGACCGGGCGGATCCCAGGGGACGGGAACCACCCCATGGTAGGAGGAGCTGTCGGAACCAGGAAGTGAAAGCGACGCAGAGGAAGCAGAGAGACGTGGCTCACCCAGGTGCGTGCTCTGTTCCGGGGGCGAGGGTGGTGAGTAGGAGAAAGGGTGGGGCTGTTCCGATGGGGCGAGTCTACTTTCAATTCTGACCGCTTACCGTAGCCTGAATAACGCCCTTCCCATAAGGTGAGGCACATTTGAAAATCATATTACTATTAATAGCACCTAGCGTAGCACCAGTTGCATATACTTGAGGAACATTAAAATCAGACTTTCAATTCTGATCGCTTAGCATAGCCTACATAGGGAATATTGCATGTGATTTTAATGCGAGCGCCTAGCATAGCGCTATCTGCATGAAATGCGGGACATTTGAAAATCACATTACCAATTAAGAGCGCCTAGTATAGCCCCAGTTGCCTTTACCTGAGGAATATTTGAAATCAGACTTTCAATTATGACCACTTAGCATAGCCTACATAGGGAACATTGCATGTGACTTCCCATGAGAGTGTCTGGCACCCACTGTGCACTTTTCAAAGGGTTTTGCCAGTAGATCCCATATGCCACCCATGGTAAAAACCAATCCCTGTACCCAGATAGGGAGCATATGCCCTAGCGGGACTGCTCAGTGGAATCTAAATGCCTCTTGCCTCTGCCCATGATGTAGCTTTACATCGAAAACACAGATAGTGAGGCGCTGTGGTGTAGAGAAGTGCTTTCTATGCACAGTATTATCTGTTAACTTCAGTTGCCTCCCGTACCGATTTGCAGAGCTCACGTTCACCAGAGGGCAACTTGGCGCCGAATCACAGATGTTTATTGTTACCCAACTCAATGGTATTCAGTTTATCAACTCAGAAGGATAAAGGCTGAATGAACCCACCGAGATTTGAACCGGGACCATGAGGTTAAACACGGGCCCCTGAAGTGGACATATTAGTCCCTTAAGCCCCCAGGCCCAACTCAATATTGAAGACAGCTGTAGATCATTAATAGTGCTGCCAAAAAATTACCCACTGAGACCCCTCCCGTTTCTTTTACATGACGTCCTGATTTTTACCTAAAAGAAACTTTTATTTAGCAAGAACAAACCCATTTCTCTGCAGCAAGGCACCCCCAGGAGATAAAAAAGGAACACAGCCTTTAAACCATCAGCGTCACAGTTATTCACGGACATCGGGGTGAGAGAAAGCAGATCCAACATTAGTCTGCATTAGAAACACATCCGCCTGACTTATATGATATGTGCTCTGCCTAGGTTCGACCATATCTAACAAAGGGGTGGTGTATGTGGTGGCCAACAATATCACTGTATGCCCCCTGCCCAACCACTGTTAGGCTATTAGTAGGCTGACCTTATTGTTTGTTTATAAATTTCTTATTCAACAGCCCTCCCACCGGGTGTCACACCAAAAAATTCACTGACCATCCACTCTGGCCTGTATCATTGGGCGTGACATAGGTGTCCAAACAATCAGCCATGCGTGCTTTCAGAAACCGCTGTATAGTCTGTCTCACCACAAGGCAGCTCGCTAGCGTGATGGTAAATGGGATGATTCCCATATGCTCTTATTAAAGGGAATAGTTGCGTACTGATGTTATGCGCTACGAAGGCAGCCCCAGGTGCGTGCGGAGAACACTGCTGAACCGAATGTCATCCACATTTGTATGTGTGTGAAAGGGTGCTGCCCTTCTCAAACATCCTGCCCATATCACACCGCTTGATATACTGTGCATGGCGCCTCATCTAAATGGCAAGTGATACCGGTGTGCGCATCAAGGTTCCATCAAGCTTACATCGTGCTACACCTACGGTCCGATGTGAATAGTAACTTCACACCCATTCACATTTTTGAAGCATCTTTCCAATCTATTGCGAGACCCTCTAAACAATAACTAACTTCTCAACATTGCGTGCCAAACGCCGACACGCGTAGGTGTAACTGGGTGATATAAAGACGCTTGACAATTAAGCGTTTGTTAAAAAACACATGCCCCTTGAAAATCAGAAACGCGAACCCCTGACCAATTGAAGTCTAGGACCTTAACCATTAAGCCACACAAGACCATGAGACACACACGTTGATGCACTGCGCCTCTTGTGCTATATTATGGAGATCTTATTGTGGTGCACTAGCTTCACCATCTTGGAGTATCAAAAGCACTAGACATAATGGGTGCTCATATTACTCCGCTGTGCTCAATCTCAGGGGAAATTTCAAACTAGCTAACGATGCGATCACAAGACTGACATTATGCCCGATGACTAGCTGCCCGATGATAACCTTCTATGTTACACAAAGGCAGGCTGATAATTCCTATTCAAATATTTCCAGGTTTATTCCTCGCGGTCCCCGCATGCTACAGGCAGCATCTAGTCACGGGTCTGCAGCAGCAGCCTACAATCGACTAGCTGACCAGGCGCACTGCCAAATCTGCCGCGAAACACACGGGCTGAAGTTTCCCCTAATGCACAACAGGCTCACGGTGCAGTATGGCTGCCCAGCCCAGCACAAAAGTTCCCTCTGCCAAGCGCCGTGCCGCGGGAAAAAACGAAGCCTTGGCATAGCGAAATACATGATAAGGTCCCAAAGGCGAGACGGATTGCCTTACACATGCTTGCTAATTACAGCTTGCACTGAGACTAGGCAACAGATAATACAAGTACCTAACTGGTACAGTTTGCAACTGCGTTAAGGACATTGAACAGTTCTCAACTTCACTGTAAAGAGGTGCTTGAAGGTGACTGAGAGGGAGGGGCTGCAGCTTCAGGCGCAGGGGCATCTATTCAGATGCACTTCACAGAGCTTAATTACTGTCACTAAATTGTAAGCAAACCTCGGTTCTTCAAACATGCAGTCTATAATGTAATAAAATAAAGGAAAGGCACACTCACACCCACACTGAAAACCAAAGTATAGAGTACGGCGACTACCTTACGCAAGATATTTAGTCAATAAGGTACACTTCAGGAATTTAACTGAAGCACCACCTAGTGTTAAGGCTCAAAACACGGAACCCCAGCTTCGCAATCTGCAGCTCTGCCGGCTGTGCCACGTACTCGCGCTCAACTAGCTTTTAGCGCCATCCCGTGCCCGGGATCCCGCGGCCTTCCCAACCCAGGTGGCACTAGAGTCTATGTCTATAACTGCAGGCACCAAGGTTTCCTGTAGCCTAGCTGAACCCCGCCGAACCTGAAAACCCTACCTATTAGGCCTCACTAAGGAAAAAACGCGGCGTGAGCATACCTAGTTCGCCCACTGACCGCTACCAGGCCGAACGCCAAACCCGGCCCCCGCGCGAAAACAGGTGCAGCAACAAATAGAAAATGCGGTGGGAGCATTTTTAATTCGCCCCCCGACCGCTACCATAACTAGCGCGCAACGAGATCTAACTGAACATAATCAATAGGAATTAAACCTGTAACCTTGAGACTAAGAGTTTCAGACCTCAACCATTAGGCCAGAGTGACTCTGTCGAACCCGCCCTGAAAACTTACCGACTACCCATTGGCAGGGCAGGGCGATGCACACTGGTCCAACCGAGGCTCGAACCCTGGCTTCCAGCACCCAAGGCGGCAGTCCAGCCGACGGACCACATCCTCTCCCCTATGCTGCCCGCTATGCCGCGATGTCTCCGGCACGAATCCTCCTCGGTTTGCCGCTGTCTGCTCCTCCCCGGGACAAAAGCTCCTTCGCCACTCCTGCGCTGGACACACGATACCGCAAACCTGTAGGGAAACAAAAGAGGAAAAATACATCACGGGCCGCTGGTGGCCCGGGTGCTGTGCCTGTGGGGAGAGCAGAAAAAGAGACTGTTCTGCTCCCCACACCCCCTTTTAAAGGGGGGGGGGGCACAGGCCAGGCCGGTCTAAACCGGCCGGACCCCTACGCTGGATGCCTGCGTGAACTGGAAGCACTAAAGTGCTTCCGGTTCACGCCCTGCAGAAATGCCACCTATTGGACGCCTAATGGGGAGGTGGGAGTGCTTCCACCTCCCCCTTTCCCCCGGGGACCGGTCCGACCACCATAAGGGCGGCGCGCGCTAGTTAGCGCTCGGCCTTGCACAGGAGGAGCTGTCGGAACCAGGAAGTGAAAGCGACGCAGAGGAAGCAGAGAGACGTGGCTCACCCAGGTGCGTGCTCTGTTCCGGGGGCGAGGGCGGTGGGTAGGAGAAAGGTTGGGGCTGTTCCGATGGGGCGAGTCTACTACCTACTATGCCACAAGGCCTACCAAGGTCCCCATGCACTATCTACTTACTGGTGGCAGTCGTTTCTAAGCCACCCTGCATGACGGGTGTATGTTTTCCTTCCCTCCCTGCCCTACGAGTGTAAGATAATGCGACCATAGGTCTGATATCTATCGCTGCCAAAGAAAACGGTTAATTCCCCTCCATCCTGACAACCCAAAGAATGGAGAGATTTCTTTTGTTATTAATAGATTATTGCAAGTAAATGGCAAATAAAAGTAAAAACAAAACATTCATCATTGGCCCTGTCTCATTAATCTGTTTCCTCGCGACACTCGGACCTGGAGACAGGGCGTAGTGGGAACAGACAGGACTTAGCCCAATTGACACAAAGACTGGTCAACAACTGGTCAACACCCCAAACTCCTCTAACAGCATCATCACTGCCAGCAGGTCCCACTAATATATCAATGCATCCTCCGCATACAGTGATATCATGTGGCTACTCCCTTGAGCTCTAACTTCCCAGTCCTCCACCCACATATGCAGCTGGTAATACCAGAAATGTACTGACCTGTCTTTACTCTAGTGCTGGGTCGCCCATAGAGAGTTCTGAGCCACCGCAAGTAGCCCAGCCCAACCCGCATGGCCTCAAGCATTGCCAACAGGAAATCCCACCCTAAGGTGTTAAAGGCTTTCTCAATGTCAAGTGACATCATCACAGGAACACCAGTGGTGTCCAGATTAATCAGAAGAATCCATAGCAATCAATGGACAGTGAGAAAGGTGCTACACCCTGGTATAAAACCTGACTGATCTTCATGCACCCAGGTGCTGAGGAGCAGCAGCAATCTATTTGCCCAGACCTTCCCCAAAATGTTACAGTCCAAATTAAACGCAGAGAGTGGCCTGTAGGAAGAAAGAGCCTTACGGAGCATATCATGGAGTTGCCCGGTGTCATATGCTGTGGTATTAACCTCCAAAAGCTTGGGTGTCAGGATACTTCCATAAGTGGAGTCATATTATATCGGGAGGCCACAGGTACCCGGTGTTTGACTGAGCACAATTTACAAAATGGCCAGGCACAATTCATCTAGCTAAAGGGGAGTATCGAAATCGGCCGCATGGGCAGCATTGAGCCTGGGGAGTGGAATCTGTCAAAGATACTCACGCAGAGAAGATCCGGGAGGACCTGGCACAACTGTGCACAGTGATCTATAGAAACCCAAAAAGGCCGCATTAATGCTATCCTGCATATTAAGGAATGCACCATCGTCTGCCCGCAGTGCACCGGTGGGGTGCAAGAGTGTTCATCACATATCAGCCATGCCAACATACTACCCGTGCTGTCACCCTCTCTGTGTAGCTTGGCAAGGTAGTGACTATAATCAAGCCTCCCAAATCTTCTTTCCAAGTTCCTCAGTTCCCTATTGTATGTGCAACAGAGAAGCAAGCTAATCAGGAGACCGCGCTTGTTCCAATTCAAAGTAGCGCATATCACGTTCTTTAGCCAGTAGGTCCCTGAGCAATGTCTGCCGAATGAACCATGCAGTGGCAATACAATGCACACATATCACGGTCTTGTGAGCATCCCGCGTTAAGCTCAAAGTACTCCACCAGGTGCTCAGCGAGGCCCTCATGAAATGGGGGATCAAGGAGGGAGTCAGTCTGTAACCATCAGGTCAGAATTCCGGGGTGTGGGTGCCCCCATTTCAGGGAGAGCAGAAGCAGATAATGGTCTGAGATTGTGCGTGCTAGATATTTAGTGTGCGGAATCACAGAGACAATAGGGGTACTGCAAAGAAACAGGTCTATATGGGTAGGTATGCCGTAAACAGGTGGTGTAAAAGGAGTCCTTGTGCTCCTCAGGGTGTTGAACATGCCACACAGCACTTACTCCATGATGGCCAATCTCACATATGTGCAGTCATTCCACGGCAGGCCACCCTCAAGGTGGAGTACTGAAAGTGCATATCCACATTTAGGATGCAGTTAATGTTGCCACCCTATAGGGCAGGAGTATGGCGGTCATGCAGCAGGGTCAGCGTGAGTTTATCCATAAAGGCTGGGTGGCCCATATTGGTGGCATAGACAGCCACCAACACCAAGGGCCTGCTGTCTCGTCTTCAATTGACAACAACATACCTGCCATTCAGGTCAGTCGTATGAACATCTGCAACAAAGCGACCCCCTGGGCAACCCAGATGAGAACCCCCCTGGTATAAGCCAACACCGAGGTTCCATAGATTTGCCCTTTCCATTTTGCATGCAATTTGAGGAGTTAGGTCTTGATAAGGTGTGTCTCTCTGAGGTACGCTGCCTATATGTGCCATTGTTTGAGATGGGTGTGAACATGATAGTGTTTAGTTGGGTGGCCATACCCCACACATTCCAGGTCGTAAAAGTATATTGGGGGTGTCATGTGTGTGTTAGGTCGAGCCATGTGAACATCAAGATGGGAGGCAGTGAATGACAATCTGGCCTAACCAACACCAGTGAGAATACCATCTCATCCACCACTGTTATCCTCCAGCCGGAGGTCGCGCAGTTGATAGACAGGTCAACAGACAGCAGGAGCCCTATCTCCCAGGGCACACAACAAACAAGAACACAATAAACATTCGCTTCCACCCCCGCAAAGAAAATATCCCCTCCTTTGTCATAAAGCAAAAATGCATTCAAACAAATCAAAACCTGAAACAACAATGACTATATGTCCATTACGGTAAGATAGGGCGTGGGTGTCAAAGAAGCAAATTGCCTGGTAATTGCTACCATGTATGGCCCATCGATCCAGACCAGCTCGTCCCACTCCCCAGTCATCAATCAGAGCCCACCCATGTGGTGATCCAGCCAGCTTACCCCTGTGAAGAAACAACAGGAAAGAATCATAAGTCATCAGCCATGCGGGGCATCACCAATGGACCTCAGGTGTCATCGCCGGTGGAGACCACAGTGTAATGAGAGTCTGAGGCAGTGTCATAGGTGCTCTAGGATTTAAAGACCTCAAAGGGGTTATGGAGATAGTGCAGAACCCTCTCAACTGCCTGAGCACATTCATGTGCCGCCTATTCCAAGGTCAGAGTGGAGTAGGGCCTGTGAGGTTTGCGGCTCCACTGAGTGGGCCAATCTCCAGGATCCTGATATGGGGCAGTGTCACCCACCAGGGCCCTAGCATGGAGCCAGGTTCAAGCATCATAGGGAGTCAGAAAGAAGTAAGTTTGATCTCCATCTGCAACAAAAGGTTTGGCAGGAAACAACAAGGCATAGGGCAGCCCCAGGGTGCCCAGCTGAGCCTCACCATCATCGAGGAGGTGCTGCAGTGCTGTACTTCTGCAGAATAGTCTGGATAAGCAGTGATTTCAGAGTTCTTGAAGTGCCAGGGACCCTTTGCATGAAAGAGCTGGAGGATCAAATCCCTGTCTCTATTATTGAGGAGCCGGGCAATCACCGGGTGTGGGCGAGCTCCCGGCTGTGCAGGCCTAACCGGCAGGTAATGGGCTTGCTCAATGGAGAAGAATTTCTGTTTTCGCCCAACTAGCACTATCCTGAATAGCCATTGTTCAAAGAAGAGTTCTATTTGGAGTCCCTCAGTGAGCTCTGAAAAGTCCACAAAGCGCACATTATTACGCAGAGAACGGCTCTCCACATCTAGAGCTCTGAGCTGTAGGGATACAATGTTGGATTTCATCTCCTGCACCTAGGTTTGCAGGTCTCACACTGTAGGTCAATGACTAGTCAAAGTGGATTCAGTGTCAGCAACCCGCTCAACCAACTTATGGTGACTCTGACATCTTGGGATACTGAATCAAATGTAGATTCAAGTGCAGTCTTAGTATCTAGTATGGCCTGCAAGATACATGTAAAATTGGGTAGAGTGCCGGTCCAAGGTGGCATCGAGATGGCGTATTGCGCCATCCCCTTCTGCTCCTTCAGCATCAGGGGTAGAATCTGCCCCCCCTACTAAGGCAGTTGTCTTATTTGTTTTGGGCTTCACCATGATGGAACAGCACCAGAAGAGCCACTTGTGGCACCATCAGGGCCTTTCGTAGTACAGGAGGCTGGCTACCATGGGGCCAGCAAGCCACGTCTGGTCTCTCAATGCACCAGGTCCAGTAAGTACACCACAGTGGCGATGCGCCACCAGCAGGCGAGGAATATGTAACACCAGCTAACCTACAGGGGCACCGATCACCAGGCAGGGGGACCCTCTCCTCAAGTCAAAGCCACAGACCTACAGGGGTAAGGACCAGCTGAGAACTGAAGCAAAAATCAGTACCCACTCTGCACAGGCACCTCTAGGTGGGAGCAGTGTGGCCCCTCGTTCACCCCTTCCAGTTGATCTAATTCGGCAACCGAGCACCCAAAGTCTAGCCATTCCGATTGCAGGTGGGTACTCACAGTATAAGAGCTTGGGCCCCTTCTGGTGCCAGGTTGAGGAATCCACAGTGAAGAAATGAAGGGGCTTCCTCCACTAGCCGGCAACGTAAGATGGCCCCCAAATGATGCCGCAGTGGGAAACTCACCGTTATCGTCAAGGAACCCTGGTCAGCCGGGCCACCACCATACTGCAGTATATCCCCACGGTGGCGTTGAACCATGGCCCGCCAGTCCTGCATCATGCCTCCACAATCAATGCATAGCCCTGCTCATGTACGGGCCCCAATACCCATCAAGTTTGCAGTCCAGACCTTGCTACTCCAAGTCCTACAGCATTTCCAGCCACCACACTGGGACTGCTGATCGTGCTGCCACTGTTCCTGAAGCTCACACGGCAGCCCGGCCCAGGCCTCTCCTGTGCATTGTCTGCCTCCACTGATCTTCAGGGCCCATGCTCACCTCCCATTCAGGTATCAGGGGCAGTGAGGGTGAGCCCTTTGTACTAGGGTCCCTTCCGCAGCAGGAGGAGCACGTTCCATAGTCTACTGTCTGTGCAGCTCCTTCAGCTTGCAGGCCCCAGACCCATATTATCCTCAGGCTCTCAGAGTGGCAAAAAGGACCCCTCTACCCTTGGGCCTCTTTCACATCAGGGGGGCCTGGTACAGTAGGCAGCTGCCCCTCAGAGAACTGTCGGAGCCCCACCTTGGTACAGCATCAGCCCTCGCAGCTCCTTGTGGGGTGCACAGGGGTTCAGTTCCTGCGGCTCCAACGAGGGATACTGGCCTCAAACTTGGTGAGAGGACAGGGCAGGCCTCAAGGGATGTGAAGAATCACCACCTGTGTTGCTGAGCCTTTCGGAGTCCGTGGGAGCCCAGGATCAGCAGAGCGGTCGGCTTAGTTGCGGTGCCTGCAGATGCAGGGAAGTGCCTACTTCACTTCAAGGGAGATTCCTTCAGGTGTCTTGGATGCCCACATGCCTTGGAAGGTTTCTGTATGTCATTACAGGTGAGCCTTCTCATCCTACCTGTGACACCAGCAGCAAATGACACAACTTGAAGTCAGGCACCCCAACAATGCTGATACAGACTCAGGGACCTAAGATACCTATGGAAGAAGCTGGGCTTGAACGGAGCTTAGGCAGAGACGTATACCTCTGCCACCATCTTGGCCACTCCGCCCTCTAGCAGTAGTAACTTAAACTCATACATTTGATTCCACCCCCTGTTTGAGAAGTGTGTTTGAGAAGGTGGAGACATGTAGTCTTCTCTTTTGAGCAACTTTACATGAATAAATGGTGAACAGCCAAAAGTAGTAAAGTTAGTCATAAATGTAAGAGTAAACATACACCTAGATGTTGAGGCTAAATATTTTGCCAGTCTTCTTTTGCAAGAGCTGCTCTCCTGGAAAGCAGACAAGAAGTAATTATGAGGCACCAAACTTGCTTTTGGCAAGGAATGGGAACTATCTCAAATTTGATGGCCTTATCCTCTATAATGGATCAAACCTTTGTGAAGCAAACTTTATTATATATTTGCTTTGTAGGTTTTATGGCTACATTCAACCAAGTATCCAGAAACATCCTATGGTTAAAACTCTCTTGCTGGGAGATTCCACCAACCGGGCTGAAAGGGATTCAGTTATTATACTCATGGGTATGCATAAATATTGGTGATGGCTCTGGCCTCTTGAAAAAAATGCCAACTGAGTCCAGCTTGAAGAAGGGCCGCGTTCTGGCACCGCTCTTGTTTAATCTATGTATTGCTGATTTACCAACCGAACTGGACAAGGTTCATGGCCATTCCCCAAGGTTGGGAGGAGAGCCGTTAATATGCTTACTGTACACCAATGATGCTCTACTTCTCAGTGAAACCAGGTTTGTGTTGCAAATATTTCTTGTGGAGTTAGATAAGTTTACCTCAACAAATAAAATGGAAATTATTGGAAAAAATTAAAACTTCTTGAGGGAAGTGGTTAATCAATGGCGATCCACTTGAGAGAACATCGGAGTATAAGTACCTAGGAGTTATTATTGACAATCGAGGGAATCTGCAAGCTCACAAGCAGACCATCACATTAAATGTTAACACCTTGCTGACAGCCTTTCTTTCTCTTAACAAGCCCTTGCGAGGAACAGCGCTGGAGTCAATTTTCCAAATAATGAATGCCAAGTTGTTGTCAACCCTAACCTAAAGCTGTGAAGCTTTTTATGGCCAGTTGCAAATTTTCTGGATAGGTTCATTGCAAATATCTATGGGCAAGTTTTTCACCTCCCAACAAGTGCTTCACCTCCCCAAATACACTTGGAATTCAGCTTAAATGTCCACGTGGTTGCAAGTTTAGAGGCATTTATAAAACATGTTTCAAGTTAAAGGCATCTATGGGAACTGGATGGAAATACCCAGCGTGAACAATACAATCTCTTTAGGAAAATATTTGGATGCAGCCGTAGATTCTTTATAAATAAGAGACCTGTGTGCTTTGCCTGTTTCATTGTTAGAACTTAAATAAAGCTATGCACTGTTATGAAGAATGCAGGACGAGGATCTCCTATAAACCTTTCTCATGCATGGAGGATGAAAAAAGCATAGAGTCTAAAATGGACAGTCTTATTTGGGAGTGTGTTACTCAATTTTGTTTATTAAACTAAGTTCATGCTTTATAGATTCAGAGGCCTACCAACAAATGGCCATGATCCACCTTGGATCAAATTTAAGCATAATGATGACTGCAGACTGTGCAATTTAGCTGCCAGGACTATTATCCACATGGTCTGCTTTTGCCCTAGTCTACTAGTCAAGCAAAGATCTCTGTTGAGAAAACCACTAAACGAAAAGGGTATTCACTTCTGCAAACAAGCAATGATTGCACACCTGTATCCAAACAACTTGCAATTAAACACCACTTTTTCGAAATTCATGATGCTGGTGGAAAGTAGATTAGTGAAAGCTAGTCATCAGTTCATTCAATTCGGCTAATGTAGCCATTCGCATGAAATATTCATTTTTCTCATGATTGATTTTAATGCTTTTATCACTGTTTATGATGTAATGTTTAATTAAGTCACTGTTGTCACGCTGCTGCTGCATTAATTAGCATTAATTTTTTCAAATGATTGGTTTTATTGCTTTTTACTCACTGTCTGATTAAATGATTTTTTTAGGCCACTGCAGTCTCGCTGTCACTGCAATAATTTCCATTAATGTTTTATCCACTTAAAAAAATGTTGAAGGTGATATGAAACTTTCGTACTGTAAATCATTTGCCTCTTTTTTGCTAAGTCACTTTCATTTGAAGATCTTTTTATAGCACACAGCAATTGCAATTGAGAGTAATTTATCCAGTTCTTGTACTTTTCAATTTCATAGTTTTTTCTGCTTTTTAATGCCACATTTTAACGTTTTTATTAACCATATGAAATAAAGTTACTTATTATATGGGGGCTGCTTTCCAACTAAATCTTGGGAACTAATTGCATGATGTTTAGCTAATTGCACAATTAATACAATAATTGATATCAGATTAAACAAAGAGGGGCATATTTATCAAGGGTTTTGCATTGCCCTTGCACCATGCAAGGGGGTGCACGGCGACCCCAAACCTAAAAGGAGGTTTTCCAAGCCGTGCAAGTCCAACTTGAGAGGCCCTGCGTGGCTTTGTTAATCAGGAGTAATGCAAAGCAGAGAAGAAGTCACAGCCTTGTTTTACTCTGCCCCAGGGAGGCTCTCCATGGGTGGAGCGTGGGTGTTCTCATGCATCCAGCCATGGATTTGGAAGCATTCCCAGATTTATCAAGACTGGCAAACGAGGGAATGCGTCAGAATGCAATGCCTTCCCAGGGGAGGTGTAACGAGGAGAAATGTCTATATTTCTCCTAATTGTTTCCTCTTTCAATGTGTGCTGTATTCTGCAGCACGCTTACAAAGAGAAAAAAGCCTTGGAGGATTGTTTTTGTTCAGGAAGGTGCCCCTGCCTCACAAAAACAATCCTTCCTGTAACACAGGCACCATTGCAACATGGTGCAAGGGTGCTTGCAATGGCGCTAGGCAGCAGTTTGTGCACCAGTGCAGTCCGAGAGCAGGAATGCACCATATCTTGGTAGACATGGCCCTATCCTGCCTAATTCCCTTTCTCGCAGTGCAGCAAGGTGTCTTGCTGAGTTGCATGAAATATTTATAAATATGGCCCATAATATTTTAAACACACAACAGGAAAAAAAAAATTGAAACATAATAAAAAATAAATAAAATTTGAACAAGTTAACGTATAAGAATTACCATGTTAATCAACACTAACTATTATATAATTTTAAAACCCGATACCCACCCAATCAACCAATAAACCTGATAACATGAAAATAAAATGTAATATTTCATTAAAATGCAATAAACATTTAAACAAATAAAGAACAGTTGAAAATGTAAATCAACTAACCCTACTAATTAACATGAATTAATATATAATTTTAAAAAGCACTGTCCACTCAATCCCCACTTAACCCAATAACCTGAAAAAATTTACATTAATATAATTTTTTTAAACATTCAAATAAACATTCAAATAAATATTTCTATCACATATATATATTGAAATAATATCATAATACAGTATTAGAATACACCATAATAAAAAGCATGTTAAAGTAAACAATATTTTAAATTTAATTTGATAGTAAATCAGGAAAATAATTATATCTTACTTTCAATATTGTGGTCCATTATACTATTACAGTCACAATATTTTGCACACAATAATATGGTCAGTGCTTAATTTGGCCGATGGTTTCCTGTGGGGGCCACCGGCACGTATTTTCAGGGACCAACAATTTTTTTTTGCATCAGAAAGTTTCCAAGAGCAAGAGAGGGAAAACACACACAAATCAGTGAGCCAGAGGAAGTTGGAAAACCAGCCACAAAGGGAGAAAGTAGGAACCTGCAAGAGTTAGATAAAAGAGCAGGGACTGTGTGGTAGTGGATTAAAGAGACCTGAGGTGGATTTATGACTACCAGCCTTGGTATTAGGTGCAGCGACGTTTAATTGAAGTGTCTCAGGCTTCTGAGCAGAGGTTCGGGCCACAGCATTCTTTCTTTTAACATATTAAGTATTCATATGCTCATAAAATATTTTTAATTCACTGTTCTTCATTGATCCAGATACACTCACTGCCACAAATGGCGCTGATTTCTAACGCCAAGAAAAGATGGAGGGAGAACTGTTATGGTACGCGGCTGCCTGGCAAAAGAAAGGGGTGAAGCTCACACTGGGGTCTCTATATCATAAGGTATGATATAAACACTGGTAGTTTCTTCTGTGGAAGGATGACACTCTTCTCATTGTAAGAGGCCAACACACAAATTGTCATTGTACATGAGCGAATAACAATTTTTGCATCACATTGTTTTCAGAACTTCCTGCAAAGAACCTTTTGCTATATTTGTATTCCAGATCTACAAAGGGTGACTCATTGACCAATAATTGAGAATGCCAGTAGGTCTGACTTTTTATAGTACATGCGTGCAAAGTCACATAATAACTGCACACATGCAAGCAACCTTTCACACAGAAGCCATCACACATACAGTCACTCAGGTTCACAGATCACCATAAATAGCAGCACTAATTCACACAGACCAGGGACCAGATTTACAAAGGTTTTGCATTGGGTTTGCATTACTTGTATAACAAAGACCTGACGCAGAATCATTTTCAGGATTGACAAACCAACGCAAATTTGCATTTGTGTTGGATTATACGGAAACGTATCAAACCAACCCGAATTGCTGCTTTGCGTTTCTCTGCATCAGAGGGGAGTTACATGGGTGGTGCATAGGCTTTCCCATGCTACCATCCATGATTTTTCAATTGAAGCCTTACCTACTAATAATAGTAGATAGGGTTTTGTGCCAAAAAATAACAGCACTTTGAAGCAGGCGTTAAAAGGAGAAATACTTTTATTTCTCATTCTATTTTAACTTAGCATTTGTACTGCACAGTAGGGCATGTATAAATAGGAGGACATTTTGTGTAAGCATAGTATTTTGTAGTGTGAGAGTATCCTTCTAGTACAAAACCTATGCTAGACTGACGCAGACACCCTTGCACTATGGTACAAAGGTGTGTGTGTGGCGCACGACTGCCTGATTGTGTGCCAGGGCCAAGGGGAGGAGAGTACCATATATCTGTAGATATGGTGCTCTCCTGCCCCAATCTTATCATGAAACGAAGTGCAAAAAATGTGGGTGCTGCGCTGTATTGCCTGGCATCTTTATAAATCTGGCATGCAGAATAAGTGCACAGAGACAGAGCACATGCAAGGACCTATTTGCATAGACAACCAAGTTGGACATTTATGCATTAAGATACAAGTGAAAATGCAGGATTGCATAGGTATACTGGTGACTTATTGCATTGTATTGAATTCCATTTATATATTATGTTTTAATAATATTAATGGATATATGACTATAGGTAGCACTGTATGTGGAAGGATAGATTCGTGTGGATGAACAAAATATTAGAATAGACTGATGATGTTGATGATAAGGATTTGGAGTGAAAAGTAATTTATACAATAATTGACAATTTGCTACACTTTGTATTGCTTTTGTTCTGATGTTCGCTAAGCCTTTTACTAAATTTCACCATAAAACCTAGAGAATGAGCGAAGAAGGCTTCTAGAGCTCCTTCTTCTGCAGGAATAAGCAGCAGTGCAAACATAAAAAATCATTTTAATGTAGCAATGCAAAGAAAGGTTGAATGCTGTATTTGCCCAGTCTAAAAATCCAAATACTCCAGGTTATAGTAGCTTTTTATTGAACCGAAAGTAAAATGTTCAGTACATTAGATTCAAGTAGCTGAATTAGGGATCATTTGTCTCGCACTGAAAAAATATTTGAACTAGGAAAGTAGGAGAAATTTACAGTGCCACAGAAGTGTTTCTAAAGGATTATTTTATTTATTTATTCTGTTTGAAAAGTTTTATATAGCGCTGCAAGACACGGGGGTAGCAGAGCGCTCTACATGAGCATTAAGATTCCAGTCGGTACAGTAGATTCAGCGGGATCAAAAAATATACAGACATTACACATTAAAAACACTTCTTAAATAAGCAAATGGGCTAACAGTTATGGCCCTGAGTAGATCGAGAATGTCACGGCAGACGGTTAGCACAGAAACAATAAAAATGGCGAGGGAGCTAAAGAAGGGTCGTTTACCCGGGACAAGGCTTTCGTTTATGCAGTTAAATGGGATAGGGCTGATCATATATCCATTGTCCGAAACATGCAGCACAGCTCACATTAGGAAAGGGGGAAAGGGAGAAATCGGGGCTGTTAAGTGAGGAAGCGAAGAAAAATCGAGTGAAATAGGGTGGGAGGGAGCAAAAGAGAGGAGAAGGGAGCAACAAGTTTGGGGGAGATTGAGGAGGAGCTAGAGGTAAGGGTTAAGAAGAGGGAGGGTAGCATTAGAGTGGAGAAAAAGTCTAGGAGAGAGAGAGAGGGGTAGAGTCGGACAGAAAAAGACTGTCAGGGGGGAATAAATAACGGGTGATGAATAAAGGGTTGAATGCAGCGATTACGGACCCCAGTATTTGTCGAAAAGGGATTTGAGGTCTTTTTTAAAGCTGTGGTACGAGGGGTTGCAGCGCAGGTCTCTGGGGAGGGCATTCCAGATGATCGGGGCGTTTCCCGCGAAGGATGCCTGATGTGTCCAGAAAAGAGTAGATTCAATTCACAGCCATGTAAGTAAAATTATTTATTTAAAAGTAGTTTTAGGGAAGCTGAATATGCTGAAGAAAAGGGCTATAGAATTCCCTTGTGTACTTTTCTCTTGCCTGCTACAGTACTGATTCAGAGTTGCAGGGTACTCGTGTGGTGGTAAATTCGCATGCAAGTTTACCATTATCATACGGTAAATCTGTGCCAGTAGAATCAAATTAAGAGTTTAGTCCATGGAATGTGGAATTACTGTATGGACCCGGATTACCCAGTTGTACACCTACATGGAATTCCTAGTTCCTCTGGGTTTAATGCTTACATTTTCCGCATGCCCTGAGCTGGTTATAAATGTATGCTTCAGCCTTAGGGTCCTATGTGGGTGTAGGAAGTGCTGTCGGGAGTAAGAGAAGGGAAAGGTAAGTTTAGGTAGGGAGAGCATGGTATGCTCACCTGCTAGAAAAAATGGGGAATAAGGATTGGCTGCTGCTGCAGTCAAAACCTCACCTGATTTTTTCGGATTAACTTATGGCCTGGAAAAATCAGTTACTATGGGGCCTATTAGGATGGGGGCGGACCTGAGTCCACCCGCCATCCTCGCGGTGTTGGGACAGGCCGCCAGACATGTGGCGGTCCCACACATCGAATTAGGATGTGACTGCCACCCTGGCGGTTGCATTCCGAATTTTAACATTGCGGCGGGTGCTGCTTACAGCAGCACCCGCCGAGATGTCAACATCGCATCCCTGGCATTTCCCTGCACCACGTGGCAGGCACCACGCTGTGCCTGCCACATGGTGCAGGGAACTGCAGGAGGGTACCATGGGTACGCCCAAGTGCAAAAGGGGGCCCGCAACTGGGCCCCAAAGCCAAACACAGCCAGCCTTTTGGAAAGGTCTTTTACCACACACATCCTAATATGGCTGGCGGTGCCTAACATATTAGTGGCTCTAATCCGCCCGGCCGGCAATCGGAACGATTGGCGACTGGCGGAAAAGAGGCGGACGGACTTTTGGGCCCTTTCCGATGGCGTAACGGTCACCACAGCCGAGCTGGCGGTGGCAACCGTTACGCCATCGTAACGTGAAATACCCCCACCATATTACGATGGCGTGGGTATCACAGCGGATGCAAAGCCCGTCTGCTGCTTTTCCACCGGTCGGCAATTGTTTTGATTGCCGGCAGGGCGGATGTGGGTCACTAATATGGTGGGGGTGCCTAGCAGGCACCGCCAGCCATATTAGAATGTGTGTGTTGAAAGGCCTTTCCATGGTGGCGATGCCACCATAGAAAGGCTGGTGGTGTATGGCTTTGGGGGCCTATTGCGGGCCCCTGGGGGCGGGGGTGCACTTGGGGTTACCCATGGTACCTCCCTGCAGTTCTCTGCACCACGTGGCAGGCACCGCGTGGTGCCTGCCACGTGGTGCAGGGAAATGCCAGGCATGCGATTTTGACATCACAGCGGGTGCTGCTGTAAGCATCACCCATTGCAATGTTAAAATGCGGAATGCGACCACCAGGGTAGGGATCGCATCCTAATTCATGGTGCGGGACCGCCGCATGTCTAGCGGCTGGTCCCAACACCGCAAGGACTCAGGTCCGCCTGCCATCTTAATAGGCCCCTTTGCGTCCGCTGCAATACCTCCCACCATCGTAATATGTTGGGGTTATTTCACGTTACGATGGCATAACGGTCGCTACCGCCGGCCCGACGGTGGCGATCATTACGCCATTGTAATGGGCCCCTTTGTTCCAAAATCAGTTGCGGGAGCACCAGCCCACTCAGGCCGTGTGGAATTCCATAGTGTAGTTTTATTTATTTATTTAAGCAATTTGTAGAGCGCGCAAATACCCTAGGGCGTCTCGGGGCTGCGAACTAGGTAGAGGTAGAGTTGAGCTCTGCTTGACTCATAATCTGAGGCAAAAGTTGACTGTATACGTGGTTCACTATAATATTTCTATAAAACTATTCTGAGGCACATGCAAGTGATACATAATGAGCTAATGAGGGGGGATATTGCTGTAATGTGTATATACATCATATATGCATGCCCTCTGATTAATTCTACAGGGTACAGTGTTCTCAAATCACCTTTTTCTGCATGCACATTCAATTGCAGGAAAAGAAAAATGAAAATGACAATGAATAGGCTAAAGTCATATTCTTGTGAATTTGTTTTGAAAAACTACTTTAATTAATTAATGTATTTCTTCATTTGTTACAAAGGTAAGACCATTTTGACTAGAAGATTATTGTCGTTTACATGTGAAGTGTGACAGTTCTTCTCAAGGTTGCTGAAAGGTAGTTCATGGAGGAGCTATTAATGCCTTTGAAAACCAGGATCAATTGTTAACAAAGTGACCGGTACCTTGTTAATCACCAACTGGATTTCTGGGGTTATTCGGAGGGTGGACTGTATGGATTGTGTGTGGGAAGAAAGTAAAGAGCCATTGTCCAAGGGTGTTAAGGACTATTGAGGGAATCATGACAGCTGTTATAGTAGTTCAGTTTACTGAGGACAAGAGAGGATAGCAAAGTGTTGGCTATATAGAAGGAAATGTGGAGTTGGATGAAAAAACAAAGGAGGTAAAGATAGGTATTAGGCGGAAGGAGGAGTAGATGAGAAGAAGAAGAAGCTGTAAATGGAAAGAGAGTAACCGGAGAGGAAGGTAAGGATGAAAGATAGGGCGAAGTAGTGTGAAAAGTAAGAAAGAAAGTAAAAATGGAGAGTAGGAAGACAATGTATGAAGAGTGGACAGAGTGAATGCCAAAGTCGAGGATAAAAAAGGGAGCTGAAGGAGATAGTTTGTCTGCAGTTTCCTTGTTTACAACTGCAAGGGAAGGATGGAGTACCTCACAACTCATCATCATAACTGAGGTAACATTATTTGTTTATCACCTTGCTCAAACAAATTTTTCAGGTATTCTGCTATATTTGTATTTTACTCCTAATGAATGTTCTTTTCCTATGTCTATGAAGTTTTTTTTCAGTCACATTTATTATAATGGAACTGCCTGCCCTTTTTGTGACATGCTTTTTATTACAGAGTGCGGGTTCAAGTTATGATTTTGTTCATATGCTATAGGCAGACATGATACAGGCTCCTGCCTTACCACAAACTATACATTTTCCTATCTATCATGAATGATATTCTTGATTTTATTAAGGACACAGAGGCAAATATTATCCATGCGCAAAGCATTGTGTGAATTGACCAACCCATTTATGGAGGATATTTTTTGCCATTTTCGTAACTGTTCTCCAGTGACATCAACATACTGTTACAGGAACATATCAATACATCTGATCCTATAATTGCTTTGGATATACATGATCCCTGCAATTGGAGATGGCTAGAGTTGCCATTTATTTATTATGGTGTACTGCATGTTCTACTTCAACAAAATGAAGGTATGATAGTTTAAGAGGGGTCATTTAAGGGATCTGGATTGGTCCAAAATGCTTTGCTACCACTGGTTTGATTTCTCCTCCCAATTATGTTGAGATTTTTTTTTTTTTACTGCTATTCTAAATGAAGTGGGAAAAGAGAAGCGTAACATTCACCTCCAAGTCTTTAATAGAATCAAAATGTTCCACCAGGATTGATATAAAAATCTACATTAGCTGCTAAATGTGTGCAAATACTAATGTCACTGACTCTATTTCTTACTGAGACTGATAGTTATGCTCGGTGTTTGAATAAAAGCATATTCATATATATATCTTTTTTTTAAATTTCTATATTAAGTTTTTAACACAGTGTACAAGACTGAGAGAACAAGCATTTGCCACTCGATGATCCAGACAAGGCGTATAAGCCAAACATTCAATAAAAAAGGAAGGTTGTATTAGCACTATACATTGACTGACTACATTTTCATTTATACATACAACATGAGATTTGCGTCCAGACATGCTGAGGTGTGAAGGGGGTCGGACTACAGCACTTCCACAAGGCCTGTCAGTCGTTCGGTCGTGCGTCTGCGGCAGCCTCCGCAGTGGCAGCCTGCTCCAGAAGGTACGTCTGACGGGGGACCATATGTCGCGTGGGCGGGAGGAGGGCAGCAGGAGATCGGCATAGGTGTTCAATTGATCCTGACAATATGTAAGTTCATCAGCCAGTCTTTAAATTTGGGCGCCCTTCCTCAGCCCCATCGACAGGTGACTCGTCGTTTAGCTAGCAAGAGTGCCAAGGAGGCATATCTTCTCATTGGCACAGCCAGGGCCCGGTATAACCGAGGAATGCGACTAGGGGATCGTCTGGAACATGTAGACCGGTCATCTGGTCCAGTGCCGCAAGCACCTCCAGCCAATAGCGTCGGATGGGGGGGCAGTCACAAGCCAGGTGGCAGAAGTCCGCCCCCTCCCTCCCGCAGTGGTCACAGCAGTCGGTGTCTCACAGGTGGAAGGCGCATTATTCGTGCAGGTGTATAATAGAGGCAATGTAAATATTTGTAGTGAATGATGCGCAGCCTAATGCTACCAGTTATTTTTCCAGTCTATTGGCAGTAATAAGACCACTGGTCATCCGAGAGGAGGGAGCCAAGCTCCTCCTCCAGCGCACCCTGGACAATGTGGGGAACTGTGCGCAGTCCACCTGGGTGATGCGGTACAGCATTGAAACGACGTGTGAGGGGGTGTCTTGCTGGAGGAGAGCATGTAGAGGGGTCACAGTGGGGGGCTACTGTGGGAAGCATGGGGTTAAAGCCCTAATGTCTTGTCGCAGACGGATATAGAAGAAACGTTCCAAGGGCGTGCGTGGGTGGGGAGTCACCAAAGAACTCGTCCCTGGTGCGAAATTTACCATTAACATATAGCTCCCCCCCAAGTCCGGATAGGGAGTTTTCGGAGGAGCTGGCAGCAGCCTCCCTCCTGCATGACTGGGATGTCGAGTCTGCCAGATAGGGGAAGCAGGGGAGAGTATAGTGTAGGCATATGGAGGCATTTGGCTAGGTCTCGCCAGGCGCTGGTGGTGCATTCTACTGTGGTAGAGGCTAGGTGTCTCGGAATGGCCGGAGTGCTTGAATAGGCAGAGTATGGGGCTGGGGTCATGTATCTGTCCCCATCACAAGGTGGAGCACGTGAGGAGGGGGAATTCACCCAATATGCTGCATAGTGGACCTATGCACAGCTGAAGTATAATTCTAAGTCTGGGATTTCAAACCCTCCAGCACTAAAGGAACGAGTGAGGATGTTCCAATGTAGTCTAGGTTGCTTCCCACTCCAGGTGAGCCAGATGAGCTGGGTTTCTAAAGCTTTGACAAAATGTCTGCTGGGAGCATATGGGATATTAGTGAATAAATAAAGCAATTCAGGCAGAATTATCATTTTTATTAGCGAGGTTCTCCCAGCGAGCGAGAGCGGCATGGCAATCCACCTGGCGATTTTATCGGTAAGGAGATTTAGTGCGCGCCCATAATTAGCTGCCATCAATTCATTACGGTTGCGGGTTATTACTATTCCTAGATAGGTGATTGTTTCATCGCATCATGCAAGGGGGTAGTCAGGTGTGAAACGTGTGGTGGAGTCAGTGAGAGGAAAAATCTGGGATTTCCCCAGTTTATGTTGACCCCAGAGAGGTGTCCGAAGAGGATAAGGAGCCGTAAAATAGGGTTGAGAATGTCTTCCGGGTTGCGGAGTTATAAGGAAATGTCGTTGGCATATAAAGAAATTAATATTTGCCTCTCAGGGTAAATAAGGGCATGTTCTCGGTAACGTTGGGGGATTTTTGCGGCGAAGGGCTCAATCACCAGGGCGAATAGGAGGAGAGACAAGGGACACCCTTGCCTAGTCCCTCTAGCTATCGAGAAAGAGGAGGATCTGATGCCGTTAACCACCACACTGGCCCGTAGGCCTGTGTATAGAAGGTGGATCCACGCCAGAAACGGGGCAGGAAATCCCATGCGGTTGAGCACGAAGGCCAGGTAATCCCATTCCAGGGAATCAAATGCCTTGGTGGTGTCAAGGAAGACAGCCACGGCATTTGTATCGGGGTCAATATTGTGTAAGACAGCGAACAGGGTGCAGAGGTTGTGAGAGGTTCCTCTGCTGGGAACAAACCCCGACTTGTCAGGGAGGACCAGGGCAGTCATGAGAGGACTGATACGGTTTGCTATCAGTTTTGCTAGAATTTTAGCGTCAACATTAATGAGGGAGAGGGGCCTGTATGACTCGCATTGCGATGCCGGCTTCCCGGGCTTCAGGAGGGATATTATAAGCACCTCATGCATGGTCTGGGGGAGAATGCCCGACTTGCAAGCCTTTTCATATAACTGCCGCAAAGCAGGAATGAGTATGGCTCGGTATGTTTTGTAAAATTCGGCCGTGAGACCATCGGGACCCGGGGCCCGCCCAGACTGCAACTGCATAATAGCGGCAATAATCTCTTCATCCGCATGATGTGCAAGAAGAAATTCTCGCTGAGAGTCCCCGAGCCAGCCAATCGCAGTGTCTTGGAAAAATGAGGTGAAGTCAACAGGTTGTGTCCTATATGAGGTGTACAAGGCACTGTAAAAGAGTTTGAAAGTGACAGCTATATCTGAAGTGTTCCTGCGCAGGTGACCATCCTCGTCAGTGGTTTCGAGGATGGTATTGGAGTGCCTAGGTGGTCGAACAAGGGCTGCAAGAGCTTTGCCTGGTCTCTCTCCCTCCTCTTAGCGGCGGGCTACGTGGTACTTCCCTCAAAACTTGCACTCCCTATCAGCCGTTTCCTGATAGTCTGTGAGTAAATCCCTCAGACGAGACCGCAGCTCTGGAGTGGGAGGGGTTTGCATTTGTGTTTTGACATGTTTGAGTTCCGTTTCCAGTTTGCGAAGTGTGGTACGAATGTCTCTAAGGATGACCCCACTTTTGGGTATGCCCATTCCGTGCACGGTGACTTTGAAAGCCTCCCATACCGTGGAAAATTATGTGACTGAGTGTTCATTTCGGGGGAAGAAATCGACAATTTCTTGCTCAAGTTCGGACTTGAACACCGGGTCCAACTGTGCGAGCATGGGAAATCGCCAGCACAAGTATGGTGAATCTACATGAGGGGGAATAAGCATGAGGAGTACCGGCGAGTGGTTGGAATAGGTGTGCGGGAGGTGGAGTGCCTGGACAGCCACGGGGTCAACCCTTTAGAAATAAGTCAACTATCAAAACGTGGCCAAGAGGAATGGGCAGAGGAGTTGCAAGAGCCTTCCCTATCGTGTAGGTGGAGGCTTCGCCAGGCGTCAACAAGGTTGTGATCTGAGATGATGTGATTGAGGGCATAATGTGCATTGGAATAATGGTGGGTGTAAGTGATCCTGTGCCGGATCCAGTGCGACATTAAAATCTCTGACCCACACTAAGTGTATCGGTGTCCAGGATCTTGCCACATAGGACGCCGAAGAACTCAGGGTCATCAGTGTTCGGGCCGTAGCAAGAGATAAATGTTATGTATTGAGCGGCCAGTCTGCCAAATGAGATGCTGTAGCGACCTTGCAGGTCTTTGTAAGACCCCATAGGGGTATAGGGAAGCGTGTGTTTAATGAGAATGGCGGTGCCACGTGCCTAGGTGGAGTATGAGGAAAAACAACGATATGTGGCCCAGCGGGATTCAAAGGAGGTATAGTGGAAGGACCAAGATGTGTCTATTGGAGCGCTGCGCAGTGTGTTATGTCGGTCTAAGTAAGCAAGGATATGTCAGCGCTTGCATGGGTCGCCCAGGCCTCTCACGTTCCAAGTTAGGAGGTTATACTTAGGGGGGTCAGGATGGTTCTCCATGGATGCCAGTCGGAGATATTGGGGAGAGAGTCGTAGTCTTGATCGGTGGATCAGCTGTGTTTGCAGCGTCTGTGTTAGTCAGGTCATCTGTAAGTGGCAGTGAACAAAACGCCTACCCTCCCCCACCCACATCAGCAGCTCAAACCTGCTGTGGCACATTTTCCTCCCCCCTTCCCCCAAATACCGTGTGTCCAACTCCCAACAGGGGAGGGTAAACAGTATACAAAGATGATACTAAGTCAGAACAGATGTAAGGGTCTCCTAAAGGGTAGAGGTTAAAGGGCGAACCAGGGACACCTCGTGCCAGCTAGGGTACTTGGGGAGCAGGAGAGAGTCTCATCGTGTCAAGAGGTCTGCAGTAGTAGGCTAAGTTCGGGAGCTGCTGTGGCATCAGCCCCGGAGGACCATTTATGCTGTGTGGAGCAGTTTGTAGTGTTAGGCGACACATTTCCAGCGGTGGGTTGATGGGGCCCATGGTGTTTGCAGTCTCCATGAAGACGTTGTAAAGAGAAAAAAACAATGAAAAGTAAGGGCTTGAAGAGAAACATGGCATTCATTCTATATCTGAGGCGCCACCAGCATCGGCAGGATGAGAAGATGGAGATGCTCGGTCTGTGAGCCGCTTAGGCAAGGATTTTAGAAAGTCAGAGACATGTTGGGGATTCGTGAAGAAGTGGAGCTTTCCATGGTGCGTGACTTTGAGGCGCGCGGTATAAAGCATAGCATAGGGAATGCCCACTTGCTGAAGGTTTTTCTTCACTGGGAGGAATTTTCTGCGCGCCTCCTGGACGGCCACAGTGAAGTCAGGGTAAAGCAACACCTCTATTTCATCGAAAAGCAACCGTCCCCGCTCCCGGGCAAGCCGCAAAGCAACGTCGCAGTCTCTGTAGTTGAGTACTCTCGCAATGATGGGGTGAGGTGGGGTGCCGGGTGCGGCAGGCCAGAGAGTGGTGTGCTCTCTCAATGATGAGGACCGCCGAGAAGGCCTCCCTGCCAAAAAGCACGATAAGCATGCGCTCCACATAGTCCTCCATCTTGCCCATGGCTGTTGACTCTGGCACCCCTAGGATCCGCAGGTTGTTGCACCTCAAGCGAGATTCTAGGTCCTCGCTCTTTGCCGCTATTACCTTCAGGATTTTGTCCATTTCCAGCGTTTTGTCTGTGGTCTTGGTGGAGGAATCCTCCAAATCAGAGATCCGGCGCTCCATCTCCTTGATGCGTTCCTCGTGTCGCTCGGATTTGTGCGTGAGATTGTCCATACGGGCGTTTATGGTGTTCATTTTTGTCTCTATGGAGGCCAAGCTGGATTGGATCCCCAGGAGGAGTTCCTTCAAGTCCTCCGTGGAAGTGGGTGGGTCAGGAGTAGGGGCCGAGGCTCTCCCTCTCTCAGCGCAGCACACTGTACATATGAGCTATGTAGACACTGTACTTATAAACTATGCAGAGGTGTCTCTGAGGGGGCACAGTTTGTGATAAGGTGACTGGGAGCGAGGGGAGGCAAAACAGGTGTGTTCTGAACAATGTTGTTTTCATAACACCTTTACAAATGTTAAATGAGGAATTTGAACAGTATAGTGAAGTTGCCAGGAACCAGCAGTAGTCTACCCAAAGCCTTTCATGCAGTGACAGTGCTGTATTTACCTTATGGAGTTTTGCTGACCAGACTTCTGGATACTGAAGGAAAATACACGTGTGGGATAACAGAAGCCTTAGGATTTCATTCCTGCAAAATAAGAATGCTTTGAAAAGTAGACGCATTTTTATAATCCTAATGTAAGAACAAAGGCAGATTTTTGTAGAAAACATTTTATTAACTTTTTGGCAGTATATCAACAGCAGTTACACAGAATGGTGTAAACGAATCAATTATCTTTCAGCTAGCCATGATGTAGTCAGTTTTGAAAAACCTCTGTATACCTAACTCGCATCGCTTTTCTTCACACATCCAATGTATATTTGTATTTCTTGGGTACCACAAAAGCAATTCATCTATACTAATACAAGTCTTTACATATCTTCAGGTATTTATTTCTGTGGGAATCTTCTAGCTTTGAAAAACTGGAATTTCTAGGGATATGCAAGGGTCTAACACTCTCCGGCACACTTACGGTGAAGGAGGTTTTTCATTATGGCAGTTTTTAGCTGTATCCCTTTTGACACCCATCAGTCACTTCCACAGACAGTGAATCTTATACCTATTGGAATCCATGATTAGCACTATGTGGAGTATTGCCAATTTTGAGTCCTTAACAATATTTCACCCAAAACCCTTTCACGTGAAAGATGAACTCTCTCCCAGAAGGTTCTCATTTTGCAGCAGTGCCATATCGTATGCTTAAATTCACAAATTTCGTTTTTGATCTGAGACATGTGGGAGAAGCTATCTGGCCATAGCCCCAAAGATTTGACAAACAAGTCTGGGGTGTTTGCCACCAGAGGACAGTATAACTAAGATACCTTGTGATGTGTCACATTCAGTGTGCTGTCAATGATTATTCCAATGTTCCTGGTGTGGGTGCTGGGTGTTGGTCCAAGTTCCGTCGGCCGCCAGTTAGAGTCCCATGATGAGCTGTTCTTGCTGAAGATCACTACTTCTGCCTTGTCGGTGTTGAGCTTCAGAAAGCTGCCTTTCATCCAGTTAGTGACTTGTGTCATGCAGGCAGTGAACTTGTTTCTTGTGTTGGGGTCTCATCCAAGAGGGAGAGTATGAGCTGCATATTGTCGGCATAAGAGTGGATGTTGATGTTGTGTGTGCGGATAACGTTGGCTAGAGAGTTCATGTATGCATTGAAGAGTATGGGGCTGAGCTATAAACCTTGACACACTCCATAGATGAGTTTGCAGGCTTCCAAGGAGTAAGGTGCCAGGCTGACAGATTGTGTGCTATCCGTTAAGAAAGCGCAGATACAGTGGAGAATGCGTACTCTGATGCCAATCTAGTGTAGACGCCTGGTGAGGATGGGCTATGTCAAATGCTGTAGCGAGGTCCAGGAGAATGTAGGCTGCCATGTCTCCTCTGTGTAGCATCGAGAAGTTGGTTGTTGCTGAGATGTTCGGTCTCACAGCTGCTGCCGTACGTCCCTGCTCAGGGCGCGTGGCACAGCCAAACCAGGAAGTGAAGGAAAGGAGGCGGTCAAGGTGGGGGATGCGGTCTAGTGTTTCCCATCTCCCTGGGTCAGACTGCCTCTAGGAAGTCTGCACTAGTCTTGGTTGAGATTCCCGGGTTAAGCAGTATAAAAGCTTTACCCAAGAGCCTTTTGTGCCTGTAATTGTTTTTAAACAAAGGCTGTGTCACTTACCATATTTCCGAAGGCCATTATTCTGCAGACAACTCTCCTCCACAGTGAAGTTCCTCTTATTGGTGATTCCTTCCATTTCTGATTGACTGCTGCTGCAGTCTTCCTGTTGTTTCTTCAGGTTTTCCATATCTCACCCGGTACTTACGAAGACACAAAGGGTACAAGAGGGTTTACCAACAGCTGACTGTTTTAAGTTGGTAAGGTGCATGATTACCATACATTGTCGGATATAAACTTACCATCCAGTGTTGTGACTCAATGACCTTTTGAGGATGATGGTTGTAAAATAAGGACAAGACTGTTATTTGGTGGTTTCTCTACTATGACACAGTGATTAGAATTTAAAGACAATTATTCCTAAAACTCATCTGGCGCTGCATGGGACATTATTCAAATCTCTACTCTTATGGAAATTTGTTTTTGTGAAGCATTTCTGGTCTGCCTCAGACCCCTTTTATTTTTAGGTAACTTTGGGTGTGGTAGTAAATTCATAGAATTAGTGAACATCTAGGTACTTATTAACCTACATCCTGTATTTTTTCATTACCATCGGATTAACACTGTACTCTCTGGTGTTCCAGGTGTTAGATTCTAGTGGAAAAGTGGGAGGTATTAGTTGAGAACATACACTTACTAATTCACGTTAAATTGCATAATTATGTTTATGCTTCAGAAGGTTAGGTCCCTAACAAAACATACTGAATTCTTGTAGATGCACGACAATACTTGAACATTGAGAGAATCTGCAGTACCGAGAATTGAGGCAGTCATCTTGAAGGGGCCTCAGGGATGCCATCTTTTGTTATTTTTTCCACATCCCCTTTCCCATGGGTGCTGTTCTCACCTGGTTATTTCTCACTAGGTTGTAAGGCTTGGGTGGCATAAGGAACCAGCTTTTCCCTCCCACATAATTACACCGCTAAGTCAGGATTGGTTGTGTTCAGATGCTACAGATTTACAGACCCACGTTTAAAATTCTTGTCTGAGTGAGATGGAATCCCAGACCCCTCTTTGGTGGATGTGATTAATGCATTAGTTTTTCTACAAAATGAAACTAAGGATTTATGACAGGCAGTACAACAATCTCAAACTACAACACATCAGCTTGCACAGCAGTTAGATGACATGTAAGGTGATCCAGGTTGAATTGGTGCTAGACCCAAAACCATAACTAGTTCTGGCAGGAATGCTTGCTTCAAGTTCACTCTGAAACCACCTACCGTTGTTTATTCTAAGTTAGTCATCGGACTTTGAGTGTGGTGCAGCCGATGGGGAAGGAGCTTCAAACCCCGTGGTTTAGGTTATTGCCCTACACATTGTTCCATTGACCCTTCCTGAAAGGTTCAATGGGAATCATCCAAATACACTACCTTTTTAAATCAATGTCAGTTGTATTTTATGTGCAAACCAGCTTATTTCTCGAATGATCAATCTCGAGTGGCATTTATCCTGTCTTATCTAGGGGGAAGTGCAGCTATTTTGTCAATAAAACTAGAAAAAGGGAAATCCAATCCTATAAAATTATGTGTATTTTAAGGCTGAGATGAGAGAATTGTTTGATAAACAAACCTTTATGCAATCCATAGATATCCATCAATATTGTAAATGTTTTTCACAACAATAAATTTGTGTTTATTTTAAAAATGTGGTTTTATGAATCAATCCCCCTTTATCAACCAATACATTTTGGCAACTTTTTCAAATGTTTATATCTCAAAAGCTACTAAACTGATTTACACTGAAACCTATGAAAGGACACTTCCTGAGTAAGGTTCTACTTTCAAGCCCAATTCGGTATAAATCCAATCTGCTGCTTTTGCTGTAGGCGTAATGTAAAATTTCCTAATGAAGCTGAAATGGGAAATCCTTTTTCATCCTTCAACGTGTTACTCTCATGCATATTGTATCTTCACAAAAACGACAATGCTGTACCTTAACCGATAACACCAAGCAATAGCCAGTTTTGGTGCAAATTCATTCATGGTCTCAAAAGTTATAGGCAAATCAAAAAAATGCCTTTTCAATGGAAAGTGCGTCTAAACCATAACTACACGATGGTGACTGCCATGGTATAATAATTGAAAGGAGACATGTCGCATAAGTGGGGGGAGGAAAGATGCTTGAATCAACATAGTGTTAAAACAGGTCGGGAGACCTGGGGATTGCTTTGTTCTCCAGAGAAACTAATGTAATGTGTGCCTTCCTAATGAAGTTTTAGAATGTAGATGTTTAATTTGATTAGAGTTTCTTTTATGTAAGTTTTAATCAATTGTACTGATATCCCTAACAGGTGAAATACTTCTTGTGGTGTAGCCTCGATGATGCCTAAGAAGAAAAGTCACAAGTGATTTTACTTCTCGAGATGTCTATTCCTAAGATTTCAGAGCATATAAAAGCAAGCATTGCCAAAGCAAATAGGTCTGGCACCGGGTGGCAGCCTTTTGGCTTAGGCAATGCTTGTTATATTTTATCATGGTTTTTGCTAAACATTATTTCAGGGGAAGCTGCTGGGCCATCGTCAATCTAAAATGAAAGTTGTCTAAAAGCAAAAATATGTTTTGGTCTCAAACACACTCATCTTGTAAGAGTACTCACTGGCACTGAAGGAACTACTTTGTGAGTGGATGTGCACCTTGCGAAGGGTGGAATGCTGTTACTCAGTAAAGTTAGCCAATGGCTGAAGTGCCCCATACTATGTACTGTAGTGGGAGGCAGAAAGGTGTGACTGACACAATAACAAATCAATGGGTACAGGGCTGACTAAAAGTTACTGTAAGTATGTAGCTCTTATAAATCATTCTAGTAGAATCAAAAGGTCTTGGCTATCACCAGACCTAATTTGAGAGGCCCCGCACATTTCCCTTTGTGATGGAAATCTCAAAACATACTTGCCCCGACCCAGTTTACTTCTGGTGACATATTAGACTTTAACATACTGCCATTAGGGCACTTCATGCCTCTCCACAAGGAATGACATTGTTTTCTTCCTCAATGTAACAAATACAGCCTTGCGAAAATGTACGTGCTCGAGTTGTTGCGAGATATATTTCTGCAGACATGGTTAGCACATGCCACCGGGGCAGGGTAATTGATTCTTTTTATAATTTTACATTCCGCGTTATAGTTTTGAGGCACACATGTTTACATGAATACAGCAATTCTGTCATAGAGTGTTGGCAATCATTCCAGAGTTAAATAAGAAGCATTTCATGTTACCTCTGCGTGCAAGGACCACGCTTCGGTCAAAAAACATTCTACGTGACATTTAGAAGTACGTCAGCCTCTGCGGCGGTGCATGATATCTTTAACTTTCGCAGGAAACACGGACCCTATAATTACCATAGTTTATGTCTCGAAAAAGAATGCAGCGCGTTTCTGGTTATTTTTAACGGTGACAGCTCCCTGCGCGGGCAAATTGGCTTGAGAGGAGACTATTGTGCGTTCACTAAAGGTCGCATTGTGAAGTAGCTTGCAGCAAGATTTCAAGCAGTCCGTTGTTCACCTCCAGGACATGAAAAAGTGCTGATACACGGCAGAATCCGCAGCTGTCAGACCGACGTGCGGCGCTTTGGTATGTATGTCGTCAGCACCGCTGTGAGCGCGCGGGGCTGGCTTACTTCAACGGCGATGTTATCGGCACTCCCCGTCAGGGTCTGTCACGGTGACAGGATATTAATGAGCTGGGGAGACAAGCCGTTTCAAAGAACCGCCGCTCAAACTACAATCTACTTCATAAGTCATTTCGAAGATGATTAAAAATGCGTTTTTCCTTCGGCTGTCTAAATGAATAAGTCGAAGGGTTATACTTATTATTTAAAAATAAAAAATAAAAAAAAATTAAGTTGTTTTCCTCCTGCTTCAATACGTTTTTAAATTCTATAATGCTGTTTGAGTTTCGATTCTTGATTTAGAATATCCTTATTTGAAAACTTTTACTTTAGGAGATCGTCCTAGATAATTATATATATTTTTAATATTTCTTATTAGGTGTTTTCAATTCCAACATACTTTGACAATTTTCTACTTTCTCGCATACAACGAAACATTTTACTAATAAATTAGACTTTAATAAGTCTTCCTGGTTGTTTAACACTAAAGTGTGTGTACTATGTTAAAGTTTTATCGTTGTATGAATGGATTAGAAGGCATCGGTGTCTCAGAATTAAATATGAATTGAAAGAAATATTGATAAAGATAAAAGGTATGGCATTGCCTGCCAGCCTTTTTGCTTTGTCAGTGCTTGTTATGTCGTGGTATTTGCAAACCTTTATTGTTGGGGAAACTGCCAGTCCCTCATCGGTTTAAAGAAGAAAAAAAATGGCTGAAAACAAAAATATTTTTGGAGTCTAAAAAAGCACCCATTGCCATAGTAATCATTTAAGTGAATTAGTTTGTGTGTGGATATGTTCCTTGTGGAAAGACAGATGGGGGTCACTGACTGAGAAGTTAGCCAATGGCTGGGGTGGGCAACAATACGGCCCCATGCTGTATGGTGTAATGGCACAACAAAAATATGAATGACACCATAACAGACCAATAAATGAAGAGTGCTGGCTGAACACCCCTATGACTAAGTATATTATCTATACACACAATGAGAATGCATTGAGCATTACAGGTACCATGTCGAAGGCCTTCAAGGGCATTTGTATCGCTATGCAGCCCAGCATCTGGTGAAATGCTGTGTGACCACCTAACCAAACTAGAAAGTGAGATTCATGTTCTTGAAACTGCGTACATGCAGGCTTTAGATCCTGCAGTCCTGTCCGAGATCCAAGCAAAAGTCATTGAGTTTAATAAAGTAACAGATCTGGAATTTAATCGCCTAGGCAAGCACACACCTGCACATATATATGGAGAGTAAAATCACCCTGGAAAACACCTCCTAGTGTTATTTGCCTCCTTTGAGCGTGAAATGAAATGGTTAAAATCACTATGGGTCAAAGCAGTACAGCCTACTAGTGGAATTTACTACATATTGCTCAACTCTGCATACAAGTGCTTAATTTGAGCTGGCGGTTTCCGGTGCTCGACACCGGCACTTAATTGACAACACCAGGACTTATGGCAGCTACCACATGGTGGTGCTGTTTGTGTAATATACAAATGAGCACAACAACAGTTGTTTAGTAGTCAAATAGACATTAAAACACCTAATACCTGCCTCCCAAACCATTCTTATTTATAGCTTTGGGGGGCCTCAAACAGTCAAGATTTTCACACTTGTAAGAGTGTGACGGTTAGTAGTTGTGTACGTACTGTCATTGGCAGCGACTGCAGTGGCAATGGGTTGTGCAAGTTGGGGTGACTTCCTAACAATAGCCCTGGCACGTATTTTTATTAAATTAAGCACTGCTGCACCCCCCCCCCCCCCCAGACTATGCTGACTTCACTAGCTTGTTGGAGCACACCACTTTATTGGCTTGATGGGCCCCACCACCAATTCCTTAATAAGCCCATCCCTCTGTAAAAAATAAATGCTGTAATGACCAGCATAACTGGTACAACATCTTCTGGTAGCGATGGTCTCCTTTGTGATCTTTACAAAGAATATTTCCATATTCTTGCTCCTTGAATACTAGTGATGTGTAAGGAGGAACAAGCAGCAGGAGAGCTGCACCCTTACCTACAGGAGGTGTACCTGATCACCCTCTTGAAACAAGGGAAACCACCGGAGCAATGTGAATTCTACATATCACTCTCACTCATAAGTGTCTATAACAAAGTCTTGGATAAATTCCTCACAAATAGACTGCTGTAGATGCTCTTTAATACTGTAATACTTGATCAATCAGTTTTTGTAACTCGGAGATCTACAAATCATAATCTCATTTGTACTTAAGGTACAACCCTCAGTGGGCCAAACTTGGTCCTGTACCCGGCCTGTGGTCCCTTGCTGTCAGCCTGAACTTGTGAGTTTGAACACAAAAGAAAGAGGGCAGAGGCTATAAAGATCCGCACCCAACAAATGACAGGTGTCTTTGAGTCCACACGATAGCGCAGCGAACCAAGGAGTACTCCCCTCTCTACTCCTTATTTAGGAACAAATCCTATCATAAGCACAAAAAACACAAAGGGTTCAGCGCTATGTAATGTACATATGTTATTCCAGGTTCATGTTTACAATCACAGAATAAAGTATTCAAGAGTCTTCATTTCTTGATAAAATAAATTTCTTCTTTATTTTTCTTTAAAATGTTTTCTTTATTTTCAAGAAGCCAGAGATCATAGCCAACGCGTTTCGTCTCACATCGAGACTTCTTCAGGGCTATTCAAATTAAAATGAAAGAAATACATTACAAATCCAAAATTTGAAATTTTACAACTTTCACATACACAAAACACAAATGCAACACATTCAGGATCACAAACAGTACGATTTTACAACATAAGGATCATGATTTAATAATGGCCACTTTAGGCATTCATAGCTTTTAGAATCTATTGTAACAGTTTATCAAAGACAAGAATTAAAAATTGTTTTTAAACTCAATCGTAATAAAAAGGTTTTTTTTATCAAAGAGCAGAGATTAAGAAAAAGTATGTGCAAATGGTCATAAGCATACCTTGGCAGTAAAATATTGCGTGATCCCGTCAATATATAATCGTTTCATGTGTTCTAGACTTCATCAGACATTCAGAAACTCTATACAGTACACAGTATCTATAATAATAGATATATATAATCAAATTAGGAATTCCTGTCAGTTATTTATATATATATTGTGAGCATGAGAAACCATCACACATTTCTAATGTCTATCTTGTAATACCAATAAAACAGTTATATAACATCTCTGTGTCAGTAAACATAGTCTCAAGCGATAGGTAACGAGGCAAAGAACAGGAGAAAATCAACCTTTACCAGATCTCTCTATTTGGAAAAGCAGAAGAACCAAGAGACTCAAGTTAGAGAAACAATCAGAAATCATTTCCTAATAATAGTCCAGTGCCATTATAAAGCAATGTGTCTACTCAATATATCAGGATAACCACTTTTTTATGCGTCGTTTGTGGGTCAACATAATAAGCACTGTTAGATGTCTAGATAGCAGTCAACATTATAGAAATAGCATCGTAGTTAAAACAAGAGTATTGTCGTCACTTATGTATGAGCTTTAGCCACAGTTATAATGGACTACTAAAACATCACTTTATATTCATTGAATTGCAAATGCTTTTGACTAGCATGGGAGTTTAACATTTTAACATACCATAATATCATGCGTCAATGTGGTTTAGCACATAAATTTGAAGGACAAATTATGACATATTAATTATAATATGTCCAATGTCTATGACGTTTCACTATATCACTTCTATATTAGATGCTATTACATGTCTGTCTATTATTGTACAATATCTGGTCTGGGTGTGAGCAGCGTCGTGGTGCCTCTAACATACGGTTGGTTAAAAAAAAGCAAAAATAGTGACTGATGCAGTGCCAAACTGTATTAAATCTACGGCAAACATCTATCTGTCACGCCAGTAAGGAGCACAGTGGAATAAATCATAATATGTATTCGATATGAAAACACACCGGTAAGGTACCATATTACGTCTAAGCTAAGGCGGACATCTTTGAGTTGCCCCACCTAGGTCACGACAATCTAGGTCATACGAATACCAGTGACCACATTATATATAGGCATTTAACATCGTCTGAGTTTCAATACAACATTTTTTCAAAAAACACAGACTGTCAGTAAGCCAAAGTTTATAAAGTTGACTAACATTGAAAAAACATTAGAGAACAAAATAAAACAAAAGCCAGCCTCGAAGACTTTTGTCCGTTGCGAGACATACTAACAAACACACATGGATTTAGACTCACCCCGAACGGCACGGTAGCACAAGATGTATGTCCTTCGTTTTGTTGATGTGGAGACGAGCAATTACAGCCGTGTCTTTTTTAAAATACACACCCGGAAGTGTCAATTAACAAAAGTTTAGAGGACGGACAAAACTTAAAATTGAAGTCAGGCAAAATCGCAAGATGATCCTAATATCGCGGCCATTTTTAACTTGATAACGCGCTCAGAGAACGTGTATCAAAATTTATATATTCGCCAAATTATGCTTTCCGCTAGGTCTGAAGATTACTAATTTGAATTACTGTTCTCAGTCTGCATGTTTCTTAAATTAATTGCATGAGTTTTACAATAACGGCAATTTATTTTGCTCGCGGTAATAATTGTTTATTACTGCTGACCAACCATAATACGATTTATAAAAAATACCTGATAAGGATAAGTCAATGTGCCTTGAGTATGCCGACATCATTATTCATACGGTGTTTTCAATACTGGCGTATATACAGTTGAAAACACGTTGTGTGTATCAAGAACAATTCTCGTTCAAAACGGCAGCCATCATTAAGTATGTATATGTAAAAAGGTTTTAACCTGAGAGAGCCCAAACAGTTTCAGGGCTTTAATACGTCCTTATCATGACAGTGTAGTATATCATGGGCAACATATTTTTTTAAAAAATCATTGTTAATGCGTGATTTTCAGTGCAAAATTAAAAGCATTTGAAAGCGCGCCACATATGACTTGATTTATTTTAGTTCAAATCGGCGGCCATCTTTGAGTAGATATATAAGGACTATTTTTGCCTGGAAAAACCTGAATAGTTTCAGGGCTTTGAATATCATTACCGTGACAGTTTGCTGTAATTATCAAAAGATTGTGCAGTGATCATTGAGAACATAAATATTAGTTTATGAAAGAGAATCAATGAGGAGGGCATATTACGCATTATTCCAAAAATCATGGTATAAACAACGCCCCGAGGGACAAATGTATATGGGAACAAGCACATAGGTCTTATCACTAGGTGTTCTTATGTTCGCCTAGGCTATATGGGTAGTGAATAGGATTTCAGACTTACAATCATTACAGAGATAGATATAAATATAAGTGTAAGTCACTATAGCGTTCAACATAGAGTGCAACTAATCCCTATCTACAAGAAATGATGCAGCTCAGTGTTAACATTTAGGCCAAATTTAGCGGTCCTAAGACGGCATATCCAAGATGCTTCACGTTGCCTGAGAATCATCTCCCTGTCACCTCCCCGTTCTGGTACCTTAACATGGTCAATGCCAAAAAAAGTGAAGTTCTTATCCTCAGGATGTTCACAATGTATATGCGTAGCTATTGGATACTTCGCATCAATATTTCTTATTGCCCTGGCATGCTCTTGTATCCGCAATTTGAGACTGCGGATACTGCTGCCGATATATTTCTTTTTGCAGGCGCATATGACCATATATACTGTGAATGTCGTGTTACAATTAATAAACTGATTAATTGAGAACTCCCTAGATTGGCTACCCATGAACTTTTTGATTTTATTAACGCCATATCTACAGACACAACAATTCCCACATGTGTGAAAGCCCAAGGGTTTATTGGGCAACCATGTGGTGGAGGGAGTCTCGATTTTTTTGACATAACTTGGACTTAGTATATCTTTCAGTGTCTTACTCCTTCGATATACTACTTTTGGTTTTTTAGATATGGTGTTGCCTAGAGAACCTTCTTTCTCTAAGATATGCCAGTTTTTCCTCAGAATGTTATAGATATGGCTGCTGAATGCATTATATTCTGTGATGAATAGAACCATAGATTCCTGTATCTCATTATTTGGCTTATTTCGTGATTTCGGTATCAGTGTTTCCTGCCTCTTTAGGGACATAGCTCTCTTTTCGGCATTGTTAAGACAGGTTTGATTATAACCCCTTTTGGTGAAGTTCTTTTTGATTTTTTTGATGTTAGTAACAAAATCTTCGTCTAGGCTGCAATTTCGTCTTGCGCGGACCATTTCACCATATGGAATGGCAGCAATGGTCGATGGAGGGTGCGCACTAGAAGCATGCAAATAGCTATTGCATGAGGTCTTCTTTTTGAAAATATCACTGTGTATAAAGTTATCTTTTACAAACAGTTTCAGGTCCAAAAATTCAATACTTTTGTCAGAGTGTTGGATGGTCAGTTTCACATTGAAATTGTTACTATTCAAGTACTGATGATAAGAATTAAGTTGATCCACTGTTCCATGCCAAATCATGACAATGTCATCGATGTAACGTCCGTAGAAAATCACATTGTCACTCCAAGGATGTGCTCCAGGACCCCAGACATGCTCCACCTCATACAACCCCATAAAAAGGTTTGCATAAGATGGAGCAAACCTGGAGCCCATGGCCGTGCCCTGCTTCTGCAGGAACCATGTGTCATTGTGTAAAAATGCATTCTGTGTCAAGATCATCTCAGCCATAGTTAGAAGCATATCAGTATGTTCCAGATGTTGTGCTCCCCTCTTAAAAAGAAAGTATTTGAGAGCTCTCATACCGTCCTGGATGTGAATACAAGTATATAAACTTTCAACATCCATAGACACAAATAATAAATTGTCATGATCCCAGTTAAAGTCCTCTAGTTTGCACAACAGATCAGAGCTATCCCTAAGATGCGATGGCAGATTTTTTACAATTGGCTGTAGAAATTTGTCAACATATTGTGCAATATGTTCTGTTGGTCCACCATTCCCAGAAATAATGGGGCGCCCAGGTGGAAAAGGACCCCCCTTATGAATTTTTGGCAAGATGTAAATGCATGGAGAACGGGAATGGTGGACCTGTAGAAATTTATACTCTTGGTCTGATAATAGACAAGACTCGTGCCAATCCCAGAGTTTAGAGTTGATATTTGTCTCTATCTGAGAAGTAGGATTGTTCACCAGTTTTTCATAGCATTGAGTGTCACTCAGTTGCCTGTCAATCTCATGCAAATAATCGTCCAGATTCATAAGGACAATATTGCCGCCTTTGTCGGCCTCCTTAATCACCAAATTTGGGTCATCTTTTAATAGTTGTAGCAGATTATATTCCTCATCACTGAGATTCTTACTGTGTACGCAACCACGTTTTTTAAAATGTTGGTCTTCCAAAGTATGTAGATCAGTAGTGACTTTTTTGTAAAACTCATCTATAGCTGTGAGTTTGTCCCAGTCCAGTTCAACCAGATACCCTCAGTTTGTGCTCTGCGCCTTTTGGCGCTACTTTTATCTAAACCTTTAACTTTTAATATTCCCAGTTCTACTGATTGGATTTTTATCATTTTCGCCTCAAATTATTTATTAAAACATAATCTATTTTTCTTATTTGTTTTCTGATTTCTATTGGACTACTAATTTTACTACTACTAAATGCCTTCTGTGAATACCAAAAGTAGTAAGTTTAGGATTTTGTCTCAAATTAGTAGTAGTAAAGTTAGTAGTCCTAACTTTACTACTACTAGATGCCTTCTGGATTTCGTCTCAGATTAGTTCTGTGAATCGACCCCCTAGTTTTCAATTGAATGTTGTTTGATCATGGCTTTTTATTAGTTATGCATCAGATGAACAATACATTTTGTATATATCTAGTTTAATATGTTTGATCATTTAAAATCCCTACATATAGAAATGAAATGTTCTCAATCCAACAAATGTAATCATGTTAAAACCCTTTTACATATACCACATCTGAGGTTACAATGATCATGTGAATTCTTGTCATAACAAGTAATGTTACTGCAGAAGTAATACAAGTTTTTTTTAAAGTCGCTTGAAAAAGGTGTGTCTGCTTGACAGAGTTCAGAGATGTTCTGTGTATTGAGGCAGTGTTTTGAAGCTTCCGTACATCATATAATTTGGTTTGTCAGAAAAATCTGCTTGATGAATACTTGCCTTTCAGACAGAACACCTGGAAAACAGTAGATGAAGTATTGATTCACTTTTGTCGCGACACAGTCTGTATCTGAGAATGGTAAATTGTTGATTTGACCAGAATAATCTAAACTCTTTTACTGGAAAAATTATAAAACAAATGTAGAGAATTTGTAATCTCACAGATTTATGTATTGATTTTGTTAGATAGCGCTGAGTAGTTACAGTATTGTAGGATTCCATAATGTTGTGCGAGTATTTAGACTTTGCTAGTTCTGTCATGTCAGCCATGTGACCTAGCAACATGGTTTGTGTTTTTGTTGTTGCTGTTTGAATGCTGATTGATAGATGCTATTTACCCATATTGCATTTGCTTCAATATCATGCATTGCACTTGATAAGTACATAGATTAGGTGTTCTTGGGAAAGCAACTGTTTTCAATTAGTCTTGATGATTTCATTCAATGTGCCCTTCTGTGCTCTATTGGCAAAGTGGCTTTCAATCAGAAATTTAGCTTTACATGCTAGATCTTGTTGATTGAGTCCAAACTCCAGTAGTATTTGGTTTCTCGAGGTGTTCCGTGGCAGTTGAAATTGTTTTCTGACAGTTCTGCACAGTATTGTCTTCAGTGTTGTCTCATAACATCCCAGAAATCCCTGATGACCATACTTCAGAGATGGCAAAAGTTAAGCCCTGATTACTTTTAATATCGGATTGGGTGGAAGACTTTGTAACTTTGAGTTAAGTCTGTACAAACCATATTCTACTGTTGCACCCTGGTGTTTTATTGTGGCTAATTGATATCTTAGTATGCCCTTTTTTGTTAGCCGTGTACCAAAGTAGTTATAGACTGTAACATGTCTCAGGATAGATGAAGCAGAATGGCTCTATGTTTTGTTTATCTTTGTATTTACCTTTGATTTGGGCTGTTTTAGTTTGAGCTTGCTTACACAGTTGTAACTATGCATTCAATTAAAGCTATCTGTAATATGATTTAAATTTGATCCAGAATTACAATATCATCATCACACTGCAGGACTTTCAAGTAGTGATTTTGTATCCAAGGTGGAAATGATCTAATTTTTTTAAAAAATTGCTAATATGAGCTGTGTAGAGGCTAAATAATAGAACTGAAAGTACACACTCTTCTTTCAATTCTCTATTGGGAATAATCCAACTTTAACTATTATGCATCTGAGTACAATAAAATTGTAGCCTGTCATAGGGGAATCAGTATTCCCCTTGCCACCAGTTTGTTCCACAGAATCTGTTAATCGACTTTGTAGATTGCTGCAGAATAGTCGATAAAGTACCCAAGTAAAGGAGCATGTTTCTGAGTGATTGCGCGATGGGTCAGAAATGATAGCCTCACAATATGATCTGTAATGCTGAAAATAGGTCTGAAAGGGGGTAGGTGTAACTAGCATAATTTGCTGTAGCGTAATTGTGCAAAATTACAGCCAAATTATGCAAGAGTATGCAGAGTTACGTGAGAACCGTAACCCTGCATTTAGCTTTATTTTATTAACTCAAAATTCATCGTCGCATCCAAAATAGACCCGAGGACATATGTTGTGCTTAAAAAATAGCGCTAAATGCAGCAGAACATAAACAGCAGTAGCCAGCAGCTGTTCGTGCTCTGTTCCTGTGCTCTTGCAGTAGGCATTTGTGCCTCAAATTACTCTAAATTATGTCAGCTGGCATAGTCATGTCATTTTCTGCAATTAGTGTCACAAGGGTAACATGAAATTACCGAAATGACTCCAGTTTGAAACCCGTTTGGAAGAAGGAAATGATGTTCTTTTCTTCTGCCTTTTTTCCACGTCCTGGAGTAGGATCCTGGAATAAGCTTCGCCATCAATGTCCAACAGCGCCATTGAAAGGTAACTGGAAGGATTTGAACTGTTCCCCTTGTTTGTGAAGAGGGCATAAAATGGAACCACACAAGGAATCTACAACAGTACCCACTGAAAATGAAGCCCTGAGTAGGTGTCAACCAGAAATCTCAGTATTCTACATCACCTTTGAATATGGCTCCATGCCCACAGCTTTGCAGGATTTCCAAGACTTACACCATTTTCATTCTGTGAATGTTCACAATCATCAAGTCAGGTTTATGTAATTCCAAACCCTAATTTGCTCTTTTTTCTTGAGATGTGAAAGATGGCTTGCCATTGATGCTTTGCAGAGGAGAACCCCACTCAATTGACTCTGGGACTTTGGCATTTTAGCATTACGCATGTCGGGGGCATGCGTATAACTTCTGATTAGAACTTTCTTCGCCTTAGCTTCCTACCTGCAACATATTCCACTACACTAGGTGGTGATTCCAGTGGTGAAAGCTAGCCTCTGTGGTAGACCACCGGCTGCCTGCTGTTCCACACTTGTGCACTTGCTCCGTCTGCCCCTCCTCCATCAGAAATCCATGTGCTTGGCACATATGCATCTCAACAAAAGCCAACCCTGGAGTGAGGTGGCAAAAAGCTGCATCGGACACCCTCCACCTCTTCAAAACTTTCCTTCCCAAATAAAAAATGGCGCCTATACCCAATGATCAGGCTAGCCTCCAACTCTTCAAAACTGTTTGTCTCACATACAAGTGGTGGCCTAAACCTAGTGACGGGTAGCCCGTGCTTTTGTTTGCATTTTTCTTATTTTCTCCTTATTATTTAATGGTCCAGTAGTGGTCATTCTGCTTTTTGATGTACAACATTCCGCTATGTTTAGGAAGAATCTAATACATAACTAATTATTAACTAACATTTTTAAAGCAGCACAAATGTTTAACATTTCATGATTTCTTTATACTATTAGTGCACCGAGTTTGTTATTTTCCTATTTCTGTTAAAACGTTTTTTTTTTTTTAGAGAGGCATGTTTTAAGGAGCATCATTTAATTGTGCCCTTTTCCCCATCTTTGTTCCTCTGTTCCTCTCTTTCACTCTATTCTGTATTATGATGTGCTTTATTGTTACTGCAGGGCAAACATGTATTGCCAAAGAAAAACAAAGGAGGACATAAAATAAAACAGAAATTATAGTTGTAATTACTGCAGGTTTCAGTCTCTTTGAAAGGCGCTGTTGTATGTGCTGTGAATCACCGGGCATAAACAGACACATTTTCCAGCGTCTGTATCTCTCTTCCACCCCCTCTCGTTCTTTTCTTACTCTTATGTCAAGCTCCTTTCTTTAAAGTCAAGCAGCCTCAAATCAGACTTTCCACCTTCTGTATTAATGATATTGTATACTCCTGTTTGCAGCGCATAGAAGCGAAAAGATGATTTGCTTCATAAATGCTCTAACATGTTTTATGAAGCTGCTGTTTTGTAGATAGAGCTCGTGAATATCTAGGTTTTAAAATGGGCTTTAAAAGGAGGATTTAAAAAGCAGGTATGTAAAAAGACAAGTCTTTGACAAGTTTAGTAAAGGGACTTAGACATTGGCCTCCTAGCTCTTAAAAACTTCGAAGTAATAATTACATATCTGCTAAAAGAACACGGCCTACCCTTGAGGGTAAAACGAAGTTAAGTAGTTTCTTGAAATGAAATGATTGGCAGACTATGAGGAGTGACATCAGTAGCTTGCGAGCCTGTACTTGATTTTTAATTTGTAAGGTTTATTACGATATTCCTATGTTAGAGGCATTAAGATGCTTCCAGATCTTGATAACCTCATATCTGTATCTCGACGTTCTGAATTAGGCTCGGGCAAAATTTCAGTTACGCTGACATAGTTACGGGAATTTTACATTACAGATGTTCTGCATAATTCCTGAAATTATATAATTATGCCATGTGGAAAAATTATGCCGCGTTCATGGCAAAATTTAAATGTAAGAGCATGGGAACAATGTGAAGAATGAGAATATGGGCAGCGGCTGTTCTCTGTAGCACTATTTGTTTTAGCATGAAATATGTGCTTGCATAAATGCTGATTACGCATTTCACATAATTTTTGTGCAATTTCACATAATTATGCAAAAGCAAATTATTCAAATTCTCCCTTCCCCCCTAATTTTAATACTCCTAAAATTGTCAGAGGGTGATTAAGGCCGCTTTAGTCGAGAACACTGGGCATCGGGCACATTCAGAAAGGGGCATGTGCAGTGACGGGGGCACATGCAGATTGCAAAAAGCAGAGAAGACGCAGGTACGGTCCAACTGGGCACCGGGCATAATCAAACCTTTTTCTACACAAAAGGTGACCTCATCAAACCTAGGGCCAGATTCATCAATGTTTCATGCAGCGCAGCATGACAACTCGCTGCACTGCGGGGAAGGTCAGAAGTGTGCCACATTTACCGATATATGGTCCACTCCTGCTCTCTGCCTGCACTGGTGCACCCTTGTGCTATGATGATAGGGTGCCTATGTTACAGGCAGGATTGTTTTTGTATCGAAAGGGACACCTTCCTGCACAAGAACAGTCCCCTGGGGCGTTTTCCTCCTTCTAAGTGTGCTGCAGAATATAGCACACGAAGAAAGAGTAACAACGGTAATAAAGATATTTCTCCTTGTTGCACCTCTCCTGGGAAGTAGCAGCATTGTGATGCATTCACAAGTTTACCAGTCTTGGAAATGCACCAAATTCCATGGGTGGCTCATGGGAACACCCATGCTCCTCCCACGGAATTGCCTACCCAGGGCAGAGTACCGCGAGGCAGCAACTTGCACCGCCTTGCATTACTCCAGGTTTACCAAGCAGCGCAGGGCCACTCAAGGTGATTTTGCTTTCCTTGGTAAATATGACTTTAGTATTACGTCGTCCTTGCCATAACAAGGGGAAAACCATGACCTTTCCTGAGAAGCATTACATTCTCTCGTACACAATAGACACAGGAAAGGCACTGTCGAACATGGAGAAATTCAGGCAGAGAAGCAAAAGGGCCAACATGTGAAACGGTGAGCAAAAGATTGAAAGAAAAGGCAAGCTGCTCTGTCAAGTGATTATGTAAATCATGGTTACAATACTATTCACATATAAAAACCATGGTCTTTTCATGGTACCCTCCATATTCAGGAGTTTCAGTTTCTCCAATGCGAGGAGACAGGCAAAAACACGGGTGAATCTTTCGGCCACAATTTCACCCATCTCAAAGCAGGTTGTTTGGTAACACTATTGGGACAGGAATTAATACTTACTTCCAGTCAGTGATTAATTTGAGCCGGTGGTTTTCCATGCTTCACATCAGTACATAATTGCCATCACCGGCACTGGTTAGTCTGCCACAAGGCGGCTCTGTCTGGGGAATTTAGAGAAGACCAAAGTAACAGTTAATTATAAATTCAATCTACATAAAAAATTACTGTTACCTGCTGCCCAATCCATTCTTATAGCTTTGGGGGCCTGAAATAGTCCGAATTGGTACACATGAAGGAGCGTGATGGTTAGTAGTTGTGTTGTTGTTATCATAGGCAGCATGGCAGGGGTAATGTGTGATGCAAGCTTCAGGGCCTCCTGACGAGATGTGGTGCAGGCATGCAAGGTGAGTGGTGTGTGTAAATAAAAAGCAAAAAACACTTACCTTGCTTGCTGCATGACCTCTGGCGTCCAACATCCTTCTTGCTCCAGTCTCCTCGGGCTCCAGTAAATGGCCTTAAGCAATCCTGGCACTGCTCTCATGGTGATAGCTAGGATGAGAGAAGCCCCAGGATTGGAGGGAGCAGCCTCGCTTAGCGCTCTCAAGAGCACTGGAGACCTGTGCTTTCTCTAACCCAGCTGTCATAGGACAGCTAGGTTACAGAAGTTTAAAATGCACATGTTTGGTTGGTAGTCGCAAGATAGCAAGACAGCTGTCCTAAAAGACATGCGTCCTTTTAAACCGAAGTGCAAAGCTCCCGGCTGCCGCTCAGCAGCAATCGCCCAGCCCCGTCCTGATGCTCGTTTCAGGATCGGAGGACGGAAAATAAATGGTAATAAAATAACTTTATTACTATTTTATTTTTCATCTCTGGGGGGCATTTTGGACAGTGGGGTGACACTCCTCAGTACTAATGGAGGTGCCGCTCATGTTCAAGCATTATATCAAGGTACTCCTCATGCTGTTGTGATTGGGCCCCTCTGCAGAATGTGTAGAAGAGCCCTGAGTCTCCTATATCTCACAAATATTATTGGCTTTGGCTGAATGGGGAATTCCTGAAGGGATTAGGACTCCTCCTGTGCCGCAGGAGACTGCGTTCCGCCCTGGCTTTCCTAGCACAACACAGGCTGGCCTTCAGGTAGAGGAACAGCTACATTATATCGCTAAATGTGAACGTTCATTTTTCTTCACTATCTCTATTAGTGACACTTTCCTGGCAACCTCTGGTTAACTTCTTCAAGTTTCTAATACCTTGCAAGACTCAAGGGACCACCAACCTGATAATCCCCGCAGAAGCATCGGGGAAGCAGGGTCAGGAAATGACGCAAAGCAGTTTGGGAAGGAAATGCCATCATGCGTGGGTAGCATAAAATTACAAGTGTCACGACTGAAGATTTCAGGCAGATTGCATACTTGCCTCCAGAGTTTCCCCTTTTACTGACTCCCACCATCAAGTACTTGTTCCCAAATATGCTGGGGCAGAATATAGAACAGTAATTACGTTTCCCCAAGTGCTGTAGCAGGTTGAAAGTGAGCTATGCTGAATTTGTGAATTCTTAACAAATTACTATTTTAATTTTGACAGTTTGGGATTTATTTTATTTTTGCATTTTAAGTATATATTTTTGTGGTCTTCATTTGTGAAGATACTTGTGAAATAAATGTTTTCCATGGAACCAATGATACAAAAGCATATAGCAGACTGTGTATTTATCCCTCTCCTTGTTAGGTCTTGTTACTCTGCTCTGCCCTCCCTATTCTCAAGCTGCATGTTGTTATATTCTTTGCAAATAATCGCTACAAACAATGTAAAGAGGACGACATTGCTGTTTTATGTCTCAGCCCTTTTGCCTGTCCTGAAATGTTGACCTGGAAATTAATACCTTTTTGAACTTGATACACTATCAGGTTTCTAATTAAATTCACTTTTAAAATAACATTTATTGAATCTGCCTTACATAGGCGGTGATTCTTTTATTTATGTTATTTATTATTATTATTTTTTTACCAAGTATGATGCTTGCTGTCAGAATCATGTCACCAGAATATGTACTGTTGTGAGTCACACATAATATTTTTTAAAACTTTGTAAACAATAAATATCTTGAGCAATTTGAAATGTGACTTTTAATTATAGGATAATATCCAAGACGGCCATCATGGAAATGCAAGTAACTAGATAACTGACTACAGCAGAATGTGACACATGGCAAACATCCAAAGTAGGAGAGAGAGGGAAAGTGTGATTTATGATATTATGGAAGGCCATCTTTTACGCTTTCCTAAAACCAATATACAAGCGTGGGTTGGTAAAACAGGGACAGCCTTAGAATGGATACAATTTCTTCTCTATAATCATTTCTAAATAATCAATATAGGTTCTAGTGAGCTCACTACAAAATGGTATGCAGATGGTACACAGATCAGCCTCAATGAGGAAAATTAATCCAGGAAACAAGCCAACACGCCTAGTCTACACCTATCACACAATGAGGGTACGCTTTTACACTTAAAAGTACCAAAGCTACAATTTCAACTCTAGGGAAGGAAAGAGAAGTACACAACTCCATGTGCCTAGCCTCCTCCCTAAGAACATTCCAACCCTCATCCCAAAAAGTGAAGAATTAAGGAGTTCTGTTTGATTCTAGTATCTACTTTAACAATCACTGTAGCATTTGCAAACACTGCTGAACAGTATAGAACCACTCCTCCAAACATAACGCAACTGGCTTTAGGCTGGCTGGACTTCTGTACTTAGAGTTACATTGGCCTACCCAACAAAAAACACATAGACAGGTTATATCTACTATAATGTTATGCAGTAATGCAGGTTATTAGTTTGAAGAAAATAGACCACATCAAACCTATAACAAAAACACTCTACTACCTAGGCAATCAAATATGAAGATAAAGATACCATGCACAAAATATTCTGGAACAAGGATCTAGAATATATGTTAAAACAGCTGAACCTTGAGTCAAATTGAAACCATTGTTCAGCTCATGTAAAAACATTCACCAGCTAACATTTAAAAGGCTGGAACACAAAGACAGATCCCAAGATGAACAGTGACTAAAGCAGAGTTGCACTGAAACAGAAAATAGACCAACCCGAAAATAACAGTGCACCGTATTAGTGAATCGGATAGAAAAAAAAGGTAGCCCGCCTTTGCAAATCGGGTCAGTTTTGAACTTGTAAGGACACACTGTATAGGTATTTTGCAAGGTATGGGAAACTATGCATTTGTGCCTGCTGCAGGCAATATATATGGTATTATCAGGGAAATCAACAGTACAATACGTCCACAAGACTAAAAAAGTAGACCCACATACAAACAGCCCACATGCTGACCTATCAGACCAGCCCTACTGGTAGTGCCAGATTATTATATAGCTCAATCCACCCCTGTTTTGGAATGCTTTTCAAACCAGTTACGAGGATGAAACTAAACTACAATCTCTCCAAGAAACTGTTGACATCGGAATTACAAATCATAAAACCACAAGCTGAGAGCCACATAAACATCACCGACAAAACTGGATGCAGGACCAACACAAAATGTACCCTCCAATTATCCAAGGTGCTTTTGAGACTCCCAACTCGATCCCTAAAACCAGTTCAATAGACATCAAACTATTTCTGCAACGTGGCAGCATTTCTCCCATTACCATCAATCTCATTTCTTTGCATAACTTTCTAAATAAGCCAAAAAGTAGCATTTTGGTCCAACATATAACACGGACAGAAATAAACAATTAAGGGCCTGTTGTAAATGGAAGACACCTGGTCCAAGTAGATTATATAAGTTGATTTATTAAGATAGATGTTATCATCAAGAGTCCAACGAAGAACAGCCTTCCTGCTGCTCAGCCCATCCTCCAACTTTCACTCACCAACATTCCACAGCATCCTCACACACCAACATTCCACAATCACAGTCACACCGGCTGAGCAGTAATAATATTGTAAAGAACAAGGGAACCCAATTTATAATCAGTCAGGGACCTTGGGAAGTTAACTATTGTAAGAGACAGTGGTCCCTGGGCAAAGAGACAATATAGGGAAGTAATAAATATAGACCCAATCGGTGCTATATTTTAGCCGTTATGCTGCCAGATACGGGCAATTTAATATGCAAATATAAGAAATAAATGTAACATGTGAATTAATTGCAATGTAATTAATTCACATGTTACGTTTATTTCTTATGTTTATTACTCCCCTATATTGTCTCATGTCCCAGGGACCACTGAGCAGGAAGTATAACACATCTCCTTTCTTTACACAGAATAACAGTAGAACTCTTACATGAATGCTTACCATGTAGTAATGAGAACTAATGCAACTGCATGAAAAATGATAGGGGGAAACAATTTATGCACAACATGTTGTAACACACTAATTGCAAACGTGCATACAAAGAACATATAGAAAACATTGAATGCAATTGCACACCATGTCATAACATAATACTTGCAAACAAAAACACAGTAAATATTAATAAGAATACACTCACCCTCATCTTCTCCCTTTCTAACCAGAAAACAACACACACTCTATCACACCACAAATCCTCAATCCAACCCCTGCCACCACAAAACATGCAAGCTGGCCAGGCTAACATAAAAAGCAGTACATAGAGTACCAATCGGAGGGTGCGGTAGAGAATCGTCCAACAACTGCAAATAAATAAATACATGGAAACGGTAAAACATCTTGGCATACCACTGCCCCTCACCCTAAACCTTAGTAAGGATGGAAGAAATCTCCATAAACACGTCAAGTGTGGCTTAGACTCCGCCCCTCACCCTTAACCCGTAGGAAGGGTGGAACACCACTCCACACCAACTATTCGGCATCTACACTGCCCTTCACCCAAACTCATAGTAAGGGTGGAAAACACTGCAATCACACGTAAAATGGCTGCACTCTGTCCCTCACCCTTACCCCATAGGCAGGGTGGGAAAAACTCCACACTCCAAACACTAGTCTTTTGGCATCTACCCTTCCTTTCACCCAAACCCGTAGTAAGGGTGGAATCAAATTCCAATAACACATCAAACCTTCAACCACTCATGAGTTGGCTTAGTGCCCCCCACTCTTACCCCATAGGAAGAGTGGAAAAAACACACCCATTTGGCTTACTCTCTGCCCTTCACTCATTCCCCGTAGGAAGGGTGAAACAAAACACAAAACAAACACCATACATAACCAAATCAACAGTGTACCTAAGAACCAAAGGGCCCATATTTCAGGAACCTACCAACTTGACCCAAACATGTGCAGGTCTTACTCCCGCAACAGCACAGTAACCCAATACCATATGGGTAGCAAAGACACTCTTAATAAGAAAAGCTCCCATTCACAATATAGACATGCGTACCTGATGCACCAAACTCAATCGATGCATGGTAATCACTTACAAACGTCAATTCACCCAACTAAATCCATACTATGAACACACACAAGGTGCACAAAATGAATTCACGTGCACTGCATAAGTATATGCATATAGCACTGCACAATGTCGCAAAAAGTCAGAAGGGAAACAGCATTGATTGGCCCACCAACAAGGGTGTTAGACCGCCTACACCGCCCCACCCCAAAACAAAAGAACATTTGCTACCCTTTGAACTTATTCCTTTTCCCCCCAAATCCTTGTTTTCTAAATGGCAGTCACAAGACCTTTGGTGCAAGTTAGAATAATAATTAGTCAAATAGAGCTGGGGAAACCATAAACCAGGAAAGCTGATACTCACGAAAATCCCAAACGCCTCACCAGTTTCTCCAGATAATACAAGTACGCTCACAGGTCAGTCTTATCAATATGGAGGAGGAGCAGTTGAAACCTGTCTTTGTCTCCGACAAGAAACACAACGCTTCATGTGCACTGGCAAACTGGACATTGCCGCCGGTGATGAGACGCCCCCCACCCGCAGCTCCTCAAGATGCTGACAACGATGACGTCGGATGAATCTTCTGTCTGTGCAGGATTCCTGTTCTCGCCTTGTCATGACCACAAGATGGCAGTACGTCGGAAAAACGTCCCGAGTGGCTCTGGGCACGTACATGCTGCGCGGGGTGCTGTCCTCATGGCAATATTGAAGGGAACGCTGCTGACTTCACCACAACTACTTAGCACATTTTCACATGGCCCAGAGGAGAAGGTAAGGGAATGACCACTACACCTCACGGACTATTCAAATGATCTATGTCCCTGGCACAGCTCAGCAAAAATTCACCAGCTTCTCAGTCAGGTCACAGAACTAAACCGCTGCTGGTTACAAGCTCAAGCGACCAGAGGCTGAAAGCGTCATCCACATAAGTCTTTGCCATACTTTCACACCATCCATTTGACCAGTGAAAGTGGTGAAGTCTTGAGGGAACAATAACGCAGCTCACTAGTGGTGTTGATTTTCCTCACTTCTTCCCACTTCCAACTGTAACACATAGTCCCACATGAAATTCCGATGCCTGAGACCTGATGGATGTTACAGCAAAAAGGTGAAGTATGCCCTGGCTGGTAGGCAAAATATGTTGTAATCGGAAGACGCCTGGTCCATGTAGGTTGATTTATTAAGATAGATGTTATCATCAAGAGCCCCAACAGGAGCAGCCTTCCTCCAACTGACTCTCTCACTCAACAACATTCCACACCATCCTCACACACCAACATTCCACAACCACAGTCACACTGGCTGAGCAGGAAGTATAATAGGGCCTCATTACGATTTTGGGTGGAAAGCCTCCTCCTGACAGGATGGATTTCCTAGACCGCGTCGGAACTCTTCTGACTGACTCAGTCGGTTTACAATCCGCCCAACCAATTATGATGTTTGTGGTTGTAAAGTAAACTGTGCGGTTATTCCGAATCGGTTCGACTGGCTCGCGGAGTATCCGTGTCAGTCTGAACTGCAACGTGCATCTCCATGAACAGTGTTTCTGATCGACCGATTATGATGTTGATTTCCAACAGCCTTTCTGAGTCGCCCTGTCTGACACGAAGAGGCTGTTCGAAAGAGACTTTTAGTGCCCCTGGCAAGGCCCCTTCATCCTACGGCCTCCAGTTGGAGGCCGAGGGGGTATCTAAGGGACCCTCCTGTAAAACCCTGAACGGTGTGGCTGGCACCATGGGGTTCCTGCGACAGGGTGCATAGTTTTACACATACAAACCATTTCCCCATAGGAGCCTGCGTTGTCGGGAAGAACACTGGCTCCCATAGAGAACAATGGGACTCCGACTGAACAGTGTTTGATCGCATCGTAATTGGTCAGGCGGAACTGCCCACCGTGAGTGAGTTGGTTCCCGAATCTCAGATGGTGTCGGGTGGAAAATTACCACTCAACATCATAATGAGGCCCTAAATAACTAAAAATCAGGTTTTTGTAGAGTTACCATTTTAGTGAAGAGCCATTCCATGTAGATAAACACCTGAACTAATTAATTATTTCAAATAATAACCAAATTACAGTAAAATATATGTGAGTTTAATAATTAATTATGTAAGACGATTTTAGGATAAACCCTCCCACTGGGTTACTATACACCAGGTTGGCCCATTCTTGACCATCCCTCCCTTCAAATGGCTGAGCACTGGCAGGAGTGCCTTCTCAGTTTAAAATGTTAAAAATGTAATTTGAATGCTGCTACAAAATAAATAGTTGACAACCACCTTGAACTCTGGAGAGTCTTTCAAACTAGGCTTTTCCCACTGCCATGATTGTGTGACGCATACCACTGCTAAATAAGTAGATATTTGCATGCATAACTGCATCTGTTCTCACTCTTTTCTGCTATGACTCATGCTGCAGCCACCACACCATGTTTAGAACATGTCTCCAAACTTCATGCATATCACCAAGCGCCTCCAATATAGGCCTAACTACAACCAACAGCCAATCAACCATGCGTTCCAAAAATGGCACCCAGGCACCTGATATGAATTGGAGTGCTTTGCGGCCTAGTCAGGGATATGAAGTGCTACATAACTTCTAGAAAACAATAGTGATGTGTTCTTGCTAATTTCTTCCTTTCTAACCCACCAGGTGGCAATGCTGAGTGCTGCATCAGAACTTTGATAAGAGATACTGTGCATGATAGGAGTTGAACAATTGAGTGGGTTAATGAATAGTGTCATCATTGTCGTGTAAATGTCCAATTTTCCTATTGTAAAAATTTTGAAGTAAACCTGATGTTAAATCTTACACAACTCTTTCACTCAAGATGGCAGGTGTGAAACTACATAGGAATAACACACAGCATCTGTACGCAGAAAACCGTGCAATGAAGAGATTGTATGACAATATAAATTAGAAACTGCTAGTACCGAAGTAAGTATGAATGTTTTTTTCTTTCAAATATGTACCTTTGTTTTTTCAGTTTCAAAGCGCCTGAGTTAGAGAGCTATTGGTGCTCAATTTCTCTTGAATGAGTCCTTTTGTGAGACCTGTCCACTGTTTTTCTGGAGACAAATTTATTTTACGGAGCCACATCCAGCTATTACGTTTTTGTGTCTTTTATATGAGAAGTGTCGCAGTGCACCCTCCTAAAGACACCATGGATGTGCCGTATTTACAGCACAGCTCATCATGTCGCAAGGAGTTACAGATACGTCAGCATTACTGACGTATCTATAGGCGCAAATGTGAAACATTGCTGGGGTGAGTCTGAAAACAGAAGCAACTCTAGCAATGTGTCCTTTCGTATTGGGGAAGCCGCATATGAAAGGGCCTGCGTCACCCTTACGCCTGCTATGAGGCAGGCGTAAGGTTTTGATGCAATGGCGTCCTAGAAGTAGCGCACTGAAATCATATAGATTTCAATGCATCATGTCTACCAGGCTTTGATGCGGGGGAACACCCACCCTGCATACGTTATACCTGACGCAGGTATAATGTAGCGCATGGGTTTACGAAGTGACACATCTGCCTAGATGCGTCCCTTTGTAACTATTGAGCAACGTGGTGTATTATTTACGCTGTCGCAGCGTCACAAAAAATGACGCAATGGCGGCGTGAATATGATGCAGGGCTTCATAAATAAGGCCCCTTGTTTTTAGTTACAGCTCTAACTCCTAATGACCTCCGCATAGAGAGAAAAGTTAAAGTGGTCATGTGCTGTGAAGCAGCATAATCTAAATAAGGCTCATAGTGTCTGTTTTTTGTTTACTGTTTTTACAGCTAAATTCATACAAAGAACAATCTATTTCACTATCTGTATTTATGAGATTTATGACAAAGGCCTTTTACCACTCCAAGGACAGTATTACAGCATTGGATTGGTAAAATAGTCAACCGTAAATTAATAAAAGCACCCCCGAGACATGGTTCACTCTAGCTAGTGCTCATCAGGGAGGAACAGCTTTCTCCAATATATATATAAGTACAGATGCTCCCAACTTACGTTAAAGACACTGGGGATTTTCTCAGAAAATTGGAAGAAACAAGCTGGAATGATGAGTGTTTACTCATTACTCTTGATATAGAGGCACTCTATACAGGTATTGAACATCAAAAAGGATTGGCTGCAGTGAAACACTATTTAGAGACTAGATCCCTCAGTTACTATAACCATAACATCATGTTAATTGAGATGATCAATTGGTGTCTGTGCCACAATTTCTTTATGTTCACCAAAAAAATGTATAGACAATCCAGAGGTGTGGCGATGGGAGCCTGCTTCTCTCCCAGCTACGCGTGTTTACACGTGGGTTGGTGGGAGGAGCAGGCTCTCAGAGGCATTTTCAGAGAGACAGTAGACATTCATGTTAAGAGTTGGTTTCGTTACATTGACGACATTTTTATTATTTGGAAGGGAAGTGTTCAAAGTGCTGAATTGTTTATATCCAACATCAATGTCAATGAAATGAATTTACATTTCACATCATGTATCAGCAAAAAGAGTGTTGATTTCTTGGACACCACTGTCTATGTTGAGAATAACAAACTCCACACAACTCTACACAGGAAGTCTACATCAGGCAATTCAACATTACATGCCACCAGCTCACATCCACACCATTTGATAGCGAGTATCCCATTTGGTGAATTATTAAGACTCAAGAGAATTTGCAGCACAGAAGTGCAATTTAACAAATGCAAATTGGAGTCCCTCGATCGTTTCAGACAAAGAGGATATAGGGATGATATTTTACAGAAAGCTATTCTCAAAGCTACCCTCAGATCCAGGGATTCTTTGTTAAATAGTGATATTGTCAACAATGATAATAGTCAAGGTAGTGAAGCTAACCTAGAAGTACCAAGACTAATCACTACATTCAGTCAACAGCAAAGACAAATTAAGGCTATTATTGTGAAAAATTGGCCTATTCTACTTACTGACGGGGTATTGGCACCAAGTTTACCCAAGATACCAACTCTCACTTTTAGAAGGGCTAAATCTATGAGGACGGAACTGGTTAAAAACAGTCCTGAAATTCTAACCAACACAACATGGTTGAAGCCTCAATCGGGTTTTTACAAATGCTCAACATGAAGAGCCTGTAAATTTGGTAAGAATACCACTCATTTTACGGTTCCCTTTAGTCCCTACAAAAGAGAGATAAGAGGACACTTTACATGTCGCACTGAGTTCGCTATTTATGTCCTTACCTGCACTTGTAATCTAAATTACATCGGCAGTACCAAATTACCAGTGCATATGCGTATTCTGCAGCACCTTCGTGCTATAGTAAATAATGATACAAATTATCCTGTAGCACGCCATTTTAAGACAGTGCACCACAATGATCTCAATTGTCTTAATTATTATGTGGTAGCTGCGGTCCCAGCACCAACAAGAGGAGGTGATAGGGAATTAATGCTGAGAAAACTTGAAACGCATATGATAATAGAATTTGACAGTAAGTCACCTAATGGACTTAACACAACAGAAGATCTGCATTATTACCTATAAACAATTTCCGTAAGCAACATTTTTTCCACCACTAACAGGCACCTTATAAGCTACTACGATTATATCTATAGTACACTCTTAGATAGGTACAGCTATTATCGTCTCTTTGGAGGTCTTTTTTACACTTACTTGCCCCAGCTTTTCCCAGTATTATTACCATTTTACGGTCACATACACGATGTATTTTTTAAATAAAATAAATAAGAAAATTATCCCATAAAAAAATAACTTAGTCAACATAAATTTAGATTGTTTAGATGTGTTTTTAGACATGGGTTTTACTATTTTAGTATTTATTAAGCACTAGATAAGTACTTTAGATTAATAATTAGGTGTTTCAATGCGGTATTTGCACATTTTTTTGATATAACTGGTATTTTGATCTAGATATGACAATACGACCGATTGTATCCATATACACTGTTAATTAATAATAAGTGTATGTTAGTTAGTTTCAAGAGAGGCATATGTGCGTTATTTCTGTTGGTTCGCAACAACTGGATTTTAGTATTACAGTATATACCATATACTTTTACACTGCGGGTATGGAGCTTTATGCATTTGAGCAAAGTATTTCCAGCATATTACCATGTGGTTAAATATGGGTCTGTAAAATACTATCTTTAGGCAATTATAGCAAAGAGACAAAATTCAGACACATATTCATGTGTTTTATTTGCATAAATAAATATAGAATCCAGCCTACAGCTTATCGGACTATACTATACTTTATATCTTGGTTTCCATTGGACTAAATGTATTATTTATGAATTTATCCAATTAACATTGGTGAGATTGTTTTAAATAATGTATTTATTGTTATTTATTTATTACAAATCCAGTACTGTTTTGCACATGTGAAAAAATACTCTTATAGTATGTTTTCTATGTTTTTTGGGATCACGTGACACTAGTGGGTGGTATTTAAAAAGCAATGGTGTACGCATTTCTTTATGTGATCAAGGCTGCTGTGTCAGTCGAAACGCGTTATGACATATTGAGTGAGCAATAAACATCCTGTCATTCCAACTAAGAGGAGTTTGTGCTGGTTCTTTTCATCGCCCGTGGGGAAGTTGAAAGGCAGCGATTCAGTCATTCATATATATATATATATATATATATATATATATATATATATATATATATATATATATATATATATATATATATATATATATATATATATATATACAAACGCAAGGTTGTCCTTAGAGGATGTCACACACCTCCGGATTCCACACACTACATCGCAGGCGGCTTCACAGTGGAAAGTGCAGCACGCGCTTCTGGGCCATACGCGTTTCGGGCTCCCTCGAGCCCTTGATCACTGGCAGGTAGGAAGGCAGGAAGCAGTACTCGAAGAACACTTCTTTATTGAATTTATGCAGTCCCGCCCCAGTGGGCGTCACCAGGGGCATCATGGTCATGGTAGTCCTAGTATTACCCCCAAAGACTGAATGGTTCTTTATCCAAGTGGCGTATTAGCTATCTGCCTGTAGGAATTCTCATCTAGGTGAAGGGCATGACAGCACCCCTCGTGTGTTGCCAAATCTTGCCTGCGGCGAAGGATCCTTCGGTCCATATGAGCGTTAGTGGTTCTAGCGCCCAGGAACGCCTAACCAGCGTCGGGACATCCTCGCGGCCGGACGAGCCGCTAGAAAATTTTCAAACGCAAGGTTGTCCTTAGAGGATGTCACACACCTCCGGATTCCACACACTACATCGCAGGCGGCTTCACAGTGGAAAGTGCAGCACGCGCTTCTGGGCCATACGCGTTTCGGGCTCCCTCGAGCCCTTGATCACTGGCAGGTAGGAAGGCAGGAAGCAGTACTCGAAGAACACTTCTTTATTGAATTTATGCAGTCCCGCCCCAGTGGGCGTCACCAGGGGCATCATGGTCATGGTAGTCCTAGTATTACCCCCAAAGACTGAATGGTTCTTTATCCAAGTGGCGTATTAGCTATCTGCCTGTAGGAATTCTCATCTAGGTGAAGGGCATGACAGCACCCCTCGTGTGTTGCCAAATCTTGCCTGCGGCGAAGGCTCCTTCGGTCCATATGAGCGTTAGTGGTTCTAGCGCCCAGGAACGCCTAACCAGCGTCGGGACATCCTCGCGGCCGGACGAGCCGCTAGAAAATTTTCAAACGCAAGGTTGTCCTTAGAGGATGTCACACACCTCCGGATTCCACACACTACATCGCAGGCGGCTTCACAGTGGAAAGTGCAGCACGCGCTTCTGGGCCATACGCGTTTCGGGCTCCCTCGAGCCCTTGATCACTGGCAGGTAGGAAGGCAGGAAGCAGTACTCGAAGAACACTTCTTTATTGAATTTATGCAGTCCCGCCCCAGTGGGCGTCACCAGGGGCATCATGGTCATGGTAGTCCTAGTATTACCCCCAAAGACTGAATGGTTCTTTATCCAAGTGGCGTATTAGCTATCTGCCTGTAGGAATTCTCATCTAGGTGAAGGGCATGACAGCACCCCTCGTGTGTTGCCAAATCTTGCCTGCGGCGAAGGCTCCTTCGGTCCATATGAGCGTTAGTGGTTCTAGCGCCCAGGAACGCCTAACCAGCGTCGGGACATCCTCGCGGCCGGACGAGCCGCTAGAAAATTTTCAAACGCAAGGTTGTCCTTAGAGGATGTCACACACCTCCGGATTCCACACACTACATCGCAGGCGGCTTCACAGTGGAAAGTGCAGCACGCGCTTCTGGGCCATACGCGTTTCGGGCTCCCTCGAGCCCTTGATCACTGGCAGGTAGGAAGGCAGGAAGCAGTACTCGAAGAACACTTCTTTATTGAATTTATGCAGTCCCGCCCCAGTGGGCGTCACCAGGGGCATCATGGTCATGGTAGTCCTAGTATTACCCCCAAAGACTGAATGGTTCTTTATCCAAGTGGCGTATTAGCTATCTGCCTGTAGGAATTCTCATCTAGGTGAAGGGCATGACAGCACCCCTCGTGTGTTGCCAAATCTTGCCTGCGGCGAAGGCTCCTTCGGTCCATATGAGCGTTAGTGGTTCTAGCGCCCAGGAACGCCTAACCAGCGTCGGGACATCCTCGCGGCCGGACGAGCCGCTAGATAATTTTCAAACGCAAGGTTGTCCTTAGAGGATGTCACACACCTCCGGATTCCACACACTACATCGCAGGCGGCTTCACAGTGGAAAGTGCAGCACGCGCTTCTGGGCCATACGCGTTTCGGGCTCCCTCGAGCCCTTGATCACTGGCAGGTAGGAAGGCAGGAAGCAGTACTCGAAGAACACTTCTTTATTGAATTTATGCAGTCCCGCCCCAGTGGGCGTCACCAGGGGCATCATGGTCATGGTAGTCCTAGTATTACCCCCAAAGACTGAATGGTTCTTTATCCAAGTGGCGTATTAGCTATCTGCCTGTAGGAATTCTCATCTAGGTGAAGGGCATGACAGCACCCCTCGTGTGTTGCCAAATCTTGCCTGCGGCGAAGGCTCCTTCGGTCCATATGAGCGTTAGTGGTTCTAGCGCCCAGGAACGCCTAACCAGCGTCGGGACATCCTCGCGGCCGGACGAGCCGCTAGAAAATTTTCAAACGCAAGGTTGTCCTTAGAGGATGTCACACACCTCCGGATTCCACACACTACATCGCAGGCGGCTTCACAGTGGAAAGTGCAGCACGCGCTTCTGGGCCATACTCGTTTCGGGCTCCCTCGAGCCCTTGATCACTGGCAGGTAGGAAGGCAGGAAGCAGTACTCGAAGAACACTTCTTTATTGAATTTATGCAGTCCCGCCCCAGTGGGCGTCACCAGGGGCATCATGGTCATGGTAGTCCTAGTATTACCCCCAAAGACTGAATGGTTCTTTATCCAAGTGGCGTATTAGCTATCTGCCTGTAGGAATTCTCATCTAGGTGAAGGGCATGACAGCACCCCTCGTGTGTTGCCAAATCTTGCCTGCGGCGAAGGCTCCTTCGGTCCATATGAGCGTTAGTGGTTCTAGCGCCCAGGAACGCCTAACCAGCGTCGGGACATCCTCGCGGCCGGACGAGCCGCTAGAAAATTTTCAAACGCAAGGTTGTCCTTAGAGGATGTCACACACCTCCGGATTCCACACACTACATCGCAGGCGGCTTCACAGTGGAAAGTGCAGCACGCGCTTCTGGGCCATACGCGTTTCGGGCTATATATATATATGTATATTCACTGGAAAAACCATAGGTTTCAGGCCTGATATAGTTAGGAATTAGCATTTAAAAAACCTTTGAAATTCACAGATAAAACCATAGGTTTCAGGCCTGATATAGTTAGGAATTAGCATTTAAAAAACCTTAGAAATTCACTGAAAAAACAATAGGCTTTAGGGGTGTTATAGTTAGCTGGACATTTCACTCAAACAAAACCATTGAAATTCCTCCGATATAGTTAGTTGTACTAACTACATCTCGCGCGCCCGCAATCCACTTCAGATGATGTCACATATTACATCATTCATGACATGGTCAGTGACATCACTGATGACATCTCAAATGACAGTTGCAAGAATGTGTTTAAGTCATACAGACGATTTTTTAGGAATATTTTTAGTTTGTGAAAATAGACACTTTGTGAAAACCACACAATGGATTCCTATGGAAGGAAATACAAGTTACTGGTAAGTACGCTTAGAATTACTTTCCAGGGTCAGTGCTGGGCTAAAAGATGCAGCACTGGGTTCTCTCCTGATAACAGGTGAGTAAATTGGAATTCGTAGTTCGGCTGATTTTTGAGGAATATTTGTACGTTTCAAAAATGGACACAAACTTTTCTGATGAAAACCACACAATGGATTCCTATGGAAGGAAATACAAGTTACTGGTAAGTACGCTTAGAATTACTTTCCAGGGTCTGTGCTGGGCTAAAAGATGCAGCACTGGGTTCTCTCCTGATAACAGGTGAGTAAATCGGAATTTGTAGTTCAGCTGATTTTTGAGGAATATTTGTACGTTTCAAAAATGGACACAGAGACTTTTCTGGTGAAAACCACACAATGGATTCCTATGGAAGGAAATACAAGTTACTGGTAAGTACGCTCAGAATTATTTTCCAGGGTCAGTGCTGGGCTAAAAGATGCAGCCCTGGATTCTCTCCTGATAACAGGTGAGTAAATCGGAATTCGTAGTTCGGCTGATTTTTGTGGAATATTTGTACGTTTCAAAAATGGACACTTAGAAACTTTTCTGGTGAAAACCACACAATGGATTCCTACGGAAGGAAATATAAGTTACTGGTAAGTACGCTTAGAATTACTTTCCAGGGTCAGTGCTGGGCTAAAAGATGCAGCCCTGGGTTCTCTCCTGATAACAGGTGAGTAAATCGGAATTCGTAGTTCGGCTGATTTTAGAGGAATATTTGTACGTTTCAAAAAGGGACACTTAGAAACTTTTCAGGTGAAAATCACACAATGGATTCCTATGGAAGGAAATACAAGTTACTGGTAAGAAAGCTTAGAATTACTTTTCAGGGTCAGTGCTGGGCTAAAAGATGCAGCACTGGGTTTTCTCCTGATAACAGGTGAGTAAATCGGAATTCGTAGTTCGGCTGATTTTAGAGGAATATTTGTACAATGGTGAAGGAAGGGGGCGGGGCCTGAGGTGACATGTGCAAACACGCCCTGTGGCGCGTTTTAAGTTGGAGAATTAATTCCTCTTCAATGCTGCGGTCCCCTGGGGGCCAACTAGCCCACCAGGTACCTCCAGTATGCGCCAGGGAGCTGCGTTGCAGAGAGGTGTTCAGAGGTCACGCCCCTTTTTTACAACACTCTGCAACGCAGCTCCATGGCGCTTACTGGAGGTACTTGTTTGGCTAGTTGGCCCCTAGGGGACCTCTGGATTGAAGAGGAATTTATTCTCCAACTTAAAACGTGCCACAGGACGTGTTTGCACACATATCACCTCAGGCCCCGCCCCCTACCTTCACCACTGTGCAAATGCGCTCCGTGGCGTGTTTTAAGTTGGGGGATTAAGTCCCCTTGAATCCTGAGGTCCCCTGGCGGCCAACTAGCCCACCAGGTAACTCCAGTATGCGCCAGGGAGCTGCTTTGCATGGAGGTGTTCAGAGGCCACGCCCCTTTTTACACCTCTCTGCAACGCAGCTCCGTGACGCTTAGTGGAGGTACCTGGTGGGCTAGTTGGCCCCTAGGGGACCTCTGGATTGAAGAGGAATGAATTCCCCAACTTAAAACGTGCCACAGGGCGTGTTTGCACACATATCACCTCAGGCCCCGCCACCACCTTCACCACTGTGCAAACGCACCCCGTAGCGCGTTTTAAGTTGTGGGATTAAGTCCCCTTGAATCTAGCCCACCAGGTACCTCCAGTAAGAGCCATGGAGCTGCGTTGCAGAGAGGTGTAAAAAGGCGCATGGCCTCATTACACCTCTCTGCAACGTAGCCCCCTGGCGCATACTGGAGGTTCCTGGTGGGCTAGTTGGCCCCCAGGGACCCCAGTATTCAAGGGGAATTAGTTCCCCCTCTGCAAACGCGCTAGGGGGCGCGTTTGCAGAGTGGTGTAAGGAGGGGGCGTGGCCTCCGGCCCAATCCCGTCTTTTATCTATTTTTTTTTTTTTTTAGAAGGGGGGCTATGTAGCCCCCCTTCATTTTCTAATTTATTAGCCCTGGGGACCCCTACCCCAGGGCCTGCCCCCAATTGTCCCGAGGCCATATTTTGCCCCGGGGACCCCATCCCCCGGGGCATGGCCAACTTTTTTTAGCTTTTTATGGAGGGGGCTGCGTAGCCCCCCTCCTCTGGCCACTTTAAGGCCCCGGGGACCCCATCCCTCAGGGCCAGTGATTGATTTTTAAGAAAATAATAAATGGGGAGGGGGGCCACCTCGTTGGGGACCGTGGGGGGTCCCAATCCCTCCATGGTCCCAGCCGTCTCCCTGCTTCCTGCGGGAGCCGGCATTGCTTTTCCACATGGGGAGCAGCTAACATGCTGCTCCCCATGTGGAAAAGCAATCTGCTTTGCTTCATCGAAGCGAGAGCAGGTTCCCCTGCTCTCGCTTCGATGAAGCAAAGCAGTTAGCAATGGCAGGGTGGGAGCCGCGAGGCTCCTGCCCTGCTTTTGCAAACAGCAGTTTCCCAGGGGTGGGCACCCCGGGACACTGCAGGAGCTGGCCCTGGGGAGTGGTGGTCCCCAGGGCCTGTACCAGGCTCCAGGAGGGGGGCCGGGTGGCCCCCCTCACACATATTAAAGTTGCCCTGGGGGGTGGCGGTCCCCGGGGCTGGGGAGGCCTGAGAGCCCCCACCTATTTTAAAATTGCCCCGGGGGTGGCAGTCTCCGGCACTGGGGGGGCCTAAGAGCCCCCCACCTGTTGTTAAGAAGCCCGGGGGGTGGCGGTCCCCGGGGCTGCGGGGGGCGTGAGCCCTCCTGACTATTTTATGTGCGTGTCCCGGGGGTGGCGGTCCCCAGGGCTGGGGGGCTGAGAGCCCCCCCACCCATGTTCAAAAAGCCCCAGGGGTGGCGGTCCCCGGGGCTGCGGGGGGGCCATGAGCCCCCCGCAAATACAATGTTCGAGCCCTGGGGGGTGGTGGTCCCCGGGGCAGTGTGGGGGGGATTGGGACCCCCCCACTTTCTTTTTCACTCTGCCCCCGGGATTTAGCCCCCCCCCCGGGAGCAAATTACCATATTCAGCGAATAATTTTTCTATCGGGAGGATCCGCGCATCCAGCGCGCATTCTCCCGTTTTTTAAACGGTCCTTGTGGGACCCCCTGAGCAGGCCTAGGGGGTCAGGGTGTTTCTACCATGCCCCCTTGTCGCGTTTTGTGCCTTTTTTTTTGTTTTTCTTGTGCCTCGGTTCTACCAAGGCACAAGATGGCTGCCACACTTCCTGATTCAGAGTGTTGGCAGCCAATTAGCATACAGCTCATGCTCGGGCGGGTGCGGGGAGGGTGCGCGGATTCTCCGAGGCCATAGATATATATGTACTTTTAACTCTAATTTTCTCAGGAACTACTGAACAGATTTACACCGTTTAAGCAAAAGACACGAGTCTGAACTGAGGACTACCTCTTTGGTGTAATTCTGTTCAGCAGTTCGGGCTGTAGCTGCGTCAAAAGGTCCTATGGGAAAATGCATGGGGAAAACTCGTTTTGGGACCCCCCCTTTTTTCTCAGCCCCCGCTTGACAAATCACCGTAAAATTTTCAGGATGGGAGCGGACCGGAGCTGGCCAAAAGTTTGGAAAATGTTGCGAAGATTCGTCAATCGGCGCCAACGTTATTCCAAATAGAATGTTGCGGATTTCCTATGAAAAATAGGTCCTAACTATATACCTACTGGCGACCGCCAGTAGGTAATATATTACCTACTGGCGGTCGCCAGTAGGTAGTTATAGATAGGACCACGTTTCCATAGGAAATCCGCAACATTCTATTTTGAATAACTTTGGCGCCGGTCGACGAATCCTCGCGAATTTTTCAAAATAGGTGAGGCGCTACGCTCCGCTCCTACCCTGAAAGTCTCGGGGGGATTCGTCAAGCGGGGGCTGAGATAAAAGGGGGGTCCCAAAACGCGTTTTTCCCATGCATTTTTCCATAGGACCTTTAGACAGGGCTACAGCCCGAACGGCTGAACAGAATTACTAGAAATTTGGCAGAGAGGTAGTCCTCAGGTCAAGGAAGTGCCTTTTGTAGGTTTGGTGTAAATCTGTTCAGTAGATTCTGAGAAAATAGCCTTTAAATCAATATCTATATCTGAGCCAGCTTACGGTGCGCTTACGGTACGCTTACCGTACGCGTACGGTGGCGTGCGCGAGCGCGATTCTGATTGGCTCTTAGATCTTAGTAAACATTTGAATCGGCCGAAACCAGGAAGCGGCGGCCGCCATTTTCTCTCTCGCACTGAGAGTGATTTCTAAAATATAAAGCCCAAAAATATGTAAAGGGGCTGTTTAGACACCTCCCACACACATAGCCATGTTGAGGGAGTCCCCAAAGATCCCCCAAGGCCAAAAACGGAATTTTTATTTTTTTGGTAATTTCGCCGATTACGCTTACCGTACGCGTACGGTAAAAAATTAAAAAAAAAAAAAAATTATCCACACTCTCTCCACCCCGTGTGCAATTGGTGCCCGCAGGGCACCAATTGTGCATGGCTTATTTGGGAGTGAGATAAACTAAAATATTAAAAAAAATAATAATAAAAAAAAAAATTAGCCACACTCTCTCCACCCCGTGTGCAAACGGTGCCCGAAGGGCACCATTTGTGCATGGCTTATAAAATATACGAAAAATTAAAATATTACCTTTCAAAATGAAGTGCTTCATATGTCCTCCATGTGCGCACGGTGCGCGAAGCGCATCGTGCGTACATGGCCCATCTAGCGTAACGTGGGCACGCGGTGCGCGTAGCGCACCGCGTGCCCACCGTGCGTGCACGGCACTAACTGCGTAAAGTGGGCGCGCGGTGCGCGAAGCGCACCGCGTGCTCACTGTGCGCGCACGGTGCGCGAAGCGCACCGTGCGCGCACGGAACGAACTGCGTTAAGTGGGCGCGCACGCCACGAATGGCGTAAAGTAACTTAGCATTTAAAAAACCGTACAAATTCACTGAAAAAACCATAGGTTTCACACACGTTATAGTTAGGAATTAGCATTTAAAAAACCTTGCAAATTCACTGAAAAAACCATAGGTTTCACACATGTTATAGTTAGCGGAAATTTTACTGATAAAAAACCAATGAAATTCCCCCGTTATAGTTAGTGCAGGCAACTATAACTCACGCGACCGCAATCTTCTGCTGATGACATATGTGTCTTTATGAAAAAAAAATATTTGTAATATATGTATAGCTAAAAATGTATGGAAGAAGACATGGGCAAATAAGTGTCTAAATACAGTATTAGCATCAGCAGAGGATTGCGGTCGCGTGAGTTATAGTTGCCTGCACTAACTATAACGGGGGAATTTCATTGGTTTTTTATCAGTAAAATTTCCGCTAACTATAACATGTGTGAAACCTATGGTTTTTTCAGTGAATATATATATATATATATATATTCACTGAAAAAGCCATAGGTTTCAGACACCGTATAGTTAGAAATTAGCATTTAAAAAACTTTAGAAATTCAGTGAAAAACCCATAGGTTTCAGACATGTTATAGTTGGTTGGACTTTTCATCCGTACAAAACCATAAAAATTCCCCTGTTATAGTTAGTTCAGCTAACTATAACTCACGCACCCGCAATGTACTCGCGATGACGTCACATATTACATCATTCATGACATGGTCAGTGACATCACTGATGACATCTCAAATGACATCACTGATGACTTCACTGATGACATCATCCAGTGACTGTGTGTTTCTGTAAAGTTTAAATTTGTTTTATATATATGCCAAGCTGTATTGAAGAATGAGTGGGTGTACAAGTGTCTGTATAAAGGATTTAGAAGGTATGTGACTGACTGTATAAATGAGTGATTACTTGTGTCTTACTGAATGCATGGGTTAGTGACTAAACTGTGTGAATGTCTATATCAATGTGTCTGTTGTTGCGTAACCTGCTGCATGGGTTGCTCAGTAGCTACATAAGTGTCTCTATGGGTTATTGATTGGTTGCCTGAGTATTTGTATGGGAGAGCGAGTGAGTGTGTGGGTGGGTGAGAGGTGTCTGACACTGTGCATAGATGTGTGAGTGGTTGATTCACTGGGTGTATGTGTTCAAAAGTGCATGTGGAAACAGCTGTATGGGTGGGTGAGTGTGTGTATGAGTCTGTTGGTAACTGAATGGATGTCTCAGTGGTACATGAGCAAGTAACTACATATGTAAAATACAGTGTATGTGAGAGCTGAAGTATATAAATAACTATACATGAGAGTCAGTGATTGTGAGTGACTGTATGGATGAGTGTGTACTTGTATCAGTGATTACATAAGAGACTAAGTATGCGTTAGTATCTGTATAAATACACAGGGTGGTGTGTGTGTAACGGAATAGGTGAGTAAATGAGAGTGTGATTGATTCTTTGCATGACTGACTAGGTGTGTGAATAACTCCATGGGTGAGTGGCAGTGTGTGAGTGTCTGTATAGAGATATGAGAGCATATGATAGTGTTGTATTCATGAGTGACTGCATGTATGAGGGACTGTATGGGTGAATGAGTGGATGTGTGTCTAGACCTAGGAATCAGTGAGTGCGTATGAAGTAACTGGTATTGGTGTGTCGATGATTTGGAAAATGATACTCTATATTTTAGAGTGGATGTATCAAAGGTTATATTAGAGTGTGAGGAGGTGCATCAGATTTTCACGTGGATGATGTCATCAGTGATGTCATTTGAGATGTCATCAGTGATGTCATCAGTGATGTCACTGACCATGTCATGAATGATGTAGTATGTGACATCATCAGCAGTGCATTGCGAGTGAGCGAGTTGTAGTTAGCTGAACGAACTATAACGGGAATTTCTATGGTTTTGTACGAGTGAAAAGTCCAACCAACTATAACATGTCTGAAACCTATGTTTTTTTCAGTGAATTTCTAAGGTTTTTAAATGCTAATTTCTAACTATAACGTGTCTTAAACCTATGGTTTTTTCAGTGAATTTCAAAGTTTTTTTAAATGTTGTGACCTGCCACACATGCAAGGGCTCATGGAGGACATGCTGTGGATGGAGGCATAAAGGATGGCACCCACCGCTGAGCCTGAAATGTAGCTGGGATCTACCATGCCCTTCAGATCCTCATCATGGCATTGCTGCCACAAGGCATGGCGCAGATGAATGCTGCTGCCTCCACACCCTTCACATCTCTGCCCCCTGGTGTGTTAGTGCCTCACAGTGCGGCAGGTGTATACACTGCGCCCCCTGAAGTGTCAGTGGCACACAGTGCGGAAGACAGTCCATCACCGTCTACTGATGTGTCAGTGGCACACAGTGTGGAAAACAATCCACCTTTGTCCACTCATGTGTCAGTGGCACACAGTCCCACAGCTGGTACAGAAAAACTGACATGTGGGGCAGTGCACACATATGAGGATGAGGACGTGGATGGGTTTGAGATCAGAAGAAGGCACCACCATTCATTTCCGCCACCTGGCCTGTTTATCCTTGGGGCCACACATGGCCCCACAACCTTCCATTGTCCCACGTTAAACTCTGATGCACTCACCTTGGGCCGCGACATGGCCTGCCATATCCTCTTCAATAACCAATGACACAGCGACCTCACTGGGGACTGTACCCTTCCAGTTCCGCGGTACCTGTCATCCCTGGATGGACTCTGGTTCGCCCTCCACGAGCCCATATTGTGAAGTGTGCTTGTCCTGTCCCTCTACCGCTCCAGCTGCTAAACTCCATTGGATGTGCAATAAACATCCAGTGACACACTGCTGTGTTATGTCTTACCTAATTTATGTATGAATATGTGGAAGAATGTAGAGACAGTGATACACCTTACGTCAATGATGCTCATCTAATGGGATGCCAGTCACAGTATGCTACATAGCCTATTGTGTTTCTGGTGTCATAAACACTACAATGGGGACACACGCATTAGTCACTTCCTTGTCCGGACATGTACTGAACCACTCCCAGAGGCCCAGAGTCATTGTGGCTATCTCTGCCCTGTTCCGTCGTATGCCACGCCACACCACTCCGATTATGTTCTGACGTTGGCCCCACATAGCTACCTGTCGCAGGCGTACTCGCTGTTGGTGTGCAGGTCAGTGGTCAAGTTGTCAACATGTCACGGCCACTCCCTGAAAGCAGGTTTGCGTACACACCACACCCATCCGGCACATGCGTCACAGGCCATGTGACCACACAAATATAATGGATCGACAACGTCACATCCTTTATTGCCGGTGGTGACTGGATGGCGGACGCTCCACGGGTCTGAATCATAAAGAGTCTTTGAAAAGTTGCGCAGAGGGTTAGTCGCACCCTGAGCTGTATGGCCGTCACGGGCCTACCACCACGTGGCATGGGCTTGAGTTAAACAGGGTTAGTGCCACCCGAAGATGATGTGGCCATCAGGGGCCTACCACCATGTGGCACGGACTTGAGTTGCACAGGGTAAGTCGCACCCTAAGTTGTATGGCCGTCAGCGGCCTACCACCACGTTACGCTGACTTGCGTTGCACAGGGTTAGCGGCACCAGAAGCTGATGTGGTTTCCGCCATTGATGACTCAGGACTCAGCAACATGTGTGGGATCTGCTGGGCCGCGGAGCGGGTCCACATAATGTGCACCAAGCCATGGTGGCGGGACCTGCCCCTGGAGCTTTCACTGGCACGTGGTGGCAGCAGGTAATTATTTGGTCATGGATGAGCAGGGGCGGCGGCGTCTCTCTCTCTCTCTCTCTCTCTCTCTCTCTCTCTCTCTCTCTCTCTCTCTCTCTCTCTCTCACTTCCCTCTCTTCACTCTCTCACTCTCTTCCTTCCTTTCCTTCTATCTCTCTCACTCTCTCTCCCTTCTCCCTTTCTCACTCCCTTCCTTTCCTTCGCTCTCTGGCTTTTTTTTCCTTCTCTCTTTCTCTGTTTCTCACTCCTTTGATATGCGCATAATACACGTCCTTATTTTGTGCTTTATTTTCCAGTCTGTGTCGTCGAAAATGATGGAACCAACAGGAGTTTTCCGCCTTGTTATTTTGTGTTGAGTTTGTTAAATTTCAATAAAGATTTTGGTTGTTACTTAAGTGCTGTGAGACTCTTTCGCGTTCTTATTACTGTTATTTGGTGGTGTTCAACATGGTGTTAAATTTTGGGACAGTTATCGCGGGAATACTGGTGATGTCTGTAGTTTGCACCACCTTCTGAATAGTGTGTTAGATTTATCTCAACTTTAGTTGCATTAAAGTGCTGATAATGAGATGCAGAGTAGGCGTTCCCGTGCAAAAACACACGAGGTGCACCTGTGCGATTTATTCTAAATACTAAAATCCTGTATTGAATTGCACTGTGGTAGTGGGTGCATTTACAGTGTACAAACACAATCAATGAAGAAATCTCATTGTATTTATATTGATTGGAAATAGTGGGTCAGGTGCTGGATCTTGAGGGAATACACTGCCCAGTTCGTTTATTTTTCTGTACACGAAAAAAACACATCACAACTTTCACAACGAAAGGCAAAAATTTCGATGCAAAACAAATTCCGGCGATAAGCCGTGTTAGCACCAGGGATTTTACACCTGCTTTCTGCTGGTTTTAAGCAAGACGACTACCTGCAGCATGAAAGGGAACACAGCCAAGAGCCACACCGGAACACCCACAGGTGCCATAGAGTCAATGAGCATGATACACGGATACCTATGAGGGCCACAACACTCATCGCAACAACCCCAGGACCACCAACGGCCCCCCGAACCCGCATCTGTGCAAGTGTGTCCGTGTGGTCATTGTGTTAGCATGATGGGCACGGGCCCTGCAACATCACAGTGTGCTGTCTTCAGCGGACGTTACCATGTCACCTCAGCATTGGCAGTGAGCCTGGACATGTAGCTATGCACGCATCCTCCTGCATGCACAAGCGGTGTGTGCTGGTCCAGCGTACACAGGTCAGCGCAGAGGTGTGCCTATCCGGCAAGGGGAAAGGGGTGTCTCGGACATGTCCATGTGCAGGAAGTGCGGTAAGTGTGTCTTTGTGTTCTGGTGTGGCCGCCACAAGGGCCGCAGCAGTCGATGCTGTAAAGTGGCATGCACCACCTCCAAAGGGCAGTGTCACACTGTGGCTAGAATGCCGCAGGACATGCGGGAATAGGCATTACAATGGTGTGCTGTAGGAGTGCACGGGATACAACAGCACAGTGCACAAAAGTGTGGGGGCTGGTGGGAGGGAGGAGCAGCTGTTTGGCAACGTGACACACAGTGAACCCACCCATGTGCCACGTGCTGGGCATCTCATCCATGATGACCAGGGTCGCAGACATCCCACAACACCCACGACCGGATCTGTACACATCCTGTATGAATGCAGCTGGAGAAGTTACTGTAGGGATGAAAGGTTCTTTGGCTGAGCTATCTTGCGCTAGCACATCCGCTGCTCCGAGGAGGAACTTGCAAGTGGCCAGCCCCCTGACAGATACGATAATATTTGCATCCGTCTCCCACACTACGCACTGCCCAATTTGAGAACAACGAGTACACATCCCACACTCAAAAGTCCTTTGTCATAGTTAGCATGCGTGAAATGTCCTTCACACATACTCCCACCACACCCCTGCCCTGCACCCATTGCACACAGACCCGGCTCATTGCACCAAGCTGTGCCATTTCATCCACAACACTGGCACACGGCAAGCCAGTGCAGCTACAAGCAGAGCCACTGACGCAATGGCAGGGCATCCCGAACACATGGTCGACTCCATTCACGCCCACCTATACCTTGCACTTCTGCTGCATGTCCTGGGTGCACTGCCTTTGGCAATGTTGCGGATCACTTACCGGCTGAGCTTCCGCATTGCGGACATCACCTGTGTTCAACCTGTGTTGCAATGTCGCACGTGCCTATCCGAGTGGTGCATGGACGTGTGCCTCTCTAACGTGTGGATAGCTGACATGGATTACGACAGATGTGTGTGCCCCCTGTTGGCCCATGACCAGGAGTGTCATGGTGATGCCAGTTTATGGCATGCATGGATGTTTGACATGCATGTTGGGAACTGGGCCTGGAAGATTGCACGTGTCGTAGTATGCAGTGAGCAAATTGACCCACTCCCCGATTCTGCTTTGGTGCACATTGTGTACAGTGATTGGAGTCAGCATATCTGTCCCGGTCAGCTGATGGATTACAGCGACGACATGTCAAATATTGTGGCCAACCATCACTCATTAGAGATAGTGGCTTACGCAGCTGTACTCGCGTAAATGCACGAGTGACAAGGTACCTGCAACCACGACTCGATGTGCCATATTGCACGTGTCCCCCCGCATCATTGCATGTTGTGCATCTGGTCACATGTCCCAAGACGACAGTGGACATGGCTACATTGGCGTCAACTCATGTCCAAGGCACGGACAACCAATGCTGCTTGACACTGATGTGTGTTGATGATGGACTACCCCGAGGTAACACGGACGTTTCCCTACGTTTCTTATTCAGGCATGCTGCTGCATTTGTCTGCATATCATGGCACTACTCTTGGCCGTACTGACACGCACTTTTTTTTATATCGTTTCCACATTTTCTCCTGTCACCAAATGTGTTGTGTCTTCATTTGTATGCCAATGTGTGTGTCACGAACTCTCTGTCTGCCTGCCATACGTGAATTGCTACCCCATCCGTACTCTTTGTTTGTACTTATGCGGTCTCATGTGCCTGTTTCGTACTGACGGATTTGGACGTTTATCTGCCACAGGCGAGTGCATTTATGTCCTGTGTTTGATTGTTGGAATGTATGTGTTTGGACAACATTGTGTTGGATGTTGGTGTGCTCTACTTCCTATGTGTGTGTGCTGCATTGTGGGTGAAATGTCCCTTCATGTGAGGTTTTGTTCACCCTTCTCCCTTTCAGGCAGTGTGCTTTTCACTTCTGTGCTTGTTCAGTGGTGTGATGTTGGCGGGTTGTGTGGCTTGTGCTCCTGGTTGGTGTGTTTTATTTTGGCCATGGTTTGTCTGTAGTTGTGCTGTACTTAATTGTGCCTGTGTGCCATTGTGCCCATCTCCCCCGTCCCCCCACTCCCTGCTTGTTCCTCTTCCTGGTGCTGCTGTGTCTGTAATTGTGTTGCCCCACACATAAATACATGTAAAGCACAAATTAGAATAGTTCCTTGATTCTTTTTGATTGCAAAACTTCTCTCTATTGGTTATTTTAGAATTTTCCATATAAACAGTTTTTTTAATATTCAAGGACACGTAGAAGTCAGAAGTGCAACGTATTCTATCAACACACTTTCTAGAACATTCTACAACATGTGCAGGTTAAAAGTTCATCAATTCTTTTAAACCTAGCGATATTCTTTTGCAACATTTTCTCGAACATTTAACGGCGCGTGCAGGTTAAAAGTTCACGATTGTTTAAAGTTCGAACAGTGCCTTCCAAATGCAAGTAGAAGGTGTGGTTGAGTTGAGCAAATTTTATCCTATGATATGCACTCCATGTTTAAACTGCTTTTTCTTAACCAATCACACAGATGCTTTTCCACAAAACGAATGTGCACCCTACTTTTAAAAAAACAATGCTTTTCATCTCCCAATCAGTTATCGTTTTGTATGGAAAAAAAAAGTAGCTCCCCATCTTTAAACATATCTCTTATTCTACGAACGGACTGCATGAGCTACAGACATATATCCATACCTCCCAGCCATACCTTCAAAATGCTAGTGTGGATCGTAGGACATAGCTATGTTTTCTGGTGCAAGAGGTGCAAGAGGATTTTTTTACAACTACCTATGCAAATTCAGAAACACATTCCGACATGAGAGGAAAACCCCCCGTAACCATGTAAGCTGAAAAAAAACATTTTTTTATAAAAAATAAAAAAATAGGTAGAAAACCCCTTTTTTTTTTTTCTTTTGTCTCACAATCTTACATCAAATGAAGTAAAATGATCATGTCGTTCAGGATAATAAATTACGAAATTGTCCACCAGAGGAAAACATTTATAAAATAATGTAAAGTAACAACATCAGTAGGGAGGGGACAGAAGTCGCCACATAGTAACACATGTGACTTGCAGAAAAGCCCACTGGAGGGCATAACAACAGTAAAATTGCTTTATATGCGGAACAAATTTTGCCGCATTTTAACAAAAAACAATCAAGGTCGGGATTTCATTTTAAATAGTGGGAATCGGAGCTCCGATTTATAGAGTCAAAACTAGTGAGCAGTCTGAATGTAAAAATCATGGGATTGTGACAGAATTTATAAAATGATGAAGGTGCCCAGCAGAGATATGATTTTAATGTTAACACTGCAGTCTGCGCAATACCGGCTTTGCTAAATTGAACAGAAAAATCTATAAAGTTTTAGTTGAAACTGCGAGTTAAAAATAAACTCCCCTCTCTCGGTTAAAGATTACTAGGAAAAGAATAACGATAATATATCACAAACGTATTTTACTGACAAAAGATGAGATAAATCATGTTATTTAAATATAAAATCTTTTGTGACATGTCACTGACGTTTTTTGAAAAAAAATGTGGACACCATGTATGTTTTGTTGCCTACAAATACCAGAAGCCTGTGCAAATACTGAGTGACATCAGGAGTCACATATTTGGCATCTCATTTCTTTTAGGGTGATTCGAATGCATAATATCAACCGTGACCAAGCTATCTGTGGATAGCGAAACACGTCGGTATTTTCTTTGAAACTGGATGCTATTGAATAATTAAAGAAAATTGGGGCAACAAAGAATCCTGTGAGTGCGTATTATTTGTTCTCCTGTGCAGGAAGCTGTTGGCGAATATATATACACACATATATATATATATATATATATATATATATATATATATATATATATATATTCACTGAAAAAACCATAGGTTTCACACACGTTATAGTTACGAATTAGCATTTGAAAAACCTTGCAAATTCACTTAAAAAACCATAGGTCTCACACATGTTATAGTTAGCTGGACATTTCACTCGTAAAAAACCAATGAAATTCCCCCGTTATAGTTACTGCAGGCAACTGTAACTCACGCGACCGCAATCCTCTGCTGATGACGTCAGATATTACATCACTGTATTTAGACACTTATTTACCCATGTCTTCTTCCATTAATCTTTAGCTATACATATATTACAAATATTTATTTTTCATAAAGACACATATGTCATCAGTGATGTAATATCTGACGTCATCAGCAGAGGATTGTGGTCGCGTGAGTTATAGTTGCCTGCAGTAACTATAACAGGGGAATTTCATTGGTTTTTTACGAGTGAAATGTCCAGCTAACTATAACATGTGTCAAACCTATGGTTTTTTAAGTGAATTTGCAAGGTTTTTTAAATGCTAATTCATAACTATAACGTGTGTGAAACCTATGGTTTTTTCAGTGAATTTGTACGGTTTTTTAAATGCTAAGTTATGTATTTATTAATTATTTTTTAATTCGCGAGGTGCGCGCGCTGTGGGCGCTCGGTGCGCTTCGAGCACCCACGATTCGCAGTTCGTGCCGTGCGCGCAGGGTGCGCGCACCTCGCGATTTTAAAAAAAAAAAAAAGATTGTTTTTTCCTCCCTTGGGGGTCCTTCTGTGACCCCCTGACCAAGGCTAGGGGGTCAGGAACTGTCCACTCTGCCCCCTTTTAACGTTCTCCACCTTTTTTTTTCACCCCCTCAGACTGCGAGAGACAAAATGGCGGCCGACACTTCCTGGTTTCGACCGATTCGAATGTTTACCAACATCTAACAACCAATCAGAATTGCGCTCGCGCACGGTGCGTGCGTATAGATATTGATATGCATTTAAATGCTATTTTCTCAGGAAATACTGAACAGATTTACACCAGACCTGCAAAAGGCACTTCCTTGACCTTATGGCTACCTCTCTGCCAAATTTCACGTAATTCTGTTCAGCCGTTCGGGCTGTAGCTGTGTCTAAAGGTGCTATGGAAAATAACATGGGGAAAACGTGTTTTGGGACCCCCTTTTTTTCTCGGCCGCCGCTTGACGAATCACCCTGAGACTTTCAGGGTAGGAGCTGAGCGGAGCGCCCCATTAGTTTTGAAAATTTCGCGAGGATTCGTCAACCGGCGCCAAAGTTATTCAAAATAGAATTTTGAGATTTCCTATGGAAACTAGGTTGTAACTCTAACTATCTACTGGCGACCGCCAGTAGATAATATATATATATAGTACCATTTGTGTCCACAAGCAAGGACGCACTCCGACAACAGCTGATTCCACCAAATCTTTTTTTTCAGTAACCTGGCATTTCACACTTCCGATCTTATCCTAATGTCTGACGCGTTTTGGAGCAAACCTAATCCTTAATCATAGGTTTTTAGTGAAGTGCGCAGAGCTTCCCAAACGGATCTTTGAATTTCCCGTGACATCATTTCCCTCTCGCATGTGAGTATAATTATTGAGGCATGCTGGCCTTTGTAGTCTTTGGGAACATTCTTTCCCTACAATGAGTTCTGCTCCCAAATCAGTATATTTAAATCCATATTGAAAACCCTCCAGTGAGCCTCAGAAAAGAGAAATGCACGGTTTAATTCCATTACTGTTGTGCCACCATGAAGTTTGCATAATTCAAACCACTGGCGACCCCAATACATTTCCAGGGAGGTGCTGTCCTTCGCCGCTCCCACTGCAATCTGCAACACCTCACTCTGCACCCTGCACTCTAAGATACGCTAAGACATGAAAAGCCACCTGTTGCCGGTACACCGTGTTCAAATAGCTTTATAGTTACTGCATGTCTGCAATTTTCTGTGATATTAAAAGTGTTTGTAAATTCTTCTTCCCCCATGCCTGAACCCCTTCTCGTGGACTCAGTCATTTTTAAAGGAGAAGAAAAGGTGTTTTTAGAAATGTTTTGGGTTTTGCACAATGTGGGAACCTTCTACCCTTACAAGCGTGTTAAACCCTCAGCTAAAACACAGAGTATATATGCTCAGCTGAGGTGGGTTTCCCTTCCTACTTCAGACATCTCTGAAAAGGTTTAAGTAGGGCTTTCTGAGAAAACAAGACTGAACTACTCAGATTTTCACTGTTATTATAAGAACCAAACCAATGTTGGCTGTGCCATGTCATGTAGTTCTTAGGAATCCCCAAGACCTGCGTGTTTTGGATGACCTAAACTGAGGACTTGGTGTCACAACCGCTTCTGGACACCCCCACAGGATATGTCAGCCATTAGATCAGCTAGCTCAACAGTGCCACTACCACCCTCCTGTATCTTACTGTGGTGTAGATAGTCTCTGGCAACTACTGAACATGACAACCCTGATTCCTCAGGGATCGTGGAAAAGAGTACAGCACTTTTCACTCGGTCACTCGTGCTCACTTACTCCAGCATCAGTCTTGTGTAAAACATATTTGCTGCGACAATGAGGAAACAGAAGCATACGAAAGAGATTGCTAGTACTAATAGGGTAAGTAATAGATACATTTCTACCACTGTGCTAAGAAGATGAACATAAGCAGTTCAGATGAAAACAGTAGCACTTGCATATTCCTAAAATGCGCGCCCTAAGTAATTTGCCTAAATGTACCTAGCCTAGATCTGTATTTGTAGCATGTATATGCGTATATGTATGTATGTATGTATGTATGTATGTATGTATGTAGGGAAGAGCAAGCCCACTCACCTGAGGGTTGAGAACAAAGGACACCGTCTCTGCTTCGAGGATGACACCCCGCAAGGGATGTCAGACCGCTGGGTGTCAAATATTCAGCATGCAGGACCCGGTGTCAGCTCGGAAGGAATTCTCCTCTAATTTACAGGGGGGAATAAGGGTCTTACGTACTAGAGTGGTCACTCCAGGGTTTCTTCTAGAATCAATATGTTTTGAAACAGTCACAACTGTTTTGAAAACAATCATGAATGTTTTTCCAAAGAAATGCGATTATGCACAGCTGTCTGTTGGCCAAGGATGAAAAAGTGGTGACCCCTATACAGAAAAATTATACGCCTAAGAACGTGTGTATGTATGTCAGGTACAGGGATTATGATAGAATACTGATAGCCTGCTGTCAAAGAGACAGCAGCAACTACTAGGTAAAAGGTCAATTGTTTAGAATCGTTATTGTCATGTGGATGGGACAAATATATGTAAAAAGGGGTATACATGACAGGACTAGCCTAAAGGACATGATGCCAGTCCTAACTGCTCTATGACACACCTCTCCTCTCTACAATACTCTACTCCACTCTATACTCCTCCCCTCTACACCACTATATGACACGCCGCAGCAATCCACTCCTCTCTGAAACATGACACTCCACTCTATGACATACCACTACACTCTAGGAGATGCCACTCCATTCCACCCTAAAAAACTCAATGCCACTCCACTCTATGACATGCCTCTCCACTGTACAACAGGTCACTCCATTTTATGACATGCCACTCCACCTTACGACATGTCACTCCACTATACAACCCTCCACTCTAAGCCACTCTACATACACCATTCTATTACATGTCACTTCTCTCTACTCTACTCTACGACACAACACCCCACTTTACAACACTCCACTCTACAACACTCTACTCTGCTCTCTGCCCCTCTAATCTATGTCACTCTAGTCCACTGTATGAAATTCTATGACACTCCAATCCATTCTATGACATGCAACTCTACTGGACGACATGCCACTGCAGTCCAAGATGCCCCATTCCACTGTATGACACCCCACGTCCCATCACTGTACGACATGCCACTCCATTCTACATCACACCACTCCACTCTCGGACTAACCATTCCACTCTACAACACGCTACTCCCCTCTACAACATGACTCTCCACTCTATGCCACTCCACTCTACGCCTTCCCACTATAAGACACTCTACGACATTCCACTCTTTAACACACCACTCCACTCTACTCTACATCATGCCATTCCACTGTACTCCACTCCACTCTAAGCCACTTAACTGTACTCCACTCCACTCTATGCTAATTCACTCAAGTCAACGCCACTCTATGTCACTCCCCTCTTTACCACGTGACTCTATGCTATGAGACTCTATGCCATGAGACACTTAGCTCTGGGCAATACCCAACTATTTGGAAAAGAGCTTCCATCCTCCCTCTGGTGAAAAAAACCTTCCCTGTACCCCAAGCAGGTGGAAAGTTATAAACACAATTCCCGTCTTCTGTTTCCTGCCAAGATTTTGGAGAAGGCAATGAACGAGGAAATACTATCCCTTTTAGATACCAACTAGTTGCTTGACTCTTTAGAGCAAACAATTGTACTGAATCAGCTCTGATGTCAGCCTCTGAGGAAATAAAAGGAGTAGTGGACAAGGGGGGGCGAGCTGCATTAATCCTATTGGATCTCTCTGCCGCCTTTGATACAGTTCATCACACACTTCTCATTAAAATAATTAATTCACTCGGTTTTAGGAACACTGCACTAACTTTGCTGAGCTCATTTCTTAACAATAGACAACAGTGGGTAGAGATGGGAGATGCAAGTTCCAGACCTTTCTCTCTCCCCTGTGGGGTACCTCAGGGGTCTGCGCTTAGCCCCCACCTTTTTTAATGTGTATGTCACCGCACCTTTTAATCTTATTCATAGTTTTGGCCTGGCTGTATTCTCCTACACTGATGATACAGAGATAGTGGTATCTATTTTATCGCAGGAGGATAAGGATGCAGACAATTTCTGCAGATGCATGCCCTGGTTGCTGGCTGGATGCAGAGACATTGTCTCAAGCTAAACTCGGATAAAACAGAGGTTTTGCTTTTTAGAAAGGAGACCTCCGTTTGGGATACATCGTGGTGGCCCTCGGAGCTGGGCGCTTTACCGAGGCCTGTGCAGACGGCAAGAAATCTGGGAGTCATTTTTTACACCAAACTATGTTTCTCAGGTCAAATCAATGCTGTGACCTCAGTAGGTTTTTTTATGCTGAGGGTTCTCAAGAAAATTCTCCCATTTATTCTGTTTCATTTACAGAAGAAGGTGATGATGGCACTCATCTCCTTGAGGATGGATTACTGCAATGCCCTTTAACTATGCACTTCTAAATATCTGATAAAAAATACTACAGTTCTTTCAGAACACTGTAGGAAGAACGTTACTGAAGGTCCCCAAATTCGGACCAATTTCTCATCTAATGCTTGGCCTCCATTGGTTGCCATGGAAAAGAGGATTTCAGTTAAGGCTCTATGTTTAATTCACAAGGCCCTCTACAGGGCCGGTCGACCTTCTTTCATGATTGTTTCTCCTGGTATATTCCAAGTAGGGACCTCAGATCGAGCACTGCGCAAATGATCACGGTCCCAAGAATTAGCAAAGCTAAATGGGGTAAAAGAATGTTCTTGTACCGTGGAGGGAAACTGTGGAACTCCTTGCCTCTTGCCCTACACTCGCAACCCGTCATGCAGCAATTCAGAAAACAGTTGACCTGGTTGTTTTCTTAAATAGGTCATTGAGCTATGCCAAAGGTGTGCCCTTAGGCTGAAGGCCTTCCTGGTTTTTGATCCGTCTAGCGCTAAGACACCTTCGGGTATTGCGTGCTTTCTAAAGTTATTTCATTCATTCATGACACTCTATGCCACAACACTCCCCTCCACTTCACTCTATGACACTCTGCGACACTCTGCTCCAATTTACCACACTCAGCACCCCTATAGTCTACTCCACTCTACAACACTCCTCCACTGTATGCCACTTTACAACATTCTACTCCACTCTATGATACTCTATGCAACTCCCTCTCTGTCACTCCACACCAATTAACTCCACCCTACTCTATGAAACTCTACTCCATTGTACTCCACTAATCCACTCTATGTCACTCCACTCTACGCTGCTCAATGGCACTTTATTCTTTGACACATTATGCCACTTCACTCTACGACACTGCACTGTACTCTACACCATTCTACTTTACTCCATTCTACTCCACTACACTGTATGACATTCCACTCTGTGACAATCCACTCTATGACACTCTCCTCCACTGTAATCTACAGGACTCAACAACACTTCACTCTATGACATGCTACTCCACTCTACTGCACTCAATGCCACTTCAATCTAAAACACTCCAATCCATTCCATGCCACTGTACAACATTCTAATCGGTGACACTCTAGTCAACACCACACCACTCCACTTTATTACAAACCACTTCACTCTATGACACGCCGCTCCACTTGCTGCTCCAACAATCAACGCCACAACAATCTATGAGACCATACTCCATGACACTCCATTCTATGCCATTCCACTCTTTGCCACTCCACAGTACTCCACTATACAACACTGTACTCCACTCAACGACACTCTACTCCACTCCATGACACTCAACTCTACAACACTCTAATTGACTGTACTCCACTACTACACTCTACTCTACTCCACTCTACTCTACTCCACTCTACTCTACAACACTCTACAGTAACTTGCACCTTCCCAATGCATGCATATATGACCACGACCCTGTGTGAGGTCGAAACATGTCTTTTTGTTGCCTGAATAAACACCTGGCTAACATTTCCTAATCTGGAGTGGCTCGTTTTTTCTTACTAGGGACGGTAAGAATTTCACAGTTGCATATATCGGTAAGAATTTCTCAATTGCATATATCTATATATATTCACTGAAGAAAAACAAAGGTTTAAGGGATGTTATTGTTAGGTGAAAATGTAAATTAAAACATACATTTTAAACTAGCAAAACCACTGAAATTCTCCAGCTAGAGAAATCATACGGGCCCATAACCGTGCCTGATAGTAACTATAACTTGCTACACTCCACTCTATGACTCTCTACTCCACTCTACTCAACTATATGCCACTCCACTCTACAACACTCTAATATAACTTGTGCCTTCCCCTGCACTGTTTATATCCTTTCACATTATATGACTTACAACACTCTTGCCATCTCAAATAACAGTCTACTCTACTCCACTCTACTCTACTCCACTCTACTCTACAACACTCTACAGTAACTTGCACCTTCCCAATGCATGCATATATGACCACGACCCTGTGTGAGGTCAAAACACGTCTTTTTGTTGCCTGAATAAACACCTGGCTAACATTTCCTAATCTGGAGTGGCTCGTTTTTTCTTACTAGGGACGGTAAGAATTTCACAGTTGCATATATCGGTAAGAATTTCTCAATTGCATATATCTATATATATTCACTGAAGAAAAACAAAGGTTTAAGGGATGTTATTGTTAGGTGAAAATGTAAATTAAAACATACATTTTAAACTAGCAAAACCACTGAAATTCTCCAGCTAGAGAAATCATACGGGCCCATAACCGTGCCTGATAGTAACTATAACTTGCTACACTCCACTCTATGACTCTCTACTCCACTCTACTCAACTATATGCCACTCCACTCTACAACACTCTAATATAACTTGTGCCTTCCCCTGCACTGTTTATATCCTTTCACATTATATGACTTACAACACTCTTGCCATCTCAAATAACATCATTTGTGAGAACAATGTGCATGGTAGAGGGCTGAGTTATAGTTCATGTAGTCTTCCTAGTGAGTTCTCAACATCCTGTATGGAGATGCATGAGTTATAGTATGTTTTGGGCAGGGCAAAATTATAACTTTAAGTTATAACTATAACTGTTACATTTTTAGTGTTTGAGTAGTTTAAGTTGAGTTTATATTGTAATTATACATTAAGATTACCTAACTACAGCTTATATTCAACCTTTGTTTTTTTAAGGGGACATATATAATAATATGTATGTGTGTGTGTGTGTGAATAAATATATATATATATATATGTATGTACATATATATATATATATATATATATATATATATATATATATATATATTCACTGAAAAAAACATAGGTTTCAGGGACGTTATAGTTAGTTGGACATTTCACTTGTACAAAACCAGAGAAATTCAGCCGTTATAGTTAGTAGAGCTAACTATAACTCGCACACCCGCAAGGCACTGCTGATGACATCACATATTACATCACTCATGACATGGTCAGTGATATAACAGAGCCCCAGGGAGGTGGCGGTCCCTGGGGCTGTGTGGGGAGTGGGACTCCCCCATGCATTCATTTTGGTTAAAGTCAAGGGAAGATGGCGGTCCCTAGGGCTGTGGGGGGCCGCATGCCCCCACACTTAATTAGCATAGCCCTGGGGAGGTGGGGGATCCTGGGGCTACGGGGGCCCCTGTTTTATTTTTGGCATTGCCCCCGGGACCTGGCCCACCCGGGGACCTCATTAAAATGAAGCTCGTGAGCCCGCGCTTCATTTTGTAAACTTTTTTGGTGGGATTCGCAGCCCGAACGCGAATCCTGACGTTTTAAAAAGGAAATGCTTTTTTTGGCCCAGGGGGTCCTTGTGGGACCCCCTGAGCAGGCCTAGGGCATCAGGGTGTTTCTATTGTTTTCTTGTGACTCGGTTCTACCGAGTCACAAGATGGCTGCCAACACTTCCTGGTTTGGAGTGTTGGCAGCCAATCAAAGTGAAGCTCGTGCCCGGGAAGTTTGCAAACCCTACTCGGTGCTCAGATATCAATATTTTAATTTTTGCTAATATCTCAAGAACTACTGAATGGATTTACACCATTTAACAAAAAGGGCTCTTTCTGAAACAAGACCTCCCTTTTGGCCAAATTTAGTGTAATTCCATTCAGCAGTTCGGTCTGTAGCTTTTTCTAAAGTTTCCTATGGAAATTTACATAGGGAAAATGCATTTTGGGACCCCTTTTTTCTCGGCCCCTGCTTGACGAATCACCCCGAAACTTTCAAGACAGGAGCTGACCGGAGTGCCCCACTGGTTTTGGAAATATCGCAAAGATTCGTCAAACAACGCCAAAGTTATTGGGAAAACAAAAAACGCTATTTGAATAGAGACAAGGTCCTAACTATAACTACCCACTGGCCCACTGGCGATCGTCAGTAGGTAATACATATATATATATATATATATATATATATATATATATATATATATATATATATATATATATATATATATATATATATATATATATATATACATATACATATATATTCACTTACAAAACCATAGGTTTCACACATGTTATAGTTAGCTGGGCATTTCCTTCGAAAAAAACCATTGAAATTCCCCCGTTATAGTTAGTGCAGGCAACTATAACTCACGCGACCGCAATCCGCTGCTGATGACGTCAGATATTACATCGCTGTATTTAGACACTTATTTACCCATGTCTTCTTCCATTCATTTTTAGCTATACATATATTACAATTTTTTTTTTTCAGAAAGACACATATGTCATCAGTGATGTAATATCTGACGTCATCAGCAGCGGATTGCGGTCGCGTGAGTTATAGTTGCCTGCACTAACTATAACGGGGGAATTTCATTGATTTTTTTTCGAAGGAAATGCCCAGCTAACTATAACATGTGTGAAACCTATGGTTTTTTAAGTGAATTTGCAAGGTTTTTTTAAATGCTAATTCGTAACTATAACGTGTGTGAAACCTATGGTTTTTTCAGTGAATTTGTACGGTTTTTTAAATGCTAAGTTATGTATTTATTAATATATTTTTTTAAACAAAACTTTTTCACGGTGCGCGCAAGGTGAGCCCACTTTACGCAGTTCAGGCCGTGCGCGCATGGTGCGCTTCAAGCACCGTGCGCGTACAGTGGGAACGCGGTGCGCTTCGCGCACCGCGCACCCACTTTAAGCAGTTCAGGCCGTGCGCGCGCGCGGTAGGCACGCGGTGCGCTTCCCGCACCGCGTGCCCACTTTACGCAGTTCGTGCCGTCAGATATTACATCACTGATGACATATGTGTCTTTCTAGAAAAAAAATATTTGTAATATATGTATAGCTAAAGATTAATGGAAGAAGACATGGGTAAATAGGTGTCTAAATACAGTATTAGCATCAGCAGAGGATTGCGGTCGCGTGAGTTATAGTTGCCTGCACTAACTATAACGGGGGAATTTCAATGGTTTTTCACGAGTGAAATGTCCAGCTAACTATAACATGTGTGAAACCTATGGTTTTTTAAGTGATATATATATATATATATATATATATATATATATATATATATATATATATATATATATATATATATATATATATTACCTACTGGCGGTCGCCAGTAGGTAGTTATAGTTAGGACCACGTTTCCATAGGAAATCCGCAACATTCTATTTTGAATAACTTTGGCGCCGGTCGACGAATCCTCGCAAATTTTTCAAAATAGGTGGGGCGCTACGCTACGCTCCTACCCTGAAAGTCTCGGGGGGATTCGTCAAGCGGGGGCTGAGATAAAAGGGGGGTCCCAAAACGCGTTTTTCCCATGCATTTTTCCGTAGGACCTTTAGACACAGCTACAGCCCGAACGGCTGAACAGAATTACTAGAAATTTGGCAGAGAGGTAGTCCTCAGGTCAAGGAAGTGCCTTTTGTAGGTTTGGTGTAAATCTGTTCAGTAGATTCTGAGAAAATAGCCTTTAAATCAATATATATATCTGAGCCAGCTTACGGTGCGCTTACGGTACGCTTACCGTACGCGTACGGTGGCGTGCGCGAGCGCGATTCTGATTGACTCTTAGATCTTAGTAAACATTCGAATCGGCCGAAACCAGGAAGCGGCGGCCGCCATTTTCTCTCTCGCACTGAGAGTGTGGATTAAAATACAAAGCACAAAAACATGTAAAGGGGCTGTTTGGACAGCTCCAAAACACCTAGCCATGTTGAGGGAGTCCCCAAAGATCCCCCAAGGCCAAAAACGGAATTTTTATTTTTTCACTAATTTCGCCGATTACGCTTACCGTACGCGTACGGTAAAAAAATATTTTTAAAAAAAAATTATCCACACTCTCCCCACCCCGTGTGCAAATGGTGCCCGAAAAGCACCATTTGTGCATGGCTTATAAGAGGTGTGAAAAATTTAAATATTACCTTTCAAAACGAAGTGCATCATATGTCCTCCATGTGCGCACGGTGCGCGAAGCGCATCGTGTGTACATGGCCCATCTAGCGTAACGCGTGCCCACCGTGCGTGCATGGCACTAACTGCGTAAAGTGGGTGCGCGGTGCGCGAAGCGCACCGCGTGCTCACTGTGTGCGCACGGTGCGCGAAGCTCACCGTGCGCGCACGGAACGAACTGCGTTAAGTGGGCGCGCACGCCACGAATGGCGTAAAGTAACTTAGCATTTAAAAAACCGTACAAATTCACTGAAAAAACCATAGGTTTCACACACGTTATAGTTAGGAATTAGCATTTAAAAAACCTTGCAAATTCACTGAAAAAACCATAGGTTTCACACATGTTATAGTTAGCGGAAATTTTACTGATAAAAAACCAATGAAATTCCCCCGTTATAGTTAGTGCAGGCAACTATAACTCACGCGACCGCAATCTTCTGCTGATGACATATGTGTCTTTATGAAAAAAAAATATTTGTAATATATGTATAGCTAAAAATTTATGGAAGAAGACATGGGCAAATAAGTGTCTAAATACAGCTCGACTGACTTGGAGAGTGAGAGGCAGAACTCAGAGCTGCTAGAATCAGACGGTGAATTATTATCACGGAGGAGACGAGTTTTGCCGTCTTGTCGGCGAGTAACAGCTGGATTGTGTTTCTCACGGAACGCTGTAAATACGCTGCCAAATTGCTAGAACAGGCTGAATTTCTTATTGCAATTCATGGTGCAACTTCGGTCCTGAGGATGGTCTCTGTGATTGTTCTTCAAGAGTGAGACCGAAACGTCGACGTTGCGACATTTTCTTACACAACTAAAAAGCATTGGTGGCTTTAAAAAATCCTTTTAGTTTATATGGATTAAGTTCAATATATAGCCAAACATGTGGTTGGCTCTGTTTTGTTTGTAAGAAATGTCATTGACTACTGCTAATGAGATTCCAAAGAAGACAGTAGTTTTATGTTGCCGTACATGAAATGTAAAGTGTATTGTTTCACTACTTCAGAAATTGAAAATACAAATTTGTTTTTGTTAAAAAACTAAAAATGAACTTGGGTCATTTTTTCGATTATTGCACTTTGTGAGTTTCTCTTTTGCTGTTTTGAGTTCAAGGAAATTAAGATCACTATTGTGACTACCTAATTAACTAATTAATTTCTACTGAATAAATCCTCAAGTTATCTATTGTTATTTAACTAAATACAGTATTAGCATCAGCAGAGGATTGCGGTCGCGTGAGTTATAGTTGCCTGCACTAACTATAACGGGGGAATTTCATTGGTTTTTTATCAGTAAAATTTCCGCTAACTATAACATGTGTGAAACCTATGGTTTTTTCAGTGAATATATATATATGTATATATATACTTGAAGATGAAGGATCACAAGAAAACAACAGCCAGCCAGTGCAAAAATCTGGATCCCATAGGATACAATGAGTCACAAAGAAATAAAATATCCAAGAAAGAAGTGACTCAAACAGATAGATTCACCAAAGAACATAAATTTTCCACTACAACGTTTCAGCTTCCGCCTTCCTCAGGTAGTACAAGATGGTTTGCTCTGTGGCTGCACATATGACACAGTTGAATTTTCAAAAAGCATCATGAGTGAAGATTCCATTTGGAATGTGGAGTCAATGCAGTCCTGAGAGCTCTTGACATATGCAGTAATCAGGTTGTGTTGTCAGTAATGTTCAGTCCATCTGGATGCAGTGATTTTAAACGGTACATCCAGAAGTTTTCCCTGGAGTCCATTAGTTCTTCCTTTGAAACATGTTCCACGGGGAAAATCTTCAAATCTGATAGTGAATGATCCACAAGGTTAAAATGATTGGCTACAGGCTGGTCAATTTTCTTATTAATTATTGCAGATTTGTGGTTCCTGAATCGTGTACGGAGGTCATTCACTATTTGGCCTACATATTGTTTTTTACAGCTTTGCCGTTGGCACTGAATCACATAAATAATGCATGTTGATCGACATGTAAGATGCTGCCTTATTGCATAGGTCCTTCTCGTAACAGAACTAGTTACAGATGGTGTTTGTAAAAGATACTCACACGTGATGCACCTTTTAGAGTCACAGCAATGAACCCCTGCATTTGTTACAGCTTGCTTGAGTTCAGCTCTCACAATAAGAGATCGTAAATTTGGAGCTCTGCGGTAAGCAATGCCTGGTGGTTTTGGAAAAACCTTTTGTAATTTTTCACAAGTGGACAGTAAGGGAAATGTTTTTTGCATTATATTTCTGTAGTTGGGAGCTGATGGATGATAGTCAACTACAAATGGAGTTCTGTCACTTTTGTTTCTACCGTTGGTATTCCAAATAAGTGCTTCTCTGGGTAACTGCAAAGACTTGTCAATTTGTTGCTGTATGATATGCAGAGGATAGCCTCGCCTTTTAAATAATGTAGCAAGCTCCTGTAGATGGTCTTTACAGGCTTCCTCATTGCTGCAGATGCGTCTTATTCTGAGTGCTTGGCTGTAGATGATGCTCAGTTTAGTGTGGTGTGGGTTTGTATTTATATTTGTATTTGTATCTAAACTGGACTTCATGTCACCCACACCACACTAAACTGAGCTTCATCTACAGCCAAGCACTCAGAATAAGACGCATCCGCAGCAATGAGGAAACCTGTAAACGCCATCTACAGGAGCTTGCTACATATATATATATATGTAAGAACTTCGTCACATCATCAAAACTTTCAGAAAGGACGAAGCGGACCCAGTAAATCCAGTGCAAACGTGTTTTAATTCAAGAGTCTGTCGTGCACCGCCATGACGCGTTTCGGCCTCAGAAAGGCCTTGATCACATATATCTATAAAATCCTTTTTACAGCTCGCTAGTTATATGAACAAAACCACAGCACTCCAATGCCGATTCTTCATTTAATTTATTTGCTCAGAATGGCAAAAGACACAACAACGCATTTCGGTGTATGAACACCTTGGTCAAAACGCTGATTGTAAATCATGAAAAGGCATTAAAACACTTCCTGTGTTTTACTTTTGACAATAACACAAACATAGGACTATTAGCATCCTGTTGAACATCTACTCCATCTTGGAGTTTATAATTCAATTCAGTCATGCATTTTCTCAGATCCCAAAATAGTGAAACATTTCATCTTTTTTCTTTTTGTTAATACTTTTGTATAAACTTTATAAATTCCCCTGTATAAATGCTTCTATTTGCATTTCTCAATGACAATTCATGGGTACATATACAATGCCCTATTTCATTTAACAGTAACTAATTTCGCCCTTGTGGGCATACTCATTGATTATTTACATTTCCTTCCCAAGTGGGCTACTGTTCATATAATCAAATTAAGCATTTGGCATGGTCCTATGTGCCCTTTTCTTTATTATTTAATTTATTAAATACCAAAAATGTATGTTTCAGGACCAGATTTATGCTTTATTAGACTTGCATTTCTTAGATACTTGTATTGCAGTCTAACTTGACTATCGTTACTCACTGTAACCGCCAAAAGCCAGCTTCCTTTCCCGTACTCCTATAAAAAGAACACAATTGAATTGAATTAAAAACTTTTCACTAACAATTCCTTATTTTGCGATCTTCAGGAACTGCAAGGAATAGATAAAACAATTTAAAACTCTGTGATTATAGGTGCACAAAGAGTTCTTCATCCAGATTCAATCCATTCGGTTCTTTACTGTCCATTTTCAAGATGTACCTGGATTCTAATTGATCTAAGATCTCTCCCTATTTCCTCCTCTTGGTCTTTTTGGGACACTATCTATTACACTGTAAGCTAATAATGTAAGAGACCAAGAAGAGGAAATAGGGAAAGAGATCTTAGACGAGTATCAGCGGTTTTGGCAGTTATCGAGAAATACAAGCGGCACGTTTACAGAGTGGTGTAAAAAGGGGCATGTCCTCCGGCCACATTTTAGCAATCCCACTTTGTTGGGCTTACTGGAGGTACCTGGTGGGCTAGTTGGCCTCTAAGGACCCTCAGCAGCAACAGGGACTACATCCCCCAACCAAGAGTTTGCCAGGAGGTGCATTCACAGAGTAGTGGAGAAAGAGGGCAGGGTCTCCGGCGAGTTGCTGATTCCTGTATTTTTTTTATTTAAGAAAGGGGGCTGTGTGGCCCCCCCATCCGTTGGTGGTTTTAGGTCCCTGGGACCCCACCCCCGGGGCCTGACCAATTGTTTTATTTTTATTTAATTAAAAAAGGGAGGGGGGCACGTGCCCCCCCCCTCCCAAGGCAGAAATATGCCCCAGGGACCCCATCCCCCGGGCTGGGCATTTGTGTATATTTTCTTTTAAAGGGGAGGAGGCCATGCGGGCCCCCTCCCCCATGCCATTTTCGGCCCAGGGACCCCATCCCGGGGCTTGTCCATTTAAAAAAAAAAAAAGGGAGGGGGCAAACATGCAGCTCCCTCTGCCCAAAAGCAATTCTGCTTCGCTTCATGGAAGTGAGAGCATTTTCAATGCTCTCGCTTCTATGAAGTGAAGCAGTGTTTGCTATGGCATGGCGAGAGCAATGCTTCTGCCATGCCATAGCAAAGTGCAATGTCCCGGGGGTTGAAAGGTTCAGCCACGAGTGGGCGTTCCCTTATGTTGAGGACAGCCATTACCAACAACCACAAGAACTACCAACCTTCACTAGAGGGGGTAGGGGCGCAAGACGTCAAGGTAGACGCACGTTCAATAATTGGACGTTTGACAACACGAGTAGCGAGGATGATGATCTTACTGAGCAACCCTCGACCTCAGGTTCAATCTCGGGTGCTAACCAAAGAGTGAGGTTCAACACTACTGATAGGTCCAACGAAGATCTAGGGGTCTTACTGAGGAATTTTTTAGAGCAGCGCCCCCCGGACCAGAGAGGGACCAGCCACAGGGGCAGAGGCAGAGGCAGAGGCCGCCACAACAACAATGCACAGTGGCAGAATTCATCCCCCCGGATCACACGCAGCCGAGGCCGAACACCGCTCTAACAACCAAAAAAGAAAACAATATTGTGGTCAACCTGTCATCACATACACTCACGATTGATGAACAGAGGGTTCTCAATAAGGGTTTGGGATATGTCCCAACACCTAAGCATGACAGTTTTAAATTGAGGAGTGAATTTCAGGGCGTAATGAGGAAAATAAAACTTAAAAAATTCTTTGAGGGTAAGGAAGCGGAAGCTCCATCGGTCTTCTCTACTGATCTCAGACGCCCCTCCCGTTTTTGTCCTCCTTTGCACTCTATTGGCCCCGAGGTTATGGTCTTTGAACAAAAAGTGCTCCAGGACATCACTGTCCTTGAGGAACAACAACAGAGCTTTAACCGTAGCAATATGACCCATGCTGACTGGCTAGCTGTTCGATCGTTGCAGCAGAATGACACCATTACCATCAAACCGGCAGATAAGGGTGGGGCAGTGGTAGTGCTCAATACAACTGATTATGAAGCCGAGGTGACCAGGCTTTTGAGTGTTCGTCAAAACTACCAACCATTGATGAGGGACCCAACCAAATCACTGCAAGCCATTATCCACACTATGGTTGCAGAGGCCAAAGAAAAGAAATGGTTAACGGCCAAGGAGGCTGATTTTCTTATCAATGATAAGCCACGAGTCCCGGTTTTCTACATTGTCCCGAAGATTCATAAACAACAAAGGCCCCCTCCCGGGCGGCCCATAGTCTCGGGCATCCAATCCACCTTGGAACCACTGTCCCAATATGCTGACTTTTTCCTCAGGGAATGTGTGATCACGCAGCCCTCTTACGTCCAGGACACCACCGACGTATTAAGGATTCTCCAGGACATTGACTATGATCCCCTGAACCAATTCCTGGTCACAATTGATATAGAATCATTATACACCAGTATTCCCCAGGCAGCCACGCTGGTGGCAGCAGCTAGGGCCTTGGAATCGTGTGAATGGTTCTATGATGTCCCACAATCTTTTGTGCTCCAGTGTGTTGAGCTGGCCCTCACTAGGAACTTCTTTGCCTATAAAAACCAACTCTATTTGCAAGTATCCGGGACTTCCATGGGTGCGACATTCGCTCCAAGTCTAGCATGCATCTATGTGGGGCAATTTGAAGCCGGCTATGTCCTACACAATGAAAATCCCTTCCAGAGGAATATTGCCCTCTGGAAGCGATACATAGACGACGTGCTATGTATTTGGACTGGACCGAGAACTGTGTTGGAAGAATTCCTTGTGTGGCTCAACAACTTGGATGGTTGCCTGAAATTCACCTGGACCATCAGCGATACCACAGCCATATACTTGGATTTGGACATTAGGGCCGAGAACAACAAGTTGGTCACTAACGTCCATCAAAAACCAACTGACAAGAACTCCCTGTTGCATTACAGGTCACATCACCCGAGAGCCTTAAGGGACAATTTACCCGTGGGACAGTTCTTGCGTTATCGCAGGAACTGTTCGTCTACAGAGGAGTTCATGGAACAAGCCCAAGTCCTATCCAGTAAGTTGGAAGAGAGAGCGTATCCCACGAAAATTATCAAAGCAGCTCGTAAGCGAGCCTTGAACACCCCGAGAGCTGCTCTATTAGAAAGAACATCTAAAACTAAGAGCGACTGTATCCCGGTGGTTACCACCTTTGGCCCCTTGTCTACTAAAATTAGACAAGTCATTAGAAAACACTGGCCTATACTTAGCACCCAGTCCATGACGATGCCACATCCGCGTTTCGCCTTTAAGCGGTCCACGAATTTGCGTGACCGTTTGGTACACTCGCGATTCCAGCAGAAGCCCAACGATACTGGGATTCCATCAGGGCATTATCAATGTGGGGGGTGCTCCGTGTGCGAGCTTACCACTGTAACCAAGCATGTCACTTTGAACGGTGGGAAAACCTGGTATCTGAATGCATTCAGCAATTGTAACACCCAAAACGTCATCTACAGGCTGACATGCCCGTGTGGTATGCACTACATTGGTCTTACCACCCGCAAGGTGAAAATCAGAATACAGGAACACCTAAGCACCATCAGGGCAGGTAAATTGACCACCAAACTGGTACAACATTTTATGACATTGAGACATAATCCCAGAGATGTCAGGTGGGTAGTGCTTGAACGTGCCACGGGTGATCTGTATAATATGGAAGCCAGGCTCTTGACCAAAGAGGCCCGTTGGATTTACCAAGAGAAGGCAGACCAACAGGGACTCAATGACCTCATTGAGTGGAACAGGGTGGTACTATAACCTGTAAACCGCAAATATTGAAATATGTAACAACCGGACATCTGCGGTTACAGGCCCCTTATAGTTACTAACCCTATATCATATTCCAGGCACTCAGTAGGGCCAGGTACACACTCGTCTCCACGTCTAAACATCTAAGTGTGAGCCGGCTCATGAAGAAGGATGCCAGTACCATCACCATTGCGCACACAGACAGCCCGAGGCAGATGAGTTATGAACATCCCGGGTTAGCTGCATTAACATACACTCAACCTGTGGAATAGGTCACCTCAATGTAGCCTGCTAGTCTTCCGGTCAATTAATAATCTTAAAAGAACAGGTATAGGACCGATATAAGGAACTTGACAATAGCGGTTTTACAAAGATGGCCGCCTCTCCCTTCAAACACTGCTTTACATTTGGCCAACATGGGTGTTTACTTTTTGTGCAAGGAGGAAGTTACCACAATGCATCCTGACCCTTTTCTCAGTCAGTAGCTGATAATAATATATTATACGATCAGGCTACTAATCGTTTTCATATATACGAAAGTAGCGGTTTAACAAATATGGCCGCCCGGTCCTTCAAAAAACCTCTCCGCGCATGCGCTACACTGTTAACCACTCCAAATGGTAGCGCGGTTCCCGCGCGACTTCCGCATATAAGCCGGAAGCTGGCCGACCACTAGCGATCGAGGGCGAGTTACGACCCGAGGCTCAGACTGACGAGGTAAGACCCGGTTTCCGGGCCAAGCAGGGGGGATGATGCTCCTTATGAGGCGGGGGTATAGCCGGTTGTCCATACATGTCTTACCTCCAAGTGCTATTTGACCACAGCAGTAGGTCCACAAAAATATAGATAGCGCTAATCGATATCCACATGCAACCATTCATTATACTACCTCCAGTACGTGGGTATTTAACGGTGGATCGTAAACTAGTTACCATGACGATTCTCGACCAATGGCTAAAAACATTAAACACCTTACATCCAAATAGACTAGTCTTAACAATGGGTTAAAAAGTAAATAGTATGTGATGTCAGCGATGTTGATACACAGATTCCTTTGATGTGCCTTTTCTAGAAACAAAGTTCCGCAGCTCTGGTTTTAACAGCCAAAAGGGCCGGTATACAAATACCCAAGACACTTACATGATGGAGGTGCAGGTATGCCGCTACACAGCACCTCGAGGGTAAATATCTTTGCAAAGCATGAATCGACTACTTTGAATGAGGAGCATTTTGCTCGGCAAGACCAGGCATGACCTGGCAGAGGAGAGTACATGTGTGTGTTTGATTGTTTTTATTGCTGTGTCCTCTCCAGGTGCTGATTTAAAGATATCGCTGGTACACATTAGCGTTCGCAGAGAGACCAGTCGACCCAAGCCCTGATGAAGTTGCCGGTAAAGTAATACGGCAACGAAACATGTTGGTTTTTAAATGAGCAAGCGACACAGCTGAGAATAAAGCACCATATAGCTAGTGTTATGCTGCTCGGTTTTACTTCTGAGTGACTCGAGTCCTGATCAGGCTCAACTCACCAAATCAGGGTCGACACTTCCTGTTTTTGCAGATTAGCTCACACCACCGCAACACATAGGTTGCCTGATAAGATAGGAGTCATTAGGACCATCACGTAGAGTTTGAGTGCAGTATACTACACATTTCTGTTCCACCTTTACTATTTCTGTTTGGGCGGCAGCGACCGATGATGACAATAGGAGGTAGTAGGCGAGTACCAGTCTACGCATACCTCGTTGGGGCTGCTTCCGTGAGGCGCTGTCGTCCTATCACACCTTTTTTACTTTCTCTACTTATCTTGAACAAGAACTAATCACTAGTAAGGTTTTTATAGCACCATTTGACACAATGTTTTTATGACACATGTGGTAAGCACACCAGTGACGTAGAGTCAGGCAGGCACTACATAGATTGAGTACCTGCTCACTACTTAAGAAATTTTTATAAACTTGTTCATAGGGTAGGTCTTGTTGTATTTCAGGATTGTGAGTGGGGGGCCACCTACCCTGTTAGCCCCCTAGGCTCCCTTGTTGTGTAAGTTATGAGAACGGCAGCCTAGCCGTGAGAGCAATTTTAAAGTTACTTTACAGTCATTCACACCAGTCCACTGCCCATTTCCCGAGGGGATACACACTGGGTGTCTCACTTCCCCGGGGAGCCTTTTCGTCCACTACAATAAAGCGCAGGTGAAATTAGCCATTTGCTGTTACACCTCCTTAGACAGCTCCGATCCACACCATGGACCGTTGTTGTTTAGCCTTCACAGATGACCATATTGCCTCCATCTTGTCGGGTCCTTCCCTTCTCCCGAATGCACCTCTGAGTGGTGCAGGGTCAGCTCGGGAAGAATGGGAAAAACTGTCAAACATTAAAAAACGTCAAATTAGGATAGCCCTCCATGGCGCCCTCATGACAGAATACCTCAGAGCAGGGGCAGCACCAGCCAGTCTACTCGTCCGTATAGAGCCGAGGATTTTCCTGGAGGATAAACGGTTTCGAGTGGACTGGAGCTATATAGCCAACAAGTGCACCCGCGACTGGTTGGTATTAATTATAAACACTGCCAAAAGGCTTAGTGAGGAGCTCCTGAAAGAAATCCTAGATCTGGAAACAGCTCTAAAAGCCGACACAACCATAAAAGATCTTAAAGAGCAATTCACTACCATTCAGAATGATGTGGCGGAGTACCAGATCTATATGGTGAACCAGAAGATCAAGGGTCTCAAAAGGAACCTTGAAAGGTTCAGCCACGAGTGGGCGTTCCCTTATGTTGAGGACAGCCATTACCAACAACCACAAGAACTACCAACCTTCACTAGAGGGGGTAGGGGCGCAAGACGTCAAGGTAGACGCACGTTCAATAATTGGACGTTTGACAACACGAGTAGCGAGGATGATGATCTTACTGAGCAACCCTCGACCTCAGGTTCAATCTCGGGTGCTAACCAAAGAGTGAGGTTCAACACTACTGATAGGTCCAACGAAGATCTAGGGGTCTTACTGAGGAATTTTTTAGAGCAGCGCCCCCCGGACCAGAGAGGGACCAGCCACAGGGGCAGAGGCAGAGGCAGAGGCCGCCACAACAACAATGCACAGTGGCAGAATTCATCCCCCCGGATCACACGCAGCCGAGGCCGAACACCGCTCTAACAACCAAAAAAGAAAACAATATTGTGGTCAACCTGTCATCACATACACTCACGATTGATGAACAGAGGGTTCTCAATAAGGGTTTGGGATATGTCCCAACACCTAAGCATGACAGTTTTAAATTGAGGAGTGAATTTCAGGGCGTAATGAGGAAAATAAAACTTAAAAAATTCTTTGAGGGTAAGGAAGCGGAAGCTCCATCGGTCTTCTCTACTGATCTCAGACGCCCCTCCCGTTTTTGTCCTCCTTTGCACTCTATTGGCCCCGAGGTTATGGTCTTTGAACAAAAAGTGCTCCAGGACATCACTGTCCTTGAGGAACAACAACAGAGCTTTAACCGTAGCAATATGACCCATGCTGACTGGCTAGCTGTTCGATCGTTGCAGCAGAATGACACCATTACCATCAAACCGGCAGATAAGGGTGGGGCAGTGGTAGTGCTCAATACAACTGATTATGAAGCCGAGGTGACCAGGCTTTTGAGTGTTCGTCAAAACTACCAACCATTGATGAGGGACCCAACCAAATCACTGCAAGCCATTATCCACACTATGGTTGCAGAGGCCAAAGAAAAGAAATGGTTAACGGCCAAGGAGGCTGATTTTCTTATCAATGATAAGCCACGAGTCCCGGTTTTCTACATTGTCCCGAAGATTCATAAACAACAAAGGCCCCCTCCCGGGCGGCCCATAGTCTCGGGCATCCAATCCACCTTGGAACCACTGTCCCAATATGCTGACTTTTTCCTCAGGGAATGTGTGATCACGCAGCCCTCTTACGTCCAGGACACCACCGACGTATTAAGGATTCTCCAGGACATTGACTATGATCCCCTGAACCAATTCCTGGTCACAATTGATATAGAATCATTATACACCAGTATTCCCCAGGCAGCCACGCTGGTGGCAGCAGCTAGGGCCTTGGAATCGTGTGAATGGTTCTATGATGTCCCACAATCTTTTGTGCTCCAGTGTGTTGAGCTGGCCCTCACTAGGAACTTCTTTGCCTATAAAAACCAACTCTATTTGCAAGTATCCGGGACTTCCATGGGTGCGACATTCGCTCCAAGTCTAGCATGCATCTATGTGGGGCAATTTGAAGCCGGCTATGTCCTACACAATGAAAATCCCTTCCAGAGGAATATTGCCCTCTGGAAGCGATACATAGACGACGTGCTATGTATTTGGACTGGACCGAGAACTGTGTTGGAAGAATTCCTTGTGTGGCTCAACAACTTGGATGGTTGCCTGAAATTCACCTGGACCATCAGCGATACCACAGCCATATACTTGGATTTGGACATTAGGGCCGAGAACAACAAGTTGGTCACTAACGTCCATCAAAAACCAACTGACAAGAACTCCCTGTTGCATTACAGGTCACATCACCCGAGAGCCTTAAGGGACAATTTACCCGTGGGACAGTTCTTGCGTTATCGCAGGAACTGTTCGTCTACAGAGGAGTTCATGGAACAAGCCCAAGTCCTATCCAGTAAGTTGGAAGAGAGAGCGTATCCCACGAAAATTATCAAAGCAGCTCGTAAGCGAGCCTTGAACACCCCGAGAGCTGCTCTATTAGAAAGAACATCTAAAACTAAGAGCGACTGTATCCCGGTGGTTACCACCTTTGGCCCCTTGTCTACTAAAATTAGACAAGTCATTAGAAAACACTGGCCTATACTTAGCACCCAGTCCATGACGATGCCACATCCGCGTTTCGCCTTTAAGCGGTCCACGAATTTGCGTGACCGTTTGGTACACTCGCGATTCCAGCAGAAGCCCAACGATACTGGGATTCCATCAGGGCATTATCAATGTGGGGGGTGCTCCGTGTGCGAGCTTACCACTGTAACCAAGCATGTCACTTTGAACGGTGGGAAAACCTGGTATCTGAATGCATTCAGCAATTGTAACACCCAAAACGTCATCTACAGGCTGACATGCCCGTGTGGTATGCACTACATTGGTCTTACCACCCGCAAGGTGAAAATCAGAATACAGGAACACCTAAGCACCATCAGGGCAGGTAAATTGACCACCAAACTGGTACAACATTTTATGACATTGAGACATAATCCCAGAGATGTCAGGTGGGTAGTGCTTGAACGTGCCACGGGTGATCTGTATAATATGGAAGCCAGGCTCTTGACCAAAGAGGCCCGTTGGATTTACCAAGAGAAGGCAGACCAACAGGGACTCAATGACCTCATTGAGTGGAACAGGGTGGTACTATAACCTGTAAACCGCAAATATTGAAATATGTAACAACCGGACATCTGCGGTTACAGGCCCCTTATAGTTACTAACCCTATATCATATTCCAGGCACTCAGTAGGGCCAGGTACACACTCGTCTCCACGTCTAAACATCTAAGTGTGAGCCGGCTCATGAAGAAGGATGCCAGTACCATCACCATTGCGCACACAGACAGCCCGAGGCAGATGAGTTATGAACATCCCGGGTTAGCTGCATTAACATACACTCAACCTGTGGAATAGGTCACCTCAATGTAGCCTGCTAGTCTTCCGGTCAATTAATAATCTTAAAAGAACAGGTATAGGACCGATATAAGGAACTTGACAATAGCGGTTTTACAAAGATGGCCGCCTCTCCCTTCAAACACTGCTTTACATTTGGCCAACATGGGTGTTTACTTTTTGTGCAAGGAGGAAGTTACCACAATGCATCCTGACCCTTTTCTCAGTCAGTAGCTGATAATAATATATTATACGATCAGGCTACTAATCGTTTTCATATATACGAAAGTAGCGGTTTAACAAATATGGCCGCCCGGTCCTTCAAAAAACCTCTCCGCGCATGCGCTACACTGTTAACCACTCCAAATGGTAGCGCGGTTCCCGCGCGACTTCCGCATATAAGCCGGAAGCTGGCCGACCACTAGCGATCGAGGGCGAGTTACGACCCGAGGCTCAGACTGACGAGGTAAGACCCGGTTTCCGGGCCAAGCAGGGGGGATGATGCTCCTTATGAGGCGGGGGTATAGCCGGTTGTCCATACATGTCTTACCTCCAAGTGCTATTTGACCACAGCAGTAGGTCCACAAAAATATAGATAGCGCTAATCGATATCCACATGCAACCATTCATTATACTACCTCCAGTACGTGGGTATTTAACGGTGGATCGTAAAC